>NW_026892561.1:31787000-32463000 GCF_033815535.1 Pezoporus flaviventris
ACAGGCTGATGATTGCACAAAATCTGTCCTCCCACAGGCACTGTGCTGTTGTGCCAACAGTGTGCTGGCCCTAGGGACTCCTGAGGTCCTTTTGCCACATCCAGCCCCGGCAGTGCAGCAGGAGTGAAGTGCTTCTCTTCAGGGACTGCAGATTTGATAGCACAGAGCCAAATCCTGCAGTTTTTCCAAATGCAAAGCACCCTTTGACCTTTGGTAAAAATTAAACACTTGGAGGGACTTGGCAAAGCAGATTTTAATTTATAATAGAAATGAGGACACCTTTGCTTGTACTTTTACAAAGACCCCAAAGAGCTCTCTTGCTATGTGAACCTAGCAAGTTGGCAATGTATTTTAATGTATTTATTTGATTATTCATTCATTCTTTCATTCATTCATCTATTCAGTCATTCATTCGGACACTTGTTCATTCATCTCTGTCCTTTTGCAGGAAGAGAACATAAGCCAGCAGTGGCATACTTCTTCACTGTCCTGATTTACAGTGACATCTCTGAGTTTGTATCTCTTTGGCCCTACTCAGTCCAGTATTATGCCTCATTAGTGACTCGGATTTAAAAAAAGGATTAAAAATAATGTCAGATTATAGGTAGGTAGATAGATAGATAGATAGATAGATAGATAGATAGATAGATAGATAGATAATGTATTGGTTGCAGTGCTTTGATTAAAGTGCTGAGTTGTTGGTGGAGTTTTCATTTAAGATCTTTCATATTCACAGTCCACTAGATCTTACAGTTATTTTCACAAAAAGTCTCTGACTTTTTGCTAACTGGTCAAATAGTTTCAATATCAGCACCAAATGGTGAGGTTCCTATTGCCCTACCAGTGCCTGCCCAATGGCTGCCAATGCAGAGGGGAGCTCTGGTGAGCCTGGGCCTCGCCTCTACCTCTGTTGCCTCTGCAAGACCTTTTGGTATTTTCTGACCTAGAGAAATATTTATTTAAAAATAGCCTTTCTGGAGGTGCCATCCGTGCTCTGGTTGCTAGCAGGAAGTGACTGTATGAGTTGTGTCTAGAAATTCTTCACCATCTGTGTGCCTCAGCCCAAATGTACCTTTTATCTGTCTCCGAGTATGCCTTAAACATGGGCAGATTTTCTCTGAAGACAACTGAAATGAAGGGAGCTACTCTTTGAGTTGGAATTACTCACACTCTAATAGCTGCTGGAACAATTTTTCCCCCATATCTCTGAAATACCCTTAATTAATCTTGCAGGCAACTTGCAACATAATTGTATCCCTAAAATGTTAACCTTGAAAAATATTTGACAGTGTACTAACATCTCAGAAACTTGTTATCACAGGGAATATAATAAATCCATAAATATCCTAGTTTCTCTCCAAAGTCCCAGAATAATTCTTTATTGTTGGTCTTTTTTTTTCCCCTTTGTCTTCTTTTAGACCTGGTGACAAGAGATGCAGGAGGGCATGTTTAAAGAAAAAAAGCAGTTTGGAAGAAAAGGTAGTTGTATATCATATATTACTTAGTAATTTTTGTTAAAAGGGGATGTCCCTTGCATTTCGCACTCACACAACCTGCCACCTGCAATCAGGTCAGAATTAGTCCCTGGTAAAATAAAAAGGCAACACTGTAATTCACCGCAGAGCCACAGCTGGCCTAAAGTTGCAACTACTTTTTCTAAAATAACTCCTTTTTAAAAATAATTATGATACCATATAGGTGGACAATGTGCCTAAAAGCTGTGTTCTCCTTGGCTGAGAAAATGAGAAACTTAAAATACATTACATCAGTAGCCTTATTAAAGATAGATAAAGAAATCCTGAATAACTTTAGTTAAAGTTACTAAAATTTCCTCTATTGCTTATTCCTTACAGACTCAGAAGCTCTGTTATATTTAACAGTCTGGCATTGGCTGCTGTTGATAACAGAGATGGTCCTCTTACAGGCCTGTCTGCTGTTCTTACTATGCTGTCATTTGAAATCATCAGGAAAAAATAATCACAAGCTTAAAAAAGCTAAAGCAGACAGGCTGTTTCAGATTATTTCAGTATGTGTGCTTGCTGCAACAACTGAATGTTCCTGTTAAAATCATAGTCTGATTTTCCTCCTGAAAATCAGGCTATAAACAAAAGGATTAGACAAAGACAAACCCAGACAGAGAATTTAGATCTGGGTTAAAATATGCACTGGAAATTGTGGAAACGCTTCCATTTGAGGCTTGCTTTATTTCAATATTAAGTATTCCTAAATGCATGTATTCTTTATGTACTTCTGTATCAAGGATAAATTGTGCATCTCTAGTAGAAAACAGAAAAAGAGATCATTATTTTACAATTTAATTTAGAGGAATTTGAAGGATAGAGATCAGGAGGGAAAGCCAGCACAGCTGCATTTCTTATAATTTTCCCATTAGAATATACTAATTTCCACACTGCTGCTTCCTTACGTTAGGAGAGTTTGCAGGTATTATTCTCATATTTGGATCCATCAGCCCATAAAGCTTGAAAAGCGTGAGACTGTTTTTTGCTAAAGGAACACTTTCTCACTTAGTTCAGACATGCTTTCAGATTTTGTTTGCTAGTCTTCATATAAAATGGCAAACCAGACTGCTAAAATGACATAATTACACATTTGTGATCTTATAATGTGTATTCCAAAAAAGAAACTTGATATATCATGTACTTGTAAAACTTGGCTATCCTAGAAGTGGGTGCTTTGCAGTCTGGACCATGTTTTGCATTATAACAAATCTTCAATATAGGGAATGACTTTCCTCTGGACAAACAGCTGAAGCTTGGAGAGGCTGACTATGTTCAAGGTGTCTCAGGGAATGTGTGACACGGCAGGGAGATGAACCTGCATCTTCAAAGCCTGGAAACCCCCACTGCCACAGTATTCGCCTCTCTCTATAGCTTTTTGTCTCAGATGCACTTGCCTTCTCCTCAATCCCTTTTAATGCAAGTTTTCAAGCCAGCAACAGCCAAAACTTTTAAAGCGCTTAAACTTTATAACGATCCAACATAAGAAAACATTTACTGGGAAAATATCAGACCTGCTGTGTATACACTAAGCATTTCCTCACCCATAGTATTACATTTTGAAATGCTGGATATCCTCTTTGAGGAAAAGATTTATTCAACTTGCTCCTTTTCACATACTGGAATTCTTGAAAGGAGGGGTTTTTAACTTCTCACTATGCAGTCACTAAACATACTAGATGACTGTAAATTTTTTTTTTTTAAAAGACAAAAGAAAAAAAAACCACAAACTTTTAAAAAGTTTCTCAAGTATTTGAATTAATATTGACAGAACGCATTTGATCTGGACATACTCCTAAGGCTATAATCTGAACTATCATCAAATATCTGAAAGTTCACAAAAGGGGTATTTATGAAATCTTTGTAGAAAGTCAGACATTTCTGTAATAAGTGCAACTACCATTTAGTACCTCCTGTTTGATATTATCACCTGACCAGTGGTAACTGTAGTATCCAGTGATCTCTTTTCCAGATATTATCACTTTCACCAAAAAATTAAATCAGATGACCTGAACA
This sequence comes from Pezoporus flaviventris, assembly GCF_033815535.1. Classification (NCBI taxonomy): domain Eukaryota; kingdom Metazoa; phylum Chordata; class Aves; order Psittaciformes; family Psittacidae; genus Pezoporus; species Pezoporus flaviventris. Next base: position 31,790,534 of record NW_026892561.1, read on the forward strand.
CATCTATTTCCCACTTGACTGCCAGTTATCTAAGCTCAGAGGTTACTACCTGTACATTCATGCTTTCACTAGATACTTCAAAAAACATTTTTAAAGCATAGGAATTTCAACAGATTAGCATCCCAACCTGTTATTGGCTTTTTTATGTATTTAAATCAGCTATCTCTAAACAATGGCAATTTTATTATCAGCACAATGCCAACTATGTCAATATATATACACCAGGAATACCTTTAGCCCAGTGATATGTTAGTCTTCGTTACCAGCTTTTTTTTAGAGATACATATTTTTGCACAGTATTCTGTTTGTCCTACGTATGCCACAGCTGCCTATTGAAGCAGCACAGCAAAGGCTTCGGGGATTTCCCAACAATAAAGATGAAATCTCTTCCCTGGTTAGTATTCAGCTGCGCTATAACATTTAGCAGACATTTTCCCTTCTCTCAGCTTTCAATAGGCTACATTTATCAGCATGGAGTAGCAATCAACATGTATTCGCTCATGTATTTATATAAGTCAGCCGTATGCTTCCTCATTATTTGCAATTCTTCCGTTAAAACCCCCTTGCTTTCTTTGTCTTCAGCAAAGAATTTCTGGGTATATATTATGCATATGCGGTTGTGTGCCAAAAGTATTTTTTGGTGTACAATTTATATATTGATATTATCACAGGTGTTTCATTAAGAGCTAAGTGAATTATTTATGCAACCCCTTGTTTCAAACCCAGATGTATTTGACATTGGCATTATAGTAATAGGTAAGTTGGGGTTTTTTGGTTTTGTTTTTTCTGTTTTTGTTTTTAAAGAAAAGGATTATTTGTATCTCTGCACTTAAAATGTCAGTTTCCTATCAAAAGTTAAATTCTAATACTACTAGATTTTTGAGAAAGAGAAAATAATATATTCTGCAAATCTCTGAATGTGGTTTATGACAGCTACCCCACATGTAATTAAGCTATGAATGGACAACATGGCCTGAGAAATGTAAGGAATGACCATGCTTGTTCATTGAACAGAAGAACAGCCATGGTCTACTTTGAGTGGCCAAAGGCATTTGACTTCAAAGCCAACAGAGTTTCTATGTTTTGTCAGAACTAAATATTTCCCATTCTGTGAAAGAGATAAAAGCAGCTGGGTGAAAATGAAGGAACCTTATTTTTCTTCTGGACTGGTTTGTTTTAAAAGAATGAAAGGTCCTTTAAAATTGCTGAAGGGGTTGGAAGATCAGTCATTCCAATGAAAAGACACTGGTGGGCAGAATGCTGATAAGTACTTGATGCTTAATCTCACTTGAAAGACACAGGCACTGTTGCAGATGCTCTCACATGGCCAGCACACACATGAGGACAAGAAGACACAGCAAGATCTCAAGGCACTGGTACAACAAGGTGCTCCTTGCTGCAGTGTACCAGCAGTTGCTCTCTGCTTGCTCAGTTTCAGCTGGTCTCATCACACGTGGTTTTACTGTCACAGCTGAGGTGCTGAACAAGCAGACAAAATATGAGAGGGGGGATGATGAGGACTGAGAGCACAAGCTGCTTATAGAACAACAGCAACTCCAATCTACCTTTGTCAAAGGGGCAAGAGTTCACTTCCATCACTGATGTTTACCAGTTTTCCCCTCTAAAAATGTTTTTCCAGATGCAAACATGCACTATCCTTGAGAAAAACCTTGAGAATTTAATTTTAATAAGTCCCAATTCAATTTAGTGCAGCTTTTCTCAACCGGTTGGTTGCAACTGTAAAGGGTCATGAAAGTCAATTAGAAGACACAAGGCACTTAAATTCTTACAATTGCCTAAAATAAAAGTCTAAATCCTACTTTCTAATTACAATTATACCATAATTCCCCAAGGTCACAACAGCCTTCTCAAACACATAAAACTACACTACAGAATTTAGAATTATGCTCACATGAAGGGGTTAATTTCACTATAAAGGGAAGGAGGTCTTAAATATGTTATACATGAAATAAAGGTCCAATTGACTAAGAAGACTGAAAAATATTGAATTAGTCATTCAATAAATGTGCACATTATGCATTAATTTATCTTCCTTTCTTATCTCATTAACTTGTCTCACCAAATAGTTAAATACAATGCTCCCATACTTCTATACTCCATACTACTACCAAGCAACAAAATTATTTTTTAAATAATATCCAATTCAAAAAGCACGTGGGCACCTGTCTGGCCCTCATTGCCTCCAATTTAATGGGCATTAACTGTCCCATCTGGGTTCCTGGAATAAAGTTAATTGATCTGTGTCAGTCAGGATCTTGAAAACTGAACGCCTGAGGTTTAAGAACCCAGTGTGCTAACATGAATTAAAATAAGCCAGAAGCCTTCACCAGACTTCATTTCAGGCTGTGACAACTCCCACTCTGGCTAAAATTCATCCAAGTAAACCTCAAAATAAAGCTAAATTATTTGCCTGGGCAAGATAAGAAAATTATTATTGTTGTTTTTATCATTATCGCTATCACTATTGCTACTGCTATTCCTATTATTACTATTGTTACTACTAATAAAATTATTAAGGAATAATGATTTCTCTCTCTTCAGTGGGATAGCCCTCCTGGGGCTGTAGTTTGGGATTCCTGTTTCACAGACAAAACACCAAATGCAACGAAATAGAGATGAGTTGGTGGAAGCTCAGTAAAATGTATCAGAGTTGAATAGATTAATTCACGTTTTCCTTCTTTGCTCGTACATACAGAATACATGTAGCTCAGCTGAGTTATAAGACAATAATAAAGAGTGGTCTAAAAGTACCTGAGGCAAACACTCTGAGGAGGTGAAGGATCCTTTGGGGTAGTATGTGGGGCTATGAGTAGGATGAATGGGATTAGAGGGGAAATGGAGTTGAATATTAAGAAGAAATTATTCCCAGCAGCAAGATCAGCTAAACTAAAATATTCTCCCAAGGGAAGTAATAGAAATGGTGCCATTTGACATCTGTAATGCTAGATTTGCCATTAGAAACACAGTGCGGAGAACAATTTTACATCTGCAGAGAAGTGGCAAGAACAACCTACAACAACCTCACCGAGTCCCTGACCTTTCTAACTGCATATGCTTATTTGGAAGTAGTATGGATAAGGTCCCCAAAATGCATCATTGTGCTACCTACATATGCACACAGTAAGACACAGTGGGTACAGAGATTTAATAAAATACTATAATTAAATGTAAATTATCTAATTTTTTTCAGATGTGAAAAAATTCCCAAAAACCACATAGAGTTAAAAAAAAAAAGAGTATATTTGTTTAAATTTTTTCAAGAAATGCTTCTACATAGAGGCCAGTGTTTTAATTAAAACTACTTAATCCGATCCCTTGAGATCTTTCCATACATATTTCCTATCCCAAGGCAAATATGAATTTAATGTAAAGTGATCAGGAGGAAAACTAGAATGATTTTCCTGACCAGATTCCAATGGGACAGGCTGAGTCTGACTCCAACTATGTCAGCTCCATAGCATTAACAAAAATAGGGCTGCGGAAGAGGAGGCTTGGCACTGCAAGAGTTAAGCAGTAGTTGGGCAGTCTGGAAGAAACATCTCACACTCTGGTGAGATGTCCAGAGCCTAAGGAATAGGAGAATTGTCTGTCCTTTATTAAATCGTCAGCCTTTTAATATGATCAGTCTGTTTCTTCATTATCTATATCTTAGTTAGCCTATCGGATTGTATTTCTGCGCTAATACAAAAATCATAAGACACAACTAAAGCTTTGCAGTCTTCTTTCTCCTGCCATTGTTGACAACTTAGATAATATTTCTTACTGGTTCTAATAATGTAAGACTTTCTCCATTTGTTTCAGATAGGCCTCAATAGTGACTTCCCAAAGCAACATTTTTCTTACTGAAGTCAGTAATTACATTTCAATTTTAACAGTAAACTTGCAAGTCTTGCTACTGGGTTGTGGCAAGACAAGGCGCTAAAAGGTTCAGGATGTGGCTGGTGATGGTCTCACCACCCCAACTGGCATGATCAGAAGGCAGGAGAAAAATTCCTGCACCTCTTCTTTGTGAACCACACCCCAACTTCAGTAAAAGTCTAGCTGGCTCACCAGCATGTGGTGCCCCGGGCAGAGGAAAATTTAACTTGGTCATCTTCCAGGAGAGATGCCTTTCCATCTCTCCAGATAGACCAACTACAAAGGATCCCTAGTGACAAGAATAACACAGAGCTGCAGGGAAGAGTGGGTATGATTCAGGATACAGCCAGACTCATCATGAGCCATCTAAAATTCAGATAAGATTAAGGAAAACCAAAGGCAACAGAGAAATGCACAAAAAACTATGGAGTGACAATATAAAACTTGCAAAGGAGGTCCCTTCACCAGCAGGAAGAGCAGAAACCTTGAAGCTTTTCCTGCTCAAATCAAAACTCTCACTGTCTTCAAATGAGACCAATACTTCAATCCCAGTAAATTGCATTACTTTTATTCATATGAACTCTCACAAACTTTGGAATGTCTGAGGACCTAGTCCACATAGGTTTTTGTTTGTATGTATGAATAATAAATGTTAGATAATGTAAATTATGTACATAACACAAACCCTTTCCAGACAAAATGAATTACTTAGATTTGGTACCGGTTTGTATCAGACTTGCTAATGTCAGTGTTTGCAATGTCTTGTCCTTGCACTGGAGGATGTTCAATGGGAATAGAGCTCCTCAGCTGGTCCAAAAGGATTAAAAAAACTGATGGATTAAAAAGAAATGTAATAAAAACAAAAAAAAATTGAAATTGACCAGACTACTGCAGGACTGTACACAAAGAAAAGTAAACAAGCATGGCTTCATTACACAGCTCACTCAGCAACCGATATGCAATCCCTATTCTGTAGCCACATACAGTATCTTACCAGTAATTTTTGTCCAGGAAAGCCAATAAAATAAGAATATATATTGCCAAGGTGAATTTTTAAGAGTTGCAATTTTAAATTTCCTATTAGGGATAAGGTAAGATTTATGGATGATATACTGATTTATAAATATGTTTAGACAGTAAGTATTTTTGGCTTTAGTCTGAAACTAGAAAACTTGATGTGAAGAAAGATTTTTAAAAGTTTTGCAGTACATAAAATAAATCCAACTTATACTTTCAAGGAGCTGTTTGGGTGCATAAAAGATGACAGAAACAGTGGATAAAACCCCTAAAATTTGCTTGTATCTACAATGCTCCATTATTTTCTCATTTACTTGAGTTTTAAAGGAAATCATATTAGTGTCTCCAGAGGATGAGCTATATAAACAAGAACTACAAATTTATCTGTGCATTAAAATGAATGCTATGGTAACTGGTTTGATTGTTTTGGCTGCAATTTAAAAACCTAAAGGGTGTATTATCCTGAGATAATCTCACCCTTGAGTCCTTGTATATATTATAACCCATACCTCTAATCCTGTGAGACACTGCCTAGCTAATAATATCCCCTCTGCCTTTGTCTGGTTTGTCACACTGCAACTGAAATATGCCTCTTCCAACTTCCAAGTAATATTATTTTCATCATTCTGAATCATTAGTTTATGTCTGACAAATGTGTAAAGATTTATTTCCTTGGACAGTAGCAAAAATTTTCTTAGCAAATAGTGCAGCATGCAGCACTAAGTGGAGAAGTGAATTGCAGTCCTTCAAGGTGTCCAGGACTTCACGAGGCACAGCCTCAGTGCAGCCATCTACTGCAAAGCTGTGAGTCCTTAGAGGCCAGTTTTGTACTAGTGATGATAGTGTGTGCCTTGGCTATCGGTACCTCACAGACTGGGTTTGTCGGTCTTCAAGAAGGAAACCTCAACAGTCGCTAAGCACCCCAACAGGGCTGCTGCTCTGGCTACATCTTGGTGTAGTGTGTCTTGCTGGGGTCCTATCAAACACGCCAGGGAACAGGTGCAGCTTAGGGCTTCTCATGTCTACACTCTCCTTCCAACAATTTCAGAGCAACTGAAGTGGAGAAGGTCTTCCATCAAGCTGTGGACTTGGGTTTTGTGGTTTGGTTTTTCATTTTTTAATTATTATTTTTTTAATCCTTCTTTTGAAGTCCTGTGTATAGATATTTACTGGAATGATTGGGATGACTTTAGCTTACATCAATAATTTTCAGTTCCTCATAGCAATCTCTTCCACTGAAATCTGACCTGCACATGATGATGGATCCTCTGCGCATTGACTTGTAGCTGACTATGGTGGACCAGTGTTTGGACATAGCCACTGCATGCTGGAAGAGCACACAGATGAGGAGACAGGATTCAGTTCTTCTTACTGCAGGTGAGGAAGTGCCCGAAAGGTGCACATCCTATTTTCCATAAAACAACGGTCTTGGAAGCATTTTCTGTTCTCCAGGCCTGAGCCTTTCAGTAGCCAAATCCCTGTTAGAAGGATCATAGAGTGATAGAATGGTTAGGGTTGGAAAGAACCAAAAGATCATCTAGTTCCAACCCCCCTGCCATGGGCAGGGACACCTCACACTAAATCATGTCACCCAAGGCTCTGTCCGACCTGGTCTTGAACACCTCCAGGGATGGAGCATTCACAACTTCCTTGGGCAACCCATTCCAGTGCCTCACCACCCTCACAGTAAAGAATTTGTTCCTTATATCCAATCTAAACTTCCCCTCTTTAAGTTTTGACCTGTTACCCCTTGTCCTGTCACTACAGTCCCTAATGAAGAGTCCCTCCCCAGCATCCCTATAGGCCCCCTTCAGATACTGGAAGGCTGCTATGAGGTCTCCATGCAGCCTTCTCTTCTCCAGGCTGAACAGCCCCAACTTCCTCAGCCTATCTTCATACGGGAGGTGCTCCAGTCCCCTGATCATCCTCGTGGCCCTTCTCTGGACTTGTTCCAACAGCTCCATGTCCTTTTTATGTTGAGGGCACCAGAACTGCACACAATACTCCAAGTGAGGTCTCACGAGAGCAGAGTAGAGGGGCAGGATCACCTCCTTTGACCTGCTGGTCACGCTCCTTTTGATGCAGCCCAGGATACCGTTGGCTTTCTGGGCTGCAAGTGCACACTGAAGCTGGCTCATGTTCATTTTCTCATCAACCAACACCCCCAAGTCCTTCTCCTTAGGGCTGCTCTGAATCTCTTCTCTGCCCAGCCTGTAGCTGTGCCTGGGATTGCCCCTGCCCAGGTGTAGGGCCTTGAACTTCACAAGAATCTCCAATCTTACGAAAATTGATGGAAATCAGCACAACGGTACATTCACATCATGCTTTGAATTAGTCAAGAAAGTGACAGCCACCAGTTTCCCTGTTTTTTTTTCACTCAATCACAAGCTCTCCTCATGCTGTTTATTCCAACACTGATTCCCTATTAGTCATTTTCCTACATAAGCTATATAAACTACAACACAGTGTCACTGGAGTGTGATTTAGAGATGGAGATTTTCTTATTAAAAGAAAATGACCTTGCTTTTCAATGTCTAAATCAAATCCTAAGGGTTAGCAAAGACTCCTGAAAGTCCCAATCATCTGTTGTATGGCTTTTATACTGTTCCTGGTATAAATTGCTTCCGAACTCGCCTTCACCTGTCAGTTCTGTTGAAATATTCTTGAATGTCATAAACTCCTACATCTTAAAGCCAGGTGTTGAGAGAATCCCTATTATTATCACTACATTGTCAGCAACAATAAAAACAGTTAATAAGTGATGATAGGGATGTAAACGTCTGGTTCCTGTGTACAGCTTGTCATTTGCAGTCAAATCTAACACTGCTAGAGGAGTCTGGAAGTGGTTGCTGAAAAAATTGATGTCTTCTGGGAAATGGCTCTGTAAAAGAAGCATCCATGTTTAATTCCACTTTATCTTTTCTGACTTAAATGTGCTCATAAAGTAAGTGTAGGCTGATGAACATGTACACATGTGTATTAAGGACTTTTTAATTTAAAAGGCCCATTCCAGCCTTTAGCAGGATGAGAATGGAGGCTTGGCCACACTGGCACGAGCAGTGTTACCAAAGCCTTGTTTAGAGAAGGAGTCAGTAGCTTTGACTCGCAATCCAGAGACAAATTAAAAAAGGAGGTAGCTTGCACGCATGTTGCCACTGCCCTGAACACAATATCACATTAATTTCAGTGCCTTGTTACATGAGGTTTATTTGTTCTCTATTTTGTATAGTTTATAATTAGGGACTCACTGATATAAGTCTCAGAAAATTGTTTATGGAAGTCTATTTTTGCACCTCTCATGCAAAAATAATTAAAAATGGGCATGAAAAGGAATTGCCTATCATGCCTGGTGAGACATGTCCTTGTGCTTTCCCTTATCCCGGTTCCTAGGTTTAACAGGTCTGTTAAATATCTTTTGCAGGAAATCTTTTTCCTTATACATACTGTGTACATTTTGCCTCTTACAACATATTAAATAGCCCATGTAAGAAGAATACATGAATTATTGATACTGTACCAGGAGAGATAGTGTAGGGGGAACAGAGAGAATATTACATGATGTGATAAAGCAACCACAAGTTTCAGTTAGATGCCTGGGTAAATGGCTCTGTTAGAAACCCTGTGGCTTGCTGCTCAGTGCATAACCAGTTGATCTCAGGTGATTTCCTGCTCACTGTGATTATCTCTTCCAGTTTTTAGTTTTTGAGCACAAGCTGATACAAAAGCTTCTACAAATTATTTAAGTGGGAAGTTCATCTATGTCTTTATTAATGTAATAAATTAAATGTAATTCCTTGCAAGTTGTAAATCCAAGGGACAAGAAGATCCAAACTTCCGTGCTTCATCTTAATCTCTTTGCAGGTTTAATTGGCTGAATTTTCAGTGTTTGGTTTTGGTTTTTTTCCTGATGAATTATTCTTTTTGGCTGGGAGTAGAATCCTTTGTTTTCCACATCAGTCTATATTTTCCCACCTCAGCTTATTTCATTAGCTTTCCTAAACATATATGCATTCCTGCATGTCTTGAGGGCTTTGTAACTAAATATTGCCTCCAACTGACCACATGTAAATTACCAAGCAAGGCACAAATTCAAGGAAAGCAATAATTTTGTCCACAATGGGAAAATGGCAACCGTAAGACGCAAATCTGCCACTTCTGAAACATGTCTTTTTCTACCTTTCTAGTGCTGGGTGGTTTTGGGGAATTTTTTTAGTTTGTTTTTTGGGTGTTTTTGTTTTTTTTTTGTGGATGAGGGTCAGAGACCATTTTGGCCTACAGCACAGACTTTGTGCTTTGTTTTGTGTCTAATTCATGTTACCAGTTCTTTTCCTTTGGCTGAAGTCAAACATCAAACTGCAAATCACTCCTTCATCTATTACAGTGTGAGTCAGTGAAAAAAACCTTTATACTTTTTAGGAAATAATTGGGTAATGCTATAACAGGACCTAAGAAAATCATGGTAACAGGCTGTCATAGGCTTTCAAAGCAGAAAGGGGAAAATTGTTTCACGAAACCTTTAAACAGTTGTATCTGCAGACTTCAGCTCAACAAATTGCACGTGGGCAGAGAGGAATAAATGAAGTACTTAGATAAATTTTTTAGTCTATATTGTTCCTCTCCAAGCTTTACAATTTTGCACATCATTTTGAGCATTTCAAAATTTTAAGTTATTTTTATCCTCTAAGAAGTATCTTCTACATAAATAGTTGTTGCTAATATATTATAAACTAGGATTAGTTTAATTAGTGGTTTCACAAGAAAGTAATGACTATTTAAGCCCTGAAAATAAGCTAATTATTTTGTATCACATTGTTGCTAATGTTGTCCTCAGTTCTTTTAAGGTTGAATGTTCAAAAAGATGGATGTCAGACATGCTAATTAATGTATTTCTGGCAATCATGTTGCCAATTTTTTATAACATATTAAAAATCCTCTTTTATGCACACTTCATATATATTCCTATTCAGGGTAACTAACAGCCTGATTCAGTGCTTTTTGTAAGGTTACATCACCATCGAAGTTGCTCGTACAGTTGCACAAGATACAACAGTCATTTTTCTCTAGTACTCTGCTGAAAAAAACAGCAGTTTAATTATTTGCACATTTTCATGAATTCCTTCTACTTATATTACTTTATTACAATTCATTCAAAACGGTTAAATAAATCCAAATTAATAAGTAGAATATGAGTATCTGGACTTTTAAGAGTCAAGACCCCTTCAACAGTGATGATAAATGATTCCTGATTAGATAGCTGATATCAATGAAAGAGCACTGGAATTAAGCAGATGAATTTTTGGCTCTACTTTTAACTGGCATATTGTCTCTGGTTCATCATAAATTTCCCATGGTGTTAGTCAATATAAATCCCTGCACCCCTGTCTTAAAAAAAAAAAAAAAAAAGTAGAGATACATAATAGAAAAGTATAGGATTTCAATAAACATCTCTATCTCAAATGGAATAATGCAAGCATACATATTTTACTGCAAACCAAATTGCTGACAGAAACTTACTACGCTATTACTAAGCATCTGTGCAGTTTCTGCTCCTGGGTGTTGTCAAATAAAAAATCATTAAGCTCCATTAGACAGCTTGTGCCTTTAAAAAAAATCCTCTGAATGTCTTAGGTGAAGGCACCTTCAATAACGACTGATAGGGTTTTAGTTCTGCAGTGTACCCATTCTGGCATCTTGAATTTCCCACAATGTCATCTTAATCTAATCGTTGCTTGGTAGGTCTGGCTCCCTAAGAAATCTTCAAAATTAGGGTACCTATCTTTGTCTCCTATTGAAAATGCTCATAAATAGCGGCATGTTGTGACACCAGTCAGTAAGAAAGCAAAGAGCTGTTCCAACTTTCTGAAAGGGCTATGAAGGAAATCTGATTCTTATTTTCACTGTGTATCAGAGGCTTCCTCAGATCTAGATTGTCCCAAGCCCTTGAAGGAATATTAAGGGGGAAGTCACAGCTTTCTGGCAACAGCCAGACAACAGTTAAACTGTGGCTGGTTAGGTGCAGTGACAGCCCTTTTTTATACCCTTAAGTTAAAGCTCCAAAAATATGAGCCCTTGAGTTCTTCCTGATGAAATTCATACCAATGTGCAAAGGATCAACTGCGGCAAGGAAGCCAGTGTACACATGTGAGTGCATATGCAGACACGTGTGTGTAAACAGGCAACTCCAGGCACATGCATTACAGTCATGTTTTCTTCTGACATTCCTATCAACTGAATGTTGTTGCCATTTATTACTGTCATAACTGGATGCTTATTAATTTTATGTTTGATATTTTGATCATAAAACAGATCCTAGCCTTCATTATTATAAGTATAATCATCACTTTTCTCATAAACCCAGTTAGGGATCTCTCGCAGACCATCTTGGCTGCAGATCCTTCTCAGATGCTTCTGGTTGATGAAACAATTCATTTTTTTAAGTCTCATTGACACTGTGATCCCAAGAGCATAGTATGAGTTAAATATTTGCTTATTATAATTGTACATTTCACATGCTGGAAGCAATTTCTGTATTATATTACTAGTACAATAGTCTGCACTGTGGAACTCTCTAGTAAGGAATCAAATTCAGCCAGACTTGAGAACTATTCATGTGAATGACTACCATTACTTGATATCATCTGTAATGCAATAAACTGAGTGTTTGATAATAATGTTGTTATATTAAGGATGTGTATAACCTATTTGTTATCTATCATATGAATCACAGAAATTGTGTGATCAAAATTATTTATATTTTAGGGTATATCTGAATTACAGCTAATCAAAAAAAATAAATGTGTTTTAGAGAGAAAACAAAAAAATAGATGTGATGCTGTGATCTCATTTTTGAAATAGCTTTTCTTAATAAGCTATGCATGCTACCAAGAAAGTTTATTCACTGCATAGATGTCTCGCATTGCAAGCTGCAGCAATTCTGGCTACAGAGTATGACCTTTCAAAGAAATATTACACAATATGAAAAATATTACATCAGCTTTCAAAGTAGAAAACTTGAAAGAACTTATAAAAATAAAAACATTTCAAAGTCAACTATTTTATATGAAGTGCTACCCAGGGGAGCTTTTTTCATAAATAGATAAATGCAGCTTTTGGGGACTGCCCATAATTGCTGTATTACATATTCTTATTTATTCTTGGAAAACTGATTTCTGAATTTGAAAATAAATCAATTTGGGCTTTTTCAAGTAATAGGGACAGGCAGAAAATATGTTTGCATTTGATTACAGTAATTAGTTATGTACATGAGCAACTTTTAGATCTTTATTAAGCTCACTGAGAATGAGTTTTTATCTTAAAGCAAAACGACACCCCAGCAGAAGGGCCAAATATAACACACAAAGAAGGCAATCCCACAGAATGCAGATCTGATAGTGAGCTTCATACTTATGAAATATATATGTATATAAGGGATGCAGTCTGAGGTACCGCTAGGTGAGTTAGGGGTAGTAAGTGCAGCTGATGTTCATCCTTGAAGGGAATGTGTAGAGAGTTCATTGCAGACTTGTGGAAAGAGAGGTAAAAAGAAACCAAAGGAGAAAGCAGAAACAGAGGTCAAATCCTCTGGCCCCAAAGAAGGAGAAGGAATAACCTGGGCAGTATTCAAAGAGCACCTGAATAGAGGATGGGTGGACACTACATACAGAACAGGAGTTACTTTAAAGGAAATCCTCTCTTATCATGAAAAAAAGTTTCATGTGTGCAACTATACCAGAGCTCTAAAGCAAAGCTGTGTGAGCTGATGGATGGGGCCTGGGGCCCTGGGCAGGACATCATTTCCAGCAGCAACTTCCAGCTGCTGCCTGACCTGCCTGCCACACTTCACCACTCCATCCTTGCTGTGTCTGTCCTCCCGACCCACACAGCAAACACTTGGAGGGTGCTTGGTGTCTACAGCTCACAGAGCTCACTTGGGGTGCTCAAATTTGACAGAAGGAGTATTTAGCTAGTAATAAGAAGTGTTATGGTTGTGTCAACCCTGCCATGACTCAGGAAGCTGCAAATATCAGTCATATATGGGCAGTATTTAGGGGTTTGTGAGTTAATCCTAGTATCTTTGAAATATCCATCAGCTTTAGGAAATGCTCTCTGACCTGTCTTGTGAAAGGCTCTCGGAGTACTTAGCATTTTCTCCCATTATTCCTGCACATCAAACACATGTGTCTCCTTTTAAACTGGTATTTAGAAAAAAATTATTGATCTTGCTTCTTTATCAAGTTATTGTAGGCAAATTCAAAATCAGGAAAAAAAAAAGAAATCAGTTTCTTGTTTTTATTGACATCTCACAGGAGTTCAAAAATCCAGTGAAATAGTTTTGTTGAATTGTCCTGCCAGACTTTGTAACAATTCTGCCCCCTTCCTCTTAAATCTTCAGTTTTGCTAATTACTCTTCATCATAGTGAAGATGCCAGGATTCTCTGGTCATATGCAACGTCAAGGTTTCCTATTAAATCTTAAAAAAAATATCATACAATAGTTTGAATTCTGAGAATGTTATGAAGAAATTTTAAAAGCTACTGGAAATGTAACTGTTGACAACCAGCACAATTAGTTCCGTATTTGCTTCTAGCTCTGTTTCATACATATATATGGACTTTCAAACTCATTTATTGGCTTTACTGACATGAATAACCAAAGGCATGATTTATAATGATTTGTCATCCAGTATTAGATTTTAAAAAATGTAATTAATTTTGTATTAGCCACAGTTAATGATGGGCTTGTTAACCATCTTGAGGTGAAGCCAAGAGCTATTAGCTATATTAAGGACCAGTTTCAAGAAAATTACTCCTTTTATAATCCCCAAAATTAGTTAGAATGTTTTTTCCCCTTTTATAAAACTGTTTTAATGTATATAGAGAAGTTAAAATCTATAGACAAGACAGACTTTGAGGAAAACTGATCATGTAATTCAAATTATTGACCAATGCTTGTACCAATTAAAATTATATCAAACTTCTTGGGGATTATTCTAAATAAATAGCCTTGTGAAATTAGTTGCTAGTTATTGTACTTAAAAATCAACATATCAGTTTATCATATAGCAAAGGACTGAACTAGAGTGGGTGACTATTTGGAGGAACTTTGCTGCCACCAGACTTCTGCCAGTTGTCTCAGCTGTCGATCTTACTAAAAAAGAAATTAAGGTTTGCACTGCAAGGCCCCTGCTGGGTGGGGAAGCTGAGCATGACAGTGGCCATTGTGCTACGGTCTATGGTCATATGAATATGATCATAGTCTTATAGTCTAAGGCTTGGAGAACTTGCAAAAAGAATAAGAAAAATGTATTGAGTAATTAACATATAAAAAGGAGGGCAAACCTCCTTATGATTTTCAGAAAGAGGGATTGCATTAAAAATAAAATAAAAATCTTAAAAATAAGTGTCTAAACACAGAGTGCTGTGAAATGAATAGACTTAAAACTTATTTTGAATAGGTGGGAGGAACAGGCCTGTCGGAATCGCAGAGAAATGCAACTGCTCTGTAACTCTAAACTCTGGGTTTGAACAGGAATTCAGAAGCCTGAATTTTAGCCTCAAATTTAGCAAATCTTGACCAGAATCTACATTCAATAAAAATGTACTTAACTTTTGTAAACAGCTATATGAAAATAAAAGTACGGTTTCATAAAAGATTTTAAATTCAATTCCATTCGAAACTGCAATGGATTTTCAACATTTCTCCACAGCAAATATGTGAAAATGTGGGAAAGTCATTTTCCATGGCTTCAGATGTTTTCATTGGGTTTTCTTCCATTTTTAACATCACCATAATATACATAGTACAACCCAAAAATATTACAAACAAAAGTTGTTTCAAAATTTAAATATTAAAAAGTAAAATCATTATTTTTATCTTATGAGATGCTTTTACACCATTTTTTCTGTATGAAATCTCAGTGAACTTGGCATGAACTTGCCATAGCGCCAAGAGCTTTTGTATGTGTTCAGTAGAAATTCAGAGCAAAGCAAACCCCAACACAACAACAGATTGCAAGAAGGCGAGAAGAGAAGAGAATCATCCCCCAAGGACAAACTGAATCCCCTAACATTTTAAAAGAAGATGTTTGGCCTCAGACTAACAAACCTGGACACAGGTCATTACTGCAGTACAGCGCTCCCCAAATAAAAAGCCATAGCTGTACAGTGCTTGTTCTGTGGACGTAGCACGACTTTATGGTTGTCTTTAACCACCTCTGGAATTTAATGGTGTGTCAGCAATTTCATGAACACAAATCCCACCTCCTGTTCCCCACTCACTAGGTTTGCTATTGTAATGGCACTGTAAACCCAAACTTAACCATGGTGCAGCTGGACTTTCCCTCAAACAAGAGTGACTCCAGCTGTGCACATGTGTAGGTGGGATGCTGGATCTCCAGCTTCACATGGAGCCAAGGTTCTCCTTGACCACTGCCAACACATCTGTGTATGTAACACAATCAGCAGAAGACATCATTCAACCTTGAGAAATGAGAAATTAAGTATAAGGAATCTTTAATCTAAACCAGAAAGGTATTTTGGAAAATAAAGAAGATATTCAGGAATATCTGCATGCATGGTGATCTTGCCATTTATATGAAGTTCTCTGTAGGTAGATGACCTAAACAAGTGCTTACAGCTTAATGCAACACACAGCAGGTGTGTGCGCAGACAGCCTATCCCTGTCCAAGTTCATTCTTGAAAGGCAATATTTCATTGAGAGCAAGAACATATACTTTAAAAATACAGAGAAGTGTAAGACCCTTTAAATGTCTTGCCTGAGGCAATCTGTTTCCTTTCACAGTATTGCTCATGAAACAGGTCTACAAGGACTGTTCTTAGCACTTTCCATCAGCTTTGCAGCAATGAGGGCACAGTTCTCACCCCAGATCCATGCAGAGATCCAAGAAACACTGGTGGCTGCTGCAGCCCCATCACAGACGTGTCTCCTGCACATCCCAGCCCCTCTGCCCTATGCACGGAACCATGCTGTCACCCACCCCAACTCTGTGCCAGAAGACTCCTGTCAACTGAACTGAGAGCTCTTCTCATCCTATACTACCAAATCCCATCCCAAAACTAAGGTCAGGAGCCACATGTGTGTCCCTGCTGGGGTGAGACACAGGATTTCAGGACCCTTCCTCCTGGAGCACTAGGCGCAGTGTCCCCTCTGTGTCTCCGCTCCACCTCAGTGACTCCAGGAGGCTGCCTGCAAGGACACACAGCTCACCCATTTGGTGGAAAGTTGCTGCACCAAATCCGTATACTCTAAAACAGGATGCTAAAATCAAACCACATACAGGAAAGACACGCCTATAGAAGTAAGCACAAACGTTTTTGTTTTCTTAATATAAACCCATTTAAGCCAACTTCATTTAAGTAATGCTTACATTTGCTACTGAAATATCCTGCTAGGTACCTTCAAATTCTACTGAAATGATTTTCCTCATCTTTGCTTTGATTCTTTGACCTAATAAAATCAATATATATGATTGGTCAATACAAATATTTAGCCAAACCAAATAATAACACACAAAGTATGTAAGCACGAAATATATAGTTTGCTCCTTGTAGCTCTTCAGTACATAGTTACTTTTACATAGGTGTGACTGTGTTGTTACGGAGGATGCCTGGAAGGAACAGAAGTTGAGGTGCAACAGTTGCCACAACCCTGGCCTGTCTCACCATCTCTGTGCTTGATTTTGCAGTCTTAGTAATGCTGCTTTAACCTGGGACTTTGGCCGGAATAGAGCTATTAATAAAACTATCCAATATTAGAGCAAAGTCTTGGTGATCTGTCTTATGAAAATTATAGGCTTTTATTCCTCCCATTTGCAATAGTAGTTCTCTGTCAATCATTTGTTAACCAGTCTTTACTGAATACTATAGTGGAAAGAAAGAAATTGCAGATTTCACAGTTAAGCAGAAATAGGGGGAAACAAGTATAAATAGAGCCTCCTGGGTCTGAAGTGCATTATCACGGACCTCAGAAGAGCAATTTAGGATACATTGTCTGCAAGAGCAACAGATCTTCACCCTTTACATATCCTCCCAGGTCACTTTCCCCTTATTACTTCGACCCACAGCTTACATGATCCAGCAGGTGTTTCTTCAAGTGCAGACAAGGAAATTCCACAAACTCTGGAAAATCAGGGTTTTGGCTTCTTGAAGCAGAAATTGCTAAAGTTCTGGTGAAAATAAATTCCAGCTGGTTCTAATGAAGTGATATGCTGTCCAAGAATGCTTGGGCATAAGCTATGCCTCTATGCCCATTCAGGGAACATAAGGATACTACACTAACGCTTAGGACTTACTAAATTTCACAGATGTCTGACACCAACTAGTACAAGATCCCTGGGGGGTGAAGTGGAATTGTTCTATGACCTATAAAAAATATAAAGGAGCCAAGATAGAGAAGATGGAGGAGAAAATGTACACTGTTAAACTCCCAACTTAATGTGCTATATGAATATTCTGAACTAGAGGGCTAAATTTACCATCCCTGACAAAATTACAGCAAAGAGAGTTGAAACATGTCCCTCAGTGATGGTACCATTCTGTTTGGCACCATCCCTCTCACACGAACCATTAGCTGTTCTGCCTGGAGCTCACCCTAAGGGAAGTGCCACAGTGTACCAAATCCAGCACTTCCCAGAACATGTTAGGCAGTGAAGGATGGGAGGAAAAACCCTAGCAGCATCACTAACGCTGATGTGGGAATTTGTCATGGTGACACTGATGATACTGAGAGTCCTACATTGTAATGACTGGTTTACAATGAAAATTATTTGAAATGCTGGATCAGAGAAAGGATGGCTCAGTCCATCAAATCACTGTCAGCTGCAAATTAGATTGCCCATCCCTAGGCAATGGGGAACATAATTGGCTTTGCCCATTGCTGGTTTTATTTTCATCTGTTAGGTTAAAGGCAGGCTTTTTCCTAACACTGGTACAACAGAGAAAAAAGGGCTTGGTGCAGAAAGGTTCTTTCAATCCTTACACTTGTAATAAAAGGGGCAATTGAGCCCTGAATTTCTAAAATTAGCCGTATTTTTTGAGGGACTGCTTTCTGTCAAAGCAAGGTTACCTTCATGGGTGAAAGTAAGAACAAATGGTATTTCAACATATAGGCTTCCAGGAGCCTAAGACTTGTTGTTTCACAGCCCTTAAACCACAAGTGGCCAGCACTCTGGTGGAGTGCTCAAGAGGAGCTGGGCAGGGCTGGAAACCCCTTTTCGAATCCTATGCTGCAGTAACTTTAAAACCTTCTATAATTTGCTGGAGACAGGATGGAAATACATACATCTAACGCTTTCCGTCCTAGGGACTGATCATCTTGACAGTGTCAGTTGCAAGTAAAAGTTGTTGCACTGTGATGTCTTGATGTTTCTACAAAATGTGATAATGTAAGATGAAGTTATGAAGTTGTGTCGGACTGAAATAACTACCAATAGACTTCACTAGGAGCCTATGAGAAACTCAAAAGCATTACTACCCCACAGTGTCCAGATATGTTGCTCTTATTGTCAGGAACACCTGTGTTACAAACTTAAAGTGGAAGTAGTCTTCATCCCTGGCACAACATACAACTGTCAGACAGTCAAGACTCTCCCTCTAACTCTCCTTCATACCCCTATTCAGCTGTCTATAAGCTCCAAATACTCCTATCTCTTTTCATCCCTGAACACAAGTTTTAAGACCATGCCCTTCCTTGGGTAGCAAAGCTTTCTTAACATATTTTCCTGACATTGCAGGGTACAGTCCGACTCAGGAAAGCAGAAAATCCACTGAAAAAAATAAACATGGCTGACTAAGTTGGAGGGGGAGCAATGTCTGTCCTCTTAACCTGGAGAATTCACTGCTCTACGTACTTGGCTCTCCCTTTCTCTCACTCTTAATTTTTGGGCAATTTAAGCAGTCACCTGTGTACCTGGGAAAGCCGCTACTGTGCTAAAACCTTGTCTAAACACTGGCTCTGCACACAGAAATAAGGGCATGGACCACACCAAGGGAGAGAGCAACTAACCTTCATGTTGCATCCAGTACAAAAGAACTATGAATAACTAACTACTCACAGGATTATGTTCATCAGCAAAAGCAAATAATTCAGACTAAGGACACACTGAAGACCTCTATAAGGTGCAAGTAGCTGTAAAGAAATATCAAGTATTTATCATCCACCTACTCCTATAGGTTTGTGTGCCATTTGTACCCTTACCTAGCTGCATATGTGCATGGATGGCAGAAACGCACTATGTCACTATGTCAGCATTGCACAACCAGGAGCTTCTCTGACCTGAACTGTGAAGCAAAGGATAACAAAAAAAGTTTGAAAAGATGCATGTAATAATGACCAGACTTATTAAGAACTAATGAAATGCTGTTGTTGTTATTATTATTACTATTATGCTATGGTAGGTGAAAATCACAGACAGAAGGAGGCTTACTTTGAAGATACCTACTCATCCCCTGTCTCATCCTGGGCTGAGACGCAGCTCTGCCACCAATCTAGTGTCCCAGTTTTTTCTCTTGGAAATAACAGAAGCAATTCTGGCATACCAAAATCCTCATATCTGACCTCAATAAATAAAGCACCCTGCACTGGGGTATCACACCTCTGAAAGCTTTGTGGCTCAGGACTACACCACCTTTGCGGATGGGCAAGTTTGTCATGATAAGGCTTTCATGTGACATTGCTTTTAGGTTGTCAGTGAAAGTCCAGCAGATTAGTGTCCCCTGAAATGTTGCTAAGCTGCTTGCCCTAAAATGTGCTTATGTGGATCATTCAGAAAACTGCATGAGATAAAACATTAATTATTACTAGAAATTTTTTTTTTCTATAATTCTGTTCAATATGCACTTCTACACTTGGGATGCACTGTTGAGAACTTCACTCATTTTTTAAAAGTCTGTAACGAAATTCAAAATGTGATCCTGCTCTTAACTGCAAAACGAAAATCAGAAGCAAAAGCCTTTTACCTTTCTTTTCAATTGAATGCATCTGGCCTCCTTCTACCCTGCCTTGCAGTCATTTACAGATATGCAAATGGTTTGAAAAAAACGTTGCCGTTTTCATCTGCATTGCACACCAGAAAATCAGGCAGTGCGTGTGTTTTCATAAGGTTTCAGCAGTTTTGCTGTTCTGCTCCTTTCATGTTTTAATCCAGTTTAACACTACAATATGTTTTAGTTGTATATTAAAAAAAAAAAGAGAAAGAAAAAGTCAGTCTCTACCTGGACAATACTGATGATGTCCCTTTGACAATCTGATAACTTTAACATCTGCAGGGTAATTTTTAGCAACACCTGTCAACACAAGGGGCAAAAGTAAGAGGCCTGTGATTGTGGACAGAAGCAGTGGAAAGGGTCTGAAGTCAGGAGACACAAGGCTCTGCCACTCGCGGTGGCTCCTGCTGCTCTGGGTAGATGAGATACACCCATGGCATCTCTCCCCTGTGCTCTCCACTTGCTTAGTTATTTTACATCAGCAGCCAAAATTAGATTTTTCAAGATGCTGCAGAGCAAGGAGGGCCAGAAATGGAGATGGTTTGCTACCTTGTATGTTGGGCAATTGCCTGCTTCCCTGTGTTGAATCCTGGCCTTGCTAGGACTTGTGTGCACTGCAAGTCAGAAGTAACACAGATGTGGCAGTGATACAGTTTGGCAGCAAACCTGCTCTGGCAGAGAGCTACAAAGGACCTTGTCTAGCTTGTGTATTTAAATTGGAAAATAGTTAAAAATTTGAGGGACTCTTAATGACATTTATGTAAGGATGGCAGCAAATGGCCTCAGTATAAACGGATTCTCCCCAGATGACTGTGACTTAAATGGTAAAATACAAGATTACACTTTAAACAGCGCAATTTTACAGCTTAATAAGACTATCTTTAAAAATTAGATAACCAAGAAAACAAACAAAAAGATTTTTGCTCAAAAAGGACATAAAGTCACTGAGCCATTGGGCTCCCCCAAGCTGTTACTGAAAGAAATGCCTGATTTGGCAGGATGGGATAAACCTTTGAAACCAGTTAGGTTATTATTTGGGACTTTTTGTACAGCGACACCAAATGTTGGATTTTCCTCTGTGAGTTATTTAGGAAAATAATGAAAACTGCATGTTAAAATAAGTAATCTTGGGGAGAACTATACCAAGAACTTGGTTGAAGTTATTTTGCACTGAGACCAAGTTGTAAGTATGAAGAGGAATAATCATACCAGTCATTGGTCAGAAGCTTTTCTGTGTATCTTTTTTTGTTTATATGCACCTTGCATGGAGGGAATCCTTGGCCCTCCCACAGTGTAAATTATTATTATTAATAATCCTTATGTTAGACTATTTCCACATTCACAGTAAGCTCCGTGGGAAAGTGCAGAAGCTTGCTGGGCAGTGAAAACAGTTGCTGTAAACCTTCTTTCATTGATTTTTTTTTTCTAAAAGGGTTAACATGGTAAAACATTATTTGCCTCAAATTTTCCTGGGTTCATGGTATGTTTAGCTTGATATATTAACATCACCGTGGTTGCAGCCTTTTCGATGACAACGTACCACTCAGGACTTTCACTTTATTCCTTGACATCTCTCATCAAGGAAGGAAGGACAAATCAGACAGCATCAGCTTGAAAATACGTTCAGAATATAACAGCTTGATTGCCGTTGACCACACAGAGGACAGGTGTGACACATATTTATGGGCTTGATTTTAAACCAATATCTGTTCATTTCATTTATGAGTCCATTATATGTTTTATTTTGACAGTTCCACAGTAGTGCTCCTGCAGTCTTTTGGCCATAAACTGTTCACAGTGGGACGTGTAGCTTGTTATTTGTTGTGTGGGCACTGTGCACCCCACAAGCTGATGAACTATGTTTATTCACTTATTTATGAGCCAATTTATTCATTGGATTTTAAGCCTAGTTAAATCAACAGCTAAAAGTAAGCCTTCCTCACATACTTTGAAACTGCTGACGTTTAACACTATAAAAGTGGTTGGGAAATACCGAGTATTGTTATGGATATTACATTTTAACATGGTACTGTCCTTCTTACACTAATACCTAAGATTTCAACCTATATTCAGCAATCCCAATTCTCAGAGTTTTTTGTAAATCTGTTTATATTGAGATTTTTCCTAAAATTCCAGTTTTTGGAAGGTGACTACCTGAGAAGCTGATATTTCTAGCTGGAGAACCAACTGAAGACAGATGGATGGCACAGGAAGCTAGAAAATGAATAAAAAATAAAACCCTGACGAACAAGAACCTTGGAAAATTAAAGATACATAAAATCATCCAAGGATGTAGGTTTGCATGCATGTGTGTGCCTGTATATACATATGTACAATATATATATATATACACACTTTCAAGATCATGATTTTAGCCAATTGCATGAGTTCAGAGCTTGGATATATCATTACTGTTTACCTAGAAATCTTCAATTCTTTCATGTTAATTTATGTTATCGTTTCTATTGGAATTTTGTTTCAAATTTGTTTTTTATTAATTTTCCTACTGGGTTGAATAACAACATATATATTTTTAAGGGGTATAGTATAGGATCACAAACAATTTGTCCCTCAACATAAACAACCGGAGAAATACAGGTCTTGGAGGATACTCAGGGGATCACCTAATCCAACTCCAGGCTACAGGAATTGCTCCCTGACATTCTTTTTTGCAGGCTTCTTTTACTAGAGTCTCTGCAACCTCCTTAGCCAGTCTTTGTCACCTTCACTATCAGAAACATCATCCTAATATTTGATATAAATCTTTAACTACAAATTAAGACCAATTTCTTGTTCTCTATCTGATGCTATTAATAGAGAACAAAGTATTCCCTTTATTTTCCAGTATATTTTTATATAATTCAAAAGTATTACCACATTCTTCCTACTCCTTCATTTAGAACAGTCCTAATTTACTCTTTCCTCACAGGTCTTACTTTCTAGACCTCTGATCCTCTACATGTAATGACTGTCTGGATGCAGTGATCAGTAATGGTGGTTCCCACTCTTCCTCATAAAAGAATATATGTATTTTTTTAATTATTTATATGCAATTTATATAAAATAGCAAAAAAAGAAAAAATCAACAGAAAAAAACTATCTCAGTATTTGAAAAATGAAAAGCAGTTATTTTCCTCAGCTTTTCCCTCCTGTACAAAATTGCATTAGATAAAGAAACAGGGAACTACTGCATGTAAGGGATAGCTACACTACTCAATTTTGATCCTGATTTTCATTGCCTAAGTCATGACAGCTGCCTTTTTCCCTGGCTGGTAGGAAAGATGAAGGGCAACGCTTCTCTGGAGGCCGTTTTGGAGCTGAAGGCCTAGGAAGACATGCTCAGGTACTTCAGCTGATTCTGTCTCTTGCCATTTAATAATTCTAGCATAATAACAATAATATATTAAGTGCATGCAAATGTGTTAATATATCATGCATTAGAAACCTGAGTATTACAGTATTGAATGTTAGAAAAGATATATGAGTTTAAGATCCAGTTCTCTTTTGCCATTTTTACAGACATACATTAGTCCACAACTTCCATTGCAGGTAACTGAAACTGGAGTGAGTCAGCTCATCTTGAATGTCATAGGTGAGCCCATTTAGGATGAAAGATCACCTCGTATTCATAACTGGGGGCTACTATCAGACTTGTGACATCAGTAACAAAAGGAAGGGAGAGCAAGACTTGCAAGAGCAGAGAAGACATCATTCTTGTCATCTCATCCATAGCTGTTGAACTACTTTTCTGAAGAGATTAAAATGACTATCCATCTTGTTGACTCTGAGCTGAATGGTAAAGTCTACCTCTACATCTTAACTGTCCTCAAAGAGGAACTGCAGGGAGCAGTGCTGTAAGGGAGCTTAGGAAAGGGAGGAGAGAGGGAAAAGGAGAAGTACTTAACACTAAATGTAAAATTCTGGCAACACTGGACTGAACGGAAGTGTCACCATTGACATCACTAAAAGTAGGATCAAGATTGATCTAAAAAGCAATTTAGAATATGAGCTTTTCTTTCCAAATGAGCAGTAAGTGCCTCCCTTCACACAGAAATTCAGTGCAGTCATAGTGCCTTCTATTACAATTTAAATTGATTGGTTTTATGGCCTGGTACTGGGGAATTGCCCTAGCATGATCTCGTCGGGCTCATGTTTCTAATTCTGGCAACTCTAAATCCAGATGCTCTGAAAATCCATGCTGTTGCTTACAGCGCATACTGCAGGGTAAT
Source organism: Pezoporus flaviventris (assembly GCF_033815535.1). NCBI lineage: Eukaryota > Metazoa > Chordata > Aves > Psittaciformes > Psittacidae > Pezoporus > Pezoporus flaviventris. The sequence continues at coordinate 31,814,661 of NW_026892561.1, forward strand.
CTCCATTTTCATGTGCCCAGACAAAATAAAGGAATCGAGATGTACATCAGATTAGCCCACAAGTTGGAAAGAAAACCATTCAAAGCAGACTGGAAATTGCAAAAGAAAATGTTTACATGCAGAGTGTGTACATGTAAAAGTAAACCACAATGGTTATTCTGCAGCAAGTGTTTCAGCTAACAGAATTCAAACACTATTTTTGTATTATCTAAGATTTTTCTTACGGGAGGAATAAAGCAGTTACCAGCTGAAGGTCTCTGCCCTGCCACTGGGGTCTTTGGGGAATGGATAGAGAGACTTAGAAAAAACAGTTCTAAGTTCATGTTCTTCCTTTGCATGGTCCATGTTTAGCCTCATTTAGGACACCAGAACCTGTAATTTTGCCACCAGGTAAAAATAAATCTCTCCACTGAAAAAAAAACAAAAAAACAACAACAACAACCAAAAAAAAAACACACAAAAACAACCAACCAAAAAAAAAACCAAAAAACAAGCAAACAAAAAAGCTTAAAAAAGAGGCAGTACATTGTCATGTAGGAGGATTTATTTGACTGTGTGGCTGCAGAATCGCCAATGTGAAGTATGGCAAGCACTGAAGAAGCCCCTCTGTGCACTGGAGCTGAGCTTTTAACTCCAAGGTTCCAGTGGGAAGATATCACCCTAAGGGAAATAACCTACCTTTGATCCACATATGAGATTCTGGCTGCTGTCAAAGGAAGTTGTGCATGCCTAACCATGGCTGTACATCATTCTAATAAAGGCCAAAGAGAAGCTCATATATAAGTGGAGCGTGAACTTTTTTGACACCGGCTGTAATAAATACCAGCAGATTTAGAAACAGCGTGCAGGCTTACGTGCCTGAGGTGGGAAAAAAGCTATAGCTGTGCCTGATTTACTAGAAGGAAATGTTTAAGGCCATTGAATCATTAGATAAAAAATTGATCTTGAAATGTCAGGAATCAGTGAGGATAACATAACTGACAATTTTGTCCATTAAAAACTCCCTTTTATTGTGCCTGCTTTTCTCTTTTATTTTTAATAACAATCCATTAAAAGTACTGCACCCATGATTTTCTGGTATTTGCGGTTCTATCTTAATACTATCCATTAGTTCTTTTTCCCCTTCTTTTTAATATTTACACATATCATCAAATACTGGGCAAAAATTCCTCTGCTGAAAAGAATCCCATAAGTAAAAATCAATTACATATAGCTTGTTACTGAAGGCATGGCTAAGGTTTCTGTACAGCTTCAGCATCTTATTGAGTTTAAAGTAGTGGAGAACTTTTACATTATTCCATGAATTATAATTTAATGCATTATTATTTCTTCATTTAATCTGAAGATGATGCATCAGTTATAGAGAGTATAATTGCCTTGGGAAAAATTAATAGCTATTCTATAACTGATAACAGGGTGACTAAGAGTAAATATTGTGTCCATGAGTATCAGTTTGACATAAGAAGCTGTCCAGCCCAAAGGATTCCAGCTGGAAAAGCCCAATTTAAAATTCTTACATTTCGTCCATTTCATGTGTATTCATCAATGCTTATGCATTTCAAGTAATCTGAGCCTGTGGCGTGTCAAATACCAGGACTGTATGGAGAAAAGGATACCAGCCTTCAGTTGAGCGACCAGTAACAGGCTGAAGGTACCTTAGGGCATTCTGCAGCTCCCCTTGGCGTTGAAAGAAGAAATGATCCTTGGCCTGAGTTCTCACAGTCCAAATGTGATCCTCCAGCAGTCAACGAAACCTTTGCACTGACTTGAGGGGGACGGGACAGACCTCTGCATCAAATTTGGATCCCCCTGAAATGAATCAGAACTGTTGATACCATGACCTCTGACCAACAGAGGTCACAGTACCTAAAAGAGTATTGGCACATCATAACATAAATTTTAACACAGCTCTTCTCTTAACAGGAAGGACTGTGGGTAAATTCTACCTGATAATTTTGTTTTTCTTTCTATCTGATAAATGAACTAAGTGACAAACAGGGAAAATGAAAAGTTAAGCTTCATAAACTGCTTCACTGACTGCTAAGAGGAGAAGATTCTCTGATTTTCCCCAATCAATAGTTTCAAAAACACTAAAAATTTTCAATTTGAACAATTTATAATATACAAAACCAATAAAATTTGAAAGGTTATTGAAGAAAAAAGAAAAGAAAAAAAATATATATAAAAAAGGGGGGTATCTCAGTTTTAAATATATTTATCTGAACATACCAGACAAATGGAAGTCTCATGGGGACATAAGAGGGAACACCAGGCGAGGGATGGAATTTTAAGTCCTTGCCTTGCAAGGCTCAGATTTGAATGCAGCCCAGGCAGACTAATGGCATTACCAGACTTCTGTGTCTTGCAGCCTTTGCAGCTGTGAATGTCCCTGCCCAGGACCACTCTTTGCATGCTGGAGCGCTAGATCGCTGTATTTTCAACAGCCCAATGCTCTGGCCTTTCCTCCTAATTCAAGGATTCCCACATTTCATCGGTGAGGCCTCTGGGGACAGGGTGCCCTGCAGGGAGCCCTCTCCTAGCTGCAGACCTTGCCCTGCACCTGGGCAGGGGCACACAAGCATCTCTCCCCAGAACACCCATCAGGCAGCATTTCCAATCAAGTCCATGTGGGTTTTGAATCACAGATTAATCAGCATCACAGCTCACTTGGGCCTCTCCACTCCCTCTCCCACACTTGGGTTCCCACAAGCTCACCTGTCCCCGTGAACGGGCAGCTCATGGGGATCCCCCCTCCCTGCTGGCATGCAATGAGCTGGATATGAGTGCACAGCACAGCAGGAGCTGGCTCTGAGGGGCTTTTAGGCAGAAATGCAGCTGGAGCCCAGGCACTGACTGCATCCAAAACATTCCTGTCCTCAGATCCAGAACCTCTAAACTACTCCTTAGCTTTAACAAAAGAGCCAGGAAGCAGCTCCCATCTATAATAATTACAAGAGAGTTTCCCTTGCCCTTGCACTATTTATTGCTTTTGCCCTTACCATAGATTGCTTGAAACAGAAGCAACTATTAAAGATCAGAATATTTATTTCTGGACAGGCAGGGTGAGCTTTGGAAGAAAACTCCCTCTTTCTCTCAATCATTAACACTTCTGTTGGGAAGGGACAGGGCTGGTTTAGGCTGCAGACTAAATGAAGCACTAAATGATTGCGTTGCAACAACTGCAGCAGGGGAAATGGTCGCCTCCAGTGGAAATATAATGCTGTGATGGTACTTTCAGAAAGGTACAGTAATTGTTCAAGTATTGTTTTGTAGTTTGTCCCACAAGTGGCTTCTTTCTCCCTTACTTTCACAAGGCTGTCAGAGGTAAAAGGTGCATTTCAGTAATTACAGCTGGGGCTGGAAAGTTGCAGCCAGAAGGGCACCTGCCAGCCTTCCACCCAGATGACATGTATCTTTCCTGACTCCGCAGTTCCAGGGCAGGGGCTTGCAAGGAAAGAGCTCACTTGTTAATAATAATAATTATTATTAATAATCAAGTGATGTCCTAACCTTGGTTACATCAGTCTACCATACCCTTAGCTGGAGCTCCTGCCAATCACTCTCACACTGATCCTGTTCTCAGCAGGTTGTGTCGACAAAAGGACAAGAAGCAGGGAGGCTGTCAGCCGCTTGGGCTAGGGGAGATGAAGGGGAGTGGCCCAGGGTGATTTCTGTCTCCTGTCTGGCAGGACAAGGGGACGCAGGTCTGTCATCCCGGCCAAACCTGGGGAGAGAAGCCTCTCTGGTGAGCTGCGATCTCCTCCTCATCTCGCTGCCAAACTGCTGTGCGCATAAGGGATGCCAGCAGGAGTTGGGGGGCGACGTACCTCCTTCATCCCCGAGGACATCTCTCGGGGCTGCCTTGCGTAGCGGGGCAACGACCGGGCCGGGGGACCAGGAGCCCTGCAGCGCTGGCTGCTTTGCATTCCAGGGTCACACCCGAACCCCCCGCACAGATACCTTTCTCTCCTCCCCGCCCTAGGCCATCGGCAAAACTTGAAGAAAGGAGCCTAGGAGAAGAGGACGGGCGTTTCATTCGCGTGCATTTCGGAAAGTTGCCGGCCGGCGAAAGCGGCAATGCAAGGTCAGGGCAGGACGCGGCTGCGCCCCCCCGCCCCCGGCTCCTCGGCCCAGCAGCGGGGATGAGGGGGGTGTGCCATCTAAGACTCTCTCCCCCGAAACATAGCGCAGAGGTCGTTTCTCCTAGTTGCTGTTAAAGCTGCTGTGTGAGCTTGGTTTAAGAACAAGCTGTTACGGTTTCCCCTTTTTCCCTTCCCCCTCTTTTTTAAAAAGGGGTGTCAGGTGCGTGTTGCCTGCCGGTACCCCATGTTGCTCCCGCGTCAGAAAATGAATGATGCAGCAATTTAATTAGGAGGGAGTGGTGAGTCCATATTTCACCGGTGAAAGGGAGCTTCGGAGGCTGGGAAAGATGATACATGTCCGCGGGCGCGGAGGAAGCGCCCCTGCCAGCGGAGAGCGCCGTCCGGGCGGCCTGAGGCTGAGGGCTCCCCCAGGCTCTCTCCCCTGCACCTGCAGCTTTGCCCGTCAACTTTTGGCTGCCGAGCAGCTATTCCAGTTAAGTCTCCTCCCGTTCGATCAATCCCCCTGCTCCGCGGAGGGAGGAGAGCGGCGCGGAGCAGGGCGGTGAGTGCCGCCAGCTGCCCCAGGGCGTTACGCGGGTCCCGCAACCTCCCGGCACCCCTGAGTGTGGCGATACGCGCATCCATGTGCCGGGGACGGGTGTGCAAGGGTGTGCGCGCCTGGGGATGCGCGCACGGGTGCGCAAGGTGCAAGGACGTGTGCGGACAGCGGAGATGCAGGAGGCATCGTGGGGGCAACTCCCTGCCCTGCCAGCAGACCTCCTCTCCCGTCCGGGGATGTGACCTGCGGGGGGGGGGGGGGGGGGGGGGGAGAGCAGAGTCCGCAGTCCCCTCTGCTCCCTCAGCCGGACACCCCGCCGGCGCATCTCACCGGCCAACTTTCAGCCACGAACGAACCCGCGCAAGCCCCCGCTGCGCCCCCCTCCGCGGATCCACCGCCCCCCGCCGGCCGCTTCCACCCGTGTCCCCGCGCAGCACTGTTACTTGCCTCCGGCTCCTGGGGCGGGCAGATACCGGCCGGCGGCGCTGCTCTCCGCGGACGCGGCCCTTCGCCTCCTCGCACACTCCGCGGTGGAAGGATGCGAACGGTGCCGGGTCGGTTCCCCCGAGAATTTTAGCTTCGCCTGCGTGGCGGGCGGGAGATCGCTGGCTCCTGGAGAGGCTGCGAGGCTGGAGCCGCGGCTCGGCATCGGGACGGGAGGCAAGGAGAGGGAAGAGAGGACGAGGCGCCGGGGAGCAGCGGGGAGAGCCGGGCGGCCGGGCCTGGACCCCGTGGCCCCTCGCCGGAACCCACTGGGCTGCCCTCCTCCCCGAGCGGCTCAGATGGCGGTTGCAGTTACAGCATCTTTGATTTCCTTCAGACTTAGGCTTTTTTCCTCCCCCTACCTTTTTTTTTTTTTTCTTTCTTAAAGCGGGGTTTGTGTAAATTGTGACCCATCCCGGCGGCTTTTTTCTCTATGATTCTTCTTGTATTTCCCCCCCCCCCCCATCTGCTCATTTCCCACTTCCCGTCCCCTCCGCCAACCAGCCCCCTCCTTCCCCCTTAAAAAAAAAAAAAAAAAAAAGGAAAAAAAATAAGGCAGGGAAAAAAAAAATGTACAGTCAGGGCTTCCCAAATGCGCGCCCCCGACCTGATGCCAAGCGCGCCCCCTTCATTTGTTCCCCTTCTTGAAGCTGATTTTCATGACGTGGAAAAGCCTGATCCAGGGCAACAACAGCACCGCACACACACACGCAGTCACACACACACACGCACACGCACACGCACCCGCACCCGCGGAGGCGGCGAGCAGCGTGCGGTCCTCCGCCGCGCCCCAGCCCGCCCGCTCCGCGCTGCTGGGGCCCGGGGAAGGCGGCGGCGGAGCCTGCAGCAGCCCCTCTCCTCCCTCCTCCATTGAGTGTGCCAAACAGCAGCTCTGCATCCTAAAGAAGATCATTGAGGGGCTCATTGCATTCCCGGCACGTTTCAGGCTTGCTTTTTTTTTTTTTTTTTTTTTTTTCCTTTTGCCTCAGCTTCAGCGGGAGTAGAGAGAGGGAGAGAGAGACAGAGAGGGAGAGACAGAGAGAAACCAGCAATCTTTAAACTCGAGCTTCTTTTTTTTTTTTTCCCCCTTCCACTCTTTTTTTGTTTGTAACGATGTGCTAAAATCTCTCCTGCAAACCGGTAAGTACAACCTTTCTGGATCCTTTTGTTTCCGCCTAGGGTTAAAGACACCCCCTCTTCCAAAAAGAAGATATAATAATCCTTTTTATTTTTTTTTTTTTATTATAGCCCTTGCAGAAGAGAACGAACTTAAGTAGCTAATATCTTGCAAAGGAGACAGAAAGACTTATACTGCAACATAGCTCTCATCTCTCTCTTCTTCCCAATTAGACGCTGGTTTTAATTGCAGAGGGGTATTTCTTTTTCCATGCTTTCAACCATCTCCTCTTTCCCACAGGGGAGGGTTTCATTTGCAAGTTGATCCTAAGGATTTCTGTTCTGGCATTTCTCTTCCCTTAATGTATCTTTCTGCTCTTAAGTTTGTGGATGGGGGGGCAAATTTTTCTAGTTCTTTCACGAGGAAGGAAAAAAAGACCTTTCCTATTGAAAGATTAAGACTAAAAGCAACGATAGCTATGAATAATTCTAATGGGCATTTCAGAGATTCAAGGAAGGCTGCATCACTGCCATTATTATTACCATCCTTAGCATTTCTCTGTGCCCATACATTAAAAATATCTGATGAAAGGAAGGGTGAAACCATATGTTGAAGGAGCTGCACCTCATTAGTGCAGTATTATTTTCATCTGATTAGAGAAGAATGGTGTCTTCATTCGAAAATGTATATAGTAGGATAGATAATTTATCGGCTGGTAAGTGTCAAGGTATTTTTTTCTTCCACTTTCAGCTTTTTAACTGGGTCTCTTGCTTGGTCCTGGGGGCGCAGAATACCCTAATCCAAGGCAGGCTGAGCGCTTCAATCCTAGGTGCCTCTTTAGCTGTCACTTCCCTTTAGATCTGCTGATCGCATGGGTATGTGCTTTAGAAAGATTAATCATCTCTAAATGCTTTAATCAGCTAAAATGACTAATATGTGGTATGTATTTATCTGATAATATACCAGTTGCATTAATTCATCAGAGCATCTGAAAGGGGAAGATTTTCTTTTAAATCAGTATCGTTAACCATTTACTATTTTAAAGATAAGACTGTGGGGATTTATGAAGGGAACTGTTTTGCCAGGGACATCAACAAACCTTGCTCATTCCTTTGAACTTACATTATGGAATATATTGAGTCGGGATGGAGAGAGATTTGAGGATTGAGATTCAATAACTTTGGGAGTTTACATGTATGAAAGATGTGGTGCGACACTGGAGAAACCTACCCACTTGTGTCTCCCCCCCACAGTCGATGCGGGCTGTGATGGCTACAAAGCTAAAATTGCAAATGAGTATCAAATATGTGTGGTCCGAATCCATGGTTCTATGGTGTAAAACATGTAAAGATGCAACATGCTCAGCTTGTGCGCTCAGTGTCGCTGTGTGGCTCTACATGTGCTGTCCTCTCTTTATAGGTGGCATTTACCAAAGGGGGGGGGGGGGGGGGGAGATAAGGGTGGCTGATATCGCGTGATTAAACCTTCTAACATCTCTTAAGTATAAATCAGGGCAAGGCTCACCCATCTGACAGCCTTAGAGTTGGTTGTGAACATCTGCTCAACAATTGCTGAACTTTCCAAGAGCCTAACATAAGTCTAGCAGGTAGGGGCTTAGGAAAAAGTGAGGCAGGACAAAAATACTGAAATCTGCATTTTTCTCCCCACTGCAGTTTTGTAAACATCAACAAATGATGAAACTTTTCACAGCAGAGACACTTCATAAAGGAAGGATGTTGTGGATAGTTCTTCTAAGCACAACTGCTCTAGCATGGACTACACCAATTCCCTTGATAGAGGACTCGGAGGAACTCGATGAGCCCTGCTTTGATCCATGTTACTGTGAAGTGAAGGAGAGCCTTTTCCATATACATTGCGACAACAAAGGATTTATAAATATTAGTCAGATAACACAGTCATGGTCAAGACCTTTTAAACTTTATTTGCAGAGGAATTCCATGAGAAAATTGTACACCAATAGTTTTCTTCACTTGAACAATGCTGTGTCTATTAACCTTGGGAACAATGCACTGCAGGACATTCAGACAGGGGCTTTTAATGGGCTCCGAGTTCTGAAGAGGTTGTATTTGCACGAAAACAAATTGGACATTTTCAGAAATGACACTTTCCTGGGTTTGGAAAGTCTGGAATATCTGCAGGCAGATTATAATGTCATTAAACGGATTGAAAGTGGGGCATTTCGAAACCTAAGTAAATTGAGGGTCCTCATCCTAAATGACAATCTTATCCCCATGCTTCCCACCAACTTATTTAAGTCTGTGTCCTTAACCCACTTGGACTTACGTGGGAACCGGCTAAAAGTCCTTTCATACCGTGGGATGTTGGACCATATTGGCAGGAGCCTGATGGAGATCCAGCTGGAGGAGAACCCATGGAACTGTACGTGCGAGATTGTGCAGCTTAAGAGCTGGCTGGAGCGCATCCCCTATACCGCCCTGGTGGGGGACATCACCTGTGAGACTCCCTTCCACTTCCATGGAAAGGACCTTCGGGAAATCAAAAGAAGTAAGCTCTGTCCCATGCTGTCTGACTCTGAGGTGGAAGCCAGCCTAGGCATCCCTCAGCTGTCGTCCAGCAAGGAGAATGCATGGCCTACGAAGCCTTCCTCCATGCTGTCTTCCTTCCATTTCACTGCTTCCTCTGTCGAGTACAAAACATCCAACAAGCAGCCCAAACCCACCAAGCAGCCCAGGGCGCCCCGGCCTCCCCCAACATCACGCAGCCTATACCCTGGGCCAAACCAGCCACCAGTGGCTGCTTACCAGACGCGGCCCCCCATCCCCATCATCTGCCCGACCGGCTGCTCTTGCAGTTTGCACATAAATGACCTGGGCCTGACAGTCAACTGCAAGGAGCGAGGGTTCCACAACATCTCCGAACTCCTGCCCAGGCCCTTGAACGCCAAGAAGCTGTACCTGAGTGGGAATTTGATTCAGAAAATCTACCGCTCTGATTTCTGGAATTTTTCCTCCCTGGATCTCTTGCACCTGGGGAACAACCGGATCTCCTACGTGCAGGATGGGGCTTTTATCAACCTGCCGAATCTCAAGAGCCTGTACCTGAATGGCAATGACATCGAGCGGCTCACCCCAGGCATGTTCCGGGGCCTGCAGAGTTTGCATTACCTGTACTTCGAGTACAACGTGATCAGGGAAATCCAGCCGGCGGCCTTCAGCCTCATGCCCAACCTGAAGCTTCTCTTCCTCAACGACAACCTGCTCCGCACCCTGCCCACTGACGCCTTCGCCGGCACTTCCCTGACCCGCCTCAACCTGCGCAACAACCACTTTTTGGCACTGCCGGTGGCTGGGGTGCTGGAGCACCTCCACGCCATCGTCCAGATCGACCTGAAGCTCAACCCCTGGGACTGCACCTGCGAGCTGGTGCCGCTGAAGCAGTGGCTGGAGGCGCTCAGCTCCGTCAGCGTGGTGGGCGAGGTGCTGTGCGCCAGCCCCGAGGCCCTGGCCCGCCGCGACCTGCGCTCCCTGGAACTGGCCGCGCTCTGCCCGGCCGCCCTCCGCCCCGCCGCCGCCTCGCCCCCCGCCGCGCCGCCGCCACCCGCCGCCACCGGTGCCGCCGCCTATGAGCTGCCGCCGGCCGCCGCAGCTGTCCCTCTCTCCGTCCTCATCCTCAGCCTCCTCGTTCTCTTTTTCTCCGCCGTGCTGGTGGCCGCCGGGCTCTTCGCCTTCGTGCTGCGCCGCCGCCGGCGGAAGCTCCCGTTCCGCGGCCCGCGGGGGGAGGCGAACGACCTGGGAGGTGTGCCGCTGCGCTGCCCGCGGCTTTTCGAGGAGGGCGGCGGTGGCGGCGGCGGTGGCGGCAGCTCGGGGGTTAGGGAGTGTTCCCCGGAGAAGGCGCCCCCGGCGGGCCACGTCTACGACTACATCCCGCACCCGGTGACCCAGATGTGCAACAACCCCATCTACAAGCCGCGGGAGGAGGAGGAGGTGGCGGGCGGCGGTGGAGGGGAGGCGGCGGAGCTGCTGCGGGGCGGCGGGGAGCGGTTCACCGCCGTCGCGCAGGACCCGGGCACCAACTACCGCACCTTGCTAGAGAAGGAGCAGGAGTGGAGCCTGGCCGTCTCCAGCTCGCAGCTCAACACCATCGTTGCCGTCCACCCCCAGCACCCCGCGGGCGGCGGGCTGGCGGCGGGCGGCGGCGGGCTCGGAGCGGCGGCGGGAGGAGGCGCCCCGCGGGACCGCGACCGCCCGCCGCCCCTCGCCGTGGGCTTCGTGGACTGCCTATACGGCACCGTGCCCAAACTAAAGGAACTGCACGTCCACCCACCTGGCATGCAATACCCGGACCTCCAGCAGGACGCCAGGCTCAAAGAAACCCTCCTCTTCGCGGCCGGCAAGGGCTTCCCAGACCACCAAACTCCCACAAGCGAATACCTCGAGTTAAGGGCCAAACTCCAAACCAAGCCGGATTACCTCGAAGTCCTGGAGAAGACCACGTACCGGTTCTGACCGCCGCCCCGCCGCCCGCCCCGGCACCGCCGCAAGAGAGTCGAGGATACAGCTGTGTGCTCTTTCCCGCCAGATGTGCGCTCCGTGGGGAAGGGCCGGTCTCAGATCATTAATCGATGAAGTGCCTTCGCAGACTTTTGCCAGCAGATGTTAATCAATCATTATTTTTTATATTGAAACTGAGACTTTGACTGTGCCATGTCTAAGGTATATCATTATTATTATTAATATTATTATTATCGGGGATCTTTGTATTGATCCTCATTAAGTAAATTCTATGTGTGTGTCTTTTTTTATTTATTTATTTTTTGGTAGGATTTTGTTTTTGTTGGGTTTTGATTGGGGTTTGTTTTGGGGTTTCTTGGGAGGGGATGGGGCTTGTTTTTTAACGGTGTTTTTGATCGGTTTGGTGGTTTGGGTTTCTTTGGGGGTCTTTTGTTTGCTTTTTTTGTTTGTTTGTTTGCAGTAAACTTCCTTTATATTTTCCCTTGGAGAGGAGGGGGAGGGAAGATGGCATTTTCTGGCTTGCGTTCTTCTAGCCCATCATGGCACAGGTTCTGTATATTTATTTAAAAAAAAATGCAAAGAAGCAAACGAGCGCAGTTTGCTGCATGCCTGGAAACTGCAAGAGGGAAGGGAGGGGAGGGTCTTGCTCGAATGTCTCACTCTTGTCTCTCTCCCTCCCTCTCACGCACACCCACCCGCACCCCCGCCGCCATCCCCCCGCCAGCTCGGCCCCGCCACGCAGCGCAGCCCGGGCCGCGGAGGGGAACTCCGAGGGCTGGCGGGGTACCCCCGGGGCTGAGCAGCCCGAAGGAGGGGAGCACGTGGCGCACACACCTCGGGGATGCTCAGTGACACTTCATCATGACGCCATGGTTTTTTTGGAGGACATCCGCACTTTCCTAATCAAAGCAACATGCAATTATACAGAAAACGAGTAAGAAAGAAAGAAAGAAAGAAAAAAAAGCTCCTGAGCACCTGTCACTAACGGCTTTGTAGGAAGCACTTTTAATGTTTTTCTCATACACACATGCACACGCACACACACACACACAGCGGTACAGCAATGTGCATATATTTATTCTGTAATTTCAAGTGAATATAAATTGTAAAGGTAATGTTTAATCATTGTACAGTGATGCGTCTGGTATAGCTTTCCTAATAAAATGTTTTGAAAAAAAAATGCATATATATATATATATACCTCCATGTATATATATATATAGGAATACAAAGCTTGAACTGAAACTTCAACTTCCCCAATGAGATTTTCTCCCCCATCTTAACCTTGAGAGCTTTTTTATTAATAATAGTTCAATGCACTGTGATGTTAACAGAGAAAAACCTTGTACATCTTCTTTTGCCAAGATACCACCCGAGACTTTTAAATGATGATTTGCAATCCCTATTCCCACCTTCTGCAGTACTTATGGCCTATCCCGTGTCATTTAAAAATTGGCACTAAAATTAGGACTGTGTCCTTGAGTGGCGTGGCTTGCAGGAGTGCTGGTTCTTCGGCCTGCTGGTAACAGAGGGGGCGTTCTCTGTTTTGTGGTTCGAAACATTGACGTTTCCCGGGTCACAGTCCGTGCCCATGTTACCTGTTGGATGGAGCTGGAGCGGGAGGTTAAAGTGTAGTTTAATTTTGGGAAAGAATGAAGCAGTCGGGCAAAGGGTCCCACTGGCTTCAGACACCTGGCCCTGCTCCTCGCGGCCGTTTGCTCGCTGCTGAAACCGGAGCGAGACCAAAGACGATTGGATTTCCCGTCCCGGGAAGGTCACGGTTGGTGTCTTGGCCACGTTGAGATCCCGGCCCTATGCCGGGCTGCCGGCGGAGCGCAGCTCCGCGCAGCCGCCAGGTGGCGCCACAGCTCCAGCTCTGGCTGCCGCGCGGCCGGGCGGGAGAGCCGGGAGGTCCGATTGGTCCGGGCCTGGCTCCCGGACCCGGACCCGCTCTTGGTCCCCGCCGGCCTCGCCGAATGTACCCGCCGGGGCGCCTTATAGCGGGGCATGCGGGGCCGCGAAGGGGAGAGCCCTTAGCCTGGCGCCGGTGTCGGCCAGGCGCCACCCTAAAGACATTAAAATACAGATTTTTATACAGAAATATGTATCTATAAATATCATCTGTCTTAACGGAACAGTGTTAACGATCATTTATCCGGGTGAATTGTGCTTATTTTTTCCCAACTACGTTCAAAAGGTGTTGCTCCCCAGGGCTTTTGCTCTGGCTGCTGCTGGGGACTGAGGCTCTGCTTTCTTTGTGGAAGGGGCAGATGCTGCTGTAGCTCGCAGCGTAGTGTCACCTCACCCCAGCTGCCCCCCCTCCTCTTGGAAACAACTTGATTTCACCCAGCACAATGTATTTTAATGGAGATCAATCCATGCAAACTTGTTTTCACCCCAAGTATCTCTATCGATAGCTTCAGTGAGTATGCTTACTGCTGACTGTTTATCACTCTGTCTTGGAGAGGCATCTGTGAGCGACAGAAGTGATTTCCTGAGCATTGCTGGTAGCTGTTGTACTTTGAGATGGAGGGAGAGCATCAAAAGTCTGAAAATCTAGCATCAGCTCCATAATATTAGTAAAAAATATTATGCTTTTGAATTTCCCATATTCCTCTGTTGAGCTAATAGTGTTTTATTAACATTGCCTTCAGCTCTAATCCTTTGGAGTTCAGTCATTTGGGTTTTTTGTTGGGTTTTTTCTTTTTTTTAATGGATAGTAGAAGGGTATGCACATGTTGAAAGTAATAAACCTCAAAGTGCAAAGGCCAGATCCTTCTCATGATAAGCATAATTACATTGATAAGACTACATGCGAGTAATGTTTGGAACTATATAAATCAGGTTAAAGTACAACCCCTAGTGAGAGTGGTGCTGTATACATCTGGCTGTGCCATCCAAGCCCCCAGTGTTCATACTTGTATCCAAATATAGTAAAGCCAGTTGCAAATAATGTTTATATTTTAGTTAAAATGCAGAAAGGAAAGAGAATTTCAAGGTAACTATAAGTAGTAGTCTCACCTGTGAATGGTGAGGAAATCTATTTATTCAGTGGAAATAAATTTGTTTTATGAGAATGGAATTTTGTATTAAAAGCGATAATTTTTGGCATATGTTGAGTTCTTTTTCTTTCCTTGTGTAGGAAACTTCCTTTTCCTTGTGTACTGAAATCATTTGGGGATAATGCATTCTGGAAGAGTTGACGATATTTAATTGTCATATCTAATGTGTATTATTATGTCTTCTATTTTGCTATTTCATTAGGTTGACTTGAGGCTGAGTGGGTAGTAGCATTACTTTCTACTGCAGGAAGCAAAAGTTGATTGATCCATCATCTCCGATTTGTGACAAGTGTGACTCTTTACCTCCTTCAACCTGAGTTGCTCCCAGTTACTAGGGAGTATTAATGATAATTCTGTGATCATCAACAGTATTACTAGTGGCATTAATGATATTGGGAAGGAATCAAAGTCAAGTGATCTGCATTTACATTAGAGCTGTTTGATGGGATACTATTTTAAATAAATAAATAATTTTTTAGCTTATTTCATTGTTGCACAGCAACATTGGCTTCAGCAGTTCAGCTTGTGGCGATGCTCAGAGCATAGCAGTAAATCTTTCATTATGTGTCTGTTGTATTCACTCATTGACTATATTGAAATTCTTCCTACAGGTGGAAAAGAAAAAAAGGTCAGGTAAGTCCCAGTCGTAGCCGATAACAGTTGTACACAGGGAAATATAAAGGATAATAGCGGTGCTCAATTATCAGTGCTCTTTTGTATTTCCTACATATTGTCGTTGATGTCACCATCATGTTCTACCTGGGTTAAAAGATTTGTTTGAGATTTGGAAATTGCTTCATGGATCTCTTGACTCTATGAATAGTGAGAGAAAGATGCTAAATTTTATGCTGTGAATAATTATCTGACTTCTGGAAAGTGATCCATCTCTGAATGTCTGTTGCAGCAAGCCAGGACCTATACTACTCCAGTTAGGAGAATATTACAGACAGATCATATATTACAAGATTCAGTGGGCATGAGTTAAGCTGCAGTAGCTCAAGATTTTGTCAGAGACTTTTCCAGGCAAAATCACTTTTGAGCATGTCACTGCGGCTGATTTCATTTTAAGATAGAAACATGCAGCTATGTTTGACTTGTGTTCTCTGCTGTACAATTCTACAGCAGCAGGACCTACAGGTGTCTAGAAAATCTGCAGTGTTCTAGATGTTTCTGAATCACTAATGTGAGCAAGCAGTAATTCATGAGTGTTATGCTACTTCTACTTTGTTCAGGCACCTACTTCACACAAACTGGTCACATGAATAAGACATGATGACATGATGAATCAGCTTTAGGCGTAACAGAAATGTTCACGTGAAAAAAGTGTGTAGAATTTGGCTGTAAGTTTGGAAGTTCATTGCTTAACTACATTACTCATCTGAAGAGTATGACCTCTGGCAATGATCCAGCCACTTAGGTGCAAATTCATTCCAGAATTGCACTTCATCCAGAGGCATTTGCTTTTACAGCATGGATTTATGTCACTCAGAACTCAGGCTGCTGCACACTGCGTATTCCTATTTTATGAGTTTTCCAACACCTGATTCTAAATCTGACTTCCTCAAAGCTGAGTTTCACAGTGAGTTTATATATGCGGTTTACAGTACCATGCAGTTGTTTCCATGGGAGAAAATGGAGTAAATTCACCCAACTTCTTCATATTAACAGCTCTTTGTACAAAAAATACACTATTTTTCAATTCTTTGTAATGCTGATACGAGTGGAAATACATCTTTTTTCCCAATTCTTAGAAAAAGTCTGGTTAGTTTGGGCAAGTGTAGCTTTGCCCCAGTTTGAAGCCTGTTCAAGCAAGTGGAAGAAGTGGAATGTTTTTTGAACAACCTTTGTGTGGGTATGGACTGGAGGCCTAATTTATGCTCCCTTGAAGCCAATGATGAAATCCTACATTACTGTTCAGTTTTCGTCAACTGACTTGAGTGAAAAGCAAAGTCTGATCTCTGAAAATTACAACATGTATTCAGGTATTTTTTGAGACAAGTACTCCCCATTACTTTTTCAGAATAAAATGGGTAACAGTATAGAGAAAGTGTTTTTCCTATCAGTA
Organism: Pezoporus flaviventris; assembly: GCF_033815535.1. Lineage (NCBI taxonomy): Eukaryota > Metazoa > Chordata > Aves > Psittaciformes > Psittacidae > Pezoporus > Pezoporus flaviventris. Next base: position 31,830,522 of record NW_026892561.1, read on the forward strand.
ATTTTTTTCTGATTGACCTCATTCACAAATTAAAAAGACACTCTTTAGTGCTTTTTTATTTTAAAATAAGATCATTTGCACAAAGACAAGTATGAGTGCATCTCAGCGTATTCAAAAAATGTGGAAATTGCTACCAGAGTGGTACTTAATATGTAGGTAACCAAACAGCCAACAAGATTATTAATGTAACAATTGCAAATTATTTGGAAATACTTTATTAGTATTTTTATTCAAAAGCAAGAATATTGAGACTCTGACAACTGTGGGGTTTTGTTGTTTTGATTTGGGTTTTTTTTCAATTTCGTTTGCTTAATGCTTATAGTTTCCTACTTTCAAAATCATTAACTTCTTTTATCATTTCTGTTCAGTTTGTTGGAACAGTTAGGGAGGTTACTGATAAAAGCATTGCATGTAGGTTATCTTTTTCTCTGTGAAAGTATTTGTAACACTCCCCTGTGCAGGCATTTTCTCTGTTAAATTGATTGATATTGTGATGGTTTTCAGAACAGTGTCAGATAGTTCATTTTTGTGGAAAAATGATGGGAGAAGGCTCAAAGGAATGGAGCCATTGGCATTGCTGTAGGAATTCCCTGTCTCACGGTCTTAGTCTCTGTAGAGTGAATGTTACATCAGTCTTTATATTTTTGAACATTAAAGATGTTTCTCTTGGGGGATTATTTTTAGACATTTTGAAGATGTATGTATATGCAATACTAAGATGTTCGGTGCCTTAAAAAGAATAGTTAATAGGAATAGAGAAGAATAGAGGGCAAAGCACAATACCCTTACAAATACAAAATATTAATAACTCAGTTGTATGTCATATACTGAATCTTTAATGTCCATTTAGTTTTTCTAACATCTTTATTTTTCTACTGGAATTTTCTAAATCTCTCAAGGATATCCTGTATATTTTATGAATTCTGAAGAATTATTTTAGGTTAGTCATGGGTCAAATGGAATTCAAATAGATACCACTAAATGTGGAGGAATATTCCTGTCCATGGCATGTAGTATGGCAATTTGGCATGCGGTTGAAGCACTGTGCCAAGAAGAGAGAGTATCTGTAGTGATGAGATTTTGCAGTAGGGCTTGAATAATTTTAAGCAGGAGTTCCTGAATTGTGATAAGTTGCTATTGGACTAGCAGAGATCTGAGGCATGCTGCTGCTTCTGCCTTGCAGTTGCTTCTTGCTTCTGCTGATGGTGGGATCTGGCACCATTGCTCGTGGGGATTCCTGTAACAGTAATTCTGAAACAAAAACAAACAAAAAAAAGCAGAAGAAAGGTTTGGGAGTCTATCCTGCAGGAATCATCTCACCTGAAGTTAAAGGCTTTCCTGAAATGTTAAAGTGGCATTAGTACACTGATTATAGGAAAATGCTTGGATTTTTTTTTCTTGCTTTTGTCAGCTTTACTTTGCTTTTCTGAAGAGACAGTAGCTGGTTTACTTTTAAAGAACTGTGGAAATGTATTTGTTAATATTTTTACAGGCCATACTTGTTTATAATGAAGTCAGTCTATCACAACAGTAACTGTCCTAAACTGAGATGAGTTTTCTAGAAAGCCACATAAATCTTTGGTTTTCTACTTGGTCTCTGTATTATTATATGTGTGTATATATATATATATATAATGTTCATTATCTGAACAATCCTTGAACCGAAGTCTATCATTGAACTTTGGAGGCTTTGGCTTTGCAAATCAGGTGTAATTAATATTTTGTTTTGTTTTGTTTTGCTCTGTGATTATTTGGTTTGATTTTATTCAGAGTATGACCAGAGAGAGGAAGACAATGCAGTGTGAAGATTTTCATAAAATCATAGTTTTTATTAGGACTTTGAAATTTAATTCTTTTTTTTAGAGAATGAAGGAGCTATGCTGAAAAGAGTGTAGGAATTGCCACTCAGGCTTAAGGTTGAGATGTGTTCCCTCTTCTGTGTCCTCTCATTTCTGAGAGTGCCCAGGACAGTCCTACTCAAAGGAAGATATAAGCAATTCCCATTAGTCAGATTACAGGGTTGGATACAGCCAGCTGATCTGCTCCACCATTAGCTCTCACCCTGAGCAATCAGGTAGCCAGGCTACTGCACCACCAGAGGTACTGGTTCGGTATGCACAGGGGAGCAGGGGAGTGCTGAGCACTTAGAAAGATCATGCAGTGTTTCAGTAAAAAATGAACTTTAAAAAAACTGGACATTTGTAGTGGATGCTGGCCATTTAAGTTTGCCTCAGTGTCTTTTAGAAAACTCATCCAGAGTTTCTCTGGTGCAGTTAAACTGCCATGCAAGGGCATAGCTGATGAGTCTTCATCAAAGCACTGCTGGAAAAAGTACATAGCTAACGCATTCTCCTTAATTAGAGAATATAATTTCTTGTGGCATCACTTCTGTTATGTTTTCTTGCAGTGACCCAAAAACCTGGCTGCTTTGGAAAGTGGATAGTGTTGGCAAGCAAAGAAATATGGCAAGTAAAGGTATTTTTTAGATCCAGTTTATGTTAGTAGGTTTTTTTTCAATGAAAGAGCAAGTCATAGCTGTTGGCTACTTGTTCTGCAGCCCTTTCTGAGAATACGTAAAGGCATTGATTTAAGGCAAAGAGTCAGTCATTGTTCAATCTGTGATTATTTTTCCCCTTTGGTTTTAAACCAGCAAAGTAAGGAATGTGGATGTATCTAATTTATATATATAAATATATATATATGCTCCTCCTGTGGGCAATGAGGGGCCATGATGCTACAGCCAGCGATGCTGATGGCAGGATTGGCATTGGCATCTCTGGGAAATCATAGAATCATAGAATAGATGGGAAATAAGATGACCCACAGAGATGGGTTAAGTTGTGACAAGTGGGAACTGTACCAAGGCTAATGATGCAAATGGCACCTGAAAGTGAGGTGTCTTGCTGGGTTAGGGACAGTCAATAACAACACACAATTCTTGTCGAAGCCTCTCTTTTTTAGAGCAGCTAATCAAGTATCTCACACTATCCTCTTTTCCCTGCTTTTGGCCCAAGCTCTCAACCAGCCTCCAAATTGTTAGCATTCTCAGCCTTGCTGCATGCACAGTTAGTCATTTGGCTGACAAGTTGCAACACCTTGGTTTGCACATTGACCATGTGCATGAAATGGAGACCGATTGAAAATATGGTTATCTTTGTTGGGTTTTTCTATAGAGTGGTGTTTTGCACCTCAAGACTTCATTCTATAAGATGTATCGACTGGATTGCCTACTTGTAACTCAGCTTTGTAAGCAGCCTCCCGAGGTTAGCCGTGGTGGTATTACATGCCTTGTGCTTTGCCAGCCCCTACAAGCCAGCCAAAGTCTGTTAAAGCCTTCAGAGCACAAAACGTTGATAAGATGGATCTCTAACAGGTATGCATCAGGTATAAAGTGGAGATGTTCCATTTGCAACAACCTAAAATGAGTTGCGGTTAACTCAAAACAGTAGTAATTGATTTCTGTGTTACTTCTACTGGAACAAGGCAGCTAATACATGTGGTGGAAATGCTGATACTAAGAATGTACAGTATATACATATATACTGTGTGAGTATGTATGTGTGTATACATGCACAAGCTAGAATCTTAAAATGTAGAAGTCAATTTTTGGAAAGTTTTGGGAGATTTAGGTACCTGGCTTGCTTTGGACTGTTATTAAAAATATGGGCATTTTGCTTAGGAAGCTAAAAGTAGACACATTAAGACCTACATTCTCAATGTAGGTCAGTGGAGGCACTTCTCAGACATATTAGCATTTTGGACACTCAATTTTAGCAGTGTGTTGCATCTCCTAGAATAGGTTAGAGGCAATGCAGGAGAAATTACTGCATCTCAAGTCATTCAGAAAGGTTGCCAAGTTTCTCAGATACCAGAATGGCAGAATAATGAGTATTATATTTAGTTTGGGATGGGAAGGCAACCGTGGGGAGCTCACCAGAGGCAATTCAAATCATCTTGGATTCATGGGGGAGGGAGAATTTATAACTATAGCTAGCTAAAAAGAAGCAAGCTGTGTGTGCATTTGTGTGTATATATATATTTATAAATATGTATATACAAATCTGTGTATGTGTATATAATACAGTGTATATATGTATGTATGTATATGCCTATAATGTATAATATGTGTATTTATAGATATGTATACATTTATATAAATTTATATTTCTCTATATAAATAGTCATGCAACTATGAGAAATCACATTTCAAAGGTGTGCCCTTTTCTTTAAAAACTTACAAAAAACTGCTTTCATTAACATCATATGGGTACAAATGTCTTAAGTTATCTTTTCTATGTAGCAAGGAGCATTGCTTAGTGGTTGAGTACAAGGCTGGAATGTTTTCACTCTTCCAGAGGACTCCAAGTAAGTCATTAGCTGCTCCACAGCTGTTCTATATTTGTGAAATAAAGTGGTGGCCAAAATTACTCAGGGCTGGTTTTAAAAGCAAAGGAAGAGTTGTGTTGGCTGATTGTACTTTGGAAGTCTCGTAGAGTTTTGGTGGTGAAATAGCTACAGTAGTAATTATTCTGGTTGCTATTAATGTCCCAGCTAATCCAAATGGCTTCTGAACAGAGGAAATTAAAAAAGAAACATTATTTCCTGCTCTAAAGTAAGTTATCTTAAGTCAGATTACTTTGACTTGGTGATGTATGGATTTCCATGTAGGGTTAGGATGTTAGGGTGTAAATCAAGAATCTTAGTTCAGTGAATGCCTAGTTCAGGATGTATCTTTTATGTTATAATTGATTTTAAATAATTTCACTTCATCATCGGAAAAAGCTATACCTTAATTCATGATAAGTTTAAAGGTTTTCTCATCTGGAAATCCATTCATATCAGGATGAATTTTGCACTTGACTTCAGTGGGGTTGAATCAGATCAGAGTGTTTCATTAAGCGCTGACATTAAAACAATCTTGTAGTTGTGCAACTATTAACTAAAATTGTAATTTTGTAATAAAAGCCTAAAAATAACCTGCTAGTTATGTATTCTATGATTATAGCATCTTTCCATTGGTAAGACCTTTACGCAGTTGCTGGGAATTGGCGAGGGATTTGATTTTGTGCTGCTGATCATTACTCTAGAGTTTTACCCCTTATTTGAGCTGGAACTGGTTCAGCCCCTGCAATAACACACAATAATATGCTGCAGTTCAAAGGAGAAGCTGCAAAGCAATGATCTCTGTCAGCATCCCCTAAGCCGCCTGCCCTGAATGATTGTTGATGGCTGAATTGCCACATGTGCTGGAATAAATGTAGGTCACGGTAATGTGGATTTGTCATGATGATTTTGGCTCCCATGCAGCAGGGCTCATGTCCCACTCCGACCACGTGCAGGGACAGGCACAACATTCTCGGGGCTGGTGCCACTGCGGAGGAACATCTTTCTGCCTCCAACACTGAACAGGCCTACACTTTCATGCTTATTTGAGCAGTGTGGGTCTGTCTTGGTGCCAATCTGCCATCATTTGCAAGCTGTAATGTGATTAGAAAAGGAGGAGAAAGAAAGGATTATTTCTTCCTAAGTCCTTTGCTTCCATTAAGGCATAAGACAAATAAACATGAAATAATCATGGAAATCAAACCAAATGCACAGTGGCTTAAAACATATGATACTGAGTGAAATATTTCTTCTAAGCTTCTTGATTATGCTTTGCCTTATTATTTCATCTGGAGGAAATAAGCACCTTATGGGAAAGTGCTTTCCAATCTCTTTTGTGTAAATATTACAGTGAAACTTTCTGTGATATATAGCTGCCTGTTCATGAAAATAGGTCATTTCCACACAAATGTCATATTTTTATGCAGCAAATATGCTGAATTCATCTTCTATTTTCTCGTTAAAGCTATCCTTTTGCTGATTTTGTGATTTCAGCATATTTGCCTGAATGAAGACAACCGGAAGGGGAGCAAAAAACCCAATTATTCTTTTTTAATTAACTCATGCAGGCCTAATGTCAAGCTAACCCCTTGAATGCAGTGTCCCTGGGGCATGCACAGGACCATCATCCTCAAATGGCTAATTTTTTGTTTTTTTTTTCTTTCAGCGAGCAGCACTGAAATTTGAGCCCAGTGTATCACAGAGCTCAGCAGGATGCTGCTTTGCTGAGCATCTGGAGACTTTGGGAAATAAGTTTTTTCTGATATCACTTATTAAAGAAGATGCCTAGACGTCCATATCCTCAGGGAAGCAGGCATTCATGCAAGAAGCCTGCAAACTGAAGCCAGTAAAGGACTGATGAAGTCTGCAAATCTCCTCATGCTCTGTAGCGATCTTTTCCTTGCAGGATGAATTTAATCTATAATGAACCTGGGCTACTTTCACTATTGTTCTAAAGAAATAATAAACCACCCTGCCTTTTGTATAGTTGAATTTTGCCGTGCCACTTTATATGTAGGAAAGGAAGAGTGTAGTTTGAAGATAAGACATACAAAATCATGGTCTTGTTATAGATAGACATCCAAATAAATTAAGCAACCTAAGGCATCACTGGCGTAAATCATTGCAGCTCTGTTGCTCTCAGCACAGCAATGCTGGTGAGGTGATTCAAAGATGTTTGGTAGCTGCTGGTGTAGCCATTTCTCTGGAGGGCTTTCCCTGCATCTGTTAGTATTTTGTCAAGCTTAAAAAGGAAGATGAATAAGCCCATCTTCTCAGCTAGTGTGAGCTGGCATCAACCTTGCAAAGTACTTGGGCTATTCCGTGCTGGTGAGAAGCCTGACCTTGTACATGGCAATTTTCTTCCTTTTCACCCAGGTAGTTATTTTTTTCCTGTGTGAATGCAAAAAGCTGAAACTATTGTCATGTGATGTTCATTGGTAGTGCCTGTATTGCCTGGCCTGTGGATGAGCTCTTAACTCACAAGGACTCCACAGGCTCCTATCCAACTTCTGCACAAGCTTCTTTGCCCACCTAAAACCTGCTCCTGTCCTTGTGTGTTCAGAAGAAACAAAACAAACAGCAACAACAACAAAAAAACCACCAAAAAAAACCCAAGAAAAAATGAAGCAAACCAGGCAGACAAATTCCATTAGAAATTCCCTTTACCTAATCCTACTTAAACCAATCCTTAAATTAATTGTTAAGTGTAAAAGAACAGTGGTACTCTACTAGAATACACTATGAATTTACAGGAATTAGGCTTGTAGAATTCATGTGAAAACAAGATGTCTTAAAGGCAGGTTCCAAAGAATACTTATTTGTTGTAAAGCACTTAATGATTGAGCTGAGTGCTGATGTTAACAAAAAAAGAACGAAGAAAAAGAAGATGGCATGATGTTAGATGTGGCTTTTCAGATGCAGTGGCTGAGCTCGGAAGCTGCAGTTGTGATGGTTATAAATGAAGGCAATGAGCAGAGACAGCAGTGTCAGGGAAGCCATAGCAGCTTTATGGCCGGGACAGAGCATAAAGATACTCTCATTAGGAGTATTGTTGTCATTTGGATGGGAACATCACTTTATTCTTCTGTGGTGTCTCTTGAGCCATGAGTTGCTTCCTTGCTGTTCAGCCTCTCCCCAGATTTTGCATACCCTGTTCATAGGGTCATATTTATAGAATGTGTGTAATCCTGGCAAACAGGAGCCTTTGGTTCAAAACACCATCCTGAATCAGCAAAGCTCAACCTGGAGACAGCAGGTATAGCTTATGGGTAAGCAGCTGATAAGTGCTTTTCTGAACGGGGACCTGAAATCTCACTGTTTTATTGCTAGTGATGTGGTAAACTCCTGTAAAAGAATATTGTATAAAAATAAAAAAAGTATATTTTTCACAGTAGTAGTAATAATAAAGCTCTATATAATACACTTTATTAACAAATAAGCAGGTACTGACCACCAAGGTCTTGTCTGGAATATGAGACAGCTTCCAGTTTTTCCTCTGACAGTCTTCATTTTTCCTCCACTTCCTTCTGTAAATCATTTTGGTAGAGACTCATCCTAATTTAATGTGATGCCATTTGTTCCCCAAGTAGTATGTAGGAAAGGAAAGTGATTTGAAGAGGTTTGTGTCTTAAGCAGAGCAAAACATTCCTGGGGAGAGGTTTATGCAACCCGTTCATCTTACCTGGAGCACTGGGTGATTGTGTTGTATCTAAACATTTTAAATTAATTAGATATTTAAAATTAATTAGAATTCACCTGCAACTAAGCTTCTATTCCCTGTCCTATATCCATAGGGAAGACAGCAAGGATTTCCAATCTCATAAAAATATTATTAGTATAATGTGTTATTAGATGTCCAGATACACTATCTAATGGAACATTGCATATATATAAAATAGGAAAACTATGTTACTAGCATTTCACTCTGTAGTGAAGGGATTTTCAGAATTATGTAGAAATTAAACAAAAATTAATATATCATTATCAAAATATTAACTTACCAAAATACTGGATTATAGTAATAAATCACTGACAACTCTCAATATTCAGGTGAGGCTTTTATGGGAAAGGATTAAGTTCTGAGCAGTTAAAATAGTGATTTAGTTCCTGAAGTTTTTTCATCTTCAAAAATTTTCCACTGAAAAAAGTCTAATTTTAATTTGAAGACAAAACTCTTAAACTGATTTTTTTGTTATTACTTGGTACATGAAAAAAATGTGACTCCTTGAATGTTGCTGCCAACTGGGAGCCAAGTACAGGTTCTTAAAGACTATTCCCTCTTGTATGTAATAATAATAATAATAATGATGATGATGATGATGTAGTGTTTGCTATGTGCTCCAGAGCCCTCACAGTAGCCTGGATAGGCACGCAGAAGAGCAATAAGATGGCAGTTTATTGTGTTTGAGAAAGAGGATGCTTCTAAAACCCTCAAGCAAGCTTTTCAGGGGAGGCTGTCAATTACTTTTTGCGTAAATAACAATTTGGGTTTTGAAGAAAAAATATTAATTTTGAGAAGTGGATTTTTAAAGTGGATTAAATACAGGCTCAAGAAGGGCAGGAAAAGAGAAACTGCTACAAGTCAGAAAAGTTCTGAAAAAAAATTTTGTGTCTGCTTTTTGGTTTTGTTTTTTTTTTTTTTTTTTTGTAACTCAGCAGAGATGAGTATATCTTCGGTAATGAACTTGGCTGATGGCCTCATTCTGAAGGATGACAGAGAAAATAAAAAATATATTCAAAGTGATGTGCATAGATTGGATTTTATGCCTCTAGGTTACTACCACATGCTTTGCAAAGAAGGTTAAAATAATAGGCTGGCAATATAAAACTAAGATCAGAAGCCAAGATTTTTAAGTATAACTATTTTAGGGGAGGTGACTAGTTTTTTTGATGGGTAACTTGGGACATATTTCTGTTTATCCGTCTCCTGAAGATCTTGTGAAATGTGACATATTGTCACAAGTCATTACAGTCAGTTTTGAAAACTGTGATCAGAACTTACATCTAATTTGGTCACATATTATGGCTGACATATGGATGACTGGGGTTGGGTGTATTAAGAAGTTCCTTGTGGAAGATCATATTCCTTTGCTGGTGGATACTGTTACCAGAATAGCAAGTGTAGGCAATATCAAAAATTGCTGGAATGTTTCTTCTATAATTACATAAAAAATGATAGACAAGTCCTTGCTATTGAGCTGGTCAAGTAAGCAAGGAGCTTGCAAGTGGGACCTCCTAGCCCTTGATGCTGATTTTCTGTGTGGATTTAGATAAATCCCTTAATATTGCATTTGTAGTTTACCTCTGTGTAGAATGCTTATCTCTGTACCATGGAGGCACAGTGAAAATATACAGTGCTGCTGTCTGTGTTGAGAAATATTTTAGGCTGAGGTAAATATTTGCAATTAAATACCAAAATATAGAAACTCTAGACTTGTGCACTTGCTCAAAGGTTGGCACAGGGGAAGATCTGGACAATACTTTTATCAAGTACTGATAAATATTGTAAGTAGCAGTGGAAAAGTAACATACAGGTGTTTTCACTTTCAGCTGACCTTTTAAATATATCTTGTGTGGCATGGGAAATAAATAGTACCATTGTTGGGCACTGGCACAGCTCTATAAAGAGGAGATTCCCAATGAACCTCATGAAATATCAAAAACTGCAGTCCTTGAGGTTTTGTACAACACTGTATAGAAACACAGCATATTTCTGAAATTAAAAAGTAACATTTTAGTTCTGGTTTATGAGTGAAAATTGATGCCTGTGTTTTTTACAGTTCCGAACTCTTTGCTATGCTGGATGCCTTGCAGAGAGATTGTATTTCATCCTTTAGTGGATGGTATGCCACGTACTTCAATACACAAATACAGACTACAAAAAAAGACCAGGCTCTTGCTTAGCCCTCCTGTTTGGGTTTAAAGGGGCAGTTAGAGAGAATGCTGAGAGCAGTTTCTGAATCTGGTAAAAAATTACCCTGAATGGAGGCATTGTGTTACCAATTATGAGGTATGCCCACATTTTTATTGGATATATTGGCTTGGATTATTTTGATCTGCCCTGAGTAGCTTTAATGGAGTGAAGATCAGGTATTATTTTATCCAGACAGAGCTCTTAGAATTTATTATAAAACTATTTTATGGTAGTGTTTTAGTTTAAGTGTCTTTTTAGCAACAGGAAGAAGTTGGGAATTTGCAAAGAACCCATGACCCCTGGTCCCCAGTACTTGATGTTGCTCCTTATCAGTGCACCTCATCACCAGTAGTCTCAGCGTCCTCAGTATAAGTAATTTTAGCCTACTTCATGTTTATTATGACACTGCATTATTTCATGCTAAATGTTATTTACTGTAACAGTCGTGCTTAGTGATTATTAACATGGCATACAAACATATCTATGATAAAACAGAATTCTGTATACATTCCAAGATAGAATTTCTCCTCAATCTGTCATCATGAAACAGGCCCAGTTTGTTGCATACAATAGAAAAATTAAATGACAATACAAAATGTTCTCAGTTAAAAAAAGTAGATTGCAAAGCATACAAATGCTGATGACTGAGTTATTCCCTGGGCTGCTTTAGATTAGTCCTTGTTGACTTTAGTCTTCTCCAGCAAAATGTGCTGGGCCATCTAGTATAGGCCATGCTTTGCCAACAAAGGTTGGACCAGCTGATCTTTGAGGTCCCTTCCAACCTTGTCTATGATAATGCATATGATAACTCTGCACATAAATGGCTAATGTTGATATTTTGAACTGTCCTTTGCATGCTTTATGTCAAATATAGATACAGATCACATTTATGGCTCAAAACATATTCAATGTAGGTTCATAAATTACATAAGAAGCAACACAAAGTAATGAGAGATCTGTCATCTTTAGTTTTTCATTTTAGATGCAGCAGTGTGGCATGGAAAATTTATTTACTATCCTAGCCACTAGCTTTCTTGTAGTCAAGAGTTCATCACTTTGCTTTAAGTCTGCAAGTAAAAATAAAGATGTTTCACAAGAGGGAAAACAGTAAGACTTTGCTTGGCCCGAGGTGGGGTGGGGTATGTGAATGAGATCTATGTCTTAGCCTAAATCAGCCACTTGGAAAAATCCTGTGGCATTTGTATATTTCCCTTTCCTCATCTGTAGAATGCTGTTAACACATTTTTTAAAGCACAACTCAGTATATGGAAAGAAGAACATAAAAGCTGTGTCCTCTGCTCCAAAGAGGACACGCTAGTCCCCAAAAATCAGATACAGAAATACTATTGTCCAAAGAACAGAGGTGCAGAAATGGGGAGCAGGGAAGGAGAGACTCGAGTGGAGACCAGTGACACTGTGGCCACAGTGGCTCTGCAGAAATGCTGGGAAATGCCCATCGATAAAAATGGTGGGAGAGAGGATGGGTGTTTCTGTTCAAAACAGTGTGCTGCCAGCTGTAGTGGAAAGAAATTAGAAAGGAAAGAATGTTTTGTATCTGATTAATAATCTCACCTTGTCTTTAGGAGCTTGAAGTAGTGTCTGCATTGTTTTCCAGCGCAGTAGTCAGAGATGAAAAATCCTTGTTCTTCAGCCTAAAAGTCAATCAATGTGAAAATTATTTCCTCCCACCTTGGGTGAAATTTGTATTTGGGCCAACGTTTCTGCAGTAGTTTTCCTACCTTTGAAATACCCTGTGAGATGTATCTGTTAAGCAACCCTATGTTCTCTAGGTGCCAAAGAGAAGGACAAGCATGGGCACCTGCAGCAACAGGGAATGGGGGAGCATGGCTGGAAGAAAGCAGTAGCACTGCACATACACATCTGCACTGTAGCCTGAAGGTGCTGCCACTTATTATCTTTGTTCCAGTATCATAGAAACTGCATGTAAGTTTTAGCCCAACTGAACAGATTACATCCCTCTAAGTCAAAGCAAATACATGTCTGCAGGAAATACTGATAAAACTGCATGCAACATGCATGTTTGGAGGCTAAGCTTATTCCTTAGTTACTGTGAATGTCAGCTTGCATTATTGGTGAACACTGAATGAAACTAGTCTTGAAGGTATTATGGATAATCATGTTTTATTTTAAATATTTTGTCAAGCAAATTTGAGCAGGAGATTGCAGAACAGTCACTGAAAAGAGAAACAAAGTTGTGATGCATCTCCTCTTTTTGTGTTTATTTGAGATACTATAACCACGTAACAATAGAGTCACAAGCAGAAAGACATTCTTCAGATTGGTGCTTTTCTAGGGCATGGTTCCTCACATGATTTTGTATGGGCACATCCCTGTGGACAAACAAAGCTCCATCAAAGCGAGGTCTGACTACTGCATAGCATTTCATAGAAACAGGATGTAAGAAGAATCCTTTCAATGAAATAAGTTTGTTTACAACTAGTAAAGCAGTTTGCAACATTCAGAAAAATCACTGAAATGATTTCCTGGTGGACTCGCTTACCATTTTATCATATTGTGCCAGATTGTGCATGTTACAGATGAAAAGTAAGAACTCACAGAAGTTATGTAGGAAAAAAATGCTCTAAGTTTTAAAAACTTACTTACAATCCTAAAGATCAGATTTCGGGGGGGGGGGGTTGGTCTCCTTTGTAATAGTAGTTAGTATTATTCAATAGAATTTCCTATCTGCAGATGTGGAAAACCTTAGTAAATGATATGGATTTGTGTGTGATCAGAATGAGGGTAACTGAACAGTTAACTAAAAGACTGATGCTGTATTGATCATGAAGGTTATATTTCAGTGACTAGAATAAAGAATATACTGTAATTCAAAGCATGTATTCAACAGAAAAATGCATAGACATATACAAAATAGAAACAAAACCCCAAAAACTTCAGCTTGTGCAAAGTTTACACCTTTATTTATTTTGTATCTGAGTTTATAGTAATAATTTGAGATAACTTGATTGTCTGAAAACCCAGACTATTAAAGCTTTCAAGAGAATAATATTCTTATAAAACCTACACAGTACTTTTAGAGCATTCGGATACTCTAAATAACTATGTACAAGTTGTGGATGTCACAATTTCTTGCATTATTAATAAAAGGAGTAGCTTTGCATCTTCCCAGTTCTAGTTATTTCTCTAAATATCTCCAGGAAATAGAAGCATAAAACAGCAAGCATTTAAAAATAATGGGTAAGCATCTTTTGGGGAATATGCCTATAAAATGAGTCATGCTTATGTTTACAGTTTTATATTGATTTTCGAATCATAAAATAAGTACAACGTTACAAAATGGGCAAATCAAGGCTGTTACTGTGAGGTCATGACTAAGAGTCAGTAGTATCTCACTATATAAGAAACTCTAGTATCAATGGGTAATTCTTGTTTATTGATGGACTTTTGACACTAAACTGAAAAGATACATAAAATCACGTGATATTTCAGGAAAAGAAACCACACAAACGTAGGCTATTTCAGCAGCACTGAAACAGTTTTCAATCAAATGAAAATTTTAGTCACCTCTGAAAGATCAGTCATTTTTATGTAGGGTGTATATTAAAGAACACCTAACAATTGTATTTATATAGACATAAGTACATATCAAACATACATATTTTGATAATTTTGCAGATGTCCTCAGGACCTCTATTTCATGAAGGGCCCTGACTGGGCATTTTGTCTAACTAAGTAAAATACTATATAGTACTAATTAAGTCCTACACTACTATCTTCAGTACCACACTGTGGACTCTACTTTCCTTGAAGTGCTGTATTCATGGTAACTTCATTATTTGTTAAATATCGTAATAGAAAAGCAAACCAAACTTCTTGTTTTTTAAAGACAGACATCTTTTCCATCTCATTAAATATTTCTCTACATTGGCTCACATATTTTATAATGTAATTACAGTACAGTCAGTATAAAATTGATAATTATTCAATTTTAATTTACAGAGATGTAGCAGGCTGTCTTCACTGAAACACCACCGTAATGAGACGAATTACTTTGATGCTACTTTTCAGAAGATGTGACTTTGAAGCAAAGTACTGACCTTTCAGGAGAAAATTCCCAGCATACAGTCTTGGTTCATAAACAAGCATTTGTTACACAGAATGCTGACTACAATTGCACCCTTGTATTGTTGCTTAACATTTTTCCTTGGAAATAAACATATGTTCAACTGTGTTCAGCCATAAATAGATATGTTAGAAGGAAATCTAATCCCCTACTTGAAAATTATACTGAAGAAATTGTATGCTTTATCTCCTATTGGTAATGTCTCTCTTCAGATAGTATCATTATATAGGAAATCCTGAGCCTTTCCTCCACTGTGTTTTTTACCAGTTTTATCACTGGTAGAACTAATTGCAGATCTCAGGTGGTTTTCAGTGGAGTTCACCTCTACGTTTCCTGGTCATTCCTTCTTTTCTTTTTTTTTTTTTTTATGGAGCTTTATATATTTTCCAGAGTATGTGAGGTAAAAGCTTGCTTTATTGTGAACTAAAGGTTTCTTCTTTTTCCTTTTTAATCAGAAGATGCAATATATGTTTGAAGAGGAAGCAGGAAACTAATCCTTTTTGCACAGATAGTATTTTTTTACTAATACTAGATCCAACTATATGCATTTTGTATTAATTAATTTATTCATTCTGGAAGGGGCAAATACCCCTAATAGATGATAGCAATTAACAAAAGTAACAAAACATATCTCCAGCAATGTTATCAACTAAACCATGTAATCTTTTCTGAACAGCAAAAGTATATGCCTGAAAGATGGAAACTAGCTAATCAGTTATAGCAATAGCTGGCCAGTCAGTAACTTTTTAAAGCAACACAAAGGACTCTAAAGTCTTAGGTAACAGAGTGTGCTTATCTGTTTAGATCTGATGGTTTTCCTTATTTTCAAGTGTTTTAACATCCTGTAGAATTACAGAGAAGTAGACTTGATGTTCTTCCAATTCTCTAAGCAAAGCTTAGTCACTCATCTTGCTACAAACAGTAACTCCTTCTGGGGAAGAAACAGGATCATGTTGCAAACCACATACCTAAGCAGTCAGGGAGAGGAAACCCTTCCTTCTCCAGCAATTACTACAATGCTGCAAGAGCTTCTGGTAGAGCCAGGAGATGTAGCTCTTGCGCATCCTGACAACAACCATCCTTGAGGAAGTTCTGCCAGCTCTCAGCACAAACAATACTCCTCAACAGCCATTCCTCATCAAGGAGCAGGGACCCAATTTAAATACATTAAGAATTAACAGTGGAAAGGCAGGTACAGATCTCACTGGTAACAGTTCTGTCCCACACTGCGTGGATGACCATGACTGCCTAGGTCAGGCTACATCAACTTCGAGAGCAAGGTGAAAGAATAATTTCAAGTATCTGCAAGTCTTATTTACAGTATTATTTAGGCAAGTCTGAGCTTTCATGTATGCTGCATGTCTTTGAGATCGACCAGCATCAAAGCTTTGGGCCTGGAAACTCTGAGTTGTTCTGTTGCTGCTGCCAAGGAAGAATAATAAGAAAAAACTCAGTGAGTTTATTTCTCCAGAGCTTGAACTCATTGACAAGAACAACCTAAACAAAGCATCTGTGGCCACACAGTTCTGGATTAAGTGTCTATAAAAGACTAAACCCCACCAAGAGATTACCACTGTAAAAGCTGAAACTATGAGCTGGGCGAAGGGATACACCCATGTAAAAGACAAGCAACTAAGATGGAGGTTGCCGAGGAAAAAGTTTGTTATTGTCTCCTGGATGTCATTTCTTATGAGAAAAAGCAAGAGGTAGTTTTGTCCCATGAGCCCAGTGATTCTCCACCTCAACAGCGGGTACATGCTAGGTAGATTCAAGTAATGTATATGGAAAGGCATGCTCTCTCTCCTCTCTGACTGTTCATTTAACCAGCTTTTACTTTCACTCTTGGAATAGGGTTTACTTAGAAAAATAAAAAGTGTCTGTGTCAGTCTTCAGATAGGAAAAATTACATGTTAAGAACCAGCAGTTCATTGTCAAATGAACTTCAATTTCAGTTCAAAATAATTTGCAATTATATAATGCTTTCCACTTTCAGAGCAATTTCCATATTAATTAGGTTTTTTAGCACCTTTTGGAGTTTAAATTTAGTTTAGTATTGGTCAAAAATTTGTTCTGGTTCTTTCTCTATGTGACTAGAGCAGTGGCCTTGGACAAATTTCTCCTGCTCAAGTGGCATGGTCATTTGATACTAAACTGGTGCCTTTTGGTAGCGATTGCACAGGCTGAGGGTGGAAACAGCACCTACACTTTAATTTTCAAACCAGCCTTCTCAAGGTTCAGGCATCTGTTGCCTCTGCTGTGCTTTCAATCATGTGCAGATGCTAAATCTCAGCCTGCTACACTATTGCAAAATAGCAATAATGAACTTGGTTTTCCTTTGTTTGTTTCACAAAAGTAGTTTCAAGACAAACAATTGAGTATTTAAATGTTTTAAAATGTTATCATTTCCCTTTGAATTGATGTGCAGTTCCCCCCAGCAGCCACAGCATTTTGGGAGTGCTGTCAGTAGGACAGGCTACAAGCACTTTTTCTCCAAGTCCCATGCACATTGTGGGGGTTCAGCTGAGCTAGCCACCAGTACATTCAGTGTGCTGAGCTCACCTCACCCTGAGGAAGCCAATTTTTCACTTGCTCCTTTTACTGTAGAAGGAAGTAAGGGACAAGAAACCAGGAACTAAAGAAAAAGATATGATCCATCAATGTCACTAGTTCAGGGCTGGGTCACTCAACTCCAGAGCAAGAGCCATGCCTGCAGGTGTGATACTACAAAGTGTGTCTGCTCCCTGGCTGTGTGAAAAGCAGCTTTCTGAAAGCTCTTAGACAGCTGAAAGCTCCAATACGAACAGTGACAGCTGAAGGTACAAGAAATGTCTGAATTCTTACCTGGAGAAAATAGCAAATCTAAGACAAGGCTAAGCCTTCTTTGTGAGAGAGGTAGGGACGATGACAGGCAGAAGGTTAGTGATATGTCTCATTTAGTCTAGCCTCACACCAGAATGCTTCTGACACTGGGTTGTTTCTGTAGAGACTAAACTACAGCAGTCTCTTCTGTAGAGACTAAACTAAGCCCTTGGCTGCAGGAAGGAGTGTCTGTAGCTCTGAAAATCAAGAAGCCTTGTGCAGTATCAGAAGCACTATGCATGAGCAAGGGCACCATGTACTAATGGCTGCACAGGCGACAAGAAGTGCTTACCGTATTATCTTTCCAGGAAGAGAGGATATATAAGCACAGGTCACCAGAGTACTAAGAAATAATCTTATTTGTGATTATATTGCCAGTCTCTGAGGGCTGCAGATTCTGGTTCCTGACTTGCAATCCTGACTGAAACAAGTGAAAAAACAAGTAAGGAATTACAAGCAAATGGAATAATTTTTCCTTCTAATAGTTCTTTCAAACATCAACTTGGTAAATAACTAGCTCAGATGAAATAGTAAATAGTTCCTTGTCCTTTCTCCTGTTTCTTGTTTAAGAAATACACTTTAGAGGGGAAAGATACCTAGTATAATTGATTATTATTTTTAAAAAAATCTTTTCCATCTGTAGAGCATGAGTCTTTTTTTTTGTCCTCATTGCTTGCTTCATTTTATTTCATGGCTACCCATATCCCTTAAGAGTTTAGAAAGCATCTCTAAATCTTTCTCTGAATTGCCTCTGATAGAAAAACATGCAGAGGTGCTTAATGCTCTATAGGTGTTGGGTATGTATCTGTCTCTTCTTGGGTGAGCAAAGCTGGCATAGCTGGTTATATGATTCCCTAAAACCACAAGCTTGGCTTGACAACAACCAAACTTCCCAGACCTTGTGCCTAGGCTTCTGGTGTGTAGAAGCTGCAGCTCACCAGCAAACTGAAATACACCTGATTCCCATCCAATCAGATTGCACAGTTTGCCTTGCCAGCCAATCAGCATGCACATAAACACCCACCAACAGAGCATGCTCCACGTTGTCTCTTGACCAGTGTGTGGCCAGGCATGAGGTTGTTGAGCTCCAGCTCCTACTGAGATATGAAGGTACTGAAGGGGAAGGCACTGAGGTGCTCCTCAAGTTCACATGGGCCATTTAAACCCAATGTGTCTTTTGCTGCTGTATGTTGATACAGCTTTGGTTTGCTAGTTCTCTACCTGTGGCACACTGCAGCTTTTCAAATTCTTAAATTACATTTTTTGTTGATGTTTGGAATACATCTGCATGCATACTTTTTAATTATTATTCATGTGCTGCAGCTTTGGGGAAAAGCATCCGATGAGCTATGTTGTTCTTATTAGTAACCTATTTCCACTAACTGGGTGGTAGAAAAGCGTGATCAAGTTCTTCCTGTCGTGACCCTGGCTGAGTCAGCTATCAATGCCCACATTTCTATATGGAGGCAGCTGCAGTAACTAAGATTGTTGTGGCAGCCATGAAGTTATCAGCTGTTCCAGCATGACCTTCACTGTGATGTAAAGGGTACTAATAGTGCTAGTGATTTCAATGCTGTTCCCCAGGTAATACATAAAGGCTGCTGTTGTATGGGAAAGACCTCTGGAGCTCCAGAAACTAATTTTAACAAAAGAAAACAAACACTGCCAAAAGCCAGATAAGTTTGCTCCTGGGTTATCACCAGGAAAGTACAGATTAAGTAACTCTGTATCTTTGCTATCAACAAAAGCATTCTCTTATTTTATCAATTTTTAATTGATTTCAAAATCGAAGGTTAAAGGAGAGGTGGGAAAACTTAACCACTTTTAAATATTTGTGATCCAAATCAGAATATAAATTCTCATTAAAGAATGGGAAGGTTGTGCAGTAATTCATTCCTATGTGGCTATATTATGGATTTTTCTCATTTTCTCATTTTTCTCATTTCTACGCTGTATTTTCAGTAGAGGTACCAAAGCTCTACCATATATAATAGGCCTCTATTTAGAATGACATTATGCTTTGTCTTCTGGTTTTGTTCCATGTAATTAGGATTTCCCTTCAATCCTATTGATTTCACTGTAACGTCTCACCTTGTGTTTTCTTCATGCAATCTGCTTTACATATCTGCCTGAATCTGACAATTTGGGTCTGGGGATTTTAAGTCTACACCCTACGAGTTAACAGATTGCAGTCTTTCTCTGACACGCACTAATGACCAGTTATGTTTTACTCAAGATGCTGCCTGAAATGAATAAAGACAGGAAACTTTGAAGTCTTTTGCATTTAGCTTCTTGGTGCACTGCTACTAGGTAAAGACAGAAAATTTTTGATGCATTTCTGTGTTATTACATCTATAGCCAGAACCAATGGCTCTAGGTTCTATACTAAGTGGTTTCTTAAAAATCACATGGACTGAATAAAACAGCCTATGGTTTTCTGTCACAGGAGTTTAATTTTAAAATATTGCAACTTTTTTTTCTTCTATCTATAGTGGACTTGGAAAAATGACTTGAAGAAAAGAATGTGTTGTGTGTGGGTTTTATTTTTTTTTCCCATGCAAACCAAGTGCAATTTCTATCTTTTCCTGAACAATACATGAAGCCTAATGATAGTTTGTTTTGTTTGTTCCCCCCCCAAGTGAGGACTGGAATGTTTTTATTGAACCAAGATAGAATCTCATTTTTATACAGCTGTTTCTACTGAGCTCTCCACCCCCGCCTCCCTCCCTGAAAACATCACCTAGTTAGAAGTGTCAGCATGCCCTTTATCCTCTTTTTAATAATAATGAGGAGACCAAGTAACTGATATTAGGGATCCAATCCATAAAAATAAAAGTAGCAGATCAGAAAGTACAGAAATGGCAGACAAATGCAGAAAATGTAACTGTAAAGTGAAGCATATTTGAAATAGTGCCATTGGGCAAATATACTGATGACCCCTTTTCTTTCAAAAATCAGTTGATTTTACACTGCATGTGCAGAACCTGCAGCTTAATGATAGGTTAAAAAAAAAAAAAGAGCAGGGTTTTGTTTTGTTTTTTTCCTTTTTGTTCCCAGCCACCACCTTTGAAGCAGCTACAGTGCTGATGCTATGTAAGAGTCTTCATTCCCATAAATGTGTGCTTTGAATCTCCATTATGTTTTTTGCATTAAAGTTGGGAATAGAAATATCTGAGGACTTCTGCTCAAGCCTTGGTTCAAGGGTTAGGTCTCACTGGCTTAATATCGGTTTCAATGTAAATTGAATAAATGAAAGCTTGATCAATATTTGGATTTGATAAAGCTATAAATAGACTAACTTGAATGGCAATTTGCAAATTTTAGTTTATTATGATTATTTTGTTATTTTTTAACCATTGTAACCTGGAGAGCTCGTAGGATATTTTGGAAATTCTGCTGAAAACAGAAAACAGTTCAATATAAAAACAGAAAATGTAGTCATACATTTCCTGATATATAGACCTTAAGGAATTTAGGCAACATTCTAGGACTTTATTACAGAAATACATCTCTTCAGATATTAGCATAATATTTCATTGGGAGCACTGTGGTATCTAGCATTAAACCAGTTGAAACAAAGGGTACTGTAATATCCTCTACTTGCTAAAGGGATCTTGGTTCATATTTCAAGAGTAATTTATCTGACGGCAGCAAGAGTGTCTCCACAACAAGGTTACACTGGTAAAAAAGCTGTTTCTTCTTTGGAGCAAAGTTTTCCATGATTGTGAGTGAGGCATTGTTAAATCTGTAGAGTCAATAAAAGATTGGACCACATTCTTAAGGAAGTATTGATAAAGAAGCAGTATTAACTGTAAGAATAACTAAATTCCCACTGAGCTGCTGCTGTTGCTTTGGAAATTTAAGGAATATTTCTTATGGTGCTTCTTTTATGCTAGTCACTATGAAAATGATTGCCAACTCATGGCATAACCCATAGCTTTTGTGTTCACCCAAGGATATTGCACATACTCATTTCTTCTGTTGGCAGCATAGCAACCCTGGGTCCTTATGGGAGCTGCCTAAGCACCTAGCATAAAACTTAACTTGCTCCTGGGGAAAAAAAAATATTATCAGTATGCTCCATGGCCATTTCTGTGTCCTGTAGAAACACCAATTTTAGGTTACAAAAATTACTGGGTCAAGTTTTTTCCTAAGTTTGGCATGTTCCTTGCTCCTGTCTTTCTATTCTCTCACTGTGTTTTCCTCACCTTTTTCTCTTTCAAGAGCCATTGCCTATGGCTGATCCTGTGGGACACACAAGTGTCTAATTCTCCACAGACCATGACTTTGTTCCAATCCCCCTGTGCATCATGGGGTCACTCAAGTTGCAAAATCATTTAGTTACAGGCTGGACTGAGAGATTTTCTCTCCCAGCAGCCATCAAAGAGGCTGGTTCTAGCTACCTGGTCCTAGTAGCTTTCTACCCTAGACTGATGCACTAAGGTATTTTCCTCACTTGATTGTACTAAGTAGTGGCAAGAGCTGGAGTCAAGGACTTTGTGGTGATGTTTAAAGGAGAGGAGACTGAGAAGATTGAATGAGAGAGTATCTTAGAATGGAAATGAGGTGGTCACAAAGTAATATACTTGTCCTTTGAGATTTGTCATGTGGAGAGCGTAACTTAAGGACAAGGTAAAAAAACCCCAATGTATATTAATGGAATAAAGCAATTGAAAAAATTATGGTGCTGAGCCTTGTGGTGACAGTTGTAGTAAGGAACCCCAAATGAGCTGCAAGATACATTCTGGTTAATGAATGATGGTGTTAATACCTCAAGGTATAGATGGAAGGGGTCTTCCTCAAACATGTGAAAAGTGTACCTGGTGACTTTTTTGGAGCTGCTTCTAACAATTTCAGCTACTGTAATGTGACTGCGTTTCTGTGGTGTTTGCTGTACCCATGGTGTGACCAGAGCATCACGAAATAGAAATTATTGATAGAGAATGGCAGACAAGGAACTGCTTTGCACCATGTACCCTTGTATTGTTTGCAGCTTCTACTCTGCCCATTATGAATCAGTCCCTGGTCTCTTATCACAGAAGATGCCACTTCAGTCTCTTGCTGCAAACATCTTGTGATATAAATTCAAGGCTGTCCTGCGTTCAGCAGTAGCAGTCATGTTTCTCCTTCGTGGTAGCTGGTGCAGTGCTGTGTTTTGACTTCCAGCCTGGGAACAGGGCTGGTGATACCAATGTTTTTGGTTGTTGCTAAGTGATGTTTACCCTGACCAAGGACTTTGTGAGGCTCATGCTCTGCCAGGGAGGAGGGGAAGCTGTGAGGAAGCAGAGACAGGGCGCCTGACCCAGGCTAGCCGGGGAGGTATTCCATACCACAGCACGTCATGCCCGGGGTGGGGGGTAACTGGGAGTTACCCAGAAGGACACGGGCTTCCGGGTGGGACTCGTTTCTTGGCCGGTGATATCGTATTCTCTTCCCTTGTTATTTTCTCTTATCATTGTTGTAGTTGATAGTAGCAGTGGTGGTTTGTGTTGTACATTGGTTGCTGGACTGTTCTTGTCTTAACCCGTGGGAGTTGCACCCTTTCGATCCTCCTCCCTGTTCCTCCAGGAGCGGGGAAGGGGAGAGCCCTGGGGGGAAGGGGGGGGGGGGCTCGATTGTTGTCAGCCCGGCACCACTCACTGGGAGTGAGTGAACAAGTTGCCTGACTGGGTTTAAACCACGACATGTATGTGTTTTGACATGCCAGTGCAATGCACATGTATTCCCATACTTTCTTTCTTTAACTAAAAAGAAGAAATTTCTCTATATTTAAGGCTATTTAATAAAGTTAAATGTTCCTAACAAATATTAAATGAATTTCAGCTGCCTGTGTGTATTGATCTGGATGCTGGAGGTTAATTTTAATTAGGTTTATTGCCGGTGCACTGTTTAAAGAAGTATTGTTTCTCACATGGGTTTGAGCAGCTGGCTCTGCAGCCAGCATGAGCACCTTAGTGCAGCATGCCTTGCTCCACTGTGTCTCACAGGAAAAAAAAACAATACTGGGAAAAAGATGACTTTTAGACAGCCTTTTAAAAAATTAATTCCATCAGTATACACTCCCTCATTGCAGTTGTGATTTCAGCAGCAACCAGTGTAATTTTTGTGGCAGTTTCTTCTGCCTTCACTGAACTGCAGCCCCTGTGAAATGCCATAGGAACACATATGTTCTTCCACTTTACAGATAAATAACTTACTCTATTACCTATTAGCCTTCCCAAAGTGTCACAAGCATGGTATCAGAGCTCATTAGAGGCTTTTGTCAAGTATGTTTATAACAAATCTATACTTTCTTTCATAAAACAAGATATAGTTTGGGTTTGTTCTGAAGAAGGGAATAAACTTGGAGGAAAAAAAAATCCCACCACACAACAAAACAATAACAGAGGGGAGAGGATTTTGTTAGTATTCTGCTTCAGGAATATCAGTAACACATAAGAAACTTCACAGTTAATCTCAGGAGAAAATTGTTCCTTGTGTGTAAAGTGTTCTGCAGGCAACAAAATACATTTCTGTGATTGCCCACTAGTGTATTAAATAGCAGTAATCTACACTGTGTGAATTATCCTGAATTAGAGATTTATTGCATGAGGTCCTTAAGGAATGTTTCATTTAATCACCAGGGTTAGGAGACATGGTTTAAAACCTGCATCATTTATAAATTTTGTTAATTTAGTAAAGTAGTAATGTAATTTTTGGACCTGTGTTTTCCTTTTACCAATGGTGTTCCTCTGGGTCTAGATGGGCAAGAGGAAGTTCAGTGGACTGGAAATCACCCTGATTGCCCCATTCTGCCTGGTGGTGATCATAGCCTGTGTCCTCATTGGGCTTTTAGCATCAGGGCAATCTGGAGTCAAAAGAACAGGTAAGTGGTTTCCATTGCTGCTGTAGGACCAGAGAAAAACTTCTAGGTGAGAGGTGCTTAGCTCTGCTTCCTGAGACTATTGTAAATGCCATGGAACTTCAGTAACTAACTGTTGGTATTATTTCCATCACTGTTGTATACAGACTGTTAAGGAACATGGATATTAAAATGTGGGGAAAAAAAATCACTATAAGCACTGTAAAGTACTGACTTTCAGAATTACTGTTATGTTGTTATCATTACCAAACTCCTAAGTGAGAGGTGCTCAGCTCTGCTTCCTGAGAATATTTAGAAGCCGCAGATCTTCAGGAAGTATGGTTGCCATCACTTCCATCACTGTTGGATTCAGACTTTTCAATCATAGAGCCATAGAATGGGTTGGTTTGGAGGAACCATAGTTCCAACCCCCTTGCCATGGGCAGCGACACCTGCTGCTAGATCAGGTTGCTCAAAGCTCCATCCAGCCTGGCCTTGAGTGTTTCCTAGGGTGGGAAATCCACAACTTCTCTGGGCAACCTGTTCCAGAGTCTTGCTATACTTACAGGAAGAAATTTCTTCCTAACGGTCAATACAAATTTATGCTTTAGCAGTTTAAAGCTATTCCCCCTTGTCCTTTCCCTAATATATGTCCCTGTAAAAAATCTCTCTCCAGATTTCTTGTGGGCTTCTTTAGGTTCTGGAAGCTGCTCTAAGTTCTTCCCAGTAACTTGTCTTCTCTGAGCTGAACAACCCCAGCTCCCCCACCCTGTCTCCATAGGTGAGATGCTCCAGCCCTCTGAGCATCTTCATGGTCCTTCTGTGGACTAGCTGCAACAGCTCGGCCTACTTCTTAGGTTGGTGGCCTCAGAGCTGAACACAGTTCTCCAGGTGGGATCTTTTGAGAGCACAGTGGAGTGAGAGTATCTCTTCCCTTGAGCATATGGAAATTCAAATGAAAAGAAAGGAAAAAGAAAACAAAATCCACAACAATGTCCCTGCTGTCCTTTCCAAAATCAGTATTTTTGCTGCTCTCAATGTTCCTGTTATGTTTTTACTCTGAACCAAAGTGAAGCATGGTTATTCCTTCCTGCAGATAATGTTACCTGTTGTAAATGCAAGACATAAATCACATATTTAGAAATTTATGATCATAAAAAAAACTTTTGCCCCATTCCTCCAAAAGACTGATTTTTAGTCTGTTTATTTTATATCTCTTCAAAATGGTTTAAGACGAAAAACACAACTGGGGAGGGAAAAATAAACGAAGCTATCAGGAAAACTATGTGGGAGCACACAAACTGTGGAAAAAAACCCTACAACCATGAAACCCTGTATTGGTACATTAGAAAAGGTGTATGCCCTCTTACAGGGGTGTGATATAAAGCACCCTGATTTACATACAGTTCCATTATGTATTAATAAGTCCACTTAAACACCAGGATTGAAGCAAATAGCTTGGGGATGGAAATAAAAATAATGGCTAATACACAAAAAACACTTTTGTGTTTCAGTAAAACTGCTCATACAGACTAATATGTGCATATTTTCTGCCTGCTTTTGTGCATGTTGCAGACAAAGCAAACAGGTGACTCCATGTATTTGTGAGCATCTCAGCCTAAGACAAGATTTCTGCATTTTGTAGTGCTCATTCCAAATATATACAATGTTCCAAAATACATGTAAAGTGACTTTCAATGGTTGGAGGAACTGAAAACCACCATTTAGTCCCCTTTTGTCAGCTAAAGTTGCCAAGAGGTCACCTTAAAGCCGGTCTGACAAGCATGAAATATAATGAACCATCTAATAAGAGGTTTAAGGTATTTTTACCTGGGCTCTAATTCAAGCTGTGGTGGAAGAACAGTATATCAGGTGTCGAGGTTTAAATCCTAGCCAGACAGCTTGTTCACTCACTCCCAGTGAGTGGTGTCAGGCTGGAAGCAATTGAGCCCCCCCCCCCTTCCTCCCCCCCAGGCTCTCCTGTTTCCTGCTCCCGGAGGGATGGGAAGGAGGATTGAAAGAGTGCAACTCCCATGGGTTGAGACAAGAACAGTCCAGCAAACAATGTACAACACAAATCACCACCTCTACCACCAATGACAACAATGATAAGAGAAAATAACAAGGGAAGCGAATACAATACCACCTGCCGAGAAATGAGTCCGACCCAGAAGCCCGTGTCCTTCCGGGTAACTCCCAGTTACCCCCCACCCCGGCCATGACGTGCTGTGGTATGGAATACCTCCCTGGCTAGCCCGGGTCAGGCGTCCTGTCTCTGCTTCCTCCCGGCTTCCCCTCCTCCCTGGCAGAGCATGAGCCTCACAAGTCCTTGATCAGGGTAAACATTACTTAGCAACAACTGAAAACATCGGTATCACCAGCACTGTTCCCAGGCTGGAAGTCAAAACACAGCACTGCATCAGCTACCAAGAAGGAGAAAAATGACTGCTACTGCTGAACCCAGGACATTATCCACCCCTTATTCCATACCATTCACGTCATGTTCAGATCCCACATTTTCAATATACCATCGCTCTCCCACATATATACATCCATATACATACAGACCAAGAGAAAGAGATAATTTTCTTAGTGCGTGGATGAATCCCTATAATGCTGACGAGTCCATTCGGTCCATGATGTCAGGTTCCATCTCTTGTAACAATCTTTCAGGGCAGGAAAGGCTGTGTGCAGTATTGGATCGTTGCCTGCTGATGCTGGTCGTTCCTTTACTGTGGAACTCATCTGATTCTATCAAAGTTCATTCTCTGTTGGGATGATGGTTGGAGGGAAGTCAGGGCTAGTCGCTGGTGACCTGGAGACATCTAGTTGATGGGCTATAAAAGTATTACACAGCAGGCAGCAGCATACAATTAAGTTCATTGGCTGTTTTCCCCTAAAATCAAATCCCCTTGAGGTATACATCGGACTTCCCCATCTTCCCGCATTACCCACCAAGTCTATCCAGGTCCCTGAGCAAAAGCAATCCCACGAGTGGGTTTGCCTTTACCTGAAGCAGGAATAACCCAGACTGTCTTCCCCAGTAAATTCTTCATATGCACCACGGGAACTTTGTCCCCCTCTACAATATGTAAAAGTTCTGACTGGGTTGGGCCGGCCCTGTTGGC
Organism: Pezoporus flaviventris; assembly: GCF_033815535.1. Lineage (NCBI taxonomy): Eukaryota > Metazoa > Chordata > Aves > Psittaciformes > Psittacidae > Pezoporus > Pezoporus flaviventris. The sequence continues at coordinate 31,857,752 of NW_026892561.1, forward strand.
AGATCCTCTGGTGTTGACCAACCAGGTGGCCTTTGGTAAATGTGTATCCCAATGCTTGAAAGTTCCCCCACCCACTGCTCTCAGTGTAGTTTTTAACAGCCCCTTCTACCATTTGATTTTCCCAGAGGCTGGTGCATGGTAGGGGATGTGATATACCCACTCAATGCCATGCTCTTTGGCCCAAATATCTATAAGGTTATTCCGGAAATGAGTCCCATTGTCTGACTCAATTCTCTCTGGGGTGCCCTGTCGCCACAAAATCTGTTTCTCAAGGCCCAGGATGGTGTTCCGAGCAGTGGCGTGGGGCACAGCGTATGTTTCCAGCCACCCGGTGGTTGCCTCCACCATAGTAAGCACATGGCGCTTGCCTTGGCGGGTTGGTGGCAGTGTGATATAGTCAATCTGCCAGGCCTCCCCATATTTATACTTCAGCCATTGTCCTCCATACCAAAGAGGCTTTAACCATTTGGCTTGTTTAATTGCAGCACATGTTTCACACTCATGAATAACCTGGGCAATAGTGTCCATTGTTAAGTCCATCCCTCGATCACGGGCCCATCTGTATGTTGCATCTCTACCCTGATGGCCTGAAGTGTCATGGATCCACCGGGCCAAAAATAATTCACCTTTATGTTGCAAATCTAAGTCCATCTGAGCCACTTCAATCTTAGCCGCTTTATCCACCTGTTGGTTGTTCTGGTGTTCCTCAGTGGCCCGACTCTTGGGTACATGGGCATCTACATGACGTACCTTCACCACCAGGTTCTGCACCCTGGCAGCAATATCTTTCCACAGTGCAGCAGCCCAGATAGGTTTACCTCTGAGTTGCCAGTTGCTCTGCTTCCATTGCTTCAACCACCCCCACAGGGCATTTGCCACCATCCATGAGTCAGTATAGAGGTAAAGTACTGGCCACTTTTCTCGTTCAGCAATGTCCAGGGCCAGCTGGATGGCTTTCACCTCGGGAAACTGACTCGATTCACCCTCTCCTTCAGCAGTTTCTGCAACTTGTCGTCCAGGACTCCATACAGCTGCCTTCCATCTCCGATGCTTTCCCACAATACGGCAGGACCCATCAGTAAACAAGGCATACTGCTTTTCACTTTCTGACAGTTTATTATATGGTGGGGCCTCTTCAGCACGCATCACCTCCTCCTCTGGTGACATTCCAAAATCTTTGCCCTCTGGCCAGTCCATGATGACTTCTAGAATGCCTGGACGACTGAGATTTCCTATTCGAGTTCGTTGTGTAATTAGTGCAGCCCATGTACTCCATGTAGCATCAGTTGCATGATGTGTAGAGGAGACCCTGCCTTTGAACATCCAGCCCAGCACGGGCAACCGGGGTGCCAGGAGGAGCTGTGCTTCAGTGCCAATCACTTCCGAAGCAGCTTGAACCCCTTCATAGGCTGCCAGTATCTCTTTCTCAGTTGGGGTGTAGCTGGCCTCAGATCCTTTGTATCCCCGACTCCAAAAGCCGAGGGGTCGACCTTGAGTCTCCCCTGGAGCTTTCTGCCAGAGGCTCCAGGTAGGACCGTTCTCCCCAGCTGCAGTGTACAGTACATTTTTTACATCTGGCTCGGTCTGGAAAGGTCCAAGGGCTACTGCGTGAACTATCTCGCGTTTAATTTGCTCAAAGGCTTGTTGCTGCTCAGAGCCCCATTTAAAATCATTCTTCTTCCGGGTCACATGATAGAGAGGGCTTACAATCGAACTGTAATTTGGGATGTGCATTCTCCAGAACCCCACTGCACCCAAGAAAGCTTGCGTTTCTTTCTTATTAGTTGGTGGAGACATTGCTGTTATCTTGTTGATCACATCTTTGGGGATCTGTCGACGTCCATCTTGCCATTTTATTCCCAAAAATTGAATCTCCTGTGCAGGTCCCTTGACCTTACTCCGTTTTATGGCAAAACCGGCTTTCAGCAGGATTTGGATTATTTTCCTCCCTTTCTCAAAGACTTCTTCTGCTGTATCGCCCCACACAATAATGTCATCAATGTATTGCAGGTGTTCTGGAGCTTGCCCCTGTTCCAGTGCAGTCTGGGTCAGTCCACGGCAAATGGTAGGGCTGTGTTTCCACCCCTGGGGCAGTCGGTTCCAAGTGAACTGGACACCCCTCCAAGTAAAAGCAAACTGTGGCCTGCACTCTGCTGCCAAAGGAATTGAGAAAAATGCATTGGCAATATCAATCGTGGCATACCACTTGGCTGCCTTTGACTCTAGTTCATACTGAAGTTCTAGCATGCCCGGTACAGCAGCACTCAATGGTGGTGTGACTTCAGTCAGGCCACGATAGTCTACTGTTAGTCTCCATTCTCCATTAGACTTTCGCACTGGCCATATGGGGCTATTGAAGGGTGAGCGGGTCCTGCTGATCACCCCGACTCTCTAGTCTACAGCTCAGCTGATGGATGGGACTCGGGGAGAATCGGTTGGTGTGAAATTGCCACCGGTGCACTGTTGTGGTAGCAATTGGCACTTGTTGTTCTTCGACTTTCAGCAACCCCACAGCAGAAGGATCCTCTGAGAGACCAGGCAAGGTGGACAGCTGCTCAATTTCCTCAGTCTCTAAAGCAGCAATACCAAAAAGCCCACCAGTACCCTTTTGGGTCTTTGAAGTACCCTCTCTTGAGGTAGTCTATGCCGAGGATGCATGGAGCCTCTGGACCAGTCACAATAGGGTGCTTTTGCCATTCCCTCCCAGTCAGGCTGATTTCAGCCTCCAGCGCCGTCAACTCTTGGGATCCTCCTGTCACTCCAGAAATACAGATGGGTTCCACCCCTTGACAGCTTGATGGCATCAGGGTACACTGTGCACCGGTATCTACTAGAGCCTTATACTTCTGTGGGACTGATGTGCCAGGCCATCTGATCCACACAGTCCAGTAAATCTGATTGTCCCCTACCTCCACCTGGCGGGAGGCAGGGCCCCTCTAATGGTCATCACAGCATCGGACACTTAAGTCGTGGTGAAAGGGATTATTCTTAGTTATCACAGGAGCTGGAGTAAAATCAGCTCTTCCATTCCATGTGGGAAACTGCTCACCAGAGACTGAAGCCTTAGCTCTCATGGGATGATCAGTCTTGGCCCTTGCTCCCCTCTTCAATTCACTCACCCGTTCCTCCAAAGCTGAAGTAGGTTTTCCATCCCACTTTGTCATGTCTTCTCTGTGATCCCGCAGGTAAAACCATAGGGTAGCCCGTGGCGTATACCTCCTGTATGTCCTCTCTTGAACAATAGGACACCTTTTGTTAATAGCTGAGACGTGTGTTGGTACGCGTGAGGAGCTGGATAAATCAGATAGAGAGTCCCTCAATTGTTTGAGGTCCTGGGACAGTTTTTTCACAGCTGAGATGATGGAAGGGGTGAGATTGTCTTCGAACTCTCGGAGTTTATGAACCATTTCATCCACTGTTAGTGGTACTATGTCATTCCAAGTTACTGCTGCCAATGAACGGGCATATGATGACTGTGCATTCCATGTGAGTTTTCGCCACATGGGTTGCGTACATTCAACTTCATCTGGATCTATGGGTATATCCCCGTTATACGGCTTGATGTGATAGATCATCTCTGCGATGGCTGATTCCCTCAGAGACTGGATGCCTTTGTCTATAGTAGTCCACTTGGCCGAACGACTCGTAACATCGTCCTTGTATGGAAACCTTTCTTTCACAGCTGCCAAGAGCTGCCTCCAAAGACTGAGGGACTTTTTCTCTCTTGCAATTGCTTTGTCAATTCCCCCTTCTCTAGCAAGTGATCCCAGCTGCTTGGCTTGTGTACCTTCTAGTTCGTGACCATCGGCCCCATTGTCCCAGCATCAGAGTAACCAGGTGATGATGTGCTCCCCTGGTTGACGGGTAAAATCTTTTCGCATATTCCGCAGCTCGGTTGAGGTCCGAGGTCGAGAAGTTACCTCTTCTTCTTCTTCTTCGTCATGTGATGATGACTCCTGATCAGATGCTAGACCGGGTGGTGAATACATTGTTTCTTCATCTCGCTTCACCTTTCTTGCGTCTTTTTTGCTTTTTCTCTTGCATACAGGAGCAACCGATATTGGTACGAATTGGTCCTCTGGTTTGGCTGCAGTGATTATCACAGTGGTTTGAGTAGCAACTGTACTTGATGCTGGGGGTGGTGTAGCTGCTGTGCTTGGAGATGGGGTAGCCACGCTGTCTGTTGCAGTCGAAGTTTGAGCAGCTGCTGTACTTGCCACTGGGGTAGCTGTGCTGTTTATTGCAGCCAAAGTTTGAGTAGCGACTGTACTTGTCGCTGGGGGTGGTGAAGCTGCTGTGCTTGGAGCTGGAGTAGCTGTGCTGACTGTTGCTTTGCCCTCAGATCCACCAACATTCTTTTCCTTTTGAAGGTGCTGGATAGTGTTGAACAAGGCCCTGTAAACATAGACCAAGCCCCAGCACGTTGGCATGATTTGTCCATCTCTGGTATGGCCAGAATGACCACACACCTCATTTAAGTGTTTTACTAATTCTTCTGGATTTTGCAGTTGTTCGGTAGTGAAATTCCAAAGTACTGGAGGGGCCCACTGACCTAGATACTTGCCCATACTATCCCACACACCCTGCCACTCATGGCTGTCCAGCCTCAGGGAAAATCTCTTGGTCCTCCTACATCATCGTTTGACCCCAGACAAGACCCAAACCTGACTCTGCTCAACTCTTGAAATCAGTCGCGAGCAAAACACACTCTGTATGCGTGCCAACATGGTGATCCCCATCATGCTCAGCAAACAAGTCTCAACAGCATTAAAAGGCCGTTCAAAGCCTTCAAAACTCTCAAATGATGCTGTAAATGGTCTGGAGAGAGGACTGGGAGGGTAAAAGAATGTCTCCTTCACAGGTTGAGCACCTGAGGAGGTGAAAAAAGATGTGTAATTGCTAAGCACTTCTATTATATACCTCCCAAAGTATAAAGTTGGTGACCACACTGGGAACATAAGCCAGATCAGTTTCATGATCAATGATTCTGTTGTATTACAAGTCATTACCATAAAGTACAATGGGACAAAAACCTTAGCCCAAGCCCCACACTTGAAAAACACTAATACAGCAAATACCGGATAGAAGTAAGATACGATATACTGAAACTGTGAGATCAAGAGGAACAACCTTGAGAGCCAATAAATCAGCATTGTGATGAGTGACTATTAATCCGGTCAGATCTATTGTTATCTCAACCCTTCGTGCCCCACGATGGGCACCAAAATGAACTGTCAAGGCTTAATCCCTAGCCAGACAACTTGTTCACTCACTCCCAGTGAGTGGTGTCAGGCTGGAAGCAATTGAGCCCCCCCCCCCCCCCCCCCTCCTTCCCCCGGGGCTCTCCCCTTCCCCGCTCCCAGAGGGATGGGGAGGAGGATCGAAAAGGTGCAACTCCCATGGGTTGAGACAAGAACAGTCCAGCAACCAATGTACAACACAAATCACCACCGCTACCACCAATGACAACAACGATAAGAGAAAATAACAAGGGAAGAGAATACAATACCACCTGCCGAGAAACAAGTCTGACCCAGAAGCCCGTGTCCTTCCGGGTAACTCCCAGTTACCCCCCCGGGCATGATGTGCTGTGGTATGGAATACCTCTTTGGCTAGCTTGGGTCAGGTGTCCTGTCTCGGCTTCCTCCTGGCTTCCCCTCCTCCCTGGCAGAGCATGAGCCTCACAAAGTCCTTGGTCAGGGTAAGCATTACCTAGCAACAACTGAAAACATCGGTATTATTAGCGCTGTTGCCAGGCTGAAAGTCGAAACACAGCACTGCACCAGCTACCACGAAGGAGAAAAATGACTGCTACTGCTGAACCCAGGACATCAGGGCAAGGAGCATATGTGAGTGCAACAGCACAGTACCATTTAAGAAAAAGTAGTCTTTTCAATTTTAATTTTCATGTATTTTCACAAGAATAAGCATATTGAACTAAAAGACTGGCAATATCCTAAGTCAGAACTATGTGTTAGCAATGGAAATTGTTTGAATTAGCTTTTAAAGGCCTAGCAGTTCTGTTGTTTAAATATGCACAGATCACTGATCCTAGAACACAAAGATTTGAAGTCCCTCATGAACATGTGGGATCTTTCACTGGATCTGCAGCCTCCAATTTAAACTACAAAGTGGATGTGAAGCAGAACCCCTTTGGCATCGTGGTGACGAGAGTGAGCAACGGTAGAGTGCTGTAAGTAGCATTGGTGCTTTTTTTGAATAACACAGATGTTACTGGTTTTCTCTGAAAGCCCATGTTACCACGTAAGCAATGTGTGCCCAGGGTGTGAGGTGCGCTTTTGTACATGTAGTGTACTTCTCTTTGTTTGACTGATGGATGCTCTGCGAGGACTCTAGCTGTTCCTTTGCAAGTAAATTCTGTAATATGGAGAGCTCTGCCTGAAAGATTTGGGGTCTGTCTCTTTGTTCACTTTCCCCCAATACTAGGGAAATCTTTACAGCTACTTTGTGCCATCATTACAGGGATTTTTGCTATCCCAAGGACTCCTTTCCAGTGCTTCAAATCTCATGGGAAAATTCTTCATTGCTTTTTTAATCGTATTTGTCACAGTAATGTTGCAGCCCTGAATCACCAAAACCAGGCTGCCCTTTGGACTTACGATCATAGAATCATGGAATGGTTAGGGTTGGAAAGGACATCAAGAATCATAGAATCGTTAGGGTTGGAAAGGACCTTAAGATCACCAAGTTCCAACCCCCCTGCCATGGGCAGGGACACCTCACGCTAAAGCATATCACCCAAGGCTTGAACACTGCCAGGGATTCACAACCTCCCTGGGCAACCTATTCCAGTGCCTCACCACCCTGACAGAAAAGAATTTCCTTCTTATATCCAACCTAAACTTCCCCTTTAACCTGTTACCCCTTGTCCTGTCACTACAGTCTCTAATGAAGACTCCCTCTCCAGTTCCAACCCCCCTGCCATGGACAGCAACACCTAAACCTAGACCATGTCACCCAAGGCTCTGTCCAGCCTGGTCTTGAACACTGCCAAGGATGGAGCATTTACCACTTTGGTCAACCTGTTCTAGTGCTTCACCACCTTCCTTATATCTAACCTTAACTTCCTGTTCTGGGTTCAGCAGTAGCAGTCATTTTTCTCCTTCTTAGTAGCTGGTGCAGTGCTGTGTTTTTGACTTTCAGCCTGGGAACACCGCTGATAACACTGATGTTCTTAGTTGTTGCTAAGTAATGTTTAGTCTGACCAAGGACTTTGTGAGTCTCAGGCTCTGCCAGTGAGGAGGGGAAGCCAGGAGGAAGCAGAGACAGGACACCTGACCCAAACTAGCCAAAGAGGTATTCCATACCACAGCACGTCATGCCCAGCATGTAGAGCTGGGGGCAGTTACCCGGAAGGGCTAGATCACTACTCGGCCGGGCTGGGTCTCTGTTGGCAGGTGATGAGGGGTTGTATTCTCTTCCCATGTTCTTTCCATTATCATTATTATTATTGGTGGTAGCAGTAGTGATTTGTGTTATACCTTTGTTACTGGGCTGTTCTTATCTCAACCTGTGGGAGTTACATTCTTTCGATTCTCCTCCCCATCCCTCCAGTAGTGGGGGAGGGAAAGGGGGGGAGTGAGACAGAGACTGTGTGGTTCTGATTTAAGGCTGGGCTTAAACCACAGCACTTCTCCCGTCTAAGTTTGAACCCATTACCAAGAACAGCTGGTGCAAGCCCTGTCATGTGACACTCCAAGTAAAGTATTTGATAGATTTGTATATTGACTGCTTTCTTCTCATGTAGGTTCTAAAATGAAATAAATAAATAAAACAAACCTAAAAACCTAACGGCATAGCTCCAAGACCTGTTAGAAAGGGCAAGTGTCAGGATGTGTGTGCTTATTAAATCAGTCCAAGAATGATTACCTGTCAGAGTCATAGGCCAGTTGGATTATCAATGCTTCAAGTTTAATTAATTAGCGATTACTTCTGTGGTCTTGTTAATATTGTTTTCTTGCTTAGAATCCTCTCTAATGATTGATTTGCAATTATAGAGAGCAAAAAAGATGGACTTGGTATTCAGTAGTGCATGACTGATTAAACAGGTATATTGAGGGAGAATAAGAAACCTAGTCCAATAGAACCATGTTGAAACAGTGCTCTGGAGGACTGTCTACACTTTCAATAGGTTTTTGTTTAATTTGATAAAAGTGAATGCAATTTTGTCTCTGAAGAAGAAAATGACAATGATGATTGACTCCGAGTTTGAGCATCTTAAAGACAGCTGATGTTAGCACGGGATAAAAGCAGCCCCTCAGAAATAAATCCTTGATACACTTGTTTACACAAGTGTGTTCCCTCAACTCTTAAACAACCAAACAAAAGGGAGGCTTCATTGGAAGAGTGAGTATGAATGTGTTATTACAGTTCCACTATGTTTTTCGCAAAAGGCTTTTCAAGCACTGCATGTTATTACTAAAAGATAGATGGTATTGATGAATGTTCCCCAATTTCTGATTTTTGTGTTGATGTGCACTTGAAAACCAATAGATAAACATTCAAGTATTAGATTCCTCAGTTTCTACTGATGAAGGAAATGAATACCAATATGTACTAATGCATTGCTGTGCATAGCATTCAGTACAGATGAGCACGCTTCTTCAGTTAACATCCTTCTAACTCAGCAAATGATGGAAAAGTTCCCCTTAACAGCTGCCCTTTTACAAGATAGAATATGTCTGTCAACAGTTATTTGTTTCTGTAATCTGTGTGGCTCTCTCTCCAAAATGATTTCCAGTGCACGCATTTTTCAGTAATTCTGAGATAAGACTCTTACATGGACACCTTCTTAGACTTTGATCCAAGTTCTCTTAAGCAGACAAGTACGTGGTGCTGCTCTGTGAGTTCCTCACTGTATTGATTTGTTAACAGAGATAGACTGAGGACATATGGGTTAATATCAGATGACATGCTGAATCAAACAATGATACTCATTGTCTGCTTCTTGCTTTTTCTGACTTTGTATACAGAAAATATATAGAAAAAAGATTTTTCTGTACTTTGGGAATGCAAACAATCAAATATTATTACTATATTCATGAATATATTTTGCTTGGACCATGGAAATTACTAAAGCTTCTAAGCACTCACTTGAGTTAATGCTCTGAGTAAAAAACATTTAAAACCTTACATATCTAGTACATAATCAACACATTATGAACATTTTAGAAAAAGAAATCAATGTCAGGCTTGAATGAAAGTATATTCTTTAACATGAATATTTTTTGGCTGTTTTTATTGGAGTTTCTAAAGTAAAGTAATGATTTATAACTAGCTTGTGAGCTTCAAATAAACACCATTCATCACTATTACCTCAGCTTCATAAAGGAGCAATACATTTGCTTTACTTTGAGAGAGGACTTCAGTATTTTGTTGAAATAGGATATATACTAATAGAAACTAGGGGGAGAGACTGCATGTAATTAATTAATAATTTTTAATTTGTACCTCTTACTTTGAGAAACCTTCTAGGAGAGTTTTTTTCTGAGAAGACATTGCAGTGTTTACTTTTATGTACGGCAAGGTAAGCACTGAGTGAGCTCACTGGGGACAACAATATCAGTGTTGGATATTGTTATGAGCTGAATTGTTAAAATTAATTAGGCATCTAACAATGCAGGTAGATACTTCTGAATGTGAGCCATGGAAATATGTATGTCCTTCAGCTGTCTCTCCTGTATTTGTGATACCTATGTGTCCTCCACCATTAGCTGGCAAGGAAGCACTGTGCAGAAGAAGGTCCTAGCTAAGCACAGCTGTAGGACAAGCATAAAAAATTCCTGCTTCTCAGCTGTCTCCTTTGATAGCATGGTTGTTTCCAGCTCTGCTGGTTGAGACACTCTGCAGCCCAACAGGACTTTGCTTCTTGTCTAAATCCAACTGCTCTGACAACTGTAATTCTATATTAGCAGCCCTCTGTGACACTGAAATAAACATATATGTACACACACACCCCCCTTCTATTTCTCATGTCTTCTGAGTTTTCTACCTTTTCTGTGGGTTTGTTAGATTTTTTTATTTTCTTTGTAAATTTGATAGCTGTGGAGGAATTTGACCGGAGAAACTAATTATGTGCTGTCAAGATAAAATTACTGAAGAAAGTGATGCACAGTATGATTTGCCCTGGTGAAATATCATGAAGGTCATTTTTGTTTTCAGGAGCAATATGTATATTAGCTCACATTTGTCTCACTATAAACAAACACTGTTGTAGAAATAATCACATTTATTTTTTATGTCTACTAAATATTCCTCTTATAAGCTACCTGTTCTTAATAATTAGTACATTCAGGTTTGAAGATAGTTCTTATCTGAACAGCTCTATTGAGTGTAGACTCATTAAGTTAAACTAACAGTGAACAGAATCAAGTTAGACTAATTTTAAGTCGCTGAAGTTCGTTTCTTATTAAATTGTTCTGAGTTCTCTTTTATAGGGGAAACAACTATTACAAAAGTTGTTAAAATTTTTAAGGTTTTTGTTGCTAATAGTAACAGAAAAACAACATTAGAAAAGAAATGAAATAAAGCAAGGCACTCTTATTTCCATAGATTAGACATAAAAACGATTATCTTGCAAGATTAAGAGAAATACAGATTAGATGTAAAATCTAATCTATGGTGAAAGGTGATGAAAGCACTCTTCAAGTTCTGTTGTTTGCTTGATGTGCGTAGATATTACCCAGAAATAGTACTGCTATATGCAGATTTGCCTGAAGATCCATCACATCTGCTTGCTTGTGTTACCTGTATATTTGGGGAAGTGTTTGTTTTAATGCAAAAAGTTCTCATAAAAGAGACGTATGCCAGGAAGAAAAAAACAGATCTGTAGGAAGGTGTCAGGATTTTTGTTTTATTGTTGGCTATATTTTGAGAAGTTTCAAGTTCTACCTGTGATACATTTTTAAATACCCCAGAACAGATACTGTTATTAGATTTTAATCATCTTACTTTCCCTTTTTATCCTTTAAGTCAATGGATAACTTATATGGAGTTCAAACTTTCTTCCTGTGTTTGGAAGACAACACTGGAGCCTCCTTTGGTGTTTTCCTAATGAATAGCAATGCCATGGGTAAGAAATCTTTCTCTGTAGCTCTCAACATTACAGTTAAATGTCTTTTAAAATAATCTGTGGAATTGGGATCAAAATTGAGTTGTTGTAGCTGTCCTTTTTTTTTTTAAAGATACTTCACGCGACATTTTAAAGAAAGTTATCTGCAGATATCTGATGACAGTCATTACTGTAAGCTGCTTATGCCAACCTCATGGAGTTTAACCATGCCAAATGCAAGGTCCTACACCTGGGTCGAAACAATCCCAGGCACAGCTACAGGTTGGGCAAAGAAGAGATTCAGAGCAGCCCTGCAGAGAAAGACTTGGGGATGCTGGTTGATGAGAAACTGAACATGGGCAGGCAGTGTGCACTCGCAGCCCAGAAAGCCAACGGTATCCTGGGCTGCATCAAAAGGAGCGTGACCAGCAGGTCAAAGGAGGTGATCCTGCCCCTCTACTCTGCTCTTGTGAGACCTCACCTAGAGTATTGTGTGCAGTTCTGGTGTCCTCAACATAAAAAGGACATGGAAGTGTTGGAACAAGTCCAGAGAAGGGCCACGAGGATGATCAGGGGACTGGAGCACCTCACGTATGAAGATAGGCTGAGAAAGTTGGGGCTGTTCAGCCTGGAGAAGAGAAAGCTGCATGGAGACCTCATAGCAGCCTTTCAGTATCTGAAGGGGGCCTATAGGGATGCTGGGGAGGGACTCTTCATTAGAGACTGTAGTCACAGGACAAGGGGTAACGGGTTCAAACTTAAACAGGGGAAGTTTAGATTGGATATAAGGAGGAAATTTTTTCCTGTTAGGGTGGTGAGGCACTGGAATGGGCTGCCCAGGGAGGTTGTGAATGCTCCATCCCTGGCAGTGTTCAGGACCAGGTTGGATGAAGCCTTGAGTGATATGCTTTAGTGTGAGGTGTCCGTGCCCATGGTAGGGGGATTGGAACTTGGTGATCTTAAGGTCCTTTCCAACCGTAACTATTCTATGATTCTATGATTCTGTGATACACAATACAAGCAGTGTGTATCTCACAGATAACTTGAAGATTACAACTGAAACCTGATGGTTCGAAAACCATCTGGTGCCTGTGCAGTAGACCAAATTCCTCTCCATGATTTAAATTTGTCTGAATTTTTAACTTTTTTTTCCCAACTGTAGGCATATTAGCACCAAACAAGAGATAAAGGTTTGGAAGAAATAGATTTATGGGCAGTGTTAGCTAATAGTCAGTTAAAATGTGTTGAATGACTCTGCTGTTAAAGACGGGTAGGGGAGAACGTGCAATTCAAAACTCTGTGAGCCCATAGAAGCAGGTTCTGGTGTCACAGAACTGAAAAGGCAAACACGTTGCAGCTATGCGCCATTGAATTTCTGTCTCTGAAATAGCACTTTTCACATTTGGCAGACTGTTTTCTGCCTGTTGAAAAATAGTAATAATAATATGATATTTGTTTTCAGCCTCAGGATCAGCTGTGTTTGTACCTGATTCAGTGTTTGTAAAAGCCTCCAAGTATTCCTTTCCTTTTCTTCAATGTTTACTACACTTTCCTGCCCTGTATGCACTCTTTATAAAGCTCACACTCAGGGAGACACAGTTGTACGACCACTTGTGCAAGAGTAAGTTTACTCATCAGCCTATGTGGTATTCTTATTGGGAATAACTAAATCAAACACACTAAATGTTGTTAAGGACTTTCTGAAGACTGATGTAGTCTGTGAAAATGCACACTGGAATGTTTATAGACAACTTAGTTCATGAATTACCATACTGGTGTAATCAGAACCTATCTGTAATTTCTCCATCTATGCACATGTTATTATCAGTCACTCTTACAAGTTACAATGACATGTTATTGTCAGCTAATTAAATTATTCTCCACCATCACATATATATATTTACTTGTTTGTGTGTATACACACACATTATAATGTATGCTTCCCTGCCTTGAAACTCTTGAATAAGCCATGTCAAGGACACATGCACACCTACACTTTCACATATGTAAAGGGTACCAACTAAACTAGTAAGACTTTTTTTTAAAAGGCAATTTTGATATGCCACTCTACAGTCATGATGGTATAGTTCCTAAACAGAGTTATTGCTATAACCTTCCCACTCGCCCAGGTTCTACTGTGGAATATCTATAAGCAGTTACTGTGGGATCCAGGGCTTCTTATTTCCCCTGTACTCAGTAGGTTTGACTGGTTTGGTATCTATCTCATGATCACTTCATAGGGCACAGGGATACTTTGAGGCACCAGTTCCAGCTCTTTTCTCAGGCAGGCGACTGCAGCATAAAATCCCAGTTACTCTAGTCCTGTAGAAAAAAATTCCTTTATTTCTCTGATTAGAAACCACCTTCAAGTTCTGAACCTTTGTTGTTTGGTCTTGTGACAATTCTGTTATTCAGCTTAAAGGTTATAGCTCCTCTACTATATATGCCTTTCCTTCTGAAATCACACTCCCCCTCCTTTTGAATGCTGCAGAAAGCTGAACCACAAAAGTAGGCTCTGATATTTCCCCAAGGATCCCAGGAAATTTGCTCTGATCCAGTTCTTTGTCTTGAGCAGACCTGTAAAGTCTTTTGGCAAAGTGATTGCGGAGGGCCTTGTTCAGTAGCATTACCACAGCTCTATCGCCAGTGCAAACATGGTTTTTGCAAAAATCTCAGTGAGAAAAGAATGGACTGATATGTACTTGCCAGCAGACAAACTGGGACTCCATTTGAGAGGAGGTTATATAGATCCTATTCAATAACTCGCTAACACAACAGTTGCAAAGTCTGCCTTTAAACTGAGTGGGTTTATGTTTTGTTTTGGTTTTTTTTCAAGAGTGGGCATGGGACTTTCAGGTTTTCAGCCTGTAGATGGATTCCCAGCAAGCTTAAGTTTTCCTCTTTCTTTTTCTTTTTTTTCCCCTCTTCATTTATGATTCCAGTTTTATCACTGCTGAAATGAAAAATCTTGCACTTTGTGCTATAAAATACAGCTCCCATTTTCTAGTCCTCGATGGAGTCAAAATCATCTGGTCTGATATTCTGATTCACCTCAACTTTGTTTTATCCCTGAATTTCCATCAGAATCAGCTTTTCTTGCTGATTTTCAGCTTGTCTGAGCTGCAAGGAAACAGATTGTGGCTTATTCTGTGGCAGAATCTTGTAACTTGTGACTGTTAATGCCAGTAACACATATGCCATGGAGAAAACCAAACCATTTATTAAATACATAAATGAAAGTAAGGATCTGAAAGATGCCAGCTCAAAAAAGGGGGAAATAAAGAAGACACAGAGATACTTGTGGGTATGATATGAGCTACTGGATCTGAAGCGTTGCGACTTTGGGTTGAAGTCATTGAGCTGCTGAATTGTAAAATGTTGATTCAGTGGCCTCCCAGCAGCTTTGCAGAAATTGTGCTTGGATTGTTCTCTTCCTTTCTGGATATCATTTCTTTTTCATCTTCCAGGGTGTGGTTTCAATTCAAGCATATATTCCTGATGCTGTGTGGTATGAGTATGATACGGTAAGTAAATGCAGAGGAAGCTGTGGGGAGATTTTGTAAATGGTGATGTGATGAAATAAGATTTTCAGCCCTGCTTTGGTGAGAGACGCCTAAAGTAAACCCTGCAGGAAGTAAACGGTGAGATAAGGGAAGAAAGGTGGTGGGTTAAGTGCATGACTCAATGCCTTTACGTGCCCATTGGCAAGTAGATATTTACATAATTTGAGCCTTTTCTAAAAGGAAGCTTTAAGATAAAACTCAGGTTGTAAGAAAAAGTTCACAGCAGAGAGTAATGGAACATACCCATTCTGTTTAAATTCCCTGTCAATAAGGGAGCAAAAATTTCAGTGAGAAAAGAATGGACTGATATGTACCTGCCAGCTGACAAAATGGGACTCCATTTGCGAGGAGGCTACGTCTACCCTACTCAACAACCAGCTAACACAACAGTTGCCAGGTATGACTTAAAACTGAGTGGGTTTATGTTTTTTCTTCAAGACTGGCCTTGGGACTTTCAGGTTACAAACCAGTAGCAGCCCTTGAAATATGGGGGTAACTGTGAGCCACACTTCCACAACTGTTCACTGACAGGCGCAGTGATTAATTCCAGGTTTATTTGCATAGCATTTTGTAAACTTGCCATGTGTTTTAATAAATTGACATAAAAATGAAAGGCAGCCAAGGGCTAATCTAAGGTAATTCTCAAAGTATTGCAGCCCTGTTGAGCGTCACTTTCTCAAAATGAACATGAAGGATGCATTCAGACTGGTTTGATATTTGTTACAGATGTAAGACAGAAAATCTCTCTTTCAACAGCCGCAAGAATCCAATGGGACTTATAATTGCTCTGGATGACAATAATGCCGCTTCTGGGAACTTGTTCTGGGATGATGGAGAATCTACAGGTGAGCAGTTAACAATTGTGAAATAAGTATTATTAGCAAAACTTTAATGCATACAAGTTTCAATCGTCCTGCTGATTTCATGGAGCAAGAATAAGGCATTGTGAATATTGAAGCCTCCTATTAATACCTGAGCATTACTTTTTCAGCACTATTAATAGTGAAGCTGTAATTGTTACTGATTTAGTTTTCACTTGTTTAGGTTTCACTATGGCCTTAAATACATAAATGTTTGCTACATTAACATGCTGACTGTTAAACCATGCGGTCAAGCCATATTCTGGCATTCATAGAGACTGGTTTCAAGGGGGACAAGAATGCAAATAATTAGTGTTTGATGCTAAGAATCGGTAGAAGATGAAAAACTAGCAGTAGTTTTTATTCACCTTCTGGAATTATTAAATTGCTTATGAAAAGAGTTGAAATTTTGTTACCTCCAAATTATGGTGCTGAAGCCAACTATTTCCAGGCCATGTGTTTTCCAAAGCATAATGGCGTATATGCATGTGAGTAAGCTTGTATGGGTTATATTTGTCATGTTACAAACCTCTCCTTTAGTAAAGAGGCCAGAGAACTTGTTTCCTCCTTGAACTCTAAATATGCAAGGCCTGTCAGCATCGCTTCTTGTGATCATAGACTCATTGAATGGTTTGGATTGGGAGGAACCTTAAGGATCTTCTAGTTCCAACCACCTTCCATGGGCAGGAAGCACTACTAGACCAGGATGACAAAATCTCAGAATCATTCCTGAAAGCCACATCCATCCTGGTCTTGTGCACTTCAGCAGCCGCAGCCTCTTGGGCCAACCCGTTACATTTTTTGCCACCCTCATAGTGAAAAATTTCTTCCTAATATTTAATCTACCCTCTTCTAGTTTAAAGCCATTGTCCTTACCAACACTGTCACCCCACAAAGAATGCCACCAAATTTGTCAAGCACAATTTTGCCATGTTGGCTGTCATCAATCACCTTATTTTCCACGTGACTGAGCATAGTTTCCAGGAGGACCTGCTCCATGATCTTGCTGGGCACCAAGGGGAGACTGAGCAGCCTGTAGTCCCCTGGGTCTTCCTTTTTCCCCTTTTTAAAAACGGGGGTTACGTTTCCTCTCTTCCAGTCAACAAGAACTTAACTGGGTCGCCACGACTGCTCAACTATGATGGACAGTGGCTTGAACACTTCATGTGCCAGTTCCCACAGGACCTGCTGATGCATCTCCTCAGGTCCCGTGGTCTTGTGCACCTTCAGGTTCCTTAGATGGTTATGAACCTGATGTCATCCTACAGTGGTTGTTTCGTCATTCCTCCAGTCCCAGGCATTTTTGCCCGACTTCCATATTGTTGGTATGCATCGTTCGTTAGCTTGGAGGTGATCCTTGAATATTACCCATCTTTTCTTGGCCTCTCTTCCCTCCAGGGTTTTATGCCATGTTACTCTACCTAGTAGATCCTGGAGCAGGCTAAAGTCTGCCCTCTGGAATTCCAGGGTACTGAGCATGCTGCGCACCCTCCTCGCTGCCCTAAGGATCTTAAACTCCTCTATTTGATGTCTGTGCAGCCAAGGCTGCCCTTGAGCTTTGCATTCCCCACCCAGCCCTCCCTATTGGTGAGAACAAGGTCCGGCATTGCAGCTCTCTGCATTGGCTCCTCTATCACTAGAAGGCAGTTATCATGTTGAGCTGGTGATGACAGCACTTACCTCACCATTCATTTTTTTTCTTTCAAGCAATTTACAACACACATTCCTTTTTCTTACTCTAAGATTAAGGTCACTGCTTAACTCAGATGAAGTTAAAATTAAAACCAAACAAACAACACAAGGCTTTAATATGAGGTTAAATTTATGCGTGGAATACATGCATGTCTAAGGAAAGCAGAGGTCATGCTCAAGCAATGGAAAAAACCTTTTTCATTCTATATCCATAGACATATACTTCATGTTAATCTTGAGATGAAGGAAAATTTGGAAAATGAAGTGTCTAAATCTAAACACTTTAGGCTGCTCTTTCAACCTTTGTCTTTTATTGCACACTTTTTAGAAAAGTCAGCAAAGAGTTCAAAGGGTTCTTCTGAAATGATTTTTTGAAGAAGCTTTACAAAATGCTCAGGCTTGTATAAAATGATTGAAGGACTTGTATTTCACAGAATTTATTGTTTTATTTACAACAAACCATAGCATTCAGAGCTAAGGATTTTGGTTTATGGTGTATGCCCGTTCATAGTGTTGCATTTCAAGTAGCCCCAATCTCCTGATTCATGCATCAATGCTGTATCCATAGAATGCTGTCA
Source organism: Pezoporus flaviventris (assembly GCF_033815535.1). Taxonomy (NCBI): domain Eukaryota; kingdom Metazoa; phylum Chordata; class Aves; order Psittaciformes; family Psittacidae; genus Pezoporus; species Pezoporus flaviventris. The sequence goes on from NW_026892561.1 coordinate 31,875,516, forward strand.
GTGGCAAAAGTGCCAGAGTTTCCTTTAGATACACTGAAAAAAACATAGTTTAAAAAATAGGAAATTGGTAACAATAAGAATGTACAGATAAAAATGAAGTTGGAGTCATACTACTATTGAGGTAAAAAAAAAAAGTAATGCTTATATTTTTGTTAATGCAAATAACGACACACAATATTATGTGTGTTTAATTTATAATCCTGAAAATTAGTTAGAGGTCCTGCAGGCAGTAATTCATGGAGGTATTTTACACACCAGGTGTCTACCTATGCATGACTGTTTTTTTTGAGAGAGATATTTAGGAGATATTCAGGAGATGACAGCGATTGTCCCATATGAATCAACCTCACTATTGTAAATCCACAGCAGTATCTGAATTCGTGCATTCTTACTTCAGATACAACTAACAAAAGACTAACATCTTCTACAACTAATCACCTTCTTCTAGACACTTAAGTGGTCTAGTTTCTCTGGTTTATTCTCCTCTTGCTAAAAGCTACCTTTATCCTTTGTCACAATATATTTGTTTCACTTGTGCAGGGATCAGGGGTTCAACTGAACTTCCATGAAAGCAGGCAGGTCTTGGCCTTCAAAACTGCATTCCCATTTCTTAGTTGCATAGCTACCTTGTTCTCTTCAGTGTGCATTCAACCTGAGGATCTCTCATTTGTTATTTTCATTGTACCAATCATATCACCCAGAAAAATTCTCAAGCCTCTATTACTTTATTTTTAGTTTTGTGGAAGTTTGGGATGCTTTTAAGAAATAGAGCTGTGATTTGTCTGGTTATTGCTGCCATAAATATTGAACGTCTTGGGTGGCTGCTATAGGTATGGGTGACAGCTCTATGTACTCCTTTGTCAAGGCCTAAAATAACAAAGCTATTATTGTACTCACTTCTGTTAAGAAACAAAGCAATAAAACATCTTATGAGTTTCTTTCCTGACCAAAACTTACAGGTTGCACTCTCTTCAGGGAAACTGTTTACAATTTGTTTGCAATGACAGTATTTTCCGTTACATACATGGTGGAAAAAATGCCAGATTGACTCAACATTTGGATTTCTTTTCCCTGGGTGTGCATTATTTCCTCTCTTATGGTTCTGTGGTAGAGATTATTGCTATTATTCTTGTCATTTTTGCATGAAAAGCACTGTTTAGGGTATTTTAAAGGATTAGCTTCAAGCCATTCATCTACGTTTAAGACAAGGTAAGAAGGTGTAACAGTAAAATAAAATAAAATTAAAAAAAAACAGTACATTTCAGAAAAGCTGGTTTCAATGAATGTTTGGGAAATGTGGAAAATCAGACATCCTGGGAGACTGTCCTAAGGAAAAAAGTAAAGGAGACATTTCCATTTCTCAGAGAAACATTAGTAAATATTTGAGAAACTCAGTGCAGTCTCTAAATGCAGTAATGCTAATAATTAGAAATCTATTGGTCTCTAGTAGTGCCACGGTTGTGGTTTTAATGCTGTTCCTTTCCACACTGCAAATGTAAACTTCTTTCTTCACTTTTTAGGTACAATTGACAGTAAAGCCTACATTTACTATGAGTTCACTGTTTCCAGTGTAAGTATTTTTGAAAATGGGGGTTATATTTCTCTTTTTCCAATCATTGGGAACTTCACCTGACTGCCATGATTTTTCAAATATGATGGACAGTGGTTAGCAACTTCATTTGCCAGCTCCTTCAGGACCCGCAGATGGATTTCATCAGGACCCATGGACTTGTGCACGTTCAGGTCTTAAAGATGGTCTCGAACCAAATCCTCTCCTACAGTGGGCCCAAGGTCTTTATTCTCACAGTCCCTGCCTCTGCCTTCCAAGACTTGGGTGGTGTGGTCTGAACATTTGCCAATGAAGACTGAGACAAAGAAGTCATTCAGAACCTCAGCCTTCTCCAAATCGCCAGTTCTCCTGATGGCTTCCGGAGGGGGTCTATGTTGTCCCTAGTCTGTCTTTTATTCGCTACGTACCTATAGAATCCCTTCCTGTTATCCTTAAAATCCCTATCCAAGTTTAATTCTAGCTGGGCCTTAGTTTCCTAACCTGGTCCCTAGCTTCCTGGACAACATCCCTGTATTCTTCCCAGGCTGCCTGTCCTTGCTTACACCTTTTATAAGCCTCTTTTTTCATTTGAATTTTCCTCAGGGGCTCCTTATCCATCCAAGGAGGTCTTCTGGCCCTCCTGCTGCACTTCCTTCTAGTTGGGATGCAACACCCCTTGAGCTTGTACTAGGTGATCCTTGAATACCAACCATCTTGGGCCCCCTTCCCTCTAAAGCTATATTCCATGGAACTTTCCTAAGCAGGTTCCTGAAGAAGCCAAAGTCTGCTCTCTTGAAGTACAGGGCAGTGAGCTTGATGCACGCTCTTCTCACTGGCCTGGGGATCTCAAATTCAACCATCTCATGATCTCTGCATCCAAGGCTGCCCTGGAGCGTCACATTTCCAACGAGCCCTTCCCTGTTGGTGAGCACAAGGTCAAGCATGGCACCTCTCCTTGTCAGCTCCTCTATCACTTGCAAAAGGAAATTGTCTTCCACACAATTGAGGATCCTCCTGGATTGCTTGTGCTGGGCCATACCACCCTTCCAACAGATGTCAGGGTGGTTGAAGTCACCCATGAGAACAAGGGCCTGCGAGTGTGAGGCTTTTCCTATCTGTCTATAGAGTGCTTCATCCACAAATTCCTCTTGATCAGGTGGTCTGTAACAGATCCCCACAGTAATGTCTCCCATCACTGTTCTCCCTTTAACCCTGACCCACAAACTCCCTATTGACTGCTTACCTGTTCACAGAGAGAGTTCCATACTCTTCAGCCTATCCTTAACATAAATAGCAACTCCCCCTCCCCACCTGCTGGGCCTGTCTTTTCTGAAGTGCCTGTAACCTTCCATTCCAACACTCCAGTCATAGGAGCCATCCCACCATGTTTCTGTGATGCCTATTATATCATACCCCCGTAGATGTGCACACATCTCTAATTCCTCTTGTTTGATCCCCGTGCTATGGGCGTTTATATAGAGGCATCTCAGCCAAGCTCCAAATGAAGCCGGCTCATTGGCTGCAGCGGCTGGGATATCTCTACATTGCTCCAAGCACTTACCATAGGTGCTGGCAACTGACTGGGTGTGTTGGGATGGAATGATGCCCCCCTCCCCCAGTACATCTAGTTTAAAGCCTCCTTGACCAGTCTGGAAAGCCTCCTACCAAAACTCTGACCACCAGCCCCCAGTAGACCTGGCCTACTAAATTGAGTCCCAAGACTCAAATCCCAAGTCCCCATTTTGAAAGATCTTACAGTAATTTTCAATGTCCTTCAAGGACCGTTCTGTTCTCCTTCCTCATTCTCCTGTGAGATTTACTAAGAAGCAAAATATTTTGCAAAATCAAGTCATGTTCAAAACACTGTCATTTTAACTGGCATTAAAATCTGCTGGTTTTAATTTTCCTCGTTAACATAAGAATCTACAGAAATTCTATTTAAGAATAATAAACTCAGCAACAACATTTATTGAACAAGAGGAATACAAAACACCAGTGGTAGTTAAAACACAAGCCAGAAGGTGGTGAATGTGATCTTTGTTATTCTCAAAATACTGAAAAAATCTTTGAATATAGTAAAAATATCCAAAGAGTGAGGGAGACGTACGGCTTGTCTGCACCCACAGAATCTACTTCAAGGCTATGTTTTAGGGTTTTGTTTTTTTTTTAAACTGAAATGTTCTTGGCAGGGTTCTTTTATGGCAGAGTGAAGTCCAACTAGTGTTTCTATTCAATATTTACCCTAGATACCATATGACAAGGACTCCAAGTGATACGATAGCATATTTTTAGTATAATAATAGCAATAATTTCTGCTAAAGTTATTCTTTCCTTTGCCATGGTGAAGTTGCTACCAGGGTAGCAACTAAGAAAGAATGCATGAGAACATGGGAGTGAAGCACATGCATTACTGGGTTTTTTTTAATCATACAGTCATTGGTAGATAGGAAACTTCAGTCACTGTTGGAGTTTGAGACTCTTATAACAAAATCATTAGTTGGCTGTAATGTTGTTGAATTAAAAATTAACATAAACTTTCACATTTAGAGTAATAAGGAAGTTACACTCTGGCACATGTGCCAGCCACTGTACAGATCCATTGTTTGGACTTTTAATATAATAAGGAATGGAATTGACTTGGAACTGGAATTTTTATATCAGGGAAATTGAATATGAACCTTCACTTGTTAGAACCCCACAAGATCACAGTAGAGTAGAGGTTAACTGCCTGTAACAGACACCTGCCAGCCTTTTCTTATTTCTGAAACAAGCAAAAAAAGGAATCTGGAACTCAACTATGAGATATCTCTTTTGTAGTTTTGGTCATTTGGGTATGACTATCCATGTGAAGTCAAACTCTAGGCCTGTTATGGAGTGAATATATTTTGAACACTTGCTCAGGTTGAAAGGTGCTTTGATTTTGGTGAAAACAGATGATTAAATATCTATTAATAATTAAAATGTGTGCAGTAGGCATAGTTTCATGTGAACAACTAGGCAGAATTCATATTAAATATCCAGATTTGGAAGCCTAATTCATTAACATACACTAGCTTATCTAACCTCAGAATACTTCACAGAATCACAGAATCCCAAGGGTTGGAAGGGACCTCAAAAGATCATCTAGTCCAACCCTCCTGCAAGAGCAGGGTAACCTAGAGTACATCACACAGGAACTTGTCCAGGCGGGCCTTGAATATCTCCAATGTAGGAGACTCCACAACCCCCCTGGGCAACCTGTTCCAGTGATCTGTCACTCTCACAGTAAAGAAATTTTTCCTGATGTTCACATGGAACCTCCTATGCTCTAGTTTACACCCATTACTTCGATTGAATGTTTACATTCAACTGTAACAGGAATCTGAAAGTAATTTTAAACTTGCTTTCAGGAGATCTTTAATAAATAGGTTGCAATTCTCAGTGGTTATTTTAAGGATAACTTGTATGAATAAAGCAAATGAAAAGTTCTCATCTAATGCTGCCTGAATATCCAATGGGTTTTGGATAAATGCCTGTATTATTCTCTATTTAGCACCTATCTATATAATAGCATTTTAAAAATACTAGAAATACTTGTTATTAGCTTGGCTATATTTCAGTACTTCTTAGCAAGTATTTATTAATGGTTTATTAAAGCACTCATGTTGCTCACTGTTGTAATAGGTTATTATGAAGAGTTTCTCAGGAATTCTTGGGAAGGTAACATTCAGATATGGAACTTTCCACAGTGCCACGCAGATTTTGTTTTTATGGATAATGTGGTAGCATTTAAATATGTTTGCAGTTTCTTCTAAATTAGCATATATAATGTATTTCTGTAGTCACAGTATTTTCAAAATTAATATTCTATCTCTACTGTCATATGGCCAAAATTTTCACCACTTTATTTAACATGCTTGAGAAATCTTCCTTTTCAATCCAATATCTTTGATTCTTCAGTTCAGCTAGAAGTGAACTTTGGTGTTCCAAAGTTTAAGCAGCAGTTCTATGTCTCTGTCAGCTGGGACTATTTCAGTCCCCCTACTGCCCGGTTAGCACAGTGATTTTGCACGTGGTGCAGTCAGGGTAATATGAACATGAGCTGTTGGAAGGGGTATGCAGAAGGGGAAGTGGGTCTGCACAGTTCTAAGCTGAAGCTGTGCTTCTGTGATTTCACTGCAGTAAATACCTTCTGCAACTGGAGCCAGCTAGAAGAAAAAACCCACACCTGCTCAAGCATGTCTGCACCTGCAGCTGCATCACTGACTGTCTCAGGACAAGCAGGCAAAATCTTTGTTTTGAGTCTAGCAGGTTTAAGATCACTGACCCTGAGCAGATGCAGTTTTCAAGGTACATTTTAAAGAGAGTTTACCCAAGTCTGATACTAAAGAAATTTACTGCTTGCCCAGTTGGGGAGCAGGTCTTGGTATACCTGTTTCACGGTCTTCATCCTTATAAACATTATGTTGTACAAGCTTAATTATGACCTGGATTATGAAATAAGATGGTTACAGTGCTGTTTCTCATATAGTTTAATTTATATGTAATTACTTGCCATCGAATGTTTCCTTGTCCCAACACATTCAAACACAATGTGTCTTCTTTTCAGCAGAGGTTTCTATTATGAGGCAGCCACCAAGACCAAGCCAGGGTGATGCTCTGCATTGTAAATGGAAGCAATCAATCCAAAGACTCTGCTCTAGTATTCATTCACAACGCAGAATGGAGAGCAGGTCTGATCAGCTCTTGGGAACAGTAATTACTTCAGGCTCACATAATTACTGTAATTAAAATATAAAATACTTTTTGTTTCTAGATTTAGCTGGCATGGCCTGGTTTACTTATATAATTGACAATAATTTGACAGCAATAAGAATATTACCAGCATTTCTGTATATTAAGTATGAATGGAAATGTAGTGAAATGTTTCTTTCTGTTTTGAGAGATACTGTAACTAGAAAGTATGATCATTTACATACCGTTTCCAGACATTCTAACACTTGAAATTTATAGAAAATAGCAGCCTCCTGATAGTATCTGAAGGGGGCCTATAGGGATGCTGGAGAGGGACTCTTCATTAGAGACTGGACAAGGGGTAACGGGTTAAAACTTAAACAGGGGAAGTTTAGTTTGGATATAAGAAGGAAATTCTTTCCTGTTAGGGTGGTGAGGCACTGGAATGGGTTGCCCAGGGAGGTTGTGAATGCTCCATCCCTGGCAGTGTTCAAGGCCAGGTTGGAAGAGGCCTTGGGTGATACGGTTTAGTGTGAGGTGTCCGTGCCCATGGCAGGGCGGTTGGAACTAGATGTTCTTAAGGTCCTTTCCAACCGTAACAATTCTATGATTCTATGATTCTATGATCTGAAGGGGGCCTACAATGATGCTGGAGAGGGACTCTGCATCAGGGACTGTAGTGATAGGACAGGAGATAACGGGTTCAAACTAAAACAGGGGAAGTTCAGGTTAGGTATAAGGAAGGAGTTCTTTACTGTGAGGGTGGTGAGGCACTGGAACAGGTTGCCCAAAGATGTGGTAAATGCTCCATCCCTGGCATTGTTCAAGGCTACACTGGTCAGAGCCTTGGGCAACATGGTCTTGTTTGAGGTGTTCCTGTCCTTGGCAGGAGGGCTGGAACTACATGATTTTAAGGTTCCTTTCTTACCCTAACCACTGTATAATTCCATGGTTCCATGAATTTATATATAGCTCAGTTTCCACTTTATTCTTTGGTAGTAACTGAAGGAGTACTTGTGCAACAGAAGATATGTAATTGCTTTTCATGTATACAGCTTTGGCTCATCCCTGGATCACAGAGTTGGCACCTTGAGTCAGCAAAACACTCAGGCCATACTCATTCTTGAGCAGTTCTGTGTATCATATACACTTCCTTTACATTTGAAATTTTATCTGCAATTTCCAAAGCATTGTTGAAGTAGGGTAGACTAAGCAGAGGCTGAAAATGTTGGATAGCATGTTACAAAGAAATAAAAGACACTAGAAAACTTACAGTTTGTCTTGGAAGAAATAATTACAGCACATTAGTCTAGTTCAATTACTACGGTAATTAAAGTGACTTGTGCATTTTTTCTGTAATTATAGTGTCACTAAAGCTGCAAATCCCGTAAAAAAATAAATAAATAGTGCATTATTGAAGCAGCTGTTTAGACAATTATTGTGGAGTTAGCATTGGAAAGCAGTGTGATTTAATCAGTGAAGTTTCTGATTAGTACTGTGGTTTAGTACTTTGCTGTAATGATTCACGGGGGGGAGCATGGCTGCAAAGGAGCTGTTCTAAGAAAGTGGAGCAGTAATGCATCCATGCTGGTCACACAGCATAGATCAACAGCATATGCTATAGAGAAAGGTGTTCATATCCTCAGCTGAGAAACCAGGAACCATAAATTCCCCTTAAGCTTACTTGGTTGCCTCTGCAGGTACTTTGTGGAAATGGCCAAGGCTTCATTTGAGAAAAATAATATTATTTTAAAGCATTTGAGAAATGGCATTACTTGGTGAAAATATATTACCTGTGTAACCCTTACCATACTGAAGTGCGGAAAATTTAAGGTACTATTATTCCTGTCAGGTATGATGCAGTTCAGTCCCTTTAGAATATCTTATGTAAGCTAATGATCTATTACTTTACATTTAATTTTCTTGGTGCTGTACATAATTTTATTGTGTCCCAGTTGGGTCATTTTGAAACTTTCAGACAGGAGCTGATATCTGTGGCCTCTTCAAAGACTCAGAGTATGAGCTGTGTATTCGCTGGATGGAACTAGGTGCATTTTACCCATATTCAAGGAATCACAACCAGAAAGGAACAAGGGTGAGTCACAAGTTTTTAATAGTTGTTAACTGCTGGGCCTTTGCAACACAATATAGAGACCAGCCAGAACATCGTACAAGCTCACCTGGCTCAAAAAATTACATTCCAAGCAAAATGGACACAAAAAGATGTTTGGCTCTTTATCAAATAAAAATTGTCTTTTTTATATGCTAGCTTGCCTATAAGGCTCCCCCTCACATGGGAGGCCTTATGCTGCTCTGGGATTTGGACCGCTTGCAGGAAGCATATTCTAAGTTTGCTTTGACTGAATCCCACTCCTACGTATTTTTCCCTGTGCATCATTTTTATTCCAACATGCTACACTGGCAAGACTAAAGTAGAGCGCTTTGGTGGCAAATGCACTTAAAGGAGCAAAGCTGACCTTAGTGCTCTCAGCCCTAATTGACCATAATTATACATCAAATGAGAAAATGGAACAGTGTAATCAGATTTTGGAGTAAGACTCGGCAATTTCTGTACTCTGCACATATGCCACCATCAGATATTGTATTTCTTTTAAGAGGAAAGTAATTGCCTAAATGTCGGTCTGTGCTGGCTAAGGACTATATTCTAGAAAGCTGTAAAACAAGATAACTGGAAAAATAAAAAAAAATGGGAACAGCACTTCGTTCCAGTTAAAGCTCCAGGTCTAGCAGAGTAGAGCTATTTATATAGCATATATCTGATGGATTAAGGTCTCCTTTTCAGAAACTGTGCTTTATCTTGCAGCGGCATACCTTTCGATAGGTCTTTTAATGCCTTTAAAAAAATGCAGATTCAGGGTTATCATGTTGCTTCCAGTCTTGCCCAATTTGCCAAGGTATTCTTCAATACATTTAATAGAGATTGGAAGTGCTCCCTGACATCAGTTGTTAGTGCTTCACTCTCTGCTTGCAAGTCCTGAGTGCTGCCCTGCAGAAAAGAGGGATAATAAATTATGTACACTAGGATGTGTCATGCCTTTGGGACACTTTGCATTAAGCAGTTTTTATAGTACTCCCCACAGGTTTTTCTCACCTTTTCCCTTTCCAGTTCCCCTCTTAGGGCTGACAGTGGTACCTGCTGGTTTTAGTGTCACTTCTTAATTGAAGCATAAATAAATGAAGGTGCTCTAATTTGGCAGAGAAATTTCCTTGTCTTTCTCTTGCTATGTTGATTTTAATGCATGTTTGGCAATTGTTAATAGGTTATATGAAGTCTGCAGACAAACATAAATGAAAAGAGGTGACAACTGTGAAGTCTTTTGTAAATATTAAAAAAATTGTTAATCTGTTTTTCTGCTTTTTGCTTTTGCCTGTTTTTTTTAGATTTTCTGAACAAGACAATCAAGCTGGACTAATAAAGGCTTTTCTCTTTCAGAGGCAATATCTTGTTTCCTGTAAGTCAACATCTGAGGAGACTTCCAAGAACATGCTGAATTTAAGATGCATCCTGTTATCCCATCTCTACATATTAATGTATGTGGCACATGCCTATCCATGGCAGCACCATGATCTGCCCTATGCTCCATGAATAAGTGGAACTCCTTTGATCTTCTTAGCCGGAAATTCCACTCAAACTTCTGTAATTATGATGCTCTTAGGATTTTTTCCTTAGTTACAGCAACTTTCCTTTCAAAAAAAAAGAACAAGATAAAGAATATGAGCTTTCAGGCTCATCTCATTTGAACAGTACTCTTAAAACTATTAGGTAGTTATTCCTGCAGTAAGAGGAGGATTTACCATCCTAATTAATCTGTCTAGAAAAATGTGATAATTTCATTCTAAGAAAAAAACCTTGTAATGTGAAAGCAATTTAGTAGAAGGCTGTTTTGTCATAAATATGATAAAGACACTGGCTTTTGGGGACAATTAAAACTTTAACCAGCTTTTTATGAATGTATCTGAAGCAGATATAGCCTCTTTGGCAAAAGCCTGCTGATACAACTTTATACAGGGAAGACTGACTGAAATTTAAAATCTTCTTTTGCACAAATACAAACAAATAGAATACTACCAACCCTCAGAGAAGATACAGGTATGATGGCACTGGAGCTTTATGGCTGGTTTTTCTTTCCTCCTAATGACTTCCTTTAAATTTCATAGGATTGGTTTAGGAAGATGACTGGGAGATAAATTGAGTGGCATGCAATATATTTTAAAACATTCTAACATTTGAGAAATATGAAATGTGATTGATTACCTGAGGAAACTGAGAAGAAAAATACTGTTTTCTACAGCCGAAAAAAACCCATGGGAATCACTGTCACTTTGAATGACACTCTGAGTGCAGAAGGACATCTTTATTGGGATGATGGGGTTCGCATTGGTATGTATGATGGGTTTTGCCTTCATAAAATCCTTTTTTGCTATGAGAATGGATGGTCAAGCTCTAAAACAGGTTGCCCAGAGAGGCTGTGGAGCCTCCATCCTGGAGATATTCAAAGCACAGACTAAGACAGGCAAAACAAAATTCATTGATATGAACTGGGGAGAGATGAAATGAATTACATCAGTTCCTGAAAGCCAAATAATGCTCAGTAGCTGACATATGAGCTTTTCTGTCTGTGGTTTTCAACAGCAACCTAGTCTTCAAAGTGGAAAATCCAAGATGTAAGAAGCTGTATCTCTTAGCCTTTGCTTGCGGAAAGTAGTGATGGTAGTTACTTTTGACTTAGGAGTCCTCCGTGCAGTATAGGGTACTGGGGGAGGAGAATTAAGAGCAGATGGAAATGATGGACTCTGGCCAAAGCAATCACATTTCTGGAGGACATATCTGAACATGCATTCAAGAAGCAAGATTGAAATTAAACCTTCAGAGTAGCATTACAGAAAGTTATTTTTCCTGATTTAAACTGCATAATGCTATGATTTATAGAATTAATATGTTGTATGAAGGAAATTGTGCCTGGGATCTAAGGCAACACAGATAACAAGGATTTGTCCTGAAACCAATGGGAACCATAACTAGATTTTGTGGGAAGCTTTAGCTGATTTTGTCAACATTACTGAATTTAAATGGTCTTCAGATAAGAGATATTTAAAAGTCATTTATCCTTTCCATCCGGTGTATTACTGTCCTGGGTTGTAATAACAATAAGCTATCACCCTGGATTACTGCAAGTAATAGCAGAAAATAGTGTTATTTTGCATAATGATGTGTAGGGAAGTTTGCAGGGTGTTGTTAGTGTATTTTCTGGTGCTTCACTTACACCGCTCCCTTTTAGCACTGTATTTCAAAAATGATGGCTAGGTTTATGGAAGTCTGATAATAAATGAAATTAGCATAGATTACAAGGTGTCTCTCACCAGGATGCCTGGGATCTAGTTTTGGTAAGGCAGAAAGGCAAGAACCTACAGTGCTCGTGATTATCAGCATTACATTCAGTGCATTTAGTGCTTAATAATAGGATTGGTAAAATTTACAACAGCAATTTCTAGTATGGCCATGTGTCATTGGACAGTGAACAGAGCTGGATGTGGGAAATTACTTCCATGCCTTTTTCAATGAGAAATGTTTTTTCTCTTTCTGGTCTCAGCACCCTGGATCTCCCTAATGCTCTTTGTTTGCTTTTTGTATCTTACCTCTAAAATGTTATTATCTTGTTCTTGTTTAATTAGCACACTGTCCTATGAAAGTATTTTATGTTTAAAAGCATATGTCTTTTGGACATACAGAAGTTTTCTTTATGTATAATTAGACATATTTGTTTAAAGTATATGGACAAAATTCTTGAACTGAAATTTTGATAATCTCACTTCTTCTAAAGTTATCAACATTGGTTTATATCTGATGGTTTGTGCTTGTGCGTTACCCCCTCCCACATCGACCCTAGACAATAAATTCAATCACTCCTAAAAGCAGCTGAAATTAATATGTATACCAGTATTGCCCTTCAAAATGACTCTTCTGTGGATCATCCTTCAAATATGATTAGCAATTTCAGTCAGGTGTTCACTCTTGTCAGTCTTCTGACGGAGGGACTCTGCCTAACCTCCTTTTTTTCTGGGATTTTACTACCCTTCCTTTGAATTTCAGTGCTGTGTTAAGTCTTAGTTCTTTTTCCTTCATGCAAAGCTGAAACTATGTAAGCTTACTGCATCACCAAAAAGGTGAGTTAAAAATGTAAAAAAGAATGGAAGTGTTTTATTCTGCTGTTGAATTTGGATGGAAAAACTTGGAATTGTATGCACAGCTGAATTACATGTTTTGCTGCCTGCCCCTTGCCCTTCCCTGCCCTTCCTTGCTTTGCCCTCTCCTCCTCTCTTTTGTTTTTATTACCTCTGTATCTCCACTTGAACACTTGTAACTACAAATGCTCAGCTTATTTTCAATGATCCTGAGATGTTTTCTTGTGGGTGAATAATAATTTCTATGTCAATAGTATCACACCAATTTTGGCATTCTACTCATTGTTTTGCCACTGAGGTTGCTTTCTGTTCCCTTTGTATATGGGTCACAGCTGCACTTCTAATTCATACGGACCAATCTTGCACTTAACAAGGTCCTTATTTGATATTAATTCAGATTTAAGTCTGTAACACATATCCTTCCATCACTACTGACCTTCTAGTCTTTTGTAATTGAGAGTCTAGACGTGAGCTGGTGTTTACAGCAGTGAGACTGCAAGGATTTCAGCAGTGATTATTGGATTGTAATAAAAGGCAAGGTGGCAGAGATGGAGGATCACCCCGGTAAGAAATCTGGGGAGAAAACAAAGTCAGACTAAGGTGCAGCACCATATGTAGGTCCTGGTAGCATGGTTCCTGGGAAGAAAAGTCAGTAAATAAAGTGGACTACTATTTTTTCTAATAAAGTGGAAGATTTCCCTAGATTTCCTCTGGAGGATACAGTGATCTTTACAACCATAACTCTGTAACTTGTACCTTTGGAAAAACTGTAGGAATTTCTGGATTTTGATATGGAGAAAACACCAGGAACAAACTTGCCAACAAAGTTTTCAAGCTGACAGGCAGGTATTCTTTATTGCAGCGCCAGAAGACACGGGGGATAGCTCCTCCTAACGTGTGTCTCCCCATCGCCACACAAGCCATCGTTTTATAACCACTGGGCATACATACATATTCATGAGGCTATGTATGGATTACATAATTTTCCAGAAAGTTCCCCGCGTGCGTACAGAATTGTGGTGGTGGTCTCTGAGGGTCGTTTACTTCTTCCAACAATCTTCATCACTTCTGGCAGTCTTTGAAGCATGTGCAGTAGATGCTCATACCAGTTTAATTGGTTCGTTAGCACCAGAGACATAATAATCCTCCTATCCTCCTACTTATCAGTTAGTTGAACTGTAGCCCATCCTGGACACCTGCGGTTCCCAGATACTCCTTATGCCTGTGTCCTGTTCTTCTAGACTGTTTTTCTTAGACTATGTCATAACTATAACAATTTATCTTGTGAGAATTCTCAGTATGTTCTCTAGCTGTACTCTATTTTTTTTCTCTATGTATCATGCACCTCAGTAATTTTCCATTGCTACTGTTACAAAGCCATCAAACTTAACATTACTTAAATCTAATTCTAATGGTTTCTATATTCCATTTTGTGATTTTGTGCCCCCTTGTTTCAATTTCATGGATTTTAAAATAAAAAAATAATAGTTATAGCATATATTTGGAGAGCTTGTATTTTTTTCCTACCATTATTTGTTAATAAACTCTCATTAATAAGTTAAGTACACTTTTATGTGCCCTTGTGCAAACTGATTTTTTTTTTTTTTTACACGATGTCAATTTTTAGTAATCTGCATCTTATTTAACAGGTAGAAACATCTTCAGTGGGTATGATCACTCCTTTAAAAGCATTATCTTAAAGAATTTAGAATTAGAACAATTACTCCAAGTAGTACTTTCCTTTGGGAGTAGTCTTTCTTTTCTTAGAATAGTTCCATTTGGAGAAGCCTGTTCTCCTTTGGCTTGTGTCTGACAATGGCAATTCAAGGAGTGTCCAATGTTACAGCCAGGTTTTTGATTTGAGATAAATATTACTGGAATACAGCTTTGGGATAATAACACTGTACAGAACTTGAACTGGATGGAGAAGTACTAAAAGTGACCCCATGTATTCTGAAGCTTACATTTTTCCTTCATACCTAAAAAGACAATGAAAAAAAATTGCAGAAGACTTGTGCACTTGTACAGAAGACATATGTGCACTACAGTGCACATATGTATGACACCATATCTATTTTAAAATTGTATACCTATTTTAAAAGACCACCATACCTTTTCCTTTCCTCCTTCGTATGACACAGCAATATCATTAACTACTAGATATGACAAAACATAAACATTAGCATTAGGAGATCTTCTTGGTAATGCTTAAGGGAGAAAAATGTCTTATTTGTAAAATCTTTCTGGTAAAATCGGCAACCTAGGGGGCCCTTTGTAACAGAAAATAGGATTTCAGTGAGAGTTACAAGAAAGCCTTCTCAGGCTAAAATTAGGTAAAGATACTCTTTGTGAAAAGATGTTAAGTACTTAATTCATTAGCATTCATAATTCCTTCATGATAAATTAGGACAGTTATGTGAAATTTCATATTACTATAGTAATGACAATCTGTTTTAATTTCCCAATTAATTTATTCATTTTAAAATTAATTTGTGATAATTATATGTGTTCACAAAAGTATATTATCAACCAAAATGAAATTCATTATTCAACTCTAGTAAACTCTACAGACAGTACAAGGTCATTCTGGTAATCAATCTATTCCTTCCTTGGAGCAAAGATTTTTCTAGAGTTCATGATGCGTTTTTAAATCTGTAGAGTTAGTAAAGGATTGCTTCTTTATCAACACTTCCTTAATAACAGAGTTCAATATTAACTGTAAGGATAATTAATTACAAAGGCCATGCACAGATGCTGCTAATGATTTATAATTACATTATTTAAGAAGTATTTCTTCAGGTGATTCTTGTATGCTGGTCACTATGAAAGTAACTGTCAACTTACCTTCTAGCATAAGCCATAGTTTTCCTTTTTGCCCAAGAATATTACAGGCACTCGTTTCTTCTGCTGGCAGCATAGAGACCTTGGGTCCTTATGGGAGCTGCCTAAGCATCTACATAAAACTTAACTTGCTCCCGGGGAAAAAAAAAAATTATCAGTATGCTCCATGGCCACTTTTACATCCTGTAGAGACACCAATTTTAGGCTACAAAAATTATGGCATCCGTTGTTTTCTTTTTTCAGTTATGCAAGTTCCCTGCTTTTGTCTTTCCATTCTCTCACTGTGTTTTCCTCACCTTTTTCTCTTTCAAGAGCCATTGCCTATGGCTGATCCTGTGGGACACACAAGTGTCTAATTCTCCACAGACCATGACTTTGTTCCAATCCCCCTGTGCATCATGGGGTCACTCAAGTTGCAAAATCATTTAGTTACAGGCTGGACTGAGAGATTTTCTCTCCCAGCAGCCATCAAAGAGGCTGGTTCTAGCTACCTGGTCCTAGTAGCTTTCTACCCTAGACTGATGCACTAAGGTATTTTCCTCACTTGATTGTACTAAGTAGTGGCAAGAGCTGGAGTCAAGGACTTTGTGGTGATGTTTAAAGGAGAGGAGACTGAGAAGATTGAATGAGAGAGTATCTTAGAATGGAAATGAGGTGGTCACAAAGTAATATACTTGTCCTTTGAGATTTGTCATGTGGAGAGCGTAACTTAAGGACAAGGTAAAAAAACCCCAATGTATATTAATGGAATAAAGCAATTGAAAAAATTATGGTGCTGAGCCTTGTGGTGACAGTTGTAGTAAGGAACCCCAAATGAGCTGCAAGATACATTCTGGTTAATGAATGATGGTGTTAATACCTCAAGGTATAGATGGAAGGGGTCTTCCTCAAACATGTGAAAAGTGTACCTGGTGACTTTTTTGGAGCTGCTTCTAACAATTTCAGCTACTGTAATGTGACTGGGTTTCTGTGGTGTTTGCTGTACCCATGGTGTGACCAGAGCATCACAAAATAGAAATTATTGATAGAGAATGGCAGACAAGGAAATTTTTTGCACCATGTACCCTTGTATTGTTTTCAGTTTCTGCCTCTGAACTTAGGATTCAAGGAAAGACAAGTGTACTGATGGAGCTTGCAGAGGAAGATCCAATGTGTTTGAAGAAGAGGATCATGTTTTCTAATGCAGACATCTGGAAGAGGAAAAAAAAGCGTAGTCACCTACTGTACACACCAGGTCTTCTGTGAGTAGAAAGCAGTTCATTTGAGCAAAGTCAGTCAATGCATAAAGAGGAAGACTGGGGTTTCTCTGTCCTGAGTATAAATATAGCTCTCTTTGCATCATCATTTGTATGAGGTGTGATGCACGGTGCCTACATAACAATACTTTCAGCCTTCTTAGCCCCTAAAGCTTTCTTCAAATTCTGGCACTATGTGCTGTTTTCGCTCATACTACCACTTGAGATTACAAGTGACTGTAATAATATCAGTTGGTTTGGGTTGGTTTTGGTTTGTTTTTGTTTTTTGAATTTTTTTCTTTGTTTGTTTTGGTTTTGTTGGGTTTTTAGGGGGAAAGAAAGGAACCTTCCCCCCCCCCCAAAAAAAAAAAACCAACACCAAAACCAAAAAACAACAATAAACAAAGAAACAAACTTACAGCTGTTGTGTTTAGAGAGAAAGCCTTGAAGCGAGTATAAGAAGAATATTTAAGAATTTGTGAGGAATGTGCGCATAAACCAGAAGCATCTAAGGGGAATATTGAACTTTTCAGGATTTTAATTCTTCATAGTAGCGATACAAACATTGCCACTATGTGTAAGGCTACAGTTTAAGAAGTCACTGTGTAGCGACACGGAGGGGACTATGGTAAATGGATATCATTTGTCTTTGAATTTTGAGGTTTCCCACATTTTAAATGGTGTAAGTATGAGCTGGTCCATGCTGCCTGCATGAGCCCTAATGGCACTTACACAGACTAGTTTAACTGCTGACTGGTCACTAGGTTGCCATATGAAAAGACATGAAAATTAGATTCTTGCCACTGATGTTATTACATCTTTTAGTTATTATTACAAATATGTGACTATTAAATATCACCCTTTCTTTAAAAAGCTCCTAAGCCTTTAATATTTTTGTTTCCTTACAATTAACATCTATTATTTTTATTGGAAAAAAAATGCAAAGCTGAATAATACCCTGTAATAAAATGTGTAAATAAGTAAAAAGCTGAGGAATCAGTGTATAATAATGGTTGCTTTGCTTTTTTTCCTGCTCAGTAGCAGTAAGAACCACAGGCATTGGCTGGATGACCATCTGCAGCAAGGACAAGGAAAGTCATAGCAACAGTCAGCAGACAAGCTTTGACAAAAAATGCAAAGGGTCAAAACAATGATTTCATTAAGCAGATACTTTCAGAATTATCTCTTCCTCACTCCAAAAGCTAGGAGACAATCTGTAATTTTAGCTTTTGTTCAATAACAATATGGGGAAGAAAAGCCCAGCAATAGGTTACAAATTTTGGATAATAATGTTAGGACTTAATCAGGTGTGTTTTGAGTGCTATATACTAACTGGAGTTTTTATTGTTTTTAGGTTATTGTCAGGATTGCAGACCCTATTTCACCTTAAAATACTTGTTTCTTTTTCTTTTAATGAAGTGAAGATATTAACCTTTATTTTAAAAACAGAACCCAATTTTCTGGTCTACCTGGTTATAAGAAAGAGTAAATGTGTGTATGCAACTTCACAACTTCACAAGCTAAGAAAGAGAAAGTAGAGAGAGTCCTCTTTTTTATTTTGTTTGGGTTTTTTGGGTTTTTTCTTTTTTGGGTGTTTGGGTGGGTTTTTTGGTGGGGGGGGTGTTGTTTGTTTTTTTTTGGTAGGGGGTAGTGTTTTAAATAGCATTAGAAAATAAATGCTATTTTGGATCTGTGTGGTGTATGACTCAAGAATCTTTGGAGTTGACAGACTCTTTTGCTTCCTAGTGGTCTGTTCATATGTGTCTTCAAACTGGAACAAGTAGGTAGTTGTATAAGTATTTGTTTTATGTTAGTGTGCATTTTGACAGCCTGAATACAGACTGGGGTGATTTGGGGTCTTAAATCCAAGAGTCTCTTTTGCCTATGATTGAATTAGCAGACTGTATGTGCTTTAGTTAAGCACTTACAAATGTGAATTTATCAATTTTAGAAGGCAAAAAAAATAACGATGTGCCTTGGGAGGTTTAAAAGACTGGTTTTCCCCCTTTACAAGGAATCAAAGGATCGGTGAGGACTCTCTTTTTAAAGAGGTTTAATATCTGAGATATGCAGGGTTTTTTTCTGAAACCAGTTCTTAAATTTTTCACCAATTAGATTTCATATGACACTTTTTGTATACAGAGCAATAAACTGTAGCTTGAATGTTAACCTTGACATGTCCATGTTCAGAAAATGTGTCTGAGGTCCCTAGATCTGCTACTAGAAGTGAAAATTCCTTTTTGCAGATGGGAAGAAACATAAACAAATAAATCACATAAACCTGAAGAACTTGAGAGAACAAAGACTTGGGAGTAAAACCTAACAGCTGCTCTCAGCTATAAGACTCCAAAACAAGCACCCACAATAGTCTTGGTCTGTCAGTTTATGACATGCCTTGTGAACAACTGAGATTTAACATTCTGTCAAGTTCCACCCTTCAATAGTGCCTTCCTTTTCTGAAAAGTCAATATTTCTTGAAAAAGCATCTGAGCTCTTTTGAAGTAATTTTGCTAGCTTTCTGAGATTGGGAATTCAGATATTTGAGGAGGGATAAGTACTAATGAACTAAACTTTCTGGTTTCTTGGGGTTTTTTCAGCCTTTTTTTTTTTTTTTTCCTTATATTGAGAATACCTTTCCATATTCTGCACATTGTCTGAAACAGCGGGAAGATCAGGGTTGCTGCTCAAGAGACTGTTTGACTCCTAAGGAGGGTTTGGGTTTTTCTGGAAGCCTTGTTATAACATTTTTGTTCTTATTTGAAATCTTAACTGAATCATCACAAGCACCTGAGAAATATGTACTGCACTACCTACAGTAAGACTTACAGCAATGACTGCTATATTTTAGAGATTCACAGCAAGCAATTTCCTCATTTTCATTGAAAACTGTAAAATGTTGCCCCTTTCTGCATAGTGCATGTTCAGTAGAATTCTTATCTTTGTAATCACTATCATGGCTTGTACTGGTCTCTAACTTGACCTAATAAAAAATTCATAAATAACACTGGTATTCAATTTTAGACTATCTTCATTACCTTTGCCATACTTTGTTGGCTCAGAAGTGTTATTTGAATGAGGATCAAAGCCTGTGGTTTAGACACAGAAACTTATTTATCTACAAAAGGATAGTTTTACAATGTCTAATTACATTTCTTTTAGAAGAGCTACACATACTTTGAAAATGAACTTCAAACGTTCTATTTTTCCATGACAATGAAATTATTCAATTGATGTTATTTCTATATCTGGTTAGTAAACAAAATTAAAATCTTTTTGGATGTCAATTGCTAGCAAATGAAAACTGCTTTTGTCTGGGACCAAGCTCACAGTATCTGATCTTGATTGTGAGGTGCTTCAGGAAAATGCGACAACTTTGGATGAATTCAAATTCATTCTCTGCAGAGTCTGGTGGAAAAATGTTTGCAAGGCATTTGTGAGGCTTCCCAGATCTTTGTCTTGCTTGGCTGGATTTACATTAATCTCACTTTGGTGTCTGAAGGAGACTCCAGGGCAGGTATATATTTTTTATTCTTCTTTTTTTTAATGAGGAGTTTTCTCCCTCAGTTTCTCCTTAAAATTTATTCATGGTTGTTTTTTCTTGCTGAGCATAGGAAATTCTGTGCCGTCCTCAGCAGTGTGTAGTACATTCCAATGCTGAACAACAGTGTGCCTTCATGTTCAGATTCGGAATTGCGAAATAGCTCTGGTAAGGCTTCTGCCTAGAAGTTTTGGTAAAAAAGCTGCCTCAAATTGGTGTTCAAGCTCTATTCTGAACACTGGTTATTGAAGCTTAGAAAAGGAAAAAGATGCTTATGGTGTGGTAAGCATTTACTTTGTTGTAGCCTTTGTTATAAGCTTTCTGAAGGTGTTTTCTTTGCAGTCCATCCCCTTAGAAAGCTCACAGGTGCTGGAAAGTCCTGGAGAGGGTTGATGCAGCAGACAAATCTGTTCTGTGAACCACATTACTTATTCCAGATGTTCATTGCAGTCTTGGAGAGTACTAAAGAAGTGGTTAAGGTGTGTGCTGAGATGCCTTCATATGGAATTCTACCAAACTCATCACACCTTACGATGTTTGTTTGGACTTTATTCAGGTTTCCATTTACTCATGGGATAAAGAAAATAAGGTCAAATATATGAAAAACAAAGGGAAAGAGGTATCGACCTACATTTTCCTTTGCTCCTGTTTAGCAAGTACCAGGATAGTTTAATAATTCAGTGCTGATCAAGCCAGAGAAAACATGAAATGACTTCAGCTAAAAGGTTAAGATATTCCCTTCAAGTTAAGGAGTCCTAGTCTCCAAACTCTGTTTCAGCACTGTGTATTTTATTTACTGTTTATGTAAAATCAAGAAATAACCCTGAAAGTACACAGTTTTTCCCCAGATGAATATAAGTATAGGAAAAGTGTGTTTATAGTTTCTCTTAGCTTTCTCTAAGTGCTGGGGTTGTTCTGATATATTTTCTAAAACCTGATCTTTTCCAGTATGAAGAGGAGCTGTGCTTCTATTTTATAAAGGTTTGGGGGGTTTTATTAGTTGAACACTGGAACAAATCTTCTGTCATTTCACTGTAAAAGAGGAAGATTTTGGTTGCAGAAGTAACATCCATGCAATCTACTTGTTATTTGATGACGGAATTTTATCAAGGGGTTCCCAGGAGCCCTCTAAAAGCTGTGCTGAATTTGAACTGTTTTTCTGCTTGTGTGCATCTGCCTCTAAACCTAAAAACATTAGTTTTAAAACATGTCCTGAAATTTTTGGGAACAAATTCATCAGCAGTATAAACTGACTTATGGGAGGAGAGTTACAGCAGGAACATATTTGGTCTCCCGCCAGCAACCTGTTCAAGTCATATGACATCGAAATTGAGACTTTCACCAAAATGTTGATTTGACCCAATTATTTAACTTTTGCCCAAATACAATATCTGTTTTGTCACATGAAAAGTAAGTTATTACTCAGTATATGCAGAATCTGTAATGTTCATATATATGAAGACATATAGTCATAGAGCAGTTAGGGTTGGAAAAGACCTTAAAATCATCAAGTTCCAACCCCCCTGCCATGGGCAGGGACACCTCACACTAAACCATGTCACCCAAGGCTCTCTCCAAGCTGGACTTGAACATCGCCAGGGATGGAGCATTCACAGCCTCTTTGGGCAACCCATTCCAGTGCCTCGCCACCCTCAATATAAAGAACTTCCTCCTTATATCCAATCTAAACTTCCCCTGTTTAAATTTTAACCCGTTACCCCTTGTCCTATCACTGCAGTCCCTTATGAAGAGTCCATCCCCAGCATCCTTGTAGGCTCCCTTCATATACTGGAAGACTGCTATGAGGTCTCCACGCAGCCTTCTCTTCTCCAGGCTGAACAGCTCCAACTTCCTCAGCCTGTCTTCATACGGGAGGTGCTCCAGTCCCCTGATCATCCTCATGGCCCTCCTCGCTCCAACAGCTCCATGTCCTTTTTATGTTGAGGACACCAGAACTGCACACAATACTCCAGGTGAGATCTCACAAGAGCAGAGTAGAGGGGCAGGATCACCTCCTTTGACCTGCTGGTCACGCTCCTTTTGATGCAGCCCAGGATACAGTTGGCTTTATGGGCTGCAAGCACACACTGCCGGCTCATGTTCATTTTCTGATCGACCAACACCCCCAAGTCCTTCTCTGCAGGGCTGCTCTGAATCTCTTCTTTGCCCAACCTGTAGCTGTGCCTGGGATTGCCCCAGCCCAGGTGTAGGACCCTGCACTTGGCATGGTTAAACTTCATGAGGTTGGCATCAGCCCACCTCACAAGTGTGTCAAGGTCCCTCTGGATGGCATTCCTTCCCTCCAGTGTATCAACCAAACCACACAGCTTGGTGTCATCGGCAAACTTGCTGAGGGCGCACTCAATCCCACTGTCCATGTCACCGACAAAGATGTTAAACAAGACCGGTCCCAACGTTTGGGAAACGGGAGAGGTGCCGGAAGACTGGAGGAAAGCAAATGTCACTCCAGTCTTCAAAAAGGGCAAGAAGGAGGACCCGGGTAACTATAGACCGGTCAACCTCACCTCCATCCCTGGGAAAGTGATGGAACACCTTATCCTTGGTGCCATCTTAAGGCATATCAAGGATAAGAGGGTTATGAGGGGCAGTCAACATGGCTTCACCAAGGGGAAATCATGTTTGACCAATCTCTTAGCCTTTTATGAGGAAATAATACGGTGGATGGATGATGGCGGAGCGGTGGATGTGGTCTACCTTGACTTCAGCAAAGCATTTGACACAGTCTCCCACAGCATCCTCACAGCTAAATTGAGGAAGTGTGGTCTGGATGATCAGGTAGTGAGGTGGACTGTGAACTGGCTGAAGGAGAGAAGCCAGAGAGTTGTAGTCTATGAGGCGGAGTCTAGCTGGAGGCCTGTGACTAGTGGAGTGCCTCAAGGGTCAGTACTGGGACCAGTATTATTTAATATATTCATCAATGATTTAGATGAGGGAATTGAGTGTACTATCAGCAAGTTTGCTGATGACACTAAGCTGGGAGGAGTGGCTGACATCCAGAGAGATGTCAGAGACCTGGACAGGCTGGAGAGTTGGGCAGGGAATAACTTGATGAAATATAACAAGGGAAAGTGTAGAGTCCTGCATCTGGGCAGGAACAACCCCAGGTTCCAGTATAGGTTGGGAAACGACCTGTTAGAGAGCAGTGTAGGGGAGAGGGACCTGGGGGTCCTAGTGGACGACAGGATGACCATGAGCCAACACTGTGCCCTTGTGGCCAAGAAGGCCAATGGCATCCTAGGGTGTATTAGAAGGGGGGTGGTTAGTAGGTCGAGAGAGGTCCTCCTTCCCCTCTACTCTGCCCTGGTGAGACCGCATCTGGAATATTGTGTCCAGTTCTGGGCCCCTCAGTTCAAGAAGGACAGGGACCTGCTGGAGAGAGTCCAGCGCAGGGCAACGAAGATGATTAAGGGAGTGGAGCATCTCCCTTATGAGGAAAGACTGAGGGAGCTGGGTCTCTATAGTTTGGAGAAGAGGAGACTGAGGGGTGACCTTATTAGTGTCTATAAATATATAAAGAGGGAGTGTCACGAGGATGGAACCAGGCTCTACTCAGTGGCAAACAATGATAGGACAAGGGGTAATGGGTACAAACTGGAACACAAGAGGTTCCACTTAAACTTGAGAAGAAACTTCTTCTCAGTGAGGGTGACGGAACACTGGAACAGGCTGCCCAGGGAGGTTGTGGAGTCTCCTTCCCTGGAGACATTCAAAACCCACCTGGACACATTCCTGTGTAACATTATCTAGGTGTTCCTGCTCCGGCAGGGGGATTGGACTAGATGATCTTTTGAGGTCCCTTCCAATCTCTAGCATACTGTGATACTGTGTAACACCAATCCCTGAGGAACACCACTCATTATTGATCTCCAGCTGGACATTGAGCTATTGACCACAACTCTGCATGCTACCATCCAGCCGGTTCTTTATCTACTGAGTGGTCCATCCATCAAATTGATGTCTCTCCAATTTAGAGACAAGGATGTTGTGTGGGACAGTGTCAAACGCTTTGCACAAGTCCAGGTAGATGGCATCAGCTGCTCTACCCCTGTCCATCAGTTCTGTAGCCCCATCGTAGAAGGCCACCAAATTGGTCAGGCAGGATTTCCCCTTAGTGAAGCCATGCTGGCTGTCACCAAGCACCTTGTTGATTTTCATGTGCCTTAGCATGCCTTCCAGGGGAATCTGCTCCAAGATTTTGCCAGGCACAGAGGTGAGACTGATGGGTCTGTAGTTCCCTGGGTCATCCATATATTTAGATACAAAGTGTAGTACAGCTGTGCCTATACTGACTGCTAGGGAGGGACTTGTGCCTGTCCTCCCTGTCCCCATACCTGGGAAAGGAGCCAGAGTCCAGCAGAGCCATGAGGTGCTTCTATCAGAGCCAGTGACTGGGGACCAGTACCTCAGGTCAGAGACTGCAAGGCATTTTTTAATCAGGACATAGCAGCCAGGAACTTCAGGATTTGTAAGTCTCTCTCAGGATTAACAATCCAGTGACTCCCTGGAGAGGCTGGATCCTCTTCTGTTTTCTAGGTAAGACTCTTTTTACATCACTAATCAAATAATTCACTTAATGTGACCTCACAGTGACATGTATGTTTTGCTGTGGCCCTGCAATATTCTGTTAACACCAGGGTAATGCGGCTCACATCTGAACTACATAAATTGTTAAAGCAGAATTTTCTCGTAGCTCTCACTGAAGCTCTCCCGCCTTTGCGTGGTTTTGTCTTATGTTGTGTCTTGGAAAGACCACTATCCTGCTTTTACACAGTGCCTTTCAGCTAAAGACTTTAGAAGTATTCACAGAACTATTTTCATCTTCATTACCCAAATGAAAAAATCATGAAGCAAGCAGATGATACGTGCATGATGCGCAGGTGACAGTTAGCTAATGAGTAGCTGACCTGGGAGTGGAGTGTAGACCTATGGTTCTTTGCACTGAGCAGTCATTTGTGTTTCAGTACACAGAAAGTTGATAAGGGCTGGTATCAACTTGTTCTCCTGAAGGAATGAAGGCTCAATCTAGCATTTCAGAGAAGGAGGAGACATAATTTGGCAGCTGCTTTGTCATGTGCAGAACATAAATCAAGACAGTTTCTTTTTCCCAGGCTTGAGAGATGAGTCTTTGCACACAAGCTTCCTCATAGCTGCTTCTAAAAACTGCTCAGCCTTCTTCATTTCTCGAATATGATCGTAGCTGCACTGAAATGCTCCCAGTTTGCTGAACTGTGATTGCAGAGTGGATTCAGATATGCAAACATCTCGTGGGAAGTACAGGAGTGTGCTCTCACTGCATCTGTGATGGATGTCCTTCCATGACAGCTAATGATCATGCTCCTGACTGAATCAGCAAGCAGCTTCTTGCAGGAATAAAGGGCTCTAAACTGTAACTTAAATGTTGGATAATAAAACAATGAAAAACAGTGAAACCATAGAAAAAAATGTAAGCTATTTCTTTTTTCTAACATGGTCCCTTAGCTGAAAACTCAATTATTAGCACAACTGTCTGTATAAATACAACCAAGGACCTATTACCAGCTATCCAGTTTTTCAAGTTGTGACTTAATTAAAAACTGGCCTGTTAAAATCTAAGAGATAACTGTATCTTTTTAAATTACTACATTTTTAACAGTAGGTAATTTCCTAGCTTATTTTCTTACCCTAGTCTCTACACTCTAGCCTATACTCCTGGGCTTATAGTAATTCTGCTTGCTAGCTGTCAGAAACTAATCAGCTTTTAATTCCTGGAAACCGAAGCAGGACACAGCAGAGACCATGCTGTTCCAGTTCTTGTTTTAATAGAGTTCTTGGCTGTCTTTATGTCCTCTCAGCATCCCTGACTGAAAAGCCTTCCCCACTCCTCCTTTATGCTCAATATCACATCTTGACCTGAAAGCCCTGTTGCTGTTATCCTCTGTAGACTGATGAAAATACACTCAGATGGGAAACCTGCTGGTTAACTCTCTGTGAGACTTTTTTGTTCAGTGTTTTTATGTTCTCATGTTGCATTGAAAACTTTCACTTGGTGATTGATAATGTAAGTTTGTAGCACCGTGAATTCAGAAAAGCACTTAAGCAAATGGTTATATTGATGTCAGGGTGATTGTGGACATGCTTAAATGAAACACGTTCATATGCTTTGATGGACTGAGTACTTTCCCGGAACAGGGAAATGAAGATATAAACCTTGGAAAAGAGATATACATCAAATAAAAAACCCAGGCCTCCCAAACCATTGATATCTTCATAATCCATGTGAAAACATTATTTCTTGATATGCATTCATAAAGCGACATATTTAGCCATATTGAGAGGGATGTTAGAATTGCATTTCCAGAGCTTATTTGCACACATGTAAATACGCATGATGTTACAATGAAATGGAAAGGGTGAGATAACTATGTAACAGGTTGCATTTCAAAACTAGATTTATTGAGAGTAGTGGCATTGAATTGTGTAAAGATGGATGGTTAGAGGAAAACCGCAGTTTTCTATATGTATGGTTGATTTTCTCTGTTTAAAATGTTGACGAAGGAAAAGAGAACCATTCCCTTTGGGCTCAAGAGGATGCACCTCATTCCTGCACTTCACATTTGCAGCTGAGATATTGAGGAAGTTGAATAATTGTATGAACAGCTGAAAAAATACAAGTGACATTTCTCAGTCATTTCTCTACTACTGAAAAATAACTTGTAAAAATTTAATAGTATGAATTGGAAGCTTTCCTTCAGAAAATAAAGATTTAATTTTAAGATTCTATCTGTTTTGAGAAAAAGACAAACCCCAGCTATATATGAAGGCTTCATATTAAGATTATGATTGAAACCTCTCCCCTATAATCTCTTACATCTTTTTCTTCTGCTATTGGCTTTTATTGTTAGTATCACATGAAATCTATTTATATTAATTATACAATCATGAAGTCACAGATGGTTTGGTTGGAAGGTAACTTACTTAAAGATCATTTGATTCCAACTTCCCCACAATGGACAGGGACACCTTCCACTAGACCAGGTTGCTCCAAGCCCTATCCAACCTGGCCTTGAACACTTCCAGGGATAAGGCAGCCACAGCTTCTCTGGGCACCCTGTTCCAATGTCTCACTACCCTCACAGTGAAGCATATTAGTGTTTTATATTGAAATTAATACTTCATAATTAATTTCTTAAAAAGTTTTAATGGTCATAAAATGGATTCTGTCTTACAACTATTTTAATTTTTTTTTTTTTCCTCATTTGGAAACCTTTAAAGACGCCTTGTGGTGCTTAAAGCACAAATTTTAGACAAAAAATATGAAGGCTCAATGAAGGTTCTAGTAACAAAGATACAGAGAAGGAAGAGAATAAAATCTGTTTAGTCTTGCAAAATGGATCAGCTTATTAGCATTTTATGCCTGCTTTTTTCTCATTTACAGAATCTCATGTGTGATTGAACCAAAGTATTATTAATCAACCAGCCATTCCTTGGCTACAATAATCACAGTAACTACGTTTAGTCCAAAGAGTTTCTGCAATCTGCCTGTAATTATGTATGTACCTGCCATTGGTAGATCGGTTAGCAAACAGTGCAATGAACTGATAACAGCAAAGGATAAAGCATCGGTTTTGACGTTGAGCTTTACATATCAAGAGCAGCAGATGAAGAAATCAGAGGGGCTTTAAGGTATGTATGTCATTCATTTTACTGCATCCAAATTTCTGGACACCTTTTCCTCACTTTTGAGTGCACATCATGCAACAGAACTTACATTTATAAATTATAAAACCTTATTTCTAAAGTCTTAGGTCTTGGAGAAGACCATGAGAAGGAAAGAAATGAAACACAATGTTATAGTTGGGGGAGGGGGAAGCTTTATGCAAGAACTCTAATTTTTAGAAAAAACAGTGGGCTTTTTTATTTTATTTTATGTAAATTGGGGTTTTTTAGTTAACATGTAGTCAGGCAATATTAAACGGAACTCAGGAGAGGAACTGCTGGAGTATCATTTCCTCATTGTAAGGAACTGGCCTTAAGATGTATGCTTATCAATAGACAGTGTAGTTGTAGACTTTAAGTACAATATTCCCTGGGAAGTAACAATAAACATAATATGAAAAATGTCTGCAAATTTTGTATTAATGGAGAAAATATGAATAACACTATGTTATTTACAAAAGCTTTTTTATGAATTACCATACTGAAAAACATTAGTTATCCGAGTATTAGCTTTACTCTTCTGGGAACTGTTGATAGGACATGCCCTGGTTTCAGCTGGGACAAAGTTAATTTTTCTCCTAGTGGCTGGCACAGTGCTGTGTTTTGGATTTAGAATGAGAATAATATTGCTAACGCAATGATGTTTTAGTTGTGGCTGAGCAGTGCTTATACTAAGTCAAGGACTTTTCATCTTACCATACCACCCTGCCAGCGAGTAAGCTGGGGGTGCACAAGAAGCTGGGGGGTAACACACCCGGGACAGCTGACTCCAACTGCCCAAGGGGTTATTTCATGCCATATGGCATCATGCTGAACAAGAAAATGCCCCCCATTGTGGGGCCGGCAGATGGCAGCCTGCTGGCCAGGGACTGGCTGGAAATTAGTCAGCGGGTGGTGAGCAGTTGCTCTGTGCATAACTTGTTTTGTATATTGTTTTATCACTAGTATGATTTTCCATTCTTTTTCTGTCCTTTATAAATGTCTTTATCTCAACCCATGTGTTTTATTTTTTTTCTGATTCTCTTCCCCCACTGCAAAGGAGTGAGTAAGAGGCTCTGTGGTGTTGAGCTGCCTGCGGGGTTAAACCATGACAGTCCTTTTTGGCCTCCAACATGAACAGGACTGAGATAATGACAGGCCTGACCAAAGAGTGTTAAAATAAGTTTGATATAAGCATTCATTGTAATAGTCACTGGTCACATGTGTTGCATGTGTTCTCAAGATTGTATTATGCAACTTGTTGCGTATGTTCTCTGTTGTGCTGTTTATTACCTCTGGGAGCTGGGCTAAGGTTATCATTTTGATGTACTGTGCAACACTGACTTATGATGTGATAAAATTATAATTCATGAGACTAATCTGGTATTTGTACTCAGCACTGCCATCATCTCTATAGAGATGAATATAAGGCTGTAGTAGACACTGGTGCACAGTGTACCGCGATGCCATCAAGATATCTAGGGACAGAACAGGTCTCTATTTTTGGACTGACAGGAGAATCCCAACAGCTAACTGTTCTAGAGGCTGAAATTGGCCTGACTGGGAAGGAGTGGCAAAAGCACACCATTGTGACTGGCATCCTTGTCATAGGCTGTCACAGGAGAAGGTATTCCAAGGACCCAAAAGGGTACTGGTGGGCTTTTTGATATAGCTGCCTTGGAGATGGAGGAAATAAAGCAGCTGTCTATATTGCCTGGCCTCTCAGAGGACTGTTTTATCAGGTTGCTGAAGTTTGAAGAAAATAAAATCATAGAATCAACTAGGTTGGAAAAGACTTTTAAGGTCATCAAGTGCTGATCACTACCACCACAATGGTACACTAGAGATAATATCCTACTAAGCGAGACTTCCTGATTTCCACTCATAATCTGATTTATTGACTGGAGAGTCAAGGAGAGATCAGCAGGACCTGCTCACCTCGCTCATATGGCCAGTACAAAACTCTAAAGGAGAGTGGAGAATAACAGTGGACTATTGTGGCCTGAATGAAGTCATGCTGCCTCTGAGTGTGGCCATGGCAGACATGCTAGAACTTCAATGTGAACTGGAGCCAAAGGCAGCCAAGTCATATGCCACAACTGGTATTGCCAATGCATTTTTCTCAATCCATTTGGCAGTAGAGTGCAAGCCACAGTTTGCTTTCACCTAAAGGGACATCTAGTATACCTGGAATTGGCTGCACCAGGGTCGGAAACACAGCCTTACCATCTGCCATGGACTGATCTAGAATGCACTGGAATAGGGGGAAGCACTGGAACGTGCAGTATATTGATGATATCATTTTGTGAGGCAACATTACAGAAGAGGATTTTGAGATAGGGTGCTCTGGGTGCTGGAGATTAGTTTTAATTAATTTTATTGCAGATGCTCAGTTTAATGTTAAGAGCATGGTATTGTTTTTTGCGCGGGGCTGAGCAGCTGCTTCTGCAACTAGCACAAGCCTCTTGGTGCAGCAAGCTTTGCTCCACTGAGCCTCACAGTAAAAGAGAGCAATATTGGTAAAAAGATTACATATACACAGGATTTTACGACAAGTTTTTGAGCATATGCTCCCTCATTTCAGTTGTGATTTCAGATGCAACCAGTGTACCACTGCCTAAGATATGATATATTCTCCTACATTACAAAGTGACTTACCCTATTATCTATGTTTTACCACTCCCAAGTGTCACAAGCATTGTATCATAGCTTATTAGAGGTTTTTGTCAAGTACGTTTTTAACAAATCTACATCCCCCTTTATAAAACAAGGTGGAAAGAAAACTTAGGGGGAAAATATAAACAAACAGAAGGAAGAGGATTCTGATAGTTTTCTGTCTCAGGAACATTAATAACATGTAAGAAACGTCACAGTTAGTTAATCTCAGGAGGAAATTGTTCTTTGTGTGTAAAGTGTTCTGCAGGCAACAAAATACATTTCTGTGATTGCCCACTGGTGTACTAAACAGCAGTATTCTATGCTGTGTGAATTATCCTGAATTAGAGACTTATCGCACGTAGTCCTTAAGGAATGTTTTAATTAAACCCCAGGATTAGAGGACATGGTTTAAAACCTAAATAATTTATAAATTTTGCTGATTTAGTAAAGTAGTAATGTAATTTTGGGGGTTTTCCAAGCTATTACTTGTGTTTTCCTTTTACCAATGGTGTTCCTCTGGGTCTAGATGGGCAAGAGGAAGTTCAGTGGACTGGAAATCACCCTGATTGTCCTCTTCTGCCTGGTGGTGATCATAGCCTGTGTCCTCATTGGGCTTTTAGCATCAGGACAATCTGGAGTCAAAAGAACAGGTAAGTGGTTCCCATTGCTGCTGTAGGACCAGAGCAAAACTTCTAGGTGAGAGGTGCTTAGCTCTGCTTCCTGAGACTATTGTAAATGCCATGGAACTTCAGTAACTAACTGTTGGTATTATTTCCATCACTGTTGTATACAGACTGTTAAGGAACATGGATATTAAAATGTGGGGAAAAAAAATCACTATAAGCACTGTAAAGTACTGACTTTCAGAATTACTGTTATGTTGTTATCATTACCAAAAGATAATGTGAGTGACCTTGCCGTATATGACATGATAAACAGCATGACTCAGAATTTATTGATGGGAAAAAAACCCTTCTATCTCATCCTCACAAGACTGGACTTGCCTTATGAGCATAGAAACGGTATTACCTCAAAATTTTTTAATATAAAAAAGACAACACTGGAAAAAAGAAAGGGGATCTGGGAGACTCTGTAGAAGCAGCCAAATTGTGTGGAACACACATTATAACATTATAACCATAACAATGTATAGTGTTTCATATTAATGTATTGGTACTTTAGAAACCACTTGTCTTACAGGGGTGTGATATAAAGCATCCTGATTGACATACAGTTCCATTATGTATGAATATTTCCACTTAAATGCCAGGATTGAAGCAGAAAGCTTGGAGGTAGAAATAGCAGTAAAATAAAAACAATTGTTAATGCTCAACAAACACTTTTGTGTTATAGTAAAACTGCTCATACAGACTAATATGTGCATATTTTCTGCCTTCTTTTGTCACAAGATGAGGAGGAGTCTGCCTGAGAAAAAAGTAAAAGCATGCATTTTGCAGACAAAGCAAACAGGTGACTCTGTGTATTTGAGTGCATCTCAGTCTGAGACAAGATTTCTGCACTTTGTAGTTCTCATTCAAATATATACAATGTTCCAAAATACATATAAAATAACTTTCAATGGTTGGAGGAACTGAAACCCACCTTTGGGTCCCCTTTTGTCAGCTAAAGTTGCCAAGAAGTAACTTAAATACAGTGAAACATAGCAGAGCATCTTAAGGGAGCTTTATGATGCTTTTACCTGAGGCTCTAATTCAAGCTCCAGTGGAAGAACAGTATTTCAGAGCCAGGAGCACATGGGAGAACAGCAGTACAGTACCATTTAAGATAAAGAAAAGTCCTTTCAATTTTAATTTATCATGTACTTTTACAAGCAGCAATGCATATTGAGCTACAGGACTTACTGAAAACTGGATTAATGTATACCTTAAGAAATAAACTTATCAAAGTCATCCATATTTTTGAGAACTTTAAATTGAAATTGTCATACCTTTATCTGAAATAGTTGTGTAAAATTTTTCAAAGGTAAGAATAAATTCCATTAACAACAGTTTACACTCATTTAAATCAATATTAATATTTAGAGTTTCAAGATGCTGAGATATAACCAGTAGAAGAATTTACTGAGTGAGGATGTAGTCAAGTTATTGCTACATTTTGGAAATCCTGGTAAAAACCCATTTATTTCTTTCTCTAACAGAATTTACACCAACATGTCAGAACTTACTACTATCAGAGAGAATTGACTGCATCCCGGATCAAGTAGCAACAAAGGTCTGAAAAAATTCCAGAAAAAAATTAGAAAATAGGGTTTTTCCCATAAACCTCATGCTTAATTGTAGAAAATATCACTTGTCTCTGTCCGTTGTTTTGTTAACCTTTTTTAATGTATGATTGTGTGAACACTTTGCGGAGAACTGTAGCTCCTGTATAACCCACTTCAGTCTGTTGACAGAACATCCGATCTTTCTAGCCGTTGTAACAGTTTGCTGTCAAAGACTGAAGATCATGCCAAAGTACACACCAGCAGTTTGGTTTTAGTATAGATGGAAGTAAAATCAGTCAGACAACAAAGAGTTTAAAAAGTCACTCTCTACTTTCAACAACTTTGAAGAGTTTATTTTTGTCTGATGGTCAAGTACTACATTTATAATCATTCAGAAATAGCAGGTGAAGATGCAGTTTACCCAGATGCACAAAACTTTTATAATGTAAGTTTCTTTTCAGAATCAACTTGAATATCATAGTCTTCCTTTCTTGGTTGTGGTGTGTTTTACCTGTGAGAGCAGAGTTTAGAAATAGCCTTTTGGCTTAAGAATCTATGAGTTAAGATTCCCATCTTAATTTTTCAGTGCTTTCATATTTAGAATGTTTTTATTGTGGTTGGTCTTGAATGGCTATTATTGTTTATTATTATTTTTTATCTTTATGATGGATATTCTTATTTTCTGAAGAAAGCTGGAGGATATCTGACATCTTTCTTTGGTTTAGTGGGGGCAGCTTAGGAGAAAAAATAGTGCATATACTATGATGTGTGATGTTTATGCCATTCACAGGGGTATAAAAAATTATTAACCAGCTGTCTCAATTTCTGAAAAAATTCCCAGTCTAATTTCAGAAATGACAGTTGTTAAAGCTTCTGTCATGCCATGGGTTTTGTTATGATATATAGCTCAATAAAGTCCTGTGGATGAACAAGTTAGTAAAAGGCTCAGATCACACAGCTTGCTCCTTTACTCTTTTGGTTACTTCATTCCCCTAGGAGCAAGCACACCATGGTAGAAGCAGTCATGCAGATCACTTTAATCTTTAATTGCTACCAGTCACCCCACGCTAAGTGCTGCACTCATCATTCAGTGTGGGAAATTATTTTGCTCTGGTTGCAACCATAAACCTCATTGTAAGTCTGCCCTTGCTTTCTAGTATTACTGATTAGAAAGAATTAAAAAAATATCAAGATATGAGCAAGGGCTAGATGCAGATATGAACATTGAGGTAGGTGCTCTGGTATTAGAGGTAAAATAAATGATTCCTGAATCTGTTCTTTCCTTAGTGAAGACCAGGCAGCAAATTTCAGCAGATTATAGACAAATATCCCCTTTAACTTGTGCCCTGATGAAAGCTTTTAGGTTTATGCCTGACATGAGCCAGAGTCCCACACCAGTGTGTCCATTCACCCCATATAAATTTTCTCCTGGAAGAAGAAAATTTGGTTTGGTTTTGGTTGTCCTTCTCTACAGCAGAGCTGTAAAATTACAGGTACCTGCTTAGAATAAACCTTCTGCCATGTTTTCCATTAGTGGTTTAGAGAATAAGCAACAGCTGGGAAAAGTATGATTTGCCTAAGATCATATACCAAATTAGTGTCTGTCTCGATATCTTTATTCACTAAAGATGTCCCAGATGAAGCCAGAAAATGAGTAGGATTACAGAAAATAGAAGTATGGAAAGAAAATAGATATTTATTAACCAATTGCAGGTTTGACAAAGATAGGTATGCTGAAAGAAAGTAGATATTTATTAACTATTCACTTTGGAAAATTGCCATGAAGTTTGGTTAGACAAAAGGAACGCACCAGTAAAAAATAGATTACAATGAGCGGAGCTGGTGTAGTCCATTATTGGACTGATACCTCTGAAAGCTTGAGGGAAGTTTGTATTGGTTTTGGTTTGATTTATGCTGTGTTTTTTTTTTTTTTTCCTGCTGGCAGGGGTTTGTTTGGATACACATGAGAGAAATGTTTTAGTTCAGCAAATAAGCAAGCTATTCTTTTAATCCTTGGTGCTCAGTTCAGTGTTCAGAAGCCACCTCATACTGTACCCCAGTGTAAACTCTTTCCTCATATCCAGGATTATTTCTAATTAAGCTTTGACTTTGGCTTTCTTGGATATTGGTATCTATTATGCTAGGCTTGCAGCTCAGAGACAGCTCATGTCTTTATTCACATTAAATGATAGCTTTTGTAACAGCTTCTCCAGCGCCTTTGGATGAACTCTGCTCCTTTCCTGATGTCAGGCATAGCTTATCTTGCACTTCTGTATTTACTTCTTTATGCAGCAAGCATGTGCCATGAAAATACAGAGGTATAGCTTACAAGTACACTAGAGTAAGATCTAGCTAGAAGAATATCACTGGACTGGAAAGCAAATGCTGAAAATAGTAAAAAATTCATCAGAAGTAACTGGGGGAAAAGAGAAGTGTGCTTATGAAGTTGGGAATGCAGATGCTTGAATTCCCAGGCTTTAAGAAAATTGGTTGTTCAAGCTATTCTGTGTTGCATGGGATAGTCACTGGTCTAGGAAGGGATAAGAAGATGGAGGTAACAACTCTGTTCTTATGTATTTAGGATATTCCCCTATGTATGAAGTAACTGAAGTAAGTGAGCAAAGCTGTGATCTCTGCAGTCTTGAAGAGGATTGGCTCTTCTTTCGTTTACTCTGAAATAGTTTATAAAATAGGAAATATGAAGTTCTCATGGTGGTAGCTGGGAAGGTGGAAAGTAAGCATGGGTTTTTCACAGCCTTAGAAAGTGCATTCATTTGTGGATTGATGTGAGGGAAAATGAGTCACAGTATCTCTCATGCAACCATGATTTTTGCTTGGAACCTAATGAAAATGACAGCAGGCATTTTCTGATGTGATGAGTCTATGGCAGAGAGACAAACATTTATCTATTTGGTGAATATGGGGTTTATCTTGGCTCAATTTTGCAGATTTCTCTGCTCAGTCAAAATACCAAATAAATGTGTTAAGACTTCCCAAGCCATTGGGTCTGTGAGCTCCCTCTGTGCTTTCCCTCAGCACATGCATGGTTCCAGGCTGGAGCTGACTTATCTTTGCCCTGTTCAGTGGCTGAGAAAAACATTTGACCTACACTGACCAGGTTGGGTGCTACAACCCAAAATTAAGTGCACAAAGGACAGCAGCAATGGAGATTTTTGGACCTTCTCCGCCTATTTAAAGCTGCAGAATATTTTAAATAAGCATGACACAAACACCAAAAACATTTGAACACAATCAGACAAAGGCAGAAACAGCTGTTAGGCAGCAGGTAGAGGGAAAAGTATGGAAGATCTCCATGTTGGATTTGGATACTTGATATCACTTATGGACACTGCCCTTTGCCGGGAGTGGTTTATCGTATTACCACTGCCTTTTGCCCTGAGAAAGTCATTGGGTTTTTTAAGGTGAGAAAATGTATGGAAACTTAGTGATGTATTACTCATATCTTATCTTCAAACATAAAAGTCACGCAAACAGTGCATGAATAAGTTAATTTCTAACAACAAGGCAAAGGAACTATAGCTTATTAAACTACTGAAAGGTAGTATAAAGGTTGGTGCTACTACACTGACATACATGCTTTGAACAACAGGTTCATTTGTTTGAGACTTTTTGGGGAAAAATGTTGATTTATCTCAATTTGAGGTTCTGCAAAACCAATCTGAACATATCTGTTATTAGATAATTACACTAAATGTAGATATTGCACATAATGATCAATTTTGCTTATGTAGATATTTAACTAGATGTTTACCAGATGTTAAAAGGTACATTTTTCCTGTGGATCTAGTGCTTTTAAGAAAGAATGGAAGTCTGATAAGCAAGTTTCTACTCTAAATCCAGAAAAGAGTCTTTTCTATATATCACGTTTGATGCCAAAGAATTCACTTATTAGAGTTTCAGAGAAGGAGTTGATCTGATTTCAGATATTATTAAGATTTCTGGTGTTTGAGGTAAGATGCACTCTATGTGCATTTTAACTGGTTTAGTATAAAGGGTTTATTTGTCAGCTGATTTTTGTCTCTCATGTCAGAGCACCTGCAATCTGCGCGGCTGCTGCTGGAGTCCTCAGAGCGATACGAGTGTGCCCTGGTGTTTTTTCTCTTCAAACCATGGGTACAAAGTGGATGGGTCGACAAGAACAACACAGGCAGGTAAGCTACAAGCTGTGCTCCTCAGTTTAGGCATGTGCTGATGTCTGATTCAACACAATAACTTTGCAACATGTGCTTTTTGTTTCCCAAGGATTTGAGACTACATTAAAAAGGCTGCCATCACCTTCTCTCTTTGGAAATGATATTGACACTGTTCTCCTCACAGGAGAGTATCAGACACCAAATCGCTTCCGCTTTAAGGTTAATATTTTTTCTATGCTGTTTTAAAATTCATGTTCAGGGAAAGATTTTAGGCTGTCTGTTACTGTGCAGTGAGATTAGGAGGGCTGGATTAATCCTTCCGAAGCACTCTCATGGATCACACTAGATCACACTAAAGTGCTCAGCTCCTTCTTTCTTTGTCCTCTCTGATATCACAATATGTCAGGTTAATGAATGTTTAGCACAGTGGGATTTCTGCATAAAAAATTGCTGAGACCTTTGAAAAGCTCAGCTTTTGTATAATCTACCTTTTTTCCTCATCGTAGGAAATTTTGGGCCTTTATTTACTCACTTTTTATTTATGGCCTGGCCATATATCTCAGTCATTTTGGCAGACAGTGTTAGCTCTTCAATTATTTCTGTTTTCTATGGAAAATTAGGAAGTAGATGCCATGACTGTAGGGTATCGATGGGTTGTAGAAGACCTTCCTCTTGCAGTGGGTTCTTGCTGAGCTGGGGAAACGCAGAGTCAAGTGTGAGAGAAATGGCTGAAAATACATGATGAAAGTTGGAAATGAACAGGAATGAAGGCAGGAGACTGGGATAAGGATGGGAATATCATAAGTCAGAACTATATATTAACCATGGAAAATGTTTGAATTAGACATTAGTTTTTAAAGGCCCAACACGCCCAATACTTCTATTGTTTAAATATGCACAGATCACTGATCCTAGAACACAAAGATTTGAAGTCCCTCATGAACATGTGGGATCTTTCACTGGATCCGCAGCCTCCAATTTAAACTACAAAGTGGATGTGAAGCAGAACCCCTTTGGCATCGTGGTGACGAGAGTGAGCAACGGTAGAGTGCTGTAAGTAGCATTGGTGCTTTTTTTGAATAACACAGATGTTACTGGTTTTCTCTGAAAGCCCATGTTACCACGTAAGCAATGTGTGCCCAGGGTGTGAGGTGCGCTTTTGTACATGTAGTGTACTTCTCTTTGTTTGACTGATGGATGCTCTGCGAGGACTCTAGCTGTTCCTTTGCAAGTAAATTCTGTAATATGGAGAGCTCTGCCTGAAAGATTTGGGTCTGTCTCTTTGTTCACTTTCCCCCAATACTAGGGAAATCTTTACAGCTACTTTGTGCCATCATTACAGGGATTTTTGTTATCCCAAGGACTCCTTTCCAGTGCTTCAAATCTCATGGGAACATTCTTCATTGCTTCTTTAATCTTATTTGTGGCAATCATGCTGAAGCCCTGAATTGCCAAAACCAGGTTGCCCTTTGGACCTATGATATCCAAGAATAGCTGGGGCAAGCCCCTTACAAGCTGGTCATGTAACACTCCAAGTAAAATATTCGACAGATTTATACATTGACTTTAAGTTCTAAAAAGGAATAAATAAAACAAACCTACAAACCTAACGGCGTAGCTCCAAGACCTGTTAGAAAGGGCAAGTGTCAGGATGTGTGTGCTTATTAAATCAGTCCAAGAATGATTACCTGTCAGAGTCATAGGCCAGTTGGTTTATCAATGCTTCAAGTTTAATTAATTAGCGATTACTTCTGTGGTCTTGTTAGTATTGTTTTCTTGTTTAGAATCCTCTCTAATGATTGATTTGCAATTATAGAGAGCACAAAAGATGGACTTGGTATTCAGTAGTGCATGACTGATTAAACAGGTATATTGAGGGAGAATAAGAAACCTAGTCCAATAGAACCATGTTGAAACAGTGCTCTGGAGGACTGTCTACACTTTCAATAGGTTTTTGTTTAATTTGATAAAAGTGAATGCAATTTTGTCTCTGAAGATGAAAATGACAATGATGATTGACTCCGAGTTTGAGCATCTTAAAGACAGCTGATGTTAGCACGGGATAAAAGCAGCCCCTCAGAAATAAATACTTGATACACTTGTTTACACAAGATAAGTGTGTTCCCTCAACTCTTAAACAACCAAACAAAAGGGAGGCTTCATTGGAAGAGTGGGGATCAATGTGTTACTACAGTTCATCGTAAAAATCCTAATCATCCAGACAAAGTCTATAACCTGCCATCATCATTTATTGTACTTAAGGTCCCCAAAAGAGTTGGAACTCTGACAGATCTACTGCCATCACAATTTACACAAAAACCTGAGGGTTTGACATGGTTTCATGGGAAATACAAACTTCTTCCTTGGGAAAGCAGGTTTCAGTACAGTTTGTGAGCAGATGGGCAAGATAGTCCTTAGAATCATGACAAGAGGACAGAAATATATCACATGAGGTTTTGAAATTTGAACCACCTCTCAAGTTTTAGCAGTTTTAATTTAAAAAAAAAATATAAAGGTGAATGAGCAGAGTAAAAGTTGCAAGACCAAACTCCCCAGTTTTTGTTGCTTGTTTGTGAATTGTTTGTGATTATACTGTGTATTTAATTTTTTAAGGGCCTCTTTATGCATCTAAGAATTTTAGGGATAATGAGATACTTATAATGATAAATGTAGTTATAGTTTACTAATACATCTGAAGTGATAAAGTCCTTAAAAAAATGTGCCTGAGTTTGCATGAAGTCTAGAAGTTACTTTAATCTCCTCTGTATGAATATCTTGTCTGTTAAAAGTCACAAATATCACAGGAAAAGAAACTTGTAAAAAGAGTTTCCAATTAAAACTAGATAAAATGTGTAAATAAAAGCATATTCCTTTGAAACTGTGTATGATGTTAATATACGTCAAGGTAGTTTGCTACCTCAAAGTAATTTTCTCTGCTTTTGAGGAAAGATGGCATTTCAGCAGATCCCTGTAAGATCTTGGATTAATGAAGCTAAGTTAACATTCACATCTGAGGATCAGCTTCGTTCCAATTGTTTTCTGCTTTAAATCTCGTTTAATTCACAATCACGTTCTATTTATGATTGTTTCATTTTAAGAGTGATGTGAAACTGAAACTACTTCCAGGTAGGGGCCAATTTTGACACATTTGCCAACTGGAAATGTTCAAAATTTTAGAGGAATGAAAAAGTAAAATGAACATGATGAATTTCAAAAAGAATGAAATAGATTGGCTTGATTGCTTCCATGAGTTCTGGGAGATCCTTTCCTAGGATGATATTTAGTGTTGTTTAGGAAATACAAAGCAGTTCAAACATTCTGGTGCACTTGGCTTATTAGTGAGCTATTTAATTGCATCGTTAAAATCAATTTGCCCAAAATCTCAGCATGTACATGATAGCAAATGACCACATTTTGGTGGTTGTATGGGCGCACACCTGGCTGTATAAAAACATCCCTGTGGGTGATCCCCTCTATCCATCAAGAGGCAGGATGCATAAGACGCCTGAGGAAGCCTTTTTGGCACTGCTGGGGACTGCAGACAAGGTCACAACCTGAAGCATTGCTGGTCAAGGGAGTCTAGAGTCTGGCTGACCATGATAGCTGCAATAGCTTAGCAGAGCTAAAGGAAGAAGGGTGATTCAATGTGTCTACTGCCTTGCAGTGAGGTGATCCTTGGTGCACCCTGTTGCAGAAAATGGACTGCTTCCCACTGCTCTCTGCCTCAGCAGCGCTCAGATTTCCCCACTGTTTCCCAAGTCCTTCCCATAGAAATAAGAAATAAAATTAGGTTTGGCTGCATATTTAAAGCTCTCATCATCCTTGTTTGTAATAGGAATTGTTCATCTGTAATGAAAGGGAATGGTGAAAGGTGCAAAATGAAATCAACAGAAGAAACTTTGTTAATGACCTTGACTTTTACTGTCTGTTTTACTATTAGATGTAAAGGAGAAATATTGATCTCTGGCTTGTTCTGTTTGTACAG
The DNA here is from genome assembly GCF_033815535.1 of Pezoporus flaviventris. Taxonomy (NCBI): domain Eukaryota; kingdom Metazoa; phylum Chordata; class Aves; order Psittaciformes; family Psittacidae; genus Pezoporus; species Pezoporus flaviventris. Next base: position 31,916,312 of record NW_026892561.1, read on the forward strand.
ATGTATACAACAGTCTCTGTTTGTATTTACAATAACACAAACTTCATGTTCCTTAAAGAGCTTAGCAGTTGCTTTATGCAGACTTTACCACAGGAGATGTGATAGCCATCAAATGGGATTTGAACCATGCTAAGGATCATGTCATCACTTTAATCTTCACTCATCTATGCTCAGCTAGCACATAGACATAGTCTGCCTTTCCCTGTAGTGACTGGCCTAGCAGGACCCAAGAGCAGGTCTGGTACATTTTCTCTGGAAAGCAAAAGCTGCAATTGATTTGAAAAATCTGATGGAGTGGATTATTTTTGTGTTTCTGTCCACCCAAGGACATTTTCCATCTCTCCAGTTTCTGTGAATAGCCATGGAGAATGGATTCAGGACTAGGCAAAACAGATGCATGGTGAAAACCTTTGGTGGAAGATGAGTGCAAATGTACCCCTGAAAACGGATAAGCCACTTGTATGAGAGGTTTCTGTGCCATCAGCTGGCACTGCTTATATCATCTGTGCAAGGGTTGTTCTGCTCTGGCTCCACACCATCCACCTCCCTCTCCTTCAGGTCCCTGGACTGAGACCTGAACTGGCTAGATAGCTCTAACTAAAGGGAGCAGAAAGAGTTATTACTATGATTCTGTGTTAAAACCAAACCAAAACAAAAAGAATTTTTTTTTTTCTTTGTTTCATCAGGTTTGATACTACCATAGGACCACTGCAGTATGCTGAGCAGTTTTTACAGCTATCCATCAAAGTACCTAGCATCAACATTTATGGTGTGGGAGAGCATGTGCATAAGCAGTACCGGCACGATGTTAACTGGAAAACCTGGCCCTTGTTCAGCAGGGATACTGGCCCCTCTGCAGTAAGAACTGGTTTTATTACACCTCGTTCTTCACAGATGAATTCTGTAATCCAAGCTTATTCTGCAGTAGACACATTAATAACATCTACTGTGTTTTTCCAAAATACTTTTCAGGCACTGCATGTTATTTCTAAAAGCTAAATGGTACTGATGAATGTTCCCTGATTTCTGATTTTTGTGTTGATGTACACTTGAAAACCAGTAGATAAATATTAAAATATCAGAGTCTTCAGTTTCTACTGATGAAGCAAATAAATACCAATATGTCCTAATGTGTTGCTGGCCACAGCATTCAGTACAGATGATCATGCTTCTTCAGTTAACACCCTTCTAACTTGGCAAATGATTTAAAAGTTCCCCTTAACATGTGCCCCTTTACAAGATAAAATATGTCTGTCAACAATTATTTGTTTCTGTTGTTTGACTGACTTCCTATGAAACAATTTTTGGGGCACCCATTTTTTGATAATTTTAAGAGTATTTGTAGCCGTTACCTCAGTTTCATAAAGCAACAACTCATATGCTGTACTCTAAGAGAGCAGTTCAGTGTTTTTCTGAACTAGAAACTGGAGTGTGAGATCACTATATGTAACGAATTAATAATTTGGAATTTGTACCCCTTGGCTTGAGATGCCTATCTCCTCCCTTTTGAAGATCATATCTGAACACCTCTATTGAGTGTAGACTTATTAAGTTAAACAGTGAACAGAATCAAGTCAGGTTAATTTCAAATTGCTCAAGTTCTGTTTCTCATGTAATTGCTCTGAGTTTTCTTTTGCAGGGGAAGAAGCACATCTATAACAACAGCTGTTAAAATTTCTAAGGTTTTTGTTGCTAATAATAATGGAAAATAAAATAGAAAGGAAATAAAAAATAAGAAGTCACTCTCTTATTTCCATAGATCAGACATAAAAGCAATTATCTTGCAGGAATAATAGAAATAGTAGAAATATAGATTAGATGTAAAATCTAATCTATGGTGAAAGGTGATGAAAGCACTCATCAAGATCTATTGTTTGCTTGATGTGCGTAGATATTACCCAGAAATAGTACTGCTATATGCAGATTTGCCTGAAGATCCATTCCATCACATCTGCTTGCTTGTGTTACCTGTATATTTGGGGAAGTGTTTGCTTTAATGCAAAACATTCTCATAAAAGAGACAAATGCCAGGAAGGTGTCAGGGTTTTTGTTTTTATTGTTGGCTATATTTTGAGAAGTTTCAAGTTCTACCTGTGATACATTTTTAAATACCCCAGAACAGATACCATTATTAGATTTTAATCATCTTACTTTCCCTTTTTATTCTTTAAGTCAATGGATAACTTATATGGAGTTCAAACTTTCTTCCTGTGTTTGGAAGACAACACTGGAGCCTCCTTTGGTGTTTTCCTAATGAATAGCAATGCCATGGGTAAGAAATCTTTCTCTGTAGCTCTGAGCACCTTTTTAAATGATCTGCAGAACTGGAATCAAAACTGTGGTGTTTAGCGTATCCACATAAGCAATAAGTAGTACACAGTTAATGTTCAGATTTCACTTGAAACCTGAGGGTCAGAACTATATCTTAAGCATGTGCAGCTTTGTGCAGCTTTGCAGGACTCTGGAATCAGAGCCGAAATTTAGAGTGAGCAATACTTGAAAGTAAATGCACTTTAGTCTCTTTGATAAGCACACATATATGTACGCTTTACAGAGCTCTTCACATCCCTTGAGTTTTGGAAAGTTGTACTAAATATTCAAAGATAGAAGACTGAGCCACTGGATTTCTTCTGATACTCTTCTCTTAGGATCTATGGGAATGGAAATATGGACATTTAAAAGAGTAATCTGAATACTTTCCCCCTTTTTGCAAGTTTAATTAATGGTTTGGGGTTCATTAAGTATTTTTGGTTTGTGTTTTTTTGTTAGTAAAATTTCTAATAATCAATTAGAAAATTGCAATGTTATTTTAGAATTCACTGGTATTCAGAATTGGTTTTGTGCATGCTTGTCTGGCAGAGTTTGTGGTGCAACCTGCTCCAGCTGTGACCTACAGAACCATTGGTGGGATCCTTGATTTCTATATCTTCCTGGGGAGCACTCCAGAGCAAGTAGTCCAGGAGTACCTGAAGGTACCTTTAGCTACAGAGATTATGCATGGTAGATTTTTAAAAGCACTTGGGATTTTATGTTGGTGGGTTTTTTTTCTACCTCTTTATATGACAGTATGTCTTCAACTATGTTATCTATTAACTGAAAATATGACTCAGTATATATTTAACTAAGAATAACTGTTAGTATGCCCCTAAAGTAAAGGCTGTCATTAGTAATCGCTAGCTGGGGTTAAGGTAGGATGTAGATATTTTTAGCTAGCCTGTTACAGGCAGCTGAAAACTAAGCACTACTTTTGCTGTAGATGCTAGAGCAGAGACCATGCAACAGCTTGAGACCGAAAAAGTCTGTAGCTTCTAAATTCATTAGTCTGTATGGCCTGATTTACACAGTGGTCACCGGAGCTAGAGATGGTCTACATGGAGTAACTTATGCTTCCTTGCTGGGGCTTGCTCTTATGTTAAGGACAAATTCCTGTTCATACAGCAATATTATACAGTAGATACTGTGCTTACAGGTATGTTATGATTTTATGGTCATAAGATATCACTGATGTTTTTTGTACTTCTGGAGATCTGTTTAGTTTTTAGTGATGCTTTAAAAAATGGGCATTACCCCAAAATAAAATAAAATATTTAAAAAAAAAGAAAAAAACAAACAAACAAAAAAACAACACACCATAGAATAATACCACATTTGGGAGTGGTCTGCTCATTTCACAGACTAAAGCTTAGTGTATATTACTCAAACAGACTTGAGGAATATAGCTCTAGTTAAATGGGCACTGAGGTGAATTACATGGTGTCCACTAATGATGTGTGGGATTTTTGCTCTCCACTTGCAGCTTGTGGGACTGCCAATGCTGCCTTCCTACTGGAGCCTGGGCTTCCAGCTCAGCCGCTACAATTACGGGTCTCTGGATGAGGTGAAGAGAGTTGTGGAGAGGAACAGGGCAACTGGAATCCCTTATGTAAGTATGGAGTTTGAGGAAGGCAAAAACCCTGTGAAGGTAGGCAGAGCTCTGCAGGAGAACTTCCCAGAGATCCAGGCCACAGTGTTCTGCAACTGGTTCATTTCACATCAGTTTTAATTAATGAATTCCTTATATATAGGCATCTGGTGTCAAAGGAGTTTGTGCATTTTTAATGGTAGACGCATCATCAGAATGTGGGAAATGGTAAGGTTTAATTACAGGAAGTTTTATTTATTTAAGCACTTTATTGTAATATTTCTTCAGTTATACTTTCCTACTATATCCACTTATCTTCTTATGTTACCTAATTCATGAAGTATTTTTTTAATTATCATGTGGACAATTATGGAACCATGTATTATTTTTAATTGACAGTCAAAGGTAAAATACAATTAACTTTTAAAATTAGATTTCAGATTACATTAGCCTGATGGCTTAAATAGAATAAAAATACCCTCATGTCAAGCTAAGATTTGAGGAAGGAACATTTTTATTTAAACAGATAGCTCTTGAAGTCAGGCAACTGCAATAAAATAGCTACGTGTCTAGGGGCTATTTAAAAAAATGCCAATATATACATTCATTTGAATTCTTCTAATGTTAAATGCAACTTCTTTTTAGGCACAAAGATGTGCTTAATGTAATTAATTATTGTTTTTAATATATTATTTTAAATAACATAATAATTATTAATCATTAATAAAGGCTGTAAGGATGGGATGCGATACACATTGTTTGCAAGTGGTCCTGACAGCATACTTTTTCCCAAACTGCAGTAAAGTCCCAATAGTAAATTCATTATAGAACAAATGGGAAGTGTCAGATGAAACTGTGTTTGACTAACAGACAGTATCTTTACATACCACTTCGCATGTTAAAGCTGAACTCCCTTCTCCTTCAGGATGCGCAGGTCACTGATATTGACTATATGGAGGAATGGAAAGATTTTACTTATGACAAAGTGAATTTTAAAGATCTCCCTAATTTTGCAGCTTATATGCATGAATACGGACAAAAATACATTATCATACTGGTAAGCATTTAACTATTTATTTTTCCTTTGTAAATGTTATCATTATAACTGTTTATTATTATACTTTGTTTATTCTATCTAAGTTTTACATTTATTGCCTAACTTTCTAGTGGTCTATAGAAACTGATGGAGCTTATGTATCCTGGTTTCTTCTTATTTTTTGTTTCCTTTTTATGTTTAGGACCCTGCTATTAGCACACAAAGTCTGCCTGATGGTAGTCCATATGGAAGTTACGTCAGGGGAGAGAGCAAAAAAGTCTGGGTTAATGAATCGGATGGAGTAACACCTTTAATTGGGGAGGTAATTACAGTTTTATGCAATTGAATTTGGTCTGTTGTCACTGCTATGGTTTATTTCAGGTCAGGGGCTCCTTTTTAAGCTCTCGTTTTCTAAGTTGTTTCTTTCAGTAAAATTACCTGCCAGTTGGAGCTAAAGTCTATGAGGCCTCTCTCAGGACATGATTCTTCTTAAGCTTTCTTTCTTTATTTTTTTTTTTAACTTTTTACATGGAACAGAAATGAAAACTAAGGTGGTTTGAAGGCTTAAGGGACTATTCATCAGCCACCTCACACGTATTTTCAGTAGTGACTGAAAAGCCAGCTACCACATTCTCCTTTTGATTTAGTATTTTAACATTCATTGAGAAATTTTTCTTTTGTATATTGTTCCCTGTATGACTTCTTAGAAGAAAAGCAATAGACAACTACAAAGTTAAGGAACTCTTACTCTTTCTGCCTTCTTTATGCATGCGATTGTCACTCTCAGTTTTTGTTCAAAAGTTTTGATTGGAACAAATAGCACTGCCCTGATGGCTAACTATGAGGGTCCTGGCTGAACATGAGTGAGCAGTTTGCCATTACAGCAATGAATATAGATCACATGCTGGGTTTAATCCACAGAGTCATCATTAGCAGAAATAGAAGTGTGATCATCCCACTCCATGCAGCGCTTGTCAGGCTGCACGTGGAGTAGTGTGCCCAATTCTGGTGTCCACAATTGAAAAAAAAGATGTAGAGAGACTGGAGAGGATCCAAGAAGGGCCGCAAAGAGGATCAAAGGGCTGGAGAACCTGCTCTATTAAGAAAGGAGTCAGGTTGTTTCTACTTAGAGAAGAGTAGGCTGATGGGAGATATTCATCAAAATATTCCAATACTGAAAAGACAGCTACAAAGCAGACAGAGGTTCTCTTTTCACAAGGAGCAACATGGAGATTACGAGGGAAAATAGGTACAGGTTGCTCTTATGGTGAGAACAGAATCACTGGAACAACCTCCCCAGAGACATGGTAGAGTCCCCATTGCTGGAGGCTTTCAAGATGCAATTGAACACGCTGCTAGATGATCTCATCTAGGTTCTTTTTCCCAGGAAAGGTGGGGCCAGATGATCTTTCAAGATCCTTTCCAATCTGGGCTGTTCTATGATTATATGAACTCTTTTTAATATCATTAAAGGTTTAATTAGTTATTCCCCTTTTAATATGGCAGGTGTGGCCAGGGGAAACTGTATTCCCAGACTTCACCAACCCAGACTGCACTAGCTGGTGGGTGGAAGAATGCACACTCTTTTATAGCACAGTACCATATGATGGGATCTGGATTGTAAGTAATTCAGAATTTTAATTTTCATTTTTATTTAAAAAAATAGGTGAAGATAGATGTTTATCAAATTCAATTTGCATTGATTTTGAAAAGGATGTTTATTATTACTAACCTGAAATCAGTGAACAATGTGTATGTCTTCTGCTGTTGAATTTGCAATTCATATTTTAATTTAAGATTTTAAATTGAACCATTAACCATAACATTTGAATGCTCAGTGTGCTGGATTTTGGATGTTCAGTGCTTCAATTGATGGACCATTGCTAAAAGCAAATGCTAGCACACTCTTGCGCTCAGAAGGGTAATATGTGGAGACCTGCATACCTGCTCAGTGAATATGTGCTACATAGGTCCTGAATACAGGGCATAACACGTAAAATCTATGTTTGTAAGCTCCAAGCAGCTCATGGAATTTTTGTTTAGTAAACCTGAAATTGCTATTCCAGATAAGGATTTGGAATAATCAGGTTCTTCCACAAAAGGACTAAAATACAGTTTGGCACAATGGATTTTAGATACAGTACAAGGAAATCAGGTGTGATTAAAAACCATTTTAACCAGATTAATTTTTTAAAGGAATATCCTGTAATAAAGTTTCTTAAAGTATGGGGCATGAATGAAATCTGTGTTTGAACTTCTCATTCCCTGTCTCAGCACCTTCTTTTCTTAAATCTTTTTGTGATTTTCCTACTTCCTTTTACTTAAAGATAATAATAATAAAAAAAAAATCTAAAAACCTCAAGAATCTACTGAATATTTTGCCATGTATTTTAAAAAGCTGTAGCAATTTTAAATTAACCTATATGGAAAAATACAGTCCTTTAGCTGCTATGTGTGTGGTGGGTTGACCCTAGCTGAATATCGGGTGCCCACCAAGCCTTTCTATTATTCATCTCCTCAGATGGATAGGGGAAACAAAATATAACTAAAGGCTCGTGGGTCATGATGAGGACAGGGAGAGGTCATTCACCAATTACTGTCAAGGGCAAAGCAGACTCGATGTGGAGAAAAAGTTAATTTAATTTTTTGCCTATACAAAACCACCTTCTTCCCACCTCCCCATTATTCCTGGGCTGAACTTCACTCCTGCATTCTCTACCTCCTCCTCCCATGTGGCACAGGGGTATGCGGAACAGGGGTTGAAATCAGTTAATCCTGCGTTGTCTCTGCTGCTCCTTCCTCCTCAGAGGAGGACTCCTCACATTCTTCCCTCCTCCAGCATGAGGTCCTTCCCACAGGACACAGTCCTCCACCAATTTCTCCTGTCAGCACACCCACTCCAGTGTGGACTTCTCTCTTCACATGGGCACAGGTCCTGACAGGAGCCTGCTCCAGCACAGGCTTCCCACAGGGTCACAGCCTCCTTCAGGCATTTTCCTGCTCTAGCATGGACTTCTCCCCAGGCTACAGATGGAGATCTGCTCCACCGTGGACCTCCATGGGTTGCAGGGGGCCAGCCTGCCTCACCATGGGCTGCACCATGGGCTGCAGGGAAATCTCTGCTCCAGTACCTGGAGGACCTCCTCCCCTTCTTCACTGTGGTATCTGCAGAATTCTTTCTCTCACATGTTCTCAATTCTCTCTCCTGTTGCCATTGTGAAAGTTTTTATCCCCCTTCTTAAACACATTATCCCAAGGCGCTAGCACCATTGAGATGTGGTCAGCCTTGGCCAGCTACAGGTCCATCCTGTAGCCAGCTGGCATTGCCTTCCTCAGACATGGGGGAAGCTTCCAGCATCTTCTTACAGAAGCCAACTCTGTAGCACCCCTGCTGTCAAAACCTTACCACACAAACCCAGTACAATGTGTTAGAATAAGGTTTTCTGAATTATTTTTGCTGATTCTGTGGTTCCATCAAGTCAAGCAATGAAGTGTAAGACTGCACAGATCTCTTACAGGAAACAAATAATTTGATCGAAGCAAATTATTCACTAGAACAATTCCTTCAAGATAAATTTGGTATCTCCTTTCAAGCATTCTTTCCTGAAGCATGTTCAGGAATGTACATAGAAATGCACTTACAGCACTGCTGTAATCATGGAAGGAGACAGCAAAGTTTGAAAGTATAATGGCTTGGGAAGCATTACAAAGGGCATGTTTAAGAACAGTCACCTTGTGCATTTTGACAGAAAGTAAAAATGTACGTTGTTTGGTTCTGCATTTCTCTCCAAAACACACTCCATAACGAAGACATTTCCTTGAGAGATGTGTGGAGTTGGTCATAGGTAGGGACAGTGTATACACGAGAAATTCATGCAGTTCCTTTCTGTGGAGGAATAAGATATAGCTCTTGCAATGTGAAACTCAACCTGCATATAGAAGTCTGTCCAACACTGTCACTGATATTAATATAGGAATGGACGAGTATTTGAGCTGTATCATAACTCAGTATTGGAGTTATATCATTCTTGCCTAATTGATTGGTAGTAGTTCTAAGTGATTATTTCTTGAAGGATAAGAGAATAGAATGTTAGACTTTGTTAGGAAAATGTATTTGAGGAAACTTTATTACATTCTGCATCTTACCTTTTCAGGATATGAATGAAGTAGCTAACTTTGTTCGAGGCTCGAAAAACGGTTGTGAGCAAAATGACTTAAACTATCCTCCTTTCACTCCAAGTGAGTCCATCTACTTTAACTAGAAAGCAAAATGTCAAAAGGTTTATGAATCGCTGTGCAGCTGGCTAGAAGTGTGCAAACTGATTTTAGCATAGTTCTTACATGTGGGGTTTGAACATTACTATTGACAGGTAAAAGCCGCATCTCTGGAAGTTTTCAAGGCCAGGCTGCAAGGGGCTTTGACCAAACTGGTCTAGTGGAAAGTGTCCCTGCCTATGGCAGGGGGGGTGGAACTAGATAGTTAAGGCCTCTTCCAACTTAATCCATTCTATGATTCTATGATGCTATGATTCTATGAAAATGATGATATACTTTGACCCTCATCAAAGGCATGGTTTATTTAAATGGGTTTTTTTCTTCCCTTTTCAGATTATTATTGAATATTGTCGTTGCTTCAGTTATGTCTGATAATATAATGATCTCATCTCACTATCAGTAGCTTTCAAGATGCATGTAAAACTAAAACGGATTTCTTAGTTTTTATTAAGTAGTAAGTCTAAGTAACTATTGCCAACATGTTGTCAGATAATGACTCAGAAATTCAGGGCATAGTTCTCAGTTATTCTTTGCATGGGTGAGAAGCTCAGAAGTAGAAAATGTCACATAGCAAAGATTAATCAAACCAGCAGCCAAGAGTAGCATTCTGTTTTTGTAGTAGTAATACCGGCCTTAGTGCAAACATTAAAGACAAAAAAAGACTTGAATGTCATGAATGTGCATTAAAGAAATTATTGTAAACATTCATAATAATAATGTGCTTTAAAAGAGATATTTGTATTCCTTTATTGAAGGTATTCTTGATAAAGTCATGTTTTCCAAGACGCTTTGTATGGATGCAGTACAGAAGTGGGGGAAGCATTATGATGTCCACAGTCTTTATGGATATTCCATGTCCATATCAACACGGAAGTAAGAAATGCATTCTAAAATCATTACAAAAAAAGGTTTCAGAACAGTATATGGCCTGCATTTCCCAAAACAGGAAGAGATTTCACTTCTACAGGAGCCCAGTTCCTGTAATTATATTTACAGGAATTTAAATATAATACAGTCCTGTATTATATTTAAATCAATACAGCTAAGGCAAAATCTACTAACTAAAGTTGGTAGTAAAAGCTACAAATTGGTTGTTAAAACTATATAGAACGATTATTTAAAATTAATGTCTTGAACTTCGCTAAAATATGCCTGGTTAACTGTAAAGGAGTCCAAATACCTGGGATGAATAATTATTGTAAATCAGTCACTGTAAATCTGCCTTATAGAAAACTAGTGATGTCTGAGTTGTCTTTTTCCTTTGCATGATTCCAGTCTTATTTCCTTTTAAGAGTCATTGAAGCAATTTTCCCTGGAAAACGGAGCTTCCTTATTTCAAGGTCTACTTTTGCTGGTTCAGGAAAATACACAGGACACTGGCTGGGAGATAATGCAGCAACATGGGATCACATAAAATGGGCGATACCTGGAATGCTGGAATTTAACCTCTTTGGAATTCCTTATGTATGAAATTAGGTTTTGACCTCCTTTCAAAACATATGGATAAACAGTAACTCTACCTCTGTAATAACAGATTATCTAATGAAATGCTATCTAGAAACCATCTTAAATTTTCAGCTCCAAATTGATGCCCTTTAGAAATCTGGTTTAAACATTTATTTATATATTTATTTTTATCCAATAACTGATTTTTGGTTTAGGCCGCTTTTATTATCGTGGCTGTGTGTCTATGGTGAGATAAATGTAACAAAATTACTATCTTATATATCCCAATCTACCTGTTACTTCTAGCAGTTTTTAAACACTAGTGATAGATGTGAAAAGCTTTGTTGCTTTTCTTATAATTTCAAATGAGAGACATCCATTTAAAAGGGAAATAGCAAAATTCCTTTCCATGATTTAAACTTGTATGACTCTTGAGCTTTTTTCCCAATGTACCCTATTAGCAACAAACAGGAAGGTAAAGATTTGGAAGAAACAAAATGATGAGCAGTGTTAGGTAATAGTTTAATTTTTTTTTTTGTATGACATAGTTGAATTTGAAAGAAGAGAGGCACAAATCTGTTGAATGGGTCAGTCACTCTGGCTAGCAATGAAGGTTGAGTTAATTCATCTCTGAAAACTAGAAGTGTTGTGTAGCGACTAGAGTTGCAACATACCGTATATTCAACATATTATGTTTTAATTCAAAGATTGGAGCAGATATTTGTGGTTTCTCTGATGACACCACAGAAGAACTTTGCAGACGATGGATGCAAGTAGGAGCATTTTACCCATTTTCAAGGAATCACAACAGTATAGGATTCATAGTAAGTTATGCTTTCTCTTACAAAATGCTTTATGTTACAATACCATATTCCCTTTAATAGTATTACTAGTAATCATTGCTCTGTCACTGATGGTGATGTGGCTGACCAGTTTGAAAATGGCAGAACCTGAAACTCTCTATGAAATGCCAGATCTGAGAGGTTTAGCTTCATAAATGTTCATTGGGACTACACTTATTTGGCAGCTGTTTCATCACTGTTGCTTGTGCCTACCACTGTCACGAGACTCATCTGACTGACTGTAGGAGCCCTTTAGCGTACACCTGACTGCACACTAGAATGAAAATTGGGCTAACCCTTATGTGCCCTCCTTACAGACGGGTAGGAGGGACATGCAATGCAAAACATGGGCAGCCAAGAGGAGTACCACTGGAGAGGGCTGGAGCACAACTCCTATGAAGACAGACTGAGAAAACTGGATTTGTTCAGCTGGAGCAAAGAAAGGCTCTGGGGAGAACTTAGAGCAGCTTTCCAGTACCTAAAGAGGCTACAAGAAATCTGGAGAGGAGAGTTTTACAAGTTACAGCACAAGGGGTAATGGCTTTAAACTAGAAGAGGATAGATTTAGATATTGTAAAGAAGTTCCTCACTGTGAAGATGGTAAAGCAGTGGAGCAAGTTTACAGAGAAGTTGTAGATTCCCCATCCTTGGAAGTGTTCAAGGCCAGGGGCTTTAAGCAACTTGGTCTAGTGGAAGGTATCCCTGCCCGTGGCAGGGGTATCAGACCTAGATGATCTTTAAAGTCCCTTCCAACCCAAACTATTCTATGATTCTGTGATTTTATGATTCTATGATTAGGACCTTAGGTCACAGCACCAAAAAGGTGAACACCATGCAGCTGTGCACTTTTGTATTTCTCCCTGTATGAAACAGCACCCACTCATCTTGTTTGGCAGAGGGTTTTCTGCATGATGAAAATAATAATAATAATAAAACCAACGACAACAATAATAACAACACCATGATATTTGCTTTCAGTCTCAGGATCCGGCTGTATTTGGATCTGATTCAATGTTGGTGAAAACCTCTAAGTATTACTTGAACATTCGCTATACTTTGCTGCCCTACCTGTATACACTCTTTTATAAAGCTCATACTCAAGGAGACACAGTTGTGCGGCCACTTTTGCATGAGTAAGTTTACTCATTAGCCTTCGTGATAATCTTATGATAATGAAACACATTAAATATTGTTAGGAACTTCCTAAAGACTGTGAAAGTGCACACTGGAATATATATAGACAACTAAAACAGGTTGCCAAGAGGTGAGCCATCCCTGGAGACATTTAAGGCCAGGCTGGATGTGGTTCTGGGCAACCTAATCTAGATGCGGATATCCCTGGTCATTGTAGGCGGGTTGGACTAGATGATCTTTGAGGGTCCTTTCCAGCCCAAACTATTCTGTGATTCTGTGAATTTCTCAGTTCATGAAATACCATTTTGAAGTAATCAGAAACTATCTGTAATTTTTCCATCTATGCATGTGCTATGTCACTCAATCTTGAAGCTGCTATGAGATGTTATTGTCAGCTTACAAAATTATTTACCATAATAATATGTATTAGATATTTAATTTATACTATATGAAAATATAATATTAAATGTTTATATAATCATTATCTATTTCATATGTATGCAAACATAAATACACATATTAGAATATGTATAGTTTCTTTCCCTGGGTACACTTAAATAAGCTATATCAAGGACACATGCACACCTACACTTTCACACATGTATAAAGAAAACTAAACTAGTAAGATTTTTTTTAAAAAGGCAATTTTGATATTCCACTCTACAGTGATGATTCTAAATAGTTATTGCCCTGAAATCTTGGGGTTGCTGGTGATGGTATACTTCCTAAACACTGTTACTGCTATATCCTTCCATTTGCCCAGGTTCTACTCTGATGAAGAGACATGGAATATCTATAAGCAATTCCTGTGGGGTCCTGGGCTGCTTATTTCCCCTGTACTTGACCCGGTAGGTTTGGCTGGTTTGGTATCTATCTCATGACCACTTCATAGGGCACAGGGATACTTTGAGGAACCAGCTCCGGCTCTTTTCTCTGGCAGGCTACTGCCAGTCCTGTTATTCCTTTATTTCTCTGATTAGAAACCACCTTCAAGTTCTGAACCTTTGCTGTTTGGTCTTGTGACAATTCTGTTATTCAGCTTAAAGGTTATAGCTCCTCTACTATATATGCCTTTCCTTCTGAAATCACACTCCCCCTCCTTTTGAATGCTGCAGAAAGCTGAACCACAAAAGTAGGCTCTGATATTTCCCCAAGGATCCCAGGAAATTTGCTCTGATCCAGTTCTTTGTCTTGAGCAGACCTGTAAAGTCTTTTGGCAAAGTGATTGCGGAGGGCCTTGTTCAGTAGCATTACCACAGCTCTATCGCCAGTGCAAACATGGTTTTTGCAAAAACCTCAGTGAGAAAAGAATGGACTGATATGTACTTGCCAGCAGACAAACTGGGACTCCATTTGAGAGGAGGTTATATAGATCCTATTCAATAACTCGCTAACACAACAGTTGCAAAGTCTGCCTTTAAACTGAGTGGGTTTATGTTTTGTTTTGGTTTTTTTTCAAGAGTGGGCATGGGACTTTCAGGTTTTCAGCCTGTAGATGGATTCCCAGCAAGCTTAAGTTTTCCTCTTTCTTTTTCTTTTTTTTCCCCTCTTCATTTATGATTCCAGTTTTATCACTGCTGAAATGAAAAATCTTGCACTTTGTGCTATAAAATACAGCTCCCATTTTCTAGTCCTCGATGGAGTCAAAATCATCTGGTCTGATATTCTGATTCACCTCAACTTTGTTTTATCCCTGAATTTCCATCAGAATCAGCTTTTCTTGCTGATTTTCAGCTTGTCTGAGCTGCAAGGAAACAGATTGTGGCTTATTCTGTGGCAGAATCTTGTAACTTGTGACTGTTAATGCCAGTAACACATATGCCATGGAGAAAACCAAACCATTTATTAAATACATAAATGAAAGTAAGGATCTGAAAGATGCCAGCTCAAAAAAGGGGGAAATAAAGAAGACACAGAGATACTTGTGGGTATGATATGAGCTACTGGATCTGAAGCGTTGCGACTTTGGGTTGAAGTCATTGAGCTGCTGAATTGTAAAATGTTGATTCAGTGGCCTCCCAGCAGCTTTGCAGAAATTGTGCTTGGATTGTTCTCTTCCTTTCTGGATATCATTTCTTTTTCATCTTCCAGGGTGTGGTTTCAATTCAAGCATATATTCCTGATGCTGTGTGGTATGAGTATGATACGGTAAGTAAATGCAGAGGAAGCTGTGGGGAGATTTTGTAAATGGTGATGTGATGAAACAAGATTTTCAGCCCTGCTTTGGTGAGAGACGCCTAAAGTAAACCCTGCAGGAAGTAAATGGTGAGATAAGGGAAGAAAGGTGGTGGGTTAAGTGCATGACTCAATGCCTTTACGTGCCCATTGGCAAGTAGATATTTACATAATTTGAGCCTTTTCTAAAAGGAAGCTTTAAGATAAAACTCAGGTTGTAAGAAAAAGTTCACAGCAGAGAGTAATGGAACATACCCATTCTGTTTAAATTCCCTGTCAATAAGGGAGCAAAAATTTCAGTGAGAAAAGAATGGACTGATATGTACCTGCCAGCTGACAAAATGGGACTCCATTTGCGAGGAGGCTACGTCTACCCTACTCAACAACCAGCTAACACAACAGTTGCCAGGTATGACTTAAAACTGAGTGGGTTTATGTTTTTTCTTCAAGACTGGCCTTGGGACTTTCAGGTTACAAACCAGTAGCAGCCCTTGAAATATGGGGGTAACTGTGAGCCACACTTCCACAACTGTTCACATGACAGGCGCAGTGATTAATTCCAGGTTTATTTGCATAGCATTTTGTAAACTTGCCATGTGTTTTAATAAATTGACATAAAAATGAAAGGCAGCCAAGGGCTAATCTAAGGTAATTCTCAAAGTATTGCAGCCCTGTTGAGCGTCACTTTCTCAAAATGAACATGAAGGATGCATTCAGACTGGTTTGATATTTGTTACAGATGTAAGACAGAAAATCTCTCTTTCAACAGCCGCAAGAATCCAATGGGACTTATAATTGCTCTGGATGACAATAATGCCGCTTCTGGGAACTTGTTCTGGGATGATGGAGAATCTACAGGTGAGCAGTTAACAATTGTGAAATAAGTATTATTAGCAAAACTTTAATGCATACAAGTTTCAATCGTCCTGCTGATTTCATGGAGCAAGAATAAGGCATTGTGAATATTGAAGCCTCCTATTAATACCTGAGCATTACTTTTTCAGCACTATTAATAGTGAAGCTGTAATTGTTACTGATTTAGTTTTCACTTGTTTAGGTTTCACTATGGCCTTAAATACATAAATGTTTGCTACATTAACATGCTGACTGTTAAACCATGCGGTCAAGCCATATTCTGGCATTCATAGAGACTGGTTTCAAGGGGGACAAGAATGCAAATAATTAGTGTTTGATGCTAAGAATCGGTAGAAGATGAAAAACTAGCAGTAGTTTTTATTCACCTTCTGGAATTATTAAATTGCTTATGAAAAGAGTTGAAATTTTGTTACCTCCAAATTATGGTGCTGAAGCCAACTATTTCCAGGCCATGTGTTTTCCAAAGCATAATGGCGTATATGCATGTGAGTAAGCTTGTATGGGTTATATTTGTCATGTTACAAACCTCTCCTTTAGTAAAGAGGCCAGAGAACTTGTTTCCTCCTTGAACTCTAAATATGCAAGGCCTGTCAGCATCGCTTCTTGTGATCATAGACTCATTGAATGGTTTGGATTGGGAGGAACCTTAAGGATCTTCTAGTTCCAACCACCTTCCATGGGCAGGAAGCACTACTAGACCAGGATGACAAAATCTCAGAATCATTCCTGAAAGCCACATCCATCCTGGTCTTGAGCACTTCAGCAGCCGCAGCCTCTTGGGCCAACCCGTTACATTTTTTGCCACCCTCATAGTGAAAAATTTCTTCCTAATATTTAATCTACCCTCTTCTAGTTTAAAGCCATTGTCCTTACCAACACTGTCACCCCACAAAGAATGCCACCAAATTTGTCAAGCACAATTTTGCCATGTTGGCTGTCATCAATCACCTTATTTTCCACGTGACTGAGCATAGTTTCCAGGAGGACCTGCTCCATGATCTTGCTGGGCACCAAGGGGAGACTGAGCAGCCTGTAGTCCCCTGGGTCTTCCTTTTTCCCCTTTTTAAAAACGGGGGTTACGTTTCCTCTCTTCCAGTCAACAAGAACTTAACTGGGTCGCCACGACTGCTCAACTATGATGGATAGTGGCTTGAACACTTCATGTGCCAGTTCCCACAGGACCTGCTGATGCACTCCTCAGGTCCCGTGGTCTTGTGCACCTTCAGGTTCCTTAGATGGTTATGAACCTGATGTCATCCTACAGTGGTTGTTTCGTCATTCCTCCAGTCCCAGGCATTTTTGCCCGACTTCCATATTGTTGGTATGCATCGTTCGTTAGCTTGGAGGTGATCCTTGAATATTACCCATCTTTTCTTGGCCTCTCTTCCCTCCAGGGTTTTATGCCATGTTACTCTACCTAGTAGATCCTGGAGCAGGCTAAAGTCTGCCCTCTGGAATTCCAGGGTACTGAGCATGCTGCGCACCCTCCTCGCTGCCCTAAGGATCTTAAACTCCTCTATTTGATGTCTGTGCAGCCAAGGCTGCCCTTGAGCTTTGCATTCCCCACCCAGCCCTCCCTATTGGTGAGAACAAGGTCCGGCATTGCAGCTCTCTGCATTGGCTCCTCTATCACTAGAAGGCAGTTATCATGTTGAGCTGGTGATGACAGCACTTACCTCACCATTCATTTTTTTTTCTTTCAAGCAATTTACAACACACATTCCTTTTTCTTACTCTAAGATTAAGGTCACTGCTTAACTCAGATGAAGTTAAAATTAAAACCAAACAAACAACACAAGGCTTTAATATGAGGTTAAATTTATGCGTGGAATACATGCATGTCTAAGGAAAGCAGAGGTCATGCTCAAGCAATGGAAAAAACCTTTTTCATTCTATATCCATAGACATATACTTCATGTTAATCTTGAGATGAAGGAAATTTTGGAAAATGAAGTGTCTAAATCTAAACACTTTAGGCTGCTCTTTCAACCTTTGTCTTTTATTGCACACTTTTTAGAAAAGTCAGCGAAGAGTTCAAAGGGTTCTTCTGAAATGATTTTTTGAAGAAGCTTTACAAAATGCTTAGGCTTGTATAAAATGATTGAAGGACTTGTATTTCACAGAATTTATTGTTTTATTTACAACAAACCATAGCATTCAGAGCTAAGGATTTTGGTTTATGGTGTATGCCCGTTCATAGTGTTGCATTTCAAGTAGCCCCAATCTCCTGATTCATGCATCAATGCTGTATCCATAGAATGCCGTCAGTGGCAAAAGTGCCAGAGTTTCCTTTAGATACACTGAAAAAAACATAGTTTAAAAAATAGGAAATTGGTAACAATAAGAATGTACAGATAAAAATGAAGTTGGAGTCATACTACTATTGAGGTAAAAAAAAAGTAATGCTTATATTTTTGTTAATGCAAATAACGACACACAATATTATGTGTGTTTAATTTATAATCCTGAAAATTAGTTAGAGGTCCTGCAGGCAGTAATTCATGGAGGTATTTTACACACCAGGTGTCTACCTATGCATGACTGTTTTTTTTGAGAGAGATATTTAGGAGATATTCAGGAGATGACAGCGATTGTCCCATATGAATCAACCTCACTATTGTAAATCCACAGCAGTATCTGAATTCGTGCATTCTTACTTCAGATACAACTAACAAAAGACTAACATCTTCTACAACTAATCACCTTCTTCTAGACACTTAAGTGGTCTAGTTTCTCTGGTTTATTCTCCTCTTGCTAAAAGCTACCTTTATCCTTTGTCACAATATATTTGTTTCACTTGTGCAGGGATCAGGGGTTCAACTGAACTTCCATGAAAGCAGGCAGGTCTTGGCCTTCAAAACTGCATTCCCATTTCTTAATTGCATAGCTACCTTGTTCTCTTCAGTGTGCATTCAACCTGAGGATCTCTCATTTGTTATTTTCATTGTACCAATCATATCACCCAGAAAAATTCTCAAGCCTCTATTACTTTATTTTTAGTTTTGTGGAAGTTTGGGATGCTTTTAAGAAATAGAGCTGTGATTTGTCTGGTTATTGCTGCCATAAATATTGAACGTCTTGGGTGGCTGCTATAGGTATGGGTGACAGCTCTATGTACTCCTTTGTCAAGGCCTAAAATAACAAAGCTATTATTGTACTCACTTCTGTTAAGAAACAAAGCAATAAAACATCTTATGAGTTTCTTTCCTGACCAAAACTTACAGGTTGCACTCTCTTCAGGGAAACTGTTTACAATTTGTTTGCAATGACAGTATTTTCCGTTACATACATGGTGGAAAAAATACCAGATTGACTCAACATTTGGATTTCTTTTCCCTGGGTGTGCATTATTTCCTCTCTTATGGTTCTGTGGTAGAGATTATTGCTATTATTCTTGTCATTTTTGCATGAAAAGCACTGTTTAGGGTATTTTAAAGGATTAGCTTCAAGCCATCTACATTTAAGACAAGGTAAGAAGGTGTAACAGTAAAATAAAATAAAATTAAAAAAAAACCAGTACATTTCAGAAAAGCTGGTTTCAATGAATGTTTGGGAAATGTAGAAAATCAGACATCCTGGGAGACTGTCCTAAGGAAAAAAGTAAAGGAGACATTTCCATTTCTCAGAGAAACTTTAGTAAATATTTGAGACACTCAGCGCAGTCTCTAAATGCAGTAATGATAATAATTAGAAATCCATTGGTGTCTAGTAGTGCCACAGTTGTGGTTTTAATGCTGTTCCTTTCCACACTGCAAATGTAAACTTCTTTCTTCACTTTTTAGGTACAATTGACAGTAAAGCCTACATTTACTATGAGTTCACTGTTTCCAATGTAAGTATTTTACTTTAAAAGATCTTAGAAAATTTTTCAATGTTAGCAGCAGTACCTTCAAGGACTGTTCTATTCTCCTTCCTTGTTCTCCTGTAAGATTTACTAAGAAGCAAAATATTTGGCAAAATCAAAGAGAAGTAATGTTCAAAACACTGTCATCTTAACTGGCATTAAAATCTGCTGGTTTTAATTTTCTTAGTTAACATAAGAATCTACAGAAATTCTATTTAAGAATAATAAACTCAGCAACAACATTTATTGAATGAGAGGAATATAAAGCACCAGTGGGAGTTAAAACACAGGCCAGAAGGTGGTGAATGTGATCTTTGTTATTCTCAAAATACTGAAAAAATCTTTGAATATAGTAAAAATATAGCTGAAATTTCCAGAGAGTGAGGGAGATGTACGGCTTGTCTGCACCCACAGAATCTACTTCAAGGCTATGTTTTAGGGGTTTGTTTTTTTTTAAACTGAAATGTTCTTGGCAGGGTTCTTTTATGGCAGAGTGAAGTCCAACTAGTGTTTCT
The DNA here is from genome assembly GCF_033815535.1 of Pezoporus flaviventris. Classification (NCBI taxonomy): domain Eukaryota; kingdom Metazoa; phylum Chordata; class Aves; order Psittaciformes; family Psittacidae; genus Pezoporus; species Pezoporus flaviventris. Next base: position 31,936,356 of record NW_026892561.1, read on the forward strand.
ATTCAATATTTACCCTAGATACCATATGACAAGGACTCCAAGTGATACGATAGCATATTTTTAGTATAATAATAATTTCTGCTAAAGTTATTCTTTCCTTTGCCACTGTGAAACACCAGGGTGGCAACTGAGAAAGAATGCATGAGAACATGGGAGTGAAGCACATGCATTACTGTTTTTTGTTTAATCATATAATCATTAGTAGATAGGAAACCTCAGTCACTGTTGGAGTTTGAGACTCTTAAAATCATTAGTTGGCTGTAATGATGTTGAATTAAAAATTAACATAAACTTTCACATTTAGAGTAATAAGGAAGTTACACTCTGGCACATGTGCCAGCCACTGTACAGATCCATTGTTTGGACTTTTAATATAATAAGGAATGGAATTGACTTGGAACTGGAATTTTTATATCAGGGAAATTGAATATGAACCTTCACTTGTTAGAACCCCACAAGATCACAGTAGAGTAGAGGTTAACTGCCTGTAACAGACACCTGCCAGCCTTTTCTTATTTCTGAAACAAGCAAAAAAAGGAATCTGGAACACAACTATGAAGCTTTTTTATATGCATGTTGAGAAGCATTATTGTGACAATAAGCAGGGTAATAATATGTTAGGGAAAAAAACTACTGGCTTACTTAGTGCTACAACATAAGATTTTGAAAAAAAAATTGTTAAATCAGGAGTATTTTGACAGAGTTTTTTTTAATAAAAATGTACTATTTTTTTTTTTTTCAGAACGTTCTAACTATGACTGCTATAAACAGCAATTATGCTGATCCAAACAACTTGATGTTTGAAGAAATCAAAATATTGGGATCCCTTCAGGAAATAACAGCAGTTACTGTCTCTCAGAACAATGTTGGGGAAAATTCTCCACATAATATCACCTATTATCCTTCAGAAAAGGTAACACAAGAATGGGAAAACAGAAAGCAAACATCTATGAAATTACATCACTTTATATATTACAAAGGACAGCACTCAGTCATGTCATTTCAATGAAATATGACATCTATTTTGTTACAGAAAAGAAGTATAATTGCATTCAACTCAGCTGCATAGAAAGTGCTTCTACATTTTTCTCTCAGACCTTCTGTGCAACAGAAAGTTTTGTTATGCAGTTATTCATACAGCAACATTTAACATCTAAGAGAAGGAATACCTTCTATGATTTTGTGCTATATTGGAGGATGGTTACAAATACTTATGTATGTTTTAAATGAATGTTTATGCATTGATTTTTAAAACAAAATCACACTGTTTAAACCTCCTTTATCACTTCATGCAGAATTTTTCACAAAGTGAATCCAGAAAAGAGCAACCCTGTATTCATGTGCAAAGCAAGTGCTCTGGTGCTAGTGGAAAGCTTTCATGCAAGTGCTTTCCCACGATAAGGATAGCTCCAGCATTGCTTTGAATTTGCATTGTACACTCTTCTCAATTATTGCAAACACCTAAATTACCTATTATCACAGATGCTGAATGAAAATAAAACTATTTTTTCTTACTTCTTGCATTCATATTTCTAAAAAATGAAGGATATGTACCCTTACATTTATTCCGGCTTTATTCCAGGGAAGCTGTGGGGGCTCTTTTTTTTTATTATCCTTAATTTTTTAGATTTTAGCTGCAAGCAAATCAGTTGTGTGTGTTTGTATAAGTGAGACTACATCAAATATTACACGACAAGCTTTTTTGTGAATTGACATTAAGAAAATGTGCTCTCTGCTGACTGAAGGGCAAATGGATGTGATGTGGGATTTGTTAACTGTTTATTGTTTAATATTTACAGGTTGCTCATATAACAGGACTTCAGCTTGAACTAGGAAAATCTTACACAGTACAATGGAGTCAACAACTGAGTGTCAATGAAAGATTTGACTGTTATCCCAGTCCCAATCCAACACAAGAAAGATGTGAACAACTTGGCTGTGTTTGGGACGTAAGCAAAAATAATTTCTTGAAATTCATGAGACAGAAATGTTTCCAGGATGATAGCTTTCTCTTTATAATTGTTACAGTGGAAAACAAAAATAGTCCGTCAGATTTGTCAGATTTAAATAAAATGGGGGCGCGGACATCAGCTGTCCTAGCAGATGTTATTTACTTCACTAAAACTAAGGTAGTTGCCAATCATATAAGTTCTTCTGAAGTCTTTCAGAAACCAAGCTAAAATGTGGTATTTTTCGAAAGACAGAAAAAAGTTATATTAGAGTTGTGAAAAAATAGAATAGTATCCTCAGCTACCTCTTCTGTTTCACTGGCACTGTGGCCTGCATGTTGTATCGCCTTTGTTGCATCTTCATAGTCACTCAAGCATACTTTAAGTCAAACTGATTACTCTGGATCTCAGTTTGGGAGAAAATCCTTAAATCAATAAAAAAATTTGACTCTTATGTGAGCTTAATTGCGTATTCCCGTGTTGAGGAGCTATTTTGAAATCATAATCTCTGACATGCAGTTCTTTAACACAGAGCTTCATTCATTAATATCCCATGGGATATTAATTATCCCATTATTATATGGGAGCTGTGTGCCCTGTTAGGGTTAAACTTTAAAGGGTCCCTCCAACTAAATTACTCCATGATCCTCTAAATCTAAATTTTACAGCCTGAACATACATCCTAACCATGAAGACCAAAATTTTCTGCTAACTACTCTTGAACCAGCAACAGCTGAAGTGGCTGTTGGACTCTCCTGGTTTTGTTGCACTATTAGGAATATTTTTTTAAATTTTGGACATTTGGAAATGACTGTTCTTGTGAAATCAAACTCTGGTCCTGTTATGAACTGAGTATGTTTTGAATGCTTGCTCAGGTTGAAAGGTGCTTTCATTTTGGTGAAAGCAGATGAATAAATATTCATTAACAAAATGCACAAAGCAGACATAGTTTCATGTGAACAACTAGGCAGGATTGATGGCAAATATCCAGAAGTGGAAAGCTAATGCATTAACATTCACTAGCTCATCTGACCTCAGAATACTTAGTTTGAGTGTTTATGTTCAACTGTAGCAGGAAACTGAAAGTAATTTTGATCTTGCTGTCAGGAGATCTTTGCTAAATAGGATGCAATTCTCAGTAGATATTTTAAGGGGAATTTGTGTGAATAAACCCAATGGAAAGGTTTCATCTGAATATCCAATGGGTTTTGGGCACACCCCCTTGATGGCAGACAGTGACCAGAGAGCAGTGTGATTAAAAGGGAGGAAGCTTTAGGAATTCTAAGAGGCCACAACTAAGCTATGTTGTGGGATTGAGCTGAAGATCACAGATACAGGGAAGTTAAATTCACCTTCCTAGTGCAAGCATTCAGTTTCTTGACTCAACTATTTGTGCAGCCTTCACTGGATTGTTTGCTTATATCTGATTTAGTGTAGAGATAAATGGGTTCTGTTCACTAGTTGAGTAAGTTTTTTCCACAAATTTTACATTTGATAGATATCTGATAAAAATTGAAACTTTGGATTCCATGCTAATAGCTAATAAAAAAATACAGCAGGTCAGTGTAGCTCACTAACCTGTAACTTATTTCCATTTGTATCAGGAGACATCAGGCCCAGGTATTCCATCCTGCTATTACAGCTCTGACAATGCTTATTCTGTAGACCAAGTAGAATACACCTCATCAGGTTTGGCAGCCAACCTCATCTTAAACAGTGCCAACACCAAAGCTAACGAGGATTACACTACCCCAATCAGTACACTACGCTTGGAGGTGAAATATCATCTTAACCACATGCTGCAATTTAAGGTAATGTCATTCCAGAATTTCTAAGGGTATGCAATGTCCTGTTGTTAAAAACAGCCTTATTTATAGAAATTATAAGGGCTTTTTCTAGTCAGTTTTATATTACACAGAATGTAGCACCCTTGCCTAGATATGTTTCTCCTTCTAATCAACTGTTACTGCTCTTAGCTTGCATATTTTTTGTCCTAGAATTTTGTACTCAGTTTTCCAATGAAATTATATGAATCAAAAGTATAATGTCAATGTATATCTAAAATGTCAACCACAAACTCCAGAACTGAAGGCCTTTTATTAATATACAGGTAAATTTATCTATAAACATTGTCATTTTCACAGTTGATTTTCAAGTTAATCATTTTACTTCTATTCTAAAATTTTTAATGCACTATTTTTCAGAATATAATTTATTACAGTGAGTGTAATAACACTGAAATAATTGTGAAGCCTTAAAGCAGTCAGGCATAAAAAAACTCCCGTCAGCTTTCAGAATACAGGAAACTTTAAAAAGTATCTCTCAAAGTTGTCTAAAAGATGAATCAGAAAGATATTCACTCTACATACATATATATTTAAAATACAGGTGTATATTTTAAGTTAACATAAAAAATGGATAATCCATTCCTGATCCAAAATAGATCCTTTAGGTTCATTTCTTTTTCCCCAAACAAACTACTGTGAATGAACTGGTTAAAGAATACATACTGAAAGAAAACACTCATCTCAGGGTTTTCAACAATTTTCTATCAGATCAGATTTCTATTAGTATAGATAAGATTTCAAACAACTCATTCACTGAAATGAATTGACTTTTACTTTATAGATCTATGATTATCAAAATGCACGATATGAGGTTCCAGTACCACTAAATCTCCCAAGCTCCCCAACAAGCACAGATGAGGAACGACTCTATGAAGTATCAGTTCAGAAAAAACCGTTTGGTATACAAGTTCGTCGCAGAAGCACAGGGAGAATCATGTAAGCCACAGTAATTTTATTTTATTTCAGCTGGTTTAGTTAGCTCTTTCCAAGCCAGACTATTTCCTAGTGTACTGTATTCTAAACACCTTAAGACTTGTTCTTGTACTCTTCCCATGAAATGGTTCTGTCTGCCAAATGCCAGATGCTGCTTCAGTGGAGGTTGTTTCACCATTGCATTGTATGAGAACACTGACTAGAATCATAGAATAGAATCATAGAATAGATAGAGTTGGAAAGGACCTTACGATCATCTAGTTCCAACTCCCCTGCTGTGAGCAGGGACACCTCACATTAAACCATGCCGCCCAAGGCTCTGTCCAACCTGGCTTTGAACACTTGCGATGGATGGAGCATTCACAACCTCCCTGGGCAACCCATTCCAGTGCCTCACTACCCTAACAGTAAAGAATTTCTTCTTTATATCCAATCTAAATGTCCCCTGTTTAAATTTTAACCTGTTGCCCCTTGTCCTGTCACTACAGTCCCTTATGAAGAGTCCATCCCCAGCATCCCTATAGCCCCCCTTCAGATACTGGAAGGCTGCTTTGAGGTCTCCAAGCAGCCTTCTCTTTTCCAGGCTGAACAGCCCCAGCTTTCTCAGCCTGTCTTCATACGGGATGTGCTCCAGTCCTCTGATCATCCTTGTGGCCCTCCTCTGGACTTGTTCCAACAGTTCCATGTCCTTTTTTTTATGTTGAGGACACCAGAACTGTACACAATACTCCAGGTGAGGTCTCACAAGAGCAGAGTAGAGGGGCAGGATCACCTCCTTTGACCTGCTGGTCACACTCCTTTTGATGCAGCCCAGGATACCGTTGGCTTTCTGGGCTGCAAGTGCACACTGCTGGCTCATGTTCATTTTCTCATCGACCAACACCCCCAAGTCCTTCTCTGCAGAGCTCTTTTCTTTGCCCAACCTGCAGCTGTGCCTGGGATTACTCTGACCCAGGACTAGGGAGAGTTTGGAGAAAGTGCCCTAAGCAATATCCTGTTTTTTTCTCACAATTATCTGAGGTTTCTCCCTGGTCACTTCTTAGTCTGACACTTGCTAAAAATCCTTTACAACATGATGAAGTATGGAATACAGACAACTCCAAAGTCCATTTCTTCTGCAGTTCCCATTTGTCCAAGAGGCACAACAATTTTCTACACTTCCTAAATATTTCCTCGGGTGACCACACCACTGATCATTAAGGACTGATCGTTTGGTTTTGAGGAATGGTTACAAAAAAGAAAATAAAAATTGTAGTGTGTTAACTAACTTGCAGATGGATTTTGGTAATATGACAGCCAATAAGTCTGATAGGAGCTTCATTGTTTTCCTTGATTAAGATGAATTTGGAGCTAAAAAACAGAACAATGATGTTAGCAGTTGTATGTGTTATGGTTTTTAGAAAAAAAAAATAAAAAAATCTTATGTAATTTTTTAAAAGTACCCAAAACTTCATTGCAAGCTGAGTTCCTTGATGCAACTTGGTGTGCATGATGCCTGTGTATAATATTTATGTCTGTGAGAGACATGGAGGACTTTGTGTTTCTAAACTGTGTATCAAATTCTTAGACATCCCCATTTCATATGCTTGAAGTTTTCTCCATAGCCATAACAGATTTATTCCACCTTTACGGAAGAAAGAGATTTTTCAGAGAAAAAAAGTAGCCTCAAAAAAGTAACCCAAAAGAAGTGTCAGCTAAACACAGCCCTGAAAACACTGTATTCTTGCTTTTATTTTCTTCTTTCCGTTTTAGCTGGGATTCACAGCTGCCCACCTTCACATTCAGTGACATGTTCATTCAGATTTCTACTCGTTTACCATCCCAATATATATATGGACTTGGAGAAAATGAGCACACAACGTTTCGACGTAACACAAGCTGGCACTCCTGGGGAATGTTCACAAGGGATCAGCCTCCTACTGTAAGTGGATGCAAATGTGGCTTTTGGACCAACGATCCTAATGTGTGGAAGTATCCAGCAGTACTTTAAAGTCCAGTGAATGCCTGCTGGTACTGGACACACATATTTGCTTTGATTATATTTATCATGGCTTATAATTTGGATGGTGTCTCAATTGCAATGGTCTTCTCTAAACATATTCTTTGTGACCAGTGTGTGGAGTCAGATGTCAGAAGACAGCAAATGGCTTAGAAATAATAGCACATTCTTCCTTTTTTATTCTTCTCGGCTAATTATTCTGAAAGGTAGAAATGAGTCAGGAGAACTCCTACTACTTTGGGATTAATTTAGTGTTTACACAGGTAAATCAGAAATCTTGTGTCTATGTGTATACCTGCGTTATTTCCTATGAGGGCATAATGTTTGCAGTTTTGAGGGAATGACCAATGAAACAGCTGAATTTCCAGTTCAGATTTGAATATATTTTTAAGTAAATGAAAGTGAACAGAATGTCACCAGCATCTGCTCCTGGGGAAGGACTTTCTCATTAGCAAGTGTTAAAGGCAGTAATATCTTTGCTTTCCTTTCTGCCTGGTCAGTCTGAAGACAACTGACACAAATTGTGAAGTTGAAAGTGATGTTCTGTAGGTATGCTTTGTAGGTGTGTAGGGTTTAAGTATATAACTCTGGAGTTTACTTGTATGTTTGGCAGTCATGTCTCATCTTTTATTAAATTTATTAATAAATGTAAGTTAGTGAATGCTTGTGATATTTCCCTGTCAATATGTATTTTATGTCGTTTGCAGTACGAGTTGAATTCTTATGGTCATCATCCATTTTACATGGCTCTTGAAGAAGATAACAATGCCCATGGAGTTCTATTTCTTAACAGCAATGCAATGGGTAAGAAAAACTTAGATTTATTTTCTCAGTGTGTTTTATTTTTATGATCACTGTTTTGCAACAGTGGCAAGTCCAGGCACCATTTTCTCCTTTCAATTTCTCCATTTCCAGATGTGACATTACAGCCAACACCTGCCCTGACATACCGCACCATAGGAGGAATCCTTGACTTCTACATGGTTTTGGGCCCAACTCCGGAACTTGTTGTACAGGAGTACACTGCAGTAGGATTTTTACTCTGTTACAAACTAGTGTTTGTTTAATTGGTTGGTTTGGTTTGTTCTACTCATCTCATGTATTCACCACAAATATTCTTTCTTATTTTTAGCTGATTGGACGACCAGTCATGCCACCCTACTGGTCTTTGGGATTCCAGTTGTGCCGCTATGGATACGTGAATGACTCAGAAATTGCCCAGGTGGTGGAGGAAATGAAGGCAGCTAGGATTCCTCATGTAAGCGGTAGCAGTTAACATCTGAACTCATGCCAGAACTTTTGTCTTCTTAGTATTAATAAAGACCATTTAAAAGCACAAAATCAAAGCCCCCCCCCCCCCCCCCCCCATGGTAGAGTAGAGCAGACTATTTTTATGCCAGAGCTGAACACAGAATCACAGAATAGTTTGGGTTGGAAGGGACCTTCAATGGTCATCCAGTCAAACCCCTGGCAACGGTCAGGGACATCTTCATCTAGATCAGGTTTTCCAGAACCACATGCAGTGTGGGCTTGAATGTCTCCAGGGATGGCACATCTACCACCTCACTGGGCAACCTGTGCCAGCGTTTTACCACCCTCATTGTAAAGAATTTTTCCCTCACATCAAGCCTAAATATCCCTTTTTTAGTTTAAAATTATTGCCCTCATACATCTCTGTAAACTCTAAACCATGTTAAATGTAGGCCATAGGCTGCTGTAATTTCTTTATCATTTGTACCAAAGCAGCACCCAGACGCCTTAGTCAGTAATGGGCCCTAGCCCTGCTGCTTATGAAACAGCAATGGTCAACAAGTGAAACAAGAAAGAAAAGAAATGAATCAGCATCATTTCAGTATTATGGTTCTATGATTTTATAGTATATTGCTCTGTGTCTTATCAGCTATGATTTGGCACAGATTGTTGCTGGGAAAGTTGGAATAGCACCTATACCTAACAAAATTATACTGTAAATTGAATATGACTCTTCGTTTTAAATGTTCTAAACATCACACTTTCAATACAGAGCAGCTGTTGCAACCATTTCCTTACAGATATGGTAGCATATGTACAGTTTGTGTACATACCTGTATGTACAAATCTAGGATGTTTTTGTCTGTCATGTGTTAATTTCTACCCTTAGACTAGATGCAGTAGCAAAGGGTTTATTTTGTACTGGACTTGCTGATAGGGTGTGCAAAATTAATTTAATAACTTTAGCTTAAAGTTACAGCTGCTACCAATTTTACAGGTCAAAGTTTTTCACAGATTTTCAATTAATTTCTAGCCGGCAAAATAGAAAAAATATTTTATTTATTTATTTATTTTTTAACTGCAGGATGTCCAATATGCAGATATTGACTATATGGAAAGGCAACTGGACTTCACCATTGGCACACGCTTTGCTGGATTACCAGCTCTGGTTAACAAAATAAAAGAAGAAGGAATGAGATTTATCATTATCCTGGTCAGTTTTGAATACTACTTCTAACTTCCAATATATCATTGCAGAATGCAGGATATATTCAACAGCATTTCTAAAATTGTTTTCTGAGCATGCAGGTAAAAGTGTCTTTAATTACAGGATCCAACCATCTCTGGAAATGAAACCAATTATCCTACCTTCTCAAGAGGTGTACAGGATGATGTCTTCATAAAATGGCCCAATACCAATGACATTATATACTCCAAGGTACTGTTCTTAAAAAATGGTGATGGTAGAGGCATGCTGTATCCAAGTAAACAGCATGTCAGCCTAGGCTTCAGTGCTATCCTCAGTGGGAAAGTCTGTTAGTAGCATAATCATGCCTGGATGTAAATGACACATGTAATAAATACTACAAATTGAATTGCCTTCAGTTTGTGTTGTCGTTCACATAGATATCAGGGAAGAATGGTTATATCTGTCTGTTGCTGATGCTCATTCAGTGTGGTTTGATTATTTTATAATAATGTCCTTTGTCATATTAGGTCTGGCCATTTCTTCCTGATGTGGAAGTCAATGAGTCGCTGCCTGAGGAAACCCAAATACAGGTAAATATTGCTATGGCTTTCTTACTGACTCAAATATAGACAGAGCAGCACATGAATTAAGGAAAATAGCAGCAAGCTAGTTGATGAATCTGGGGAGAAAAATAAGGCGCTGAAATTCACTACACTTCCTAACAGAGCCAAAAAAGTTAGTGAAGGAGTAACTTACTTGTTTTTTTTAAACGAATTCCAACATTGTAAACAGGACATTTTCAAACATGTATCTGTTTTGTTTTTCTACTATTTTTACAGCTCTATGGAGCACATGCTGCTTTCCCAGACTTCTTGCGCAATTCCACAGCAGAGTGGTGGAAGAGAGAAATCCTGGAGTTCTACAACAATCCCACCAACCCCTCAAGAAGCATCAAGTTTGATGGCTTGTGGATTGTAAGTGTAGAAATGAATTCAATTTCTGGGTTATTCTTTTTTTCTCTGCCAGACACTAGAAGAGAAATTACACAGTATATGTACTACCGATGAAGCTCAGAGGGTATCTAGTGTTGAATTGCCATTAGGTAAAATAAAAAAATAATAAGCTGAAGGGAAAGTAATCAGAGCACCAGGCAGAACCTGATCCCTCAACCAAAGGCACCACTTTGGCTCTAGGTTGTACTCTTGCACTGCCTTGGTATGTTGTGACTTTCTTCCTCCACTGTGACACTCATTGCACAGGGGAAACAGGCCAGACTCACAGTTCTTCCCTTGAAACACTTTGTGGCTCCTTGTCCCTGCACCATGCCAGGGACTGTAGTGATAGGACAAGTGGTAATGGGTTTAAACTTAAACAGGGGAAGATCAGGTTAGATATGAGGAAGAAGTTCTTTACTGTGAGGATGGTGAGGCACTGGAACAGGTTGCCCAAAGAAATGGTACATGCTCCATCCCTGGCAGTGTTCAAGGCCAGGCTAGACAGAGCCTCAGGCGAATTGGTCCAGTGTAAGGCATCTCTGCCCATGGCAGAGGGGTTGGAGCTAGATGATCTTAAGGTCCTTTCCAACTCTAATTATTCTATGATTCTAAGATTCTGTGATTTTGTCAAGAAAACATGGAACGGCAGACTGAAACTACAGCTGCAAGTGATTCTTCTACAACACTGTTTGTAATACAGAATTTAGTGTGTTTTGTAGGTTTGAAGCAAATACAATCAAGTTTTGCTCTCTGTTTTTAGGACATGAATGAGCCAGCAACTTTTCTGAATGGTGCCATTGGGGGCTGTAGAAATGAACTCTTAAATATGCCACCATATGTGCCTCGTAAGTCTGATTACTCCTTAAAAGTTTTAGGTCATTATAGTTATTATGTAATTTCTGATATGGTGTATGTGGCATAAATACATAAAGTTAGGTATATAAGACCACAACCCCTAACTGAAAGTGGTCCTTAAGTTCTGAGAGTATGGGTATATTTTAACCCCATCTATTTCAGTGGGAGCTGTAACTGCATGACATTTTTAAAAATAAAGCCATTCTTAGTTGCCTTCATATGGATTCTGATACCTATTTTAGATCTAGGTGCTTTGCTCTAGGCATGGTGAAGAATGTAGTTCTCTGTTTTGCAGTTTGCTCAGATTAATAATGCAATTAATTAAAAATTTAGAAAATATTCTTGTGTCTCTTCTCATTACCATTCAGCTAGAATAGATAATATATATAATACAGCTAGAACAGATAATTACCGTTATCTATACAAATACTTGTAATAGTTAGCATTCTTATCTTGGCTTTACATAAGTACTTGTGTACAGTACCAATTAGTAATTTCTTTATTAATGGTTTCTTAACATACTCATGTTGCTTACTCTTGTTTTCAGTTATTATGAATAGTTTCTAAGAAATTGTAAGGAAGTTAATATTCAGACACAGACCATACTCCCTGCCACACCCATTTTCTCTGTATATATGGATGATCTGATGATGCTTACAAAGATGCAATGTCTTCTGAATTTGAATATACTTTGTACTCTTTGAGCCTCTTTAGTAAGAACATCTGTAACTGAGCTATTAACACTTAGAGAATCAGATGCCTAAATAGGAATGTTAGAAATATTCTATTTTTGGAATGTTATTTTTATAATTATAAATAAATAAATGACAGTGTACATGCCTAAAAGAGACTGAATGGCTATGAAATGATGAAAATTAAGGAAAAATAACTCTAATCATTCATAAACATTTGAATGTTCATTATTAATTGGTTTTGTTCTCCTTCCACTAGATTTGGGATATCGGTCAGATGGATTAATTGTTAAAACTCCATGCATGGAAGGTCAACAGTATCTTTCAGATGGTACTCCAGCTAGACACTACGATGTCCACTCTCTTTATGGATGGTCACAAACAAAACCTACCCTAGAGTAAGTGAAGTTTGCATACTTTCTTGCTGTCTCCAAAATGGGTTACACATGAATATTCTGTGTCTATATTCTTCGAGGCAAACTTTCACCACTTTATTTAACATGCCTGAGAAATCTTTCTTTTCATTCCATTATCTTTGATTCTTCAGTTCAGCTAGAAGTGAACTTTGATGTTCCAAAGTTTAAGCAGCAGTTCTATATCTCTGTCAGCTGGGACTATTTCAGCCCCCTACTGCCCGATTAGCACAGTGATTTTGCCCATGGTGCAGGCAGGGTAATACGAACCTGAGCTGCTGGAAGGGATGTGCAGAAGAGCAAGTATGTCTGCACAGTTCTAAGCTGAAGCTGTGCTTCTGTTATTTCACTACAATAAATACTTTCTGCAACTGGAGCCAGCTAGAAGAAAAAACCCACACCTGCTCAAGCATGTCTGCACCTGCAGCTGCATCACTGACTGTCTCAGGACAAGCAGGCAAAGTCTTTGTTTTGAGTCTAGAAGCTTTAAAATCACTGACCCTGAGCAGATGCAGTTTTCAAGGTACATTTTAAAGAGAGTTTACCCAAGTCTGGTACTAAAGAAATTTACTGCTTGCCCAGTTGGGGAGCAGGTCTTGGTATACCTGTTCCAAGGTCTTCATCCATAAACATTATGTTGTACAAGCTTAATTACTGACCTGGATTATGAAATAAGATGGTTACAGTGCTGTTTCTCATATAGTTTAATTTGTATGTAATTACTCACAATTGAGCGTTTCCATATCTCAAAGCATTGAAACACAATGTGTCTTCTTTTCAGCAGAGGTTTCTATTATGAGGCAGCCACCAATGCTAGGCTAGGGCAATGCTCTGCATTGTAAATGGAAGCAATCAATCCAAAGACTCTGCTCTGGTATTCATTCACAAGGCAGAATGGAGAACAGGTCTGAACATCTTGATCAGGTCTTGGGAACAGTAATGACTCCAGGATAGTCTCACAGCATTATCATAATTAAAATATAAAATACTTCCTGTTTTCAGGTTTGGCTGGCATGACCTGGTTTACTTCTAGCACTGCCACTGTTTTCACCTTACACTGTACATCCAGTGAGGAAAAATGAATATAACTTTTAAAGAATGTTAGTTTAAGAAGGGCTTGATTATGGCCTCTATTTAAAACAAATTGAGTCGTAGTGAAAGGGGAAAACAGTGTCTTTTAAATTGCAAACTGTGTGCATAAAGCTTGACTTTTAAGAATTTATTTTCTCAGTTCCAAGTCAAATCTTATTATCTGTTCCTTTCTGAATAGTACCCCGGCCTGCTATAGATAACATCTGATCTAATGATAATATATCTGCTGTTTCATCTCCAATTCAATGAGTAAGCAAGGAAAAGTGTTTCTGTAGAGGGCTTAGCAACTTTATAGACCTTGCTACCTTTAATATCACCAAAAAGAAATAAAATATTAAGGCTGCTTGAATTTTTGACTGAGTGGATGTTATACTTGGCAGCATGACATTGCAATGCTGCCAGTCAAGGCAGAAGTGAAACTGCTGACAGGACAAGAAGGAATATCTGATACTTCTGCTGTCAGCCAAATCACATGCAATTTGGGCATTGTAAGTAAACAATAATTTGACAGTTACAGGAATATTACCAGCATTTCTCTGTATTAAGTATGAACACAAATGTAGTGAAATATGAGCTTCTGTTTTGAAAGGTACCATAAGAGAAACTATTATAACTTACACACCTTTAACAGATATTGTCACACTTGAAATTTAGAGAAAATGTTATTTGCAAAAAAAAATAATATATATCAGTTTCCACTTTATTCTTTGGTAGTAACTGAAGGAGTACTTGTGCAACAGAAGATATGTAATTGCTTTTCATGTATACAGCTTTGGCTCACCCCTGGATCACAGAGTTGGCACCTTGAGTCAGCAAAACACTCAGGCCATACTCATTCTTGAGCAGTTCTGTGTATCATATACACTTCCTTTACATTTGAAATTTTATCTGCAATTTCCAAAGCATTGTTGAAGTAGGGTAGACTAAGCAGAGGCTGAAGCATGTTACAAAGAAATAAAAAGATACTAGGAAACTTACAGTTTGTCTTGGAAGAAATAATTACAGCACATTAGTCTAGTTCAATTACTACGGTAATTAAAGTGACTTGTGCATTTTTTCTGTAATTATAGTGTCACTAAAGCTGCAAATCCAGTAGAAAAATAAATAAATAGTGCATTATTGAAGCAGCTGTTTAGACAATTATTGTGGAGTTAGCATTGGAAAGCAGTGTGATTTAATCAGTGAAGTTTCTGATTAGTACTGTGGTTTAGTACTTTGCTGTAATGATTCACAGTGGGTGCATGGCTGCAAAGGAGCTGTTCTAAGAAAGTGGAGCAGTAATGCATCCATGCTAGGCACACAGTGTAGACCAACAGCATACACTACAGAGAAAGGTGCTCATATCCTCAGCTGAGAAACCAGGAACCATAAATTCCCCTGAACTCAACAATTTTTTTTATTTTTTTTTTCCTGCTTTAAGCTTACTTGGTTGCCTCTGCAGGTACTTTGAGGCAATGACCAAGGTTTTATTTAAGGAAATTAAATAAAATATTTAATTTCCTTAAATAAAGTTTTTATGTATTTGAGGAATGAGGTTACTTAGTTAATTTGTTCTCCATCCAGCTCATTCACACCCACACCTCCCAGACCTCAAGGGCTCTTCTGAGTCATCAGCATGTCACAGTCTCCTCTCCCTGTAGCAATGATCCTTAGGAAGGCCATAGCAGTTTAGTGCCAGAACATCAGAAATACATGACAACACTTTCCTGGTGCTAGCTATATTTTTATACCCCAAACCATAATGCTTACATGTTTCCCACCCTGTAGGGATTTGCCTCTAATTTGGGAAATAAAAATAAGTCCCACCATCCTCAAAAGT
The DNA here is from genome assembly GCF_033815535.1 of Pezoporus flaviventris. NCBI lineage: Eukaryota > Metazoa > Chordata > Aves > Psittaciformes > Psittacidae > Pezoporus > Pezoporus flaviventris. The sequence continues at coordinate 31,951,390 of NW_026892561.1, forward strand.
TAATTAACCTCTGGTTGACATCTCTTCTGCTTATGAGGAAGACAAATGTGATCAGACCAAGAGGTCAGCTAATGCTAAGGTAGTCACACACATCGGTGTCACTCCTTCACTCTAATATGTTACTTGCCACAAGAAGAAAACAGCTGGTTTAGTATGTTGCTTCCAGACAAATCCATGTTGGTCGTACCATATTGATATCATGTCATCTTGGTATTTCTGAAGCTATTACAGATCCATTACTTGTTCTAATATTTTTTTGGCAACAGGAGTTATACTGGCAGGTCCAATAGCTCTGACACCTCTATTTTGCCCCTTCTGATATTTTTGATATGATTTCTGTTGAATTATTTTTAACTGCTGCTGCAAGTCTTCAGGTATGCTAAGAAAGGAATGAGGTGTCCTGGAACACACCATGGAGACCTTAGATGGAGACCTTAGAGAAAGTGCAAGTTGGGCTACATCCGCAAGTTGTGGTTGCTTCACCCCTGGAAGAGTTCAAAGCCATTTTTGACAGGGCTTTGATCTACCTGGTCTGGTGAAGGGTATTCTTGCCCATGGCAAGGGGTTGAAACTAGATGATCTTTTCCCTTCTAACCCAAAACATTCAATAGTTTTATGATTTTAACATGTCCTTGCCTGCCTGTTCTTTTTCCAGTTACAGGTTGGCTGACACTGCTGAGCTACTGTCAATATGTGAATCACAGTAAATTGCCATAAAAAGCACATCTGCATTGGATGTATGCATATTCATGCATACAGCAATGCCCTCCTTTGCTATGAAAATATAAGCCCTTTAATTTCAGAGAATCTGGTATAATAAATTCCCATGTAATATTTCTCATGTAATTTGTTTTTTGCTCTATTTTCAATGTCAGAGGTTTGCAGGATGCCACCAAGGAGCGTGGGATCGTTATCACCCGTTCCACATATCCCAGCAGTGGAAGATGGGCAGGACACTGGTTAGGTGATAACACTGCAGCTTGGGATCAGCTAACTGCATCTGTTATTGGTATGAGAAAGAAAAGTATCTGTATTCAATTTACTGTATGCAGTTACTTCTGCTTCAGCTGCTTGCTTCTAGTATTCATGTGGTTTTATCTCATGTAAGCAATTTAATTGAGGAACCATAATAAGTGGTCAATACCTTTTTTAACTTCTTTAGTTCTGCACCAGGTGCTAGGAACACTTTTATTCCCTTGGGATCAACCAACTTTGTGCCCTGTGACCTGCCCTCATTTCTTTCTTTGCTCCTGACCAATCAGCTCCCATCACTCTGTAGCAGAAGAACATGGCAGACTTGGGGTTTTTTATTTTCATTCACCATTACAATAAGTATTATCTATGTAAGCATTAGCATACCAAAGGGGGACAAAAAAACCCACAAAACAACAGCCAGTAATATTGAATTATTTCTCCTTTCAGGTATGATGGATTTCAGTCTCTTTGGAATATCTTATGTAAGCTAACAATTTATTACCTTATTATCTTGATGCTGTACATAATTTTATTTTATCTCAATTGGGTCATTTTGAAACTTTCAGACAGGAGCTGATATCTGTGGCTTCTTCAAAGACTCAGAGTATGAGCTGTGTATTCGCTGGATGGAACTAGGTGCATTTTACCCATATTCAAGAAATCACAATCAGAAAGGAACAAGGGTGAGTCACAAGTTTTTAATAGTTGTTAACTGCTGGGCCTTTGCAACACAATATAGAGACCAGCCAGAACATCGTACAAGCTCACCTGGCTCAAAAAATTACATTCCAAGCAAAATGGACACAAAAAGATGTTTGGCTCTTTATCAAATAAAAATTGTCTTTTTTATATGCTAGCTTGCCTATAAGGCTCCCCCTCACATGGGAGGCCTTATGCTGCTCTGGGATTTGGACCGCTTGCAGGAAGCATATTCTAAGTTTGCTTTGACTGAATCCAACTCCTACGTATTTTTCCCTGTGCATCATTTTTATTCAAACACGCTACACTGGCAAGACTAAAATAGAGCGCTTTGGTGGCAAATGCACTTAAAGGAGCAAAGCTGACCTTAGTGCTCTCAGCCCTAATTGACCATAATTATACATCAAATGAGAAAATGGAACAGTGTAATCAGATTTTGGAGTAAGACTCGGCAATTTCTGTACTCTGCACATATGCCACCATCAGATATTGTATTTCTTTTAAGAGGAAAGTAATTGCCTAAATGTCGGTCTGTGCTGGCTAAGGACTATATTCTAGAAAGCTGTAAAACAAGATAACTGGAAAAATAAAAAAAAATGGGAACAGCACTTCGTTCCAGTTAAAGCTCCAGGTCTAGCAGAGTAGAGCTATTTATATAGCATATATCTGATGGATTAAGGTCTCCTTTTCAGAAACTGCTTTATCTTGCAGCGGCATACCTTTCGATAGGTCTTTTAATGCCTTTAAAAAAATGCAGATTCAGGGTTATCATGTTGCTTCCAGTCTTGCCCAATTTGCCAAGGTATTCTTCAATACATTTAATAGAGATTGGAAGTGCTCCCTGACATCAGTTGTTAGTGCTTCACTCTCTGCTTGCAAGTCCTGAGTGCTGCCCTGCAGAAAAGAGGGATAATAAATTATGTACACTAGGATGTGTCATGCCTTTGGGACACTTTGCATTAAGCAGTTTTTATAGTACTCCCCACAGGTTTTTCTCACCTTTTCCCTTTCCAGTTCCCCTCTTAGGGCTGACAGTGGTACCTGCTGGTTTTAGTGTCACTTCTTAATTGAAGCATAAATAAATGAAGGTGCTCTAATTTGGCAGAGAAATTTCCTTGTCTTTCTCTTGCTTTGTTGATTTTGGGTGGTCTGGGGTTTTCGTAGCTTTTCTGAGCAAAACCCAGCTGGACTAACGAAAGTCTCTTTCAGAGGCAAGATCCTGCTTCCTGGAATGCAACATTTGAGGAGATTTCCAGGAATGTGCTGAATATAAGATACACCTTGCTACCTTATTTCTACACTTTAATGTATGAAGCCCATGCCCATGGCAGCACTGTGATCCGCCCCATGCTCCATGAGTAAGTGGGACTCCTATACTCTTCTTATCAGGAATTTCCACTGAAAATTTTGTAGTTATGACCCTCATAGTTACAGCAATTAATATTTAAAAAACAAACAACAAAACAACCACAAGGTTGAGTATGAGCTTTCAATGGCAAGCCTGACTCAATTAACACTAGTTCTTCATTTTTCAAAACTGAACATCTTATTTTCTGGGAGTAAAATTCAAATTTTAGATCTCACCTTTAACCTCTTCTAGGGCAAGGAACAGACTGCCAAGTGTATGTAGAATAAAAAAATAAAAAAAATATAAAAAAGCAAAAAATTGCTGGATAAAAACTTTTGGGAAAAGATACAATTCTGCCATAAATCATGAGAGTTTTGCAGGGGAAAAAAAAACTGGCTTTTTTGTTATGTCCAAGCTTATATACCAGATTTTTTTTTTTTTTAATTTATTAATGCAGTTAGACACAGAAGCTTTCTTTGCTCCTTGTCAGGTGGGTCAGTACCTGCAAAAACCTTTCTTCTGTTGTGGAGTTAGATGTGCTCTTCATCTATACACGTCTTGTCTGAGGAACACTGAGCTGTTCACATGTGTTGACTTCCTCTTTTCAAAGCAATTGCTAAAGAAAAAAGTAGCACAAGTTAGAAAGTGGTTCCCAGTCTGTCCAGAACCTAATCTTACTATTGCTAATCCTGGCCAGGCACAACAGACCTTCTGAGTTTTGTGATCTGAATACACTGAATAGCTGTGGCAAAGAAATGGAAAACTAAAGCTAATAGCTTGTATTTCTCTAATGAGTTTCACATTAGGATCTTTGTGTATTCCTGGCAAGCATTAACTGATTTATGAATAGTAGAATAAAGATGAGGAAATATTAGGTACTAGGAACAGTACATTCAAATGCTGACAATAGTTTTTTAAAGAAGGAACACTTTGGAAAAGTTCAGCATGCAATGTTTAATCATTATTCTGTTAACTTGAAGGTTTGTAGAAGACAGAACAACCTGGGAAATATACGAGCAGTTTCTTTGGGGACCTGCACTGCTCATCAGTCCTGTGATGCAACAGGTACATTTTTAAGAACTTAAGAAAATACTAATGTCACTTTAGCTTTCACTTTTCACTGTCACTTCATTTTTTTCATTTAAGGTACCTAAACCAAGTATTCTTAATTCCAGAATGCTGTAACAGTGAATGCTTACTTACCCAATGCCCGCTGGTATGATTACCACACAGTAAGTAATTTTAAAAACTATATTTTATATGTCTTCTTCACAATGCTGCTTAGACGGCAGAAAGGGTGTTCTGAGAGTAGTGGTGAGGTGTGAACCCCTGCCCACCCTTTTACAAACTTCCATTCAGTATTGCTTCTTAGCAACGTAACAGCTACTTAGCTAATAAAAAGAAAAGCAACCTTGATTCCTGTAATTATTATCCCACACTAATATATAATAACATGACTACAGCTAGAGTAAATTAATTTGAGGTACTTCTGTTGACTTTTTTAAGCCTCAAATAATATACATAATGACTTTGTAAGGAATACTGGAATGGAGAAACACAAAACACATTTAGCTGCATCACCTTTCACAGAAAATAAGAAAAGATTTGGTAATTGGAAGAGCAGGCATCACAGGTCATTTCATTAATCACAAGTTTGTGTTTCACCAGACTGGCCCCTTTAGTTCGGCTACTGTGACCTATACTCAAGGCAATCTTTTATAGATCCTGCATTTCAGTTTCTCTTATAAGCATTTGGTAGTTACTTCTGCAGTAGAAAGTCCTACTTCATCAGGCTAGCAAAACATGACAATTTCATTATAAAAAAACAAACCCAAACAAACCAGTAAAGTGGGAGCAACTCAGTAGAGGATTTTTAAAATCTTTTCTACATAGGATGAAGATATTGGCATTAGGGGACAGTTCAGTCTTTTACCATCTCCTTTGGAACATATCAATCTGCATATCCGGGGTGGATACATCCTTGCTTGGCAAAAGCCTGCTAATACAACTTTTTACAGGTAAGATTGACTGAAATTTAAAATTTAGTTTTGCACAAATACAAATAGATAAAATACTATCAGTCCTCAGAGAAGATACAGGTATAATGGCACTGGAGCTTTATGGCCGGCTTTTCTTTCCTCCTGATGGCCTCCTTTAAATTTCATAGGATTAGTTTAAGAAGATGACTTTGGGAGATAAATTGAGTGGCGTGTAATATTTTTTTAAAACATTCTAACATTTGAGAAATATGAAATGTGGTTGGTTACCTGAGGATACTGAGAGAAAAATACTATGTTTTCTATAGCCGAAAAAACCCCATGGGGCTCACTGTCGCTTTGAATGACACTCTGAGAGCAGAAGGACAGCTTTATTGGGATGATGGGGTTCGCATTGGTATGTATGATGCTTTTTGCTTTCATAAAATCCTTTTTTTTTGCTATAAGGATTGATGGTCAAGTTATTTTTCCTGATTTAAACTGCATAATGCTATGATTTATAGAATTGATATGTTGTATGAAGGAAACTGTGCCTGGGATGAAAGGCAACACAGATAACAAGGATTTGTCCTCAAACCAATCAGAACCGTAAGTGTAGATTATGTGGGAAGCTTTAACTAATTTTGTCAACATTACTGAACTTAAATCGTCTTCAGATAAGAGATATTTAAAAGTCATTTATCCTTTCCACCCAGTGTATTACCATTGTAATAACATTATCACCCAAGATTACTGCAAGCAATGCAGGAAATGGTGTTATTTTGCATAATGATGCGTAGGGAAGTTTGCAGGATGTTGTTAGTGTATTTTTTGGTGCTCCACTTACACCACTGCACAGTAATTCAGAAACGATGACTAGGTTCATGGAAATCTGATGATAAATGAAATCAACATAGATTACAAGATGTATCTCACCAGGATGCCTGTGATCTCATTTTGGTAAGGCAGAAAGGCAAGAGCCTACAGTGCTCGTGATTATCAGCATTACTTTAGTGACAGGACAAGGGGTAATGGGTTTACACTTAAACAGGGGAAGTTCAGATTAGATACAAAGGTGAAGTTCTTTGAGGGTTGTGCAGCAGTGGGACAGGTTGCCCAAAATGCTCCATCCCTGGCAGTATTCAAGGCCAGGTTGGACAGAGCCTTGGGCAAAATGGCCTAATGTGAGGTGTCCCTGCCCATGGCAGGGGTGTTGGAACTAGATGATCTTAATGTCCTCTCCAACCATTCTATGATTCTATGATTTAGTGCTTAACAATAGGATTGGTAAAATGTACAACAGCAGTTTCTATCAATCATGGCTGTGCCACTGGACAGTGAATAGGGTTGGATGTGGGAAATTACTTCCATGCCTTCCTCAGCGAGAAACATTTTTTCTCTTTCTGGTCTTAATACCCTGGACTTTCCTAATGCTATTTGTTTGCCTTCTTTTGTATCAGACCTCTAAAATGTTCTTACTTTGTCCTCATTTAATTAGCATGCTGTTCTCTAATGAAAGTATTTTATGCTTAAAAGTATATGTCTTTTGGAAATACAGAAGTTTATTCGTGTGTAGATACATACCATATGTTGATGTGTAAAGTACATATAGACACAATTTTTGAACTAACATTTTGATAATGTGTTGAGGTGAATAACAAATACATTTTATTTTATTCTTTTTGTCAGATGCATACGAAGATGGTGTATATCTGCTAACATCATTTACTGCTAATCAGGTAAGTAATGTTAGCTCACATTTCTTTTAATGATCAGTTTAGGTGATTACTATTGTATTTTTAACTTTGGGCATTTTAATTTGGAACTTCATAATGCCTTGGTATCTTACCCTAACATTAACTTGTACTCACAGTGGATTAGACTACAAGTAATATGATTAAACTGCAGCAAGGAGAACTTTAAGAATGATTCTGAAGTTAACAATTGTAGCGTATTGTTAAACAAAGTGTATATTTATGGCATTGTAATTTCTGATACAGTTCTGAAAGTGCAAGTTTATTTCATAAATTAGTTCTATACAGTGAAAGCGCATATCAGTGCTGAACCTCTGCAACATGCAGAGGGGTCAGAACAGCTATGCCAGGAAAACCAGCGCTTGCCAGTGAGAAGGAAGCTGGAGGCTGCAGGCAGGAGGCTTTAAGGTCAAAAGGCTTTGACCCTGGTTTACAGCTGCAGAGAAATATGACTGCCCAGCAAAGAATTTGGTTTTCTTCTCAAGAATGGGCACGTAAAATTGTTCCCAATCCATTTTGCAAGTTCAGGGTCTTTGCTGTTCTCTACCTTGTTCAGCTATGCTGCTGTTCCCAAAAGAAAGAAATGTTCATAGGGTCAGAAGGAGGGCATCTCTGTTTTTTTTTTTGTAATTTATTGTCTACAAACTTAGTTCTGGGGAGAAGCAACAGAATATAGAGTCATTGGCAACTACAAAATAAATCACTCTCTAAAATGGCAAAGAGGGGGAAACAAGACCTGTCCCATTAATGAGTTCTACTCATGCCCTCCCATGCTGATGACAAAACCAAGATGTGTTTGTGGTTATGAGCTGTAAACCTGAGTCCTAGTTCTCCAGGCATCCTAGAATGTGTACATTGACCCCATTCTATAGAAACAGCTCAGTATCCTGTTGGAGACAGCGGGTTTTGCTGCTGTAGCCACACTGCTCTGCAAAGCCTGCAAGAAACAGCCTCATGGGGGAATGGAGAAAGTGGTTAAGTACCAGCACAGCTTTGCACAGTGCTGGTGTGGATCACTGCCTCAGTTTGGTATTACTTGTTCTCTTTATTCTTCAACACAGAAAATCTGGCATCCATTCCTGGATAACAGACTCAATGAATGGGAGTGCTCATTTTAAGTATTGGCTTTTCTAGGGCATTGTATTTCAATTTTTATCATTCAGTTGAATATCTGGAATTAAATTAGATGTAATTATGATGACTTCTGGTTTAAAATAAATGCTTTTCTATTGTAATAGAAAATGCATTTTATTTCATTAGTTTTCCAGAGTGACAAAATGTCTTTTAATTTTCTTTCTTCTAATTTAATTCTGTCTTTGTTAAGTAACTGGATGTTAATTGCTAAGGAAGAGAAGTTTGTTTTGCTAATATTCAGTATTTGCAGTTGCAAAGAGATTATAAAATAAATTCACCTTTTCCTGCTTCTAAAAGAAGCCGGTAAGGAATAGCCTAATTAAAGAAGCCTTGAATCAACCAACACTGAAAAATACTCACAGTAAAAGTAACATCCTCTAAGTACTAAATATGCAGAATTGTATCACAGCACATCTGCATGGGCTCACACCTGGGCTGTGAACCAGCAGGCACCTCTCTGGGCTGCTCAACATGGCATTTGCTCTCTGGAGACCTACTGGACCTGGGTACATCCCAACGAAACCATGTGCCTGTAATCTACCTAAAATCACAGCCACTGAAATGTGAAGAGACCTGCAAGGGCTGAGGGAGGTGATGGAGGGTGGAGGAGCTGTTATGGGAGTGCATAATGCAGCAAGGGCAAGAGCCTGGATCAGTCTCACAGAAGCTAGCAGATGAGGCTGTGTTAGGGAAAGAGTGGCAATTAAAGATAGAGCAGAGCACAGGATCTAGCCATATTAACAATGTGAAGAAAATGGAAGCCTTCAACATTTGGAAAATGAGTAGCAACATATTGGTATTTTAAAAAAAAAAAAAAAAAGCAAGTGAAAAGTTCAAGTGTATGTGTACCAGTCCAATGGCAATCTCCAGTCTTTCTCTTTTTTTTCCTTTTCCTTTCAGAATGTTTTAGATATTACGGTTTTGCATCACGGTTACTCTGATCCAAACAACCTGATGTTTACTGAAATTAAAGTCCTGGGGGTGCCCTCCAAAGTTACAGAGGTGAACATATCGCAGAATGGTGGGACAATTGCATCATCTCATGCTGTGGACTACAATAACACCAAGCAGGTGAGGTGCCTTTTGCAGGGTAATTCCACCTTATGGCTGCATATGTGCTCTTAAACATTTGGAGATCCAGTTCTCAGCTGTAATACTATATTTAAAATGTGTTTAATAAGATACATCAGGTGATGATTATACCATATACTGTTTATTATACAATATACTGATTATACTATACAGTACCTACTGTGTAGTAGGTATGGTAGAGCACAGCAATTGCTGTTAGGAACCCAAAATGCTTCCAACAGTGAAAAAGTGGTGGATTTTAGGTTGTGCTTTGTTTCCACTCTTCTTAATAGCTTACTTGCAACCTGTGAGGTTTGAAGGAAGGAAAAGCAACTGCAAGTATTTTCATCGCCTCAACATGACCTCACTGTTGTTAGTCTTGTCTGACAGCATTTTCATTTCCCAGCCCTGTTTGCCTACAATCATTCCCTATTCTTTCATATCACATCTTGGCTGTAGGCATTGCAGCGCAGGGTTCTTTCTTACATTTGAGTCAAATCCCACTTCTAAAGTTATCGGCACACTTTCTACCACCTTCAGAGCCCTGGGACTTCCACATGCATGGGTGATACCAGTCCAGAGAATTTCCCCCTCCCACCTCACTGGACAGTAAAGTCAGGCACTAATAAAGCAGCTGAAATAAATACATATAACTGTATTGCCATTTGAGATGGCACTTCTCTGGGCCCCTTCAGATATGAACAGAATGGCTGAGGCATACAGTCTTGCCAGTTTTCTTGCAGAGGGAGTCTGCCTAAACTCTTCTATTGCTGGGATCTTACTGCCTTTCCTTTGAAATTCAGTATTCTGTTAAGTCTTAGTTCTTTCTCTTTCACAGAAAGCTGGAACTATGTGAGTTTTGTACCTAACCAAAAAGATGAGTTAAAAATGTAAAATCAAATGAAAATGTTTCATTCTGCTGTTGACTTTTGGATGGAAAAAAAAAGGGGGGAATTTGTACTCCCAGCTGAATCACAGGATGTTCCAAGTTTTGCTGCCTCTTTAAAATTTATTAAAAAAAAAAAAAAGTAACAGGAATGTTGTCAACTCTATAAGGGCCTCTGAATCAAGGGAATGGATCAGAGCCTCACCATCAGAAATCCAGAAATCTGTGCTGGTTAAACTATGTTTATAATGATACAAACACAAAAGCAAATGAAGAGGCATAAATTCTTCTTACCTAAACCAAGAAGCCACTATCTCTGATGAATATAGAAAAAGCAGTGGATCTTCAAGGCAGAATTGTTAATTGCTCATTTTGTCTGTTTTATTCACAGCTCCTGACAATCACAAACCTTCAACTTGAATTAGGCAGAAGCTACACCGTGCAATGGAGCTAAAATGCCTGCAAAATAACATCGCGCATACCGCTGAATCTTCTCACTATTATAGAACTGTCTTTCAATTTTCCCACTTTCATACTGCATCTGTGTCATCTTAGAATACTTTTTATTATAAAAACATACTAGTTAGTTCATTTTCATGTATTATGGATACAAAGCAGTCACATTTCAGTATTGTTGAAGGCCAGCTACAAGGTCTCCATGCGACGCAAAAATCTGCAATTTAAACAGCATGGCACTTCCATATAACTTCATCTTTCAAAACCGAGAACTGAATGTAAACCTCCATGTTTTTTCAGAATAGAATTTCTGGCTGACCTCACGCGTGCCAAATCTTTGTTTCATTAAAAAAAGAAAAAAAAAAAAATAAAATGCAGTCGGTGTTAGCTGTATGGATTTGGGGCTGTAATTCTGCATATATTTAATTCATCTTAATTCTGGCTATGTAAGTCACTACTACAGAGAAGTATTTAAGGCCAGACAAAACAAATGTTTTCATATTACTGATTTAGCATGAAATGATGTTTCAATTTGTTGATATATAAAATACTAAGATACTTGTAGAAGTCATAGGGTTTCCTTTTTGCAGGGGTGTCAACAGGGCTTTTGTATGACTTTATCCAGATATTTATGTTCCCCCGTGTTTTGATCTGAACATGTAAGATTAAACTTGATGTTTCAAGGTTAACTAATAAATGTTGGTCTCTGACTGTTCATTTAGCTGAAGGAAATGCTGTTGTATGTTTACTATAATAGTAATTCATATTAAAGACTCTTTGTATCCCAAGAGTGCAACATGTGATATAAACAGATTGGTAAAGCATGTTTACAATTAAATTTGATGGGAATAAACTGCTGTCAAAGGTAATAGCAAACTCTAGCAACTGTGCTTAAGATTCATTTAAAGGATTCCCCTCTGCTTTGAAATTTCATGGTAAAACAGCTGAGTAGCAAACATGTGTCGTGGTTTAAACCCAGTCAGGTAACTTGTTCACTCCCTCCCCCCCTTCTTTCCCTCCCCCTACTCCCGGAGGGACGAAGAGGAGAATCGAAAAGAATGCAACTCCCACGGGTTGAGATAAAAACAGTTTAGTAACTAAGGTATAACACAAATCACTACTGCTACCACCAATGGTAATAATGATAAAGGAAATAACAAGGGAAGAGAATACATCATCTCACCACCAGCCGACCGATAACTCGCCCCCCCAGCCCGACCAAGCTCCAACCGATACCTCCTCCAACCCTGCAGTCTCCCAGCCCTTCCGGCTAACTCCCAGTTACATCCTGGGCATGACGTGCTGTGGTATGGAATACCTCTTTGGTCAGTTTGTGTCAGGTGTCCTGTCTCTGCTTCCTCCTGGCTTCCCCTCCTCTCTGGCAGAGCATGAGGCTCACAAAGTCCTTGGCCAAACCTAAACATCTCTATCAGCTCTGTTCCCGAGCCGAAAGTCAAAACACAGCACTGCATCAGCTACCAAGAAGGGGAAAAATGACTGCTACTGCTGAACCCAGGACAACATGTCATAGGTGGATCAACGTAATTAATTTATTGAATTTATAGAAACTGAATTTATTGAAGCTTCCCCATAAAATAATAATGAAATTTGCAATCCAGAGAAAATGATCATTTAAGTTACCATTTTGACAAATATTTTGTCTGAAGGAACACACTACACTGTATCTCTGAAGCTACTGGTGAACAGCTACTTAAGTAAGCTGGTGCAATGACACGTCCCATCACCTCAGAGAGGGGAACTGCAGGTTACTGACCCTTCAACCTATTCCCTCTCATGTCACCTCCTACCACTTTGCATACACCAGACTTATTTTCAGAATTTTTCTCATTAGATTTATCTGGGGAACCTCACTGTTCTGTCTTCTTGGCTTTGAGAAGCTCAGTACCTCAGCTGAGCTGTGTGCACTTCTGCCACAGAGTGCAGCTTTTACCAAGTCTTCAGAATAATAATTCATGAGGAACTCAAACAGGCTGAGAAATTACAGCTTCAGACATTGGTTGGCCACTTTAGGGAGTACTCCCTGGTGTGTCTCTTCCTTCCTGCATTTTTTACAAGCAGTGGCAGTCCAGCAGATCCTGGTCCCCGCCACTCACTTCTGGAATATCTGTGCAGCAGCATTGTCCTTCTCTGGAGATCACAGAAGCAGAACACTGAACTCGGGGACATTTCAATGCAGGTTGATAGTAGCTCTTCAGGTAATGCTTCTCTTTGGGTCTGATACCTACATGTGCTGGGAAACATCTGCTGCATGACATCCCATTAAAGTCCACAAGCCATGGTGAGTATTGGGCAGCTTTCAACAGAAGGAAGTGAGCAGCAGCAAGCATACTACATGTGTACAGGGTGGGATTTTTTGACTCCCACTTCCTCAATAGTTTGACTTTCTAGCGCTTAAAAAAATTGCTCAGAAAATGGCACAACACCACCAGAGGTTGACACAATCCTGCTGCTCACTGCAGCAGAAGATTCTCACTGAAGGCACAATACCTTCCCTGAAAACCATGAAGTTCTGCTTTCAATATCCTTTTTCAGAACTTTATTGGCTGCTTCACTGGGCAAAATAAATCCAAAGAAAACAGTATTTGTAAAAAGTCATATATTTGTTTGGTATATTAACGTTTTCAGCTAACTTTTCTCTAGTATTAAGATACCAGATCGACATTATGAATAGTACACTCTTGTGGGCTTGCCCCATAAGGCATCAAGACAGTGTTACAGACCCAACAGACTGCTGAAAAGGGGGAGAGTGTATTGAAAACACAGCTTGACGTGCATCCTGCTCTGAAACCTGTACTGAGCACAGGCAGAGGCAGGCACCACTAGATAAAGCTTTTTGCACTGAGCCACTATCCATTTGTTTGGATAGATGGACAAAAGGAAAGCTCACTTCATAAAGAAACATTCTGCCTTTTTAATTCCTGAACAAAATGAAAGTTTAAGCCCAACCACTTTCACCAGGGTTCTTCATGTCATATGTAAGCTGAAATTGGCCTTTGAGACATACACGTGGATATACGGTATATGTATACAGAAATGTGTGCATACACACCTCTTTATCCATTATATATATACACATGAACATAATATATGCATATATGCATATGTATGTACACATGTAACTACATGCATTTTATTTCATCATGTGTAAGTGGAGCTCCTCTTTACAGAGACTTTTTAAAATTTTAATAATGTTCAGGTTTTGGGGGAACTACCCCAGAAAACAGCCTGCTGCAAACAGGGCCTTTCAAGTGCACTTTTTTTCCTTCAAGAAATGTTCAAGTTTTAAGTTGCTCATCCCAGAGCTGACCCAAACCTCACGGGAATCAGTGAGTTTCTGTCTGTGGGCTTTGGATCAACTCCCAATAGGTCTGTTTTTTAAAACCTATGTCTCCCACCCCTGGCATGGTCAAAGCTTAATTTACCAGAGCAAAAATGGTCTTCAAAAGCACTGTTGCAGACTGAAAGCACAGCCTGGAGATTAAATCAAGGTCAAATAGCAGGTTAATGAACTTCGTAAAACTGTCTCACCTAGCCATGTAATTAGAAGCTTTAATTAAGAAAGAACTTTGGCATTCCAGGTGCTTGAACCTTGGCATGCAAAGGCTTAGAAAACAGAGAAATATATGGCAATTTCACTTCAAGTTTAATGGTGGTTGTGCAGATCCTTCCAGCTTTGGCTAACATACTTCAGCAAGGCAAAGAAATGTGTTATGGCAATAAAAGAGCAGCAGATTCAGAAAACATGTCCAATGAATCCCTCTGTAGATGACAGCTTTTCAGGTACCAGAGGATAATCCCACCTGTTTTAAGGAATAGACACTTCTTTAGCCACATAAGGAATGGTTAATGCTGCAGTTACTTATTGCTGCAGCAGTGAAGGTGCTGTACAAGCTGAGCTGTGCTCCAGCTCCCCAGGCTAGCTTGAGTGCAGGGCCACTGGCCAGTCAGCAACAGGACAGCTGGAGGCCAGGTCCATAACTCCATCACAAATAGTAAGGAAACCACACTTCCAATGACAGGCAGCATGACCTCAAATACCTCATAGCATAGAAGTACTTCATAGCCAATTATTATTAATTCATCAACCCGCCTAGCAAACGCAGCAGTTAGCCTTGTGCACAGAGCCCACACAGCCGACCCAAAGGAGAACACTGACGAAATGTGGCATTTTGAATTGAAAGGCCAAGGGAGCTGGTGAATTCTTACCTGGCTTCTGTGTCCTCTGCTAGGAAAGCTCTGCTTTTGGTCTTAAAAAGAGAGAAATCAGAAAAAATATAAAATTGTTTTTTCATTTCATTCCTTTTCACAAATGGTGAATATATCAGACATCTCTGCAGCCTTCTGCATCATTTAGTAGTGGCTATAGCAATATGTCCTATTCAGATTTAACTACCTTTCTCATGCTTCATAAGTAGAAGGATCCAAGAATCCTTCAATACTACACCCACCTGGAGCACAAGCCTGCCTGCAAATAGCTAGAAGCTTGCTTTCTAGCAACAACGTGATGAGCACCATCGAGGTACAGTTCTGTAAATTATAGCCCCGCCAGATGCATGGCTGGAGGACATTTCCAGAGGATTGTCCTGTAATCACCAAAGGGTGACTTACCTTGAACAGATCATGACTCAAAACCTATGGAAACAATAATGACATATTGGAGTTTCCAGGATGTTTTTGAGTTGGAACCCAGACCTCCAGGACACTGGATTAATTCCTGCAGTATCACATCTGGTACTACTGCTACCTGGGAAGATGACAGAAACAACAGTGTTCAGCAATATTGTTACAGTATATTCTACAGAAATAGTGAGGTTGATAAATATTTCTGGTTCTCACAAACTAAAAAATATCTGGAATGCTTGCATTCTTTGCCTTTTAGAAGATGCCAAGTTGAGTAGCTCCAGAAAGGACACCTTCAACACTAGAGCGAGGGGAAACACAGCATCTAGGAGCCTCAATTCTGAGCAGCGAGAGCCACTAAGGGAGCCTGAAGTCCTTGACAGGCCTTGCCCAGGAGCCGGCAGCTCAGCCTGGAGAAGAGAAGGATGTGTGGAGACCTCGTACCAGTATCTGACGAGGGCCTATAAGGATGCTGGGGAGGGACTCTTCATAAAGGACTGTAGTAACAGGACAAGGGGTAATAGGTTCAAACTTAAACAGGGGAAGTTTAGGTTAGATATAAGGAAGAAGTTCTTTACTGTGAGGGTGGTGAGGCACTGGAAGGGGTTGTCCAAGGGAGCTGTGAATGCTCCATCCCTGGCAGTGTTCAAGGCCAGGTTGGACAGAGCCCTGGGTGATGTCTGTGCCCATGTCAGGGGTGTTGGAACTAGATGATCTTAAGGTCCTTTCCAACCCTAACCATTCTATGGTCCTATGTTGTGTGATTATCCTTCCTCATGTCTCATGTTGTGGCTGAAGGGTATTAGCAGCAACCCGTTCAATACAATATCACCTCCCTTAGATTAGATCTTCCTCTCTGAAACTGTTGCAATTTGAAAGCAGCTCTTTCACTGCTAAAAAGAAGTGCCCACTTAAAGGAAAACTGCCACTAATTGGTGTGGGAAGGAAATTACAAAGAATCAGCTCACATCTGGCTTCAGTGTGACTCCAAAGGATTTCCAAATGATGTACTTACTTACTTATGCTGAAGGACTTCTCTTGGGTACGATGAATGAGCGGATGGGCTGTCTGGGGGTGGAGTACCTCTGTTGAACAGGAGCAGACACCACTGTGCTAAAGAGACATTGATGGCCCTGAAATTACTATTCCACTAATGTAAAAGATAAAACTGTGTCACACTTGGCTGTGCCTGCTCTAATAAAGCTGCCACACATGCACAGTTAATTGGATTTTTCCTCGGAGCCTGGAAGGAGCAGCTGGATGGCAACATCTGGTAAGGCAGTGGGAGTGTGGTCCTGTTTGCAAAACATGAGTGGGATTTCACTGTTCAGAAAAGCATAGGCAGGGTATGAGGTTTACAAATGTCTTCTCTGCTGTGGCACATGGAGCTCACCTCTATGTCCCCTCTGGGATGAGTTCTTTCTTCTTTCCTTACATTGTATTTACCTCAAGGTGGTGAGTAAACTAACATGGTCATATGTTCTAAAGCTTGTCCCAACACCAGTGACAGGCACCAATATTTTAGTTCTACTTTATAAAAAATGCAACAGTCTTTTGTACTATCAGATGATGAAGTTTTGATGTGCATATATATATATTTTCTTTTTTTTTTTTAGCTAATCCAGGAAATTTTGTTAAGAAGTTGCGCCAGTACTGAAGAGTTTGTATGTTCCTCCTTACATTTGCTGAAAATGCCAATCTTACATTGTTCTGAAGATTAAGTCAAGCTTGATGGTGTTTTCACTGCTATTAGTAATACGAATACTGCAATATGCATTTTTTGAATGACAATAAATTGATATTGAAATGTTAAAAATGAATCCAATGTGATATAATACTTCAAATTATCCTATGTGGCAAGGTTAAGTGTTTAAATACACATTTGGTATATGCTACATATATATAATACTTAAGTGCATGTATAAGTGTGTACACTTAGACAATAAATACATTACTAATATTAAAGTCTATTGTGATGTAAAGTAAGTGGGTTTTATTTATTATATTATTCTCAGTCATTTTAGATTAATGTTTAATGCACATGAGCCATTATACACATTATAATAATTATGCAATAAGCAATTTAGAAATGCTCTCTTACCAGTGTTTGCCTTTTAATAACCTCACAAGACCCTTCAGGTGGATATAGTGCGCCATTTACTCCTACTGTTATAAACCCTATAAATTCAGGGTCAGGTTGCAAAGCAGCTAATGATAATATATTCCAGATATTTTTAAAAATTGAAGGAATTTGCACTGAGCACTCATTGCAGGAAAGGCAAATAAAAGTGACATTCAGGTGGGATGGCAAAAAAGTATTTGTTAAAAACATTATTGGCCATATATTGTCTCTTAAAAATACCACAGGGAAGGAGCAAAGAATCTGGTCCTGGTGACTCCCTCCAGGTCCATGGCATGCAAAGAACTGAGCTGGAAGATCTGTTATATAACATTGGGAGTATTCAGCCTCTATCTAGATCTGAATATCCAAACATAGCTGAAGGAGATGGAATTAAATCAGCTGTGCAGAGGACGCTGTGCCTTGTATTGATTGCAATGTCTGAAATGAAGCCAGCAAATGGAAATTTGAGAAACAGTTGGGTTTTTTCTTTAGTTCAATCCTTTTGCTTCACTAATATATTTATTTCTGATTGTTATTATTTTTAACAGATTCGTAAGAAAATAAACAGTATTTCTCAACGGTATTTATACTGCCAGATACAAATCTAATAAATGTTATCTTTAATGACACCTTCTGTCTCCTCTGAAAAGACTGCACAGCTCAGTATATTCATTTAAAGGAACAGCTGCAAAATCTGTTTCCTCCTCTCTGTTGTTTCCTATTTGATCTATGCAGTTCCTCACACCATCCTGACACCTGTATTTGTACTGGGGTGTTTGGATTAGAACACATAGAAAAAAATAAATCTGTCCTGGTAGGAAACAAGATTGGGTTTGATGTTTAACTGTGGCAGTTATCGCTGCATTGGAACTTGGGCACTCCACTCACTCCCTTCCCATGCTGGGGAGGGTCAATGCCAAGAAGGGTCTTGCCCTGGATAAGGAGCTGCTGAGGAAAATTTGAAGGAAAAAAGAGGCTTATAAAAGGTGTAAGCAAGGACAGGCAGCCTGGGAAGAGTACAGGGATGTTGTCCAGGAAGCTAGGGATCAGGTTAGGAAAGCTAAGGCCCAGTTGGAATTAAACTTGGCTAGGGATGTGAAAGATAACAGGAAGGGATTCTACAAGTACATAGCAAATAAAAGATGGACTAGGGACAAAGTAGGCCCTTTCTGGAAGCTATCAGGAGAGCTGGCTACCCTGGATTTGGAGAAGACTGAGGTTCTGAATGACTTCTTTGCCTCAGTCTTCACTGGCAAAGGCTCTGACCACACCACCCAAGTCTTGGAATCCAGATACAGGGACTGTGAGAATGAAGACCTTGGGACCACTGTAGGAGAGGATCTGGTTCGAGACCATCTTAAAAATCTGAACGTGCACAAGTCCATGGGTCCTGATGAAATCCATCCGCAGGTCCTGAAGGAGCTGGGAAATGAAGTTGCTAAGACACTGGCCATCATATTTGAAAAATCGTGGCAGTCAGGTGAAGTTCCCGACGACTGGAAAAAGGGAAATATAACCCCCATTTTCAAGAAGGGGAAAATGGATGACCCGGGGAATTACAGACCAGTCAGTCTCACCTCTGTGCCTGGCAAAATCTTGGAGCAGATTCTCCTGGATAGCATGCTAAGGCACATGAAAATCAACAAGGTGCTTGGTGACAGCCAGCATAGCTTCACTAAGGGGAAATCCTGCCTGACCAATTTGGTGGCCTCCTATGATGGGGCTACAGAACTGAGGGACAGGGGTAGAGCAGCTGATGTCATCTACCTGGACATGTGCAAAGTGTTCAACACTGTCCCACATGATATCCTTGTCTCTTAATTGGAGAGACATCAATTTGATGGATGGACCACTCGGTGGATAAAGAACTAGCTGGATGGTCGCACACAAAGAGTTGTGGTCAATGGCTCAATGTCCAGCTGGAGACCAGTAAGAAGTGGTGTCCCTCAGGGATCGGTGTTGGGACTGGTCTTGTTTAACGTCTTCGTCATTGACATGGACAGTGGAATTGAGTGTGCCCTCAGCAAGTTTGCCAATGACACCAAGCTGTGTGGTTTGGTTGATACGCTGGAGGGAAGGAATGCCATCCAGAGGGACTTTGACACGCTTGTGAGGTGGGATGATGTCAACCTTATGAAGTTTAACCATGCCAAATGCAAGGTCCTACACCTGGGTCGAGAGATTCAGAGCAGCCCTGCAGAGAAGAACTTAGGAGTATTGGTTGATTAAGAAACTTAACATGAGCTGGCAGCATGAGCTCGCAGCCCATAAAGCCAACGGTATCCTGGGCTGCATCAAAAGGAGCATGACCAGCAGGTCGAAGGAGGTGATCCTGCCCCTCTACTCTGCTCTTGTGAGACCTCACCTGGAGTATTGTGTGCAGTTCTGGTGTCCTCAACATAAAAAGGACATGGAACTGTTGGAACAAGTCCAGAGAAGGGCCATGAGGATGATCAGGGGACTCGAGCACCTCCTGTATGAAGACAGGCTGAGAAAGTTCAGCCTGGAGAAGAGAAGGCTGCATGGACACCTCATAGCAGCCTTCCAGTATCTGAAGGGGACCTAGAGGGATGCTGGGGATGGATTCTTCATTAGAGACTATAGTGATAGGACAAGGGGTAATGGGTTCAAACAGGGGAAGTTTAGATTGTATATAAGGAGGGATTTCTTTACTGTAAGGGGCAGTAAGGCTCTGCAACGGGTTGCCCGGGGAAGCTGTGAATGCTCCATCCCTGGCAGTGTTCAAGGCCAGGTTGGACAGAGCCTTGGTTGACACGGTTTAGTGTGAGGTGTCTGTGCCCATGGCAGGGGGTTGGAACTAGATGATCTTAAGGTTCTTTCCAACTCTATCTATTCTATGATTCTATGACTTGGCTAGCACTCACCAACTCAGATGCTGCCAAAAGGTATAGCTAATGGAGGCAGGTAAAGGGAAAGGTTTTCTTCCTGTGTTAATACCACTAAAAAATATCTCCTTGGGTAATAACATTATAACAATATTTGCAAATCCTTGGAGAAATATTAAAATGATTCCCTAGGAGAAAAAGATTAAAATGATTCATTAGCATCTCACAGGGAGTTTAGAAACTGCTTTTAGTTCAGGACATGTTTTTGCCTCTTCTTGTGCCTTTATCTCCGTGGTATTGGAAAGGGCACATCCCTTTCCTGCTTCTTGTCTTAAGATGGCTTTTGGTTGTTGGTTTTGGACAGCAGCAGACCAAGTCCTCCAGAGCCACAAATCAGGGATGCAGTTAGGTATTTTTCTGTAGCCTGCTGCTAATTCACTCTTTTGAAAAAGGAGAGCCATCCACAGTCTACTCTAAGAAGAAATCCTTTGCTGGCATACAAGAAGAGAGCTTTCCTCTCTTCCTCCTATGCCGTGTCACCCCGCTAACTCTTCTTTCCAGTTCACAGGGGTCCCTGGCATCCCAGCTCTCTCCCTCATCCTCCTCGGCTGCCGGGTCCCTGCAGAGACCGAGGGAGTGCCACTGGCTGAGCAGATCCCTTGTGCGGGAGGCACACTGGGCAGCTCCATCCCAGGGCTGGCAGGAGCCCTGACATCCAATGTCTAAACCACAGCCAAACAGTTTCTTACAGCAGGGCATCAAAGGTTTTTCTGATGTTTCAAAACTATACATTCCCTCATATTAAATAATGAATGAAAAGAAAATAGAATTTCCTGCACTGCATATGCAAGCTGTTAGATTAATTTGTTCCTATCCAATATTCCTGGATCCATTTTCCATTGCAGCAGGCAGTGATGCTTGGGAAGCATGTTTTGTTATTTTTCATACCAGGCAGCTCTTGCTTCCTCTACAAGTTTCCATCTGATTCCTTTAATGAAATACCTCTCACAATTGAGCTATCTCCCTGTCAGCTACTTTTCTCATTTTCATTGCCAGCCTTTGCCTTCTGTTCAATGCTCTGGCTGCTACAAGGCTTGAGAAAACACTTTTACTTGTTCAAACTATTCCATCTCTAACTTTAGAAAATGAAGTATTTTCATGCCTCCTCTACACAACACAATTTTAAACAGACCTAATCAGTTCTGCCCTCTACCTTTTATAACTAGAAATGTTTTCAAATAAAAACAGATATCACATCCTTCAGTGATAGCCTCATCTCTCATTCTTTTCCCATATATTTCAAGCAATTAAAAAAAAAAACAACAAAGTTTGCTTGACTTTGAGAACTTCTTACCCTCAGCACAAAAGCCTTTTCCAAGTTTTAATTGAAGCTAAACATCTATTTAGGTTACAAAGTCCTATCTTTAACTTGAATAGAATAATTCCTTTTCTTGTGTTTAACCTTTGATCAGCTACCTACTTTTGAACTTTTGGATAACTATCCCCTTCTTGCTATTCTTGTCCCATTTCTTTCATAATCCTTGCGTAAAGGCACCCTATAAATCAAAATAAAGTTCTCTATGGTGAAATTACTTTTTTCTTTCTTTTTTTTTCTTTTCTTTTTTCACAGAGATAGTTTCAGTCACTTTGTTTGTCCTTTTGTTTTTGAATATAACCACAATAGTGATCTACAATATAATGCTGTAAGATGTTTGTAGAGTTTTAGAATAACTTCAGTATAGCAAGAAAAAAATATATGAACCATGAAACTAATACCAATATTCCAGATTATGTCTGAAGAATCAACTTGTCTATGATGGCCTTCGCCCTGCCTCTTCCACGGTCACTCACTGGATTCACCTTCCTCCTCCACTTGCCCATCACCCACAGAGATGGACCACAAGCAGAATGTCAACCTGCTTGGGCAGGACACAGGAGGGATAGCTCTCTCCAAGGTGAGATGAGGGAATGAGCATTCTGCTACTGCCTGTGCTTGTGAGTGCTCCCTCCAGGTGATGGATAGATACCCTTAAGGATGCTCCACTTTCCTGCTAGGATTCAGAAAACTCTAAAAAGAGAAAACTTTCTAAAAAGAAATTCAGAAAACTTTCTAAAAAGAAAGGAATCACACACTGCTTAATTTGATAGGCATGTTTTTCAGAATTACACATCTTTACACCTCTCTCTTCTGCCTCCCTCTGATCAAACGGTCTCTGGCAATGCGGGAGGGAAGCAAGTGACAAGCGGGCTGCTTTGGGTTGCAGTAAGGCAACATGTGACTCATTTTGCCCCTTAGTAATCTAACTTCTGATGTAGTTACCAACCCTAAACTACACATGCCTGGCACTTATGAGAGCTTCTGTTACAAAATTTTCAGCATTACATTTCAGAATATATGTACTTGGAAATGTATCATCAAATCCTCCTATGTTACTAGTATCACTCAAAAGAACATGCGTTTATACAAATAATAGCATACTTTTGAAAATTAACATAAATCTAAAATTAACATCTTAAAAATTGTGGTATGGTCTGAATTTTTCTGTTTCTATAATATTGACAGTGTATGACTTAGAACATTCTAAACTATTAATTACCTTGGTTTAAATGCTTGCATTAGATGACTTCTTGCTTCAGGGCAGACACAGGTAACAATCTTCCTTATTAATACTGGTCTCCAAATCAATTCAGAACAGAGACTTCATTTTCTGTAATCATAATGCATGAACTAGTAAACAGTTATCAATCCCCTTCTCCCCAAATAGTTTCAAACTATTTAGATCTGAGTGATTCATAATTCATATAGCGCTTGCAGACTTGGCACGTGTAAATGTGGGGTTTTTTCTTTTTTTTTTTGAAATACCCTTTTTCATCACACATCCCACCCCACTTCTTTCACTATCATATCCCAAATGAAGAGTAGATGTTTTCTTAGTCAGTGTGCATACAGATATAAATAAAAAGCTGATTATAAAATTAATAATGAATCCTTCCACACTGGGTGTCTTAGAAAAACAGAGAGTAGAGTTGCACACGAGGGCAAAATACCTGGAGGGATGAAATGAAGTAGACTAAAATTAGTGACTGGGGTCTCAGTTCACAATCTATTTTGACACTGAATTTATTACAGGCAAGGCTAAATATTTAATTTCAAAAGGTACACTGAATATAGCTGGGGATACCACCATTCTTTCTGTGCATATCTTGCATTTTCCTCACTTACATGAATGCATACTGGCCTCTGAAACACTCTCAAGGACAATTTATTGCCTGAGCATTTCTTTAATGGAACATTAAGTCACAGAGGCTTACTTCAAAGGTAGCAAACTTTGAAGCAGGAACACAAAAAGTTTGGCTACTGAAATCACCCAACAGCCTGGCTGACTTTGAAAACTATTTCCCCATAGATTAACCAAATTTTTCCTCTATGGAGTATCATGTTCCCAAAGAAACTGTAAGATTAATGCATAATGGCAAGAGAGACAGCTTTAGGGCACAGTTATTCACCACCAAGGAAAGCTGCACTGGCTCCTCACTGTCCAGTTTCCTAGGGATGCTCAATTTCCTGCATGCTCTTTTCATCTCAGCATGTTCTGCATGGCAGCACCTAGTAAATAAAACAAACAAAAAAAGATTTTAATAAAATAATCCGGAATTAATAGATTTCTGAAACTAAAGGGTATTACCAAGATGAACATAAAGAAAGATCATCTTATTGAAACTAAAAATCATGATAAATGATACTGTTGAGAGGGTAAGCAAGGCAATATTCAGAAGAGTCTGGGACTGCAAAGTCCAATTAAGTCCCTTTTCTTAGCGTCTTTATATTAGTTCTATTTGGCATCAAAACATCAAAGCCTGCTCATTCATGTACTTTATTTCCCTGGACAACACCTCTGTGCACAGGCAACATTTTATAGTGTGCTTTAAATTTGAATCAAGTACACTAATCAAGTATGGTAGCGATGGGTGACACTTCAGTCATGTGGCTGTAAAAAGTGCGTAAGTGTGCGAGAAAAGCTGGCTTGCAGTTACAAAAATATTCACAGTTAGAATATTTTACCTGACCCAGTGATTTTTAGACCTACAGATGTGCTTGTAAACATGAATTGTTTTAAACAAAAGTTATGTACTAAGGTGAACCAGGCTGTAAGTCCCTGTGTATTATTTTATAACAGAATGCTTGAAGAATAACTGACATTTTTTCCTTTATTCTCTAAGATGAAAAATATGTTATTTAAAAGCTTTTTCTCCCAACTATGTGAATGCTCCAGGAACAAGACAGGTCAAGAATGTTGATAAGGGCGATCTCCCACATGCCTGTTTACATTACACCCCTGTGCTAGGAGGGCTATGGGCTGGCACCGACAGCCTGGCTGGCATGTGGAGGGTGATGCACCCCCTTTGAGGGGGTGGGGTCACCTTGTACAGACACATCTGGCCAGTGTCCCCGTGAGCTGGTTATACACATCAAGAGGTGGCTGCAGAGCATCACTTATGGCTCTTGTATGAGGCAACAAAAGTAGCAAAGCCATAGATGATTCTGGTATGGATTCTCTAACCATGGATAACTAACCAACCCCAAAATAAACTGCAGCACAGAGACATCCAACATATAATTTATAGTGCTGGATATTACATCCAAGAGAGAAAACAAACATTCCCGTAGTTCAAACTAATGAGACAATCTAAGTCTCAGTGCATTTTATTTTGCTCTGATGTTTCCATTAAAAAACTAATTTGCAAATAATTTTAAAATATTATGCATATATGTACACATACACACACATATATTCCACACTGATATACAAATATATCAATATTATTACATCACATAAATATTATACAACTATGCTGACATGCATTTATATACCTGTTGCCAGAGTGAATAGCTGAATATTGTGGAAATAATTTCCTTTCCTTTCCTGCACTGGCAGAGGTGGAGGCAAAGACCTGGGGCAGGGTGCTGCAAAGAATAGTTCAGAAACAACAGTGAGAAAAGTCAACAAACATGCATTAAAAGTGACTCCCCAAATCCTCAGCAACTTAATTTTTCCTGGTGTCACTGTCAGCCCAGCTAAGCACATCTCTTTCACGGGATCAGTAAAAATAATCACTGAATTTTCTCAGCGTTTTTTGGGCTTGGATTTTCTCTTTGGGTATGTGTCAGGTAAGCCTTCATCGAAATTTCTGGAATAACACTGAAAAAAAACTACCAGGAGATGCCCATGTATTTTGCAGCAGTGGGCTATTCTGACTGTTTCTCAAAGTTTGTGGTTTCTCATCTGTATACTGAAAACGTTTTAGATCAGCATTCCCCTTACTGGATGTACATTATGTCCTGTTATACTGACTTCCAACAAGCTTAATTTTGTGGTATTCAGAAGTTTTTCTGCTTTTACACAACTTTCAAAAAATGAATATTGCCATCAGCCAGGGCAGGCTTTTGCTGGTAGCACCACATGCATGACCAAAGTGATTATTTAAATACTCACTCAGTACCTAGAAAATAGATCCATTCATTAATATCTTATGAGAAGTATTTTGGGCCAGGCTTTTTTGACTCTCATAATGCATTTTAATGCATTTCTTATTGAGTCTTCCATTACAGTTCTGGAGAGGTAATTCATACTTCCCTTCTATTCAATGTTCCCTTGCAAGAGAAGAACAGAGCTGGAATTTTCTACCTACTGCTAGATAATTCCTATGAGTTGTTCTTTTTTTTTATTATTTATTACTAGGAGATGCTTGATAGGGAATATACTTTCCACCATAACATAAAGCATATTTATGAGAATACAAAAACATATATGGGTCAAAAAAGAAATTATTATTTTCCTTAAAAAATGAGGGAGCAAAACCAAAACCAGCTTTTTATTTAATGACTACACATTGAAAATGTCAAACTTTGAGGCTATAAATTTATAACACAGATTGATTCAAAGTTCCTTTACATGTTGAGTAATGAATCATAATATTCTTCTTGTTATTACTGTTGTATAGAAATAACATCCTGGAGAGGAAATATTTTCAGTTGCTAGAAATGGGGCTTTCACATTCATGTATAGCATATACCTACACAGAATGCATCTATTGTCATAAATATTTACACACACAGACATGCATTTCCATGTTCTACCGAACTGATTATACTACCAGGTAAATACTAAGTTAGCTGACAAAATATATAGTTCTTCTCTTTTTTAATATATAATGCATATAAAAACTCCCAACATATATTGTAATGTTCTTTCCAGCATCTATGAAGAATACTGTTTCCATACTCAGTATGCTTCCTTTGGTTTTGTGAGATAATTTTAAATAATCATGAAAATTAATAAATCAGTACTTCTGTAGTAGCAAGGCTTAAATACTACATGCTTCATATTTTGGTAATTATCTTCAAGAATGATGACAAAATAAATATTTATTTTCTTAAACCTGATATTTTATCAGTTTTTTTGATTTTTTTTAAATTAAAAATATTAAAAAATCCATTTGTTTCACTACCAAAACCAAATGCACTTAATGCAAAATGTGTATGAGCACATCACTGTCATGCTTAGGTGATCACCACAGATAGTGTTGGCTACCTCCTGTAAATTAAAACATGGTTGTGTTGCAGCAAATCTGAAGTATTTTTCAAACACACTGCAGCCAAACAGCAGACAGAAATATTGTACATGGTGAGAAAATGCTGCTGAGAAACTTTAATCCCTCAGTCCCTTTACTGCAAGTATCATGCTTTTGTTCTTATTTGCTTTATAGGTACCTTATAAATATTTAACTTCAGCATGACCCATGGAATAAAATCAGCTTTTAGCACAAGGTGACTGAGTGGCTATTTAGTTTAACTTTCAGGTACAATTAAAACTTTTATTGCCATTCTTCTGGAGAAGCAGCACAGACACAGTAAAATACTGAGGTGAGGAAGTTCAGCCCAAGTGGAGTCCCCTGAAATCCTGAGTGCACCCTACATCCCGGGGCAGACAGGGGGGACGTGGCACTGCCCTGCACCCTGACACCTGCAGACAGAAGGTGAAAATAGTTTGTTTTTATTTGTAAGTCACATATTTTAACAATAGGTGTCCTGGGTTCAGCAGTAGCAGTCATGTTTTTCCTTTGTGTTAACTGGTGCAGTGCTGTGTTTTGACTTCCAGCTTGAGAACAGTGTTGGTGAAGCCGATGTTTTCGGTTGTTGCTAAGTGATGTTTACCCTGACCAAGGACTTTGTGAGGCTCATGCTCTGCCAGGGAGGAGGGGAAGCTGTGAGGAAGCAGGGACGGGGCGCCTGACCCGGGCTAGCCGGGGAGGTATTCCATACCACAGCACGTCATGCCCGGGGTGAGGGGTAACTGGGAGTTACCCGGAAGGACACAGGCTTCCAGGTGGAACTCGTTTTCTTGGCCGGTGGTATCGTATTCTCTTCCCTTGTTATTTTCCCTTATCATTGTTGTAGTTGATAGTAGCGGTGGTGATTTGTTGCTGGACTGCTCTTGTCTCAACCCGTAGGAGTTGCACTCTCTCGATCCTCCTCCCCGTTCCTCCGGGAGCGGGGAAGGGGAGAGCCCCGGTGCGGGGGGGAGAGACGGACACGGACCTCGATTGTTGTCAGCTCGGCACCACTCACTGGGAGTGAGTGAACAAGTTACCTGACTGGGTTTAAACCACGACAATAGGAAAGAAGCCATTGCTGTTGAAACCAAACAATTTCAACTTCTCATTCTTTTTGTTGTTGCTGCTGTCAGCTTCAGAGGTTTCCAAAGCCTAACAACATTATTTCAAGACATTTGGTTTAAATGTACACCAGAAAATGAAAGAACATATTTTAAGAATATTTTCAGACACATACACCCCCCCCACCCCCCCCAAGAGCCTACATGGCTGACATTTTGACAGTGTACCAAAAAAAGTCTGGTCGAAGATAGAGATGGTGGGGAGAGTGACACTTTCTCTCCCGCTAATTGACAACCTGGGAAACAAACACATTAAAAGAATTACATTATGATATTACTCTAGCGAATACAGCCTGCCAGAAAATGCAGCCTGTTTATTAGTTTGAAATAAGCATTCATTTTGATCTCAGGCAGGGTACAGAGATGAGTTCTGGAAGCAGAAGGAATCTATCTGCAAGGGCTCACAGCACAATGTGCTTGGAGAAGCAATGAAGGTGCATTTGAAGGCCCATTAGACAGCAGAAAGAGAATCTGAACAGACAGCAATTTAAATATTTTTAGTGCTCTGCAGCTTCTTTCTTATTTAACAGCTTAGCAGGGCTGCATATATTACAGGCAAGTTGGAAATATCTTCAAGATGGGAAGCTGGGAGAGTAGTATGTTAATGACATCACTCAGCTGCTCAAATGACTCTGATTCAGGACAGTGTAATTCAGAAGAGAAGCCATCTCCAAGAGCTGTGTTTGGAGAAAACGCCAGAAATCTGGCTTTAGATGTCTAGTATTTCAGACCCAATCATGTTACATTAAACTGTTCCTTGTCTGATTGTCCTGGTAGTCCTGTGGAAACAGAGCTGGGAATCTCCCAAAATCATCCCCAAATTACTATCCAGCAGCAGGAGGAAACAGAGTGCTATTTATCTGAATAGCCTACGTTAGATGCAAGCCTACCTCAAACCACTAAACACCTGTATTTTGAATGTATTAGCTCTTGCCAACACATTCATTGTTAGCAGTTTTACAGTAATAAAATACACCAGCTCTAATAGTCCTTCCAATTGCACCCATTTTTAAAGATAAGGGGCTGGGGAAAATGGAAAGAATGTAACAAATGTGACATCCCAAAACTTATTAATGAAACAGATAAAGTATTACTAGAAGATAGATATGGGAAAGAAGGAAAAGAATATAGTAAGACCCTTTCAAAAGTGTAGAGAAGAAAGTATAATAATTTGACTTCAAGTATGGCTTAACAATTTTACGACCACCTTCCCAACCCAAAGTCAAACATGCAGATTTTAGGGCACTCAAAACCCAATCAAATTCACCCCTAAATTCAATTTAATTAACTACCTGGTTTGCAGACCCCTACTACAGTGGTCTACAGTGCAAATACAAGGAAAGGAGTGTGGAAGGTAAGGCTTTCTTTATATGAAAATGGTTTCCTGCTCCATGTTTCTCTCTTCCAGTTCTAAAATAGTCAATAAATGTAAAATACAATGTTAAAATGCTAAAAAAGATGCATTATTTACTTTAACATAGTTGATTGCATATTTATATAAATGTGCAAAAGAATGAACAAAATTTCAATGTAACTGTCCTCTTCCTTTTTTGTAAATACCCCCCAGGATCTTTACTCCAGTTAAATGTCACTGGTTTTGCAACAAGTTTTTATTTTCAGGAAGTGAAACATATTGTCAGACAATAATAATTCTATTAAAATAAGGTGTCTGAAATGAAGAAACCATATATGAATATTTAGCCTTGTTTTAAAAGGAACTGAACCAACAGCATTACTCTGAGAGATGAGCTATACTTTCAAGGAATTTACTACTAATTCGTAAAGAAGTAAATAGCAAAATTTCTTTTTATTTTTATCTGTCTATAATTGTGTTCAAGCAAAAATACTGGATTTCAACTGCTTGTTGTATTGCCTATGATGTCCTTAGTGGATATTCTTCTGTTGTTGGACTGCAGATTTACACAATATATGTCTTGTCTGATTTTGAGAAATAATGGGCAAAACCTGAATGATGCATTGTTCATTTGTATACCATGATTATTATAATTCAATTATAAAGTTAACAAATATATTTTAAACTTTTTTTTTATTTTTTTATGTTTTGAGTTGTGTTTTTTTTTTGTTTGTTTGTTTTTTTGTTTGTTTTTTTGCTTAGCTAGTATTCAAATAGTACTGAAAGTTAGGAGGCACCTGGTTTAATTATGGACTGGTGAACACCTTCCATTTCCTTCAGCAATAACCTTCAGTGTGATACTGCAGGAACTGATACATCTTAAAAAGAAAAAATCTTCTCTTGACTTTCATGCATGTTTACACAAGTTAATGGTGATATGCTCACCAAGCAAAGCATTGAAGTACAATTTGCTGCTTAAAACTAGAGATGCCTCTTTTGAGAGAAGTCCATGCAAGAGAAATGCTTCACTACTTCAGAGTTTCATCTCTGCTTTCCAGCAGGCACTGCTTTACCACAGGTTATTTCCCTGGACAGGTAATGGACTGACTTCCCACATGAAGCTACTCAAACAACTGTGGTGAATAGGCTGATTGATGAGCAGAGACTAAAGTGAAGTCTTGCTGAGCTTGGCTTACCAGAAATCAGTGTCATGGGCCTCCAGGGGTTGGAGGGATCACTGGTAATATGTGCCCATGGTCAGAGATGGCAGGAAGCTACATCAAAGACTTCCTTAGCAGAAGGGAGCACAGATCAAATAACCAATATCAATATGAGTGCACCTAAAACAATACCTCTATCATTAAGAGATTGTTTTCTCTTCAAAATTTGTACTTATTAGAAAATTAATCACACCAAGCAACCAGAACAGACAACAGTAAATGCCATTTCACTTGGCCCCTTTGACAGCCTAATGGCAAGACCATCCACAACAAAATTATTGTATAATTTAGGAACAGAGGTGAAGCTTTCTACAGGAATGAATGAAAACGATGTACATTTGATGGTAGCAAGTTGGTTTAGCTTCTCTAGATAAATATTGCACATCCTTCTGCCTCCACCAACCTTTTCCAAATAATTTATTTCTCTCTTTTGTGGGAATTTTCCACTTTAATGGTATTTTCTACTGGCAAAGTAGGAGGAAAAAAATCATTCCAACACTGTCCCTTAATAAGTCCTGATCACTGGCTAAGCAGTAGCCTGCCTTGAGATACTCTATCCCTTTTTCACTTTTCTTTCCCAAATAACTTCTACAGAGTTAATAAATAACTGCAAATATCAGTGAACACTAAATATAGGGAAGACAAATAAAGAAAAAAGCCACACACATTATTGCAGAACAGTTTCAAATCCCTTATGTACACAAGTGAGGACCTGCGTTTAGCCCCTACAGCAAAATCCATTACACAGCTTGGCTGTCCTCAGGCATTTCTAATATGTGCAGGTAAATATTGCCTTATATACATTACATAAACCTCATTCAGAGTGCTGAAGATCCTCCGCCAGTTCCCTGAAACTGTTGCAGAAAGGCCTGCTGGGATGAAGAGTTGAGCAGTTCTCCTGGCCAAGTAAATTTTAATTTTTATCCATCCTATAGACCTTATATGTACAAAACCTGTGACCAGAGTGCTTCACAAGAACACTTTTCTGCTCCTGCTCTGCTGCCTGACTTGCTTCTGCCATGAGACCAATAGCTCATTTGGCATATTGAGGGTCTTTGCTTGTTCTGAAATAATTATCCTGGAGAAAAGTGTGATGTTTATTAGTCTTAGTGGAGAAAATCTGTAAGAGAAAATCCCTTTTTTGGGCAGGAACACATGCAAGGTGTGAATTTACCCCATCAGTGGTGACAGGACTGTTCCTCGCAGCCTCTTGCCCTTGAGCAGGGGCATGTTTGCATAGATGCTTGTGTACAGACCTTTCTGAATCAGGTTGCATTTTCTGCTCTAACTTTTTGCATTTTCTCTCTTCAAACTTTTTAATGAGCTAGATTTGTAAAACTTCATCTTACAAGTAAGTGTTCTTGTGCTCTTCTGCTTGTTTTTCCTTGAACTTAACAATAATACCTTGTCTATCTGTATCGAGATGGTTTTTAAAAATTTTATCTTTTATATGCAAGAACACTGGTCCAGTTGTGTTTTTTTCCATACTTTCATTTCTCCCTACCACAAAATCAATCCTCCATGAACTTATCACTGTTGAAGACAACAGTAGAAAACAAAATACACCAATTGAAACTTTAAAGCTAAGTTTGAAGCTACAACCAACCCTTATGGCTATGTTAGAAATGTTACAAAATACATCTTGTTTATGGGAAAGCTGACACATTATTTTTGTGCCTCTGATCTCTGTAGACCACAGCTGCACTGAGGAGTTTTGATGATTTTGCCATGAGAGCTATGAGAAACCATAAGGAAATCATGGTTTTCCTTATGGAAAGGATCATATACGATCATTTCCTATGGAAAAGATCATATATTTTGCATCCCAAAATAATGCATTAAATTTTGCCATGTACATTATCTGCTATAGCGATCACACAATTTGACAAATTACTAAAAAAAAAAGATAAGTGCATCTGAAGTTTTGGACATTTCCTTTGCAGGCTCAGCTATCATGCATTTTATTTCACTTTGCAGAGATTTTTGTTTGGTCTACTGCAGAAATACTATCATCAAATATTAATAGCTTTTCTCTATTTATAGTCATAAGTGTTTGACTGTTTTCCATCATTCTAATAAACTATTCTGAAAGGAAAGAATTATGAATTGTCTTACATGATGAAGCAATATTACATTCGCAGTTGAAAACCAAGTTCCATTTCTGAAAAGCACAGTAGTGAGCAAGTCTACATGACTGATGAAGAAATGTTAGGGCTCTCAACGTACAAATGCAATTTGTCAATCTTTTTTTTTCTTTTTTTATTTTAAGTACCAGAACACTTCAGATATTCTTGTAGCTTCACCCAATTCAAAACCCACTTGAACTTCTGTGGGAGGCAATTAACAATAATGAAAGCTAACTTCAGTGTTGAATACATTGTTTTTAAATGCCACCCACAGAAGTTCATGTAGATCTTGAATACTACAGGTGAATAAAAACATCTATTTCAGAAAGATGGACAGAGCCTATCATGAACCAAGAACTTTAGTTTGCCTTCATTGCAAATTCAAAAACCTGCTATCAAAGCAGAAATCACGTTTGGCTTTGAGAAGGTGAACACAATGGGCACAGACTCATTTCACTTAAAAAGACTAATTGCAACATGAATAGGAAGGAACTCAACCTCCAGATTCATCTCAAATTCTGGGGCTACCTATCTACATTACATCTAGATTTCATGGCCTCATCTTTTTTACTTGGATGCATCTAAAGACAATGAACAGAAAACATCTCTCACTTGCAGAGTGAAGCTTAAACAGATCTAATTTCTCACAAATGTCTCAGTATTTTTTTCTGCAATGCTTTTAAAGACTTCCTACAGAATAAAAGAGTGTTAAAATGAAGATGTTTTAGATTAAATTCATGATTTAGTAAGTGCAACTATTGCTGCTACTATGCTTCCACATAATTTTAAAAAAAGTAGATGGCTAGAAAAAAATGAAGAACTACTACTAACAAAGATTAGTGTAACACATTTAACTACAAAACAACTAAAAAGCAACAGTTTGAAGAAGATAATACAACAAATGTAATGGTTTGCTCTGCAGCTCAAATAGATAATGAAGTAACTAGATGCAATATATCTAACAGTTAATGCACTCAGTACTCCATAAATAACATATTACTGCAGTATAATTTAGCATGCTAATAACTAATAGATGACAAAGTTATGGCTCTTTTACTCACACCATTGGTTCCACTGGGTGTTATTCTCCCACTGAAATTAGTGGGGCTACTCCCATTAGCAAGACAACAGCAAACTTTGGACTATTAGAGCTAAATATAAGCCAAAATGCTATTACTCTGCTTTGTGCAGAATAACTGACTTTGTGAATGGGGAGAGATGGTCAGGTCCTTTGAATGGTGCACCAATGTTTCCAGAGCACATGTTTGCAGGTCCTGCAGGAGCCTCCCTGCCCAGCTGGGACAGCTTCACCCTGGCAAGAGAAGGCTCCAGCCACTGCTCTCTGCCCTTACCCCTGGTCCCAGGCATCAGCACCTTCAATGTGGAAATTTATCACAAAACAATGAGCAAGGAGGTGAAGAAAAACAGTCATCAAATGACAATAGTCAAGGCTTAGGCTGAAATTAAACAACCTTGTATTTAAAAGCTCTCTTTCTACTCACACAAAGAAAATCCTCTTGACATAATTTAATCACCCCTAAAAGGGCATTATACCACAGCATAAACAAGAAAATCTGAGAATACTGTGTCATAGGTGATGACATTATCTGAGTCACTTTTGATGGGATTAAAGTTGTTTAAGTAAGCTGAAGAGAATTTCACTGCACAGGAAGAGCAACAGAACAACAGTTCCAGAGGGTGAACAAATCTGTTATAGGCAAAGGCGGATAATTATGAAATGTAATTATACTTTGAGTTTCTTGAGGAAAAGAGCAGGACTTGATAAACATTTTAGCATACTCCTGCTGTTAAGAAAAAAAAGGACATCTTAAGGAAATTAAAAACATAGGCCAGCACTTTTTGCAGCAAGAGTTTGAAATGCTGAATCCTGGGATTAGACGGGTCTCTTAAATATATGAGAGAATAATTTATTTCATGCAATCTATATCTATACACATAAAAGCAAATAAGAGGTAACAGGAATATCATACAAATACATGCATATATGTGGATGATGAGAATGTAGAATCTAGATTTACTAGCTAAGCCTAACACAAGAGCCCCCTTCTCTTTGCTGGTGGCTTGTCTTCTCCACAACGCTCAGAGGGAACCCCACCACTTCTCCAACAGCAGTAGCTATGGAGTGGATAGAGCCTGGATGCTCTAAACTTTGCACAACATTCTGAACAAAACTGTAGGGAAAAACTCAGAAAGGAATAGAGGTAAGGAATAGAGGTAAGGAATCACATTCATTCTAGTTCCCTATGCCTCAGTACTAAAATATGTGACATTGAATAGTTCACACTGACATGCCCAACATGGGCTGAAATGGAATTAACATGTCTTTTCCATTACAAAATGTGAAATAGACAGGATAACAGGATGACGGTGGCTATGATTTCCAAAACAATCAAACATGCATTACTGGATAAAGCAACAAAATTTTTGTTCACTCTTTAGTTTGTTGTGAATTCAAGTGTTTCCACACAGCATATCAGATAAAAAAGTTAATGATCTGCTCCCTCTCCATTTTGGCATGCAAAGAGAAAAAAATAGGATGTGCTTTACTGAGGACAATTAAAGTTCAAAAAGGTTGTAAAAAGAAGTATTACAATGGAAATATTTTTAAATAACTCTATTACTTGGGTAACATAATTGCATTAAAAAATTTTGAGTCCTTAAAGCTGTTACAAGAATGGCCTCAGCTGAACTAAAATTTTGTTATTTGGAGCCACCTGCACAAAACTGATATTCTTTTTGGTGTTTATCTGATTTAGGACAAGTATTATGGGGCCAGAAATCTGTGATGGCTGAAGAAACAGATGTGTCAAGAAAATCTCTAGCCGCTTTAACTGTGATCCTTCATATTTTTTCAGTTCAAATCAAGATTTTCATGTGTAGTTATGCATGACTTTGGCTATTTTGATGAATCTGTATTTGAATATATTACATATATTGAAAAGCAATTCAGCATATCAAAATCTTCTAATAAAATCAGTGACAGATTAAAAATATGCTTTGTGAGGTTAACAGGAGTAACTAGAAGATACATCTATGTGTGTATTTTCATCATTTGGTGTCCCCTTAACAATAAAACCCCGTAAGCTGTCAAAATGTCAAGGTGTATTGACTTCACAACAAGCAAAGAAAGAAAAACCTTAGGAAATAGCACAAGAACAGAAATGCTGAAAGAGAAAAGAAAACTTTGGGTTACTGTACATTTTTCAACATTTACTCAGATCATACATCTTTCAGATCAAGTATCTAAAAATAAAAATGTCTACCTTTCCCACTAAATTAGTCTCAGCCAGAGTATGTTGTCAGATACATACATTAAACAAAACCAAAATAAAAGGGTATTAAAATTAGAAGAAAATAAATAAATCAAATACCTGGCTTTGAAATAAGATATTTGCTTTCATATACATAAATACAAATGATTCTTTACTCATGGCATATATACCCTTAATTAGAGGTTTATATACAGGATTTTTCAAAAAACTACAGAGGATTTGTCAGTATACTTCACAATGTACATCTGAATACTCATGCTACATTAAACTGCAGTGTGCAGCAATGATTTCTGCAGAACAACATGAAGGCTTGTTTACAGCAATACATTTATAACTTTTGTTTTTAAAAAACACATTAAAAAAACAAAAAAGTGCAATCAATCCTGTAACTTGGCACAGCATCCAAGCAGAAGTTAGAGATCTAAGCATCGCTACACATCCTGATTTGAGAACACAGTCCTACAACCAGAAGACTTGGACAGTGCTGCAGAACATGCAGAGATATAGCACGTCTAATTTCAGCTACAGTGCTATTGCAGAGGATCTAGGAAGGAAAACAACCAACCAATCCAACTAACCAAAATAAAAAAAAAACAAACAAACCCAAACAACCAAACAAAAAAATAACAGGAAAAAACAGGAGCCCAAGCACCCCTGATTACTTAGAGCTCCCATATCCGTAAGGTTGAAAGCACTGCCTGCCAAAGTTAGTGAGGAAAGCACACCCAGACATTTTACCCAAACATTTTCCTGTCTTCTTGACACTTTTTTTTTGAGTAAAACTGCATATCTGAAGCTGCACCTCCACTGACTTCTTGAAAACTAAGGATTAAATGTAATGATCATCTAACAATCAGTGACTAATGTAACTATAAGCATGTGAGATGTTTCGGTATAAAATCACAAAGTATTGCTTTTAGAGCTCAGTGGGTGACTTTGTAAGAAAGAAAACAGAATCAAGCAAGAAAGGAAATTATTAACAGTGAGAAAGAAATCCTTGGGTACAAAATACGATGAAAAATTTTTTTCTTGGAAGTACTGTATTAGAAATCCAACACATTGCTTGTATTAACTAAAAAGTAATGGAAAAATGGAATCACTTTCCACACTGATACTGGGAATGAAGAATACTTTTTGGACATTTAGAAATTTTCAGGATTTTATTTGCCTATTGAGATGTCTTCAAAATAACTTCTAATATAAAGCTAACAGAAAAAGTAGAAAACCAATTCACTAACAGTGAACATCAAGATTTAGCAGTTGAGATGTATTTAGACAAACAATTATTAGAAGATCTGACCCACTAACAGTGATATGCATGGTCTTATAAACTCATGTGCCAGTCTCTGTGCTAGGTGGTATTCTTAATGCCATTGATGGACAAAGTGTTGGTCCAAGAACATATTTTCGGAAAATGCAGATTCAGGTCAACAGAACTATTTATATCTAATTCACAAGACTGTCTCATCTGAGAAACAGGTTTTAGTAGACATCAAAGTGTTTTTTTGTTTTAACATTTCAAAGGAAATTGTTTCTATTTATTTATTTTTAATGTTTCATTGCAAAGTACTTCTTTTTTAAAGACTAAACCATAAAGACACTTTAAAGATTTTTGTTTTGTTAGGGAAGGTAATGAAAATAGTTTAGACTAACATAAAACAAGCCACTAGATGTCTGAGGCATTTCTGGCTCACCCAGCAAAAAGTATTAACCACACAATTTCATAACTTCACAGTTAAAAAATTACATCACACCACTCAACAAATAAAATACAGTCAAATGGTCATATTATAATGTATATGTGTCCCCATTCCTCAAAGTATGGTATTAATAAAGTTTTATTTCCTTTTCCTATTTTTTACAGATTTGGTATCAAATAAGCCAACAGGACTCCATGCAAAGAGCCTGCTGGTATATTCTGAAAGTTCAGAGCTTATGGTGTGCTGTGTGTGTGCAGCTGTATGTGCTACTTGTCCATTGCATATTTCTTATTCTGTATGTGTATCATATATATATTTTTTAACATCCTCCATACAAACATTTTTATACAAAGACACTGAAGTACTGAGAATGAATATGCAGTTTTGCAGCTTCTGCTTGCTGCTCTGGCTTAGTCACAGAAATCTAGTAGAATAGCTTCAGAGCTGAAATGTGTTTTTTTTTTTATTTCTCCTTTATTTAATACATTTTTTCTACCTTTAAGATTCTGTGACCTATTTGCTAAGGAAAGAGCTTACCTGTTTGTTGGAAGGTGCCTGCCTGCCTGTCTGACTTGAACAAAGCCATTAGCTTGATCATAGGAGATGCAGCTGTTTTCCCCAGCTAGACAGCATGTAAGAAGCTCTTCTGTCGCATTGTTTCTAAACATTTACCTTGGAGGTACAAGTCCCATCATTCTTTACCTTTAAGGCACACACCACAGACCCAAGAATATTTGGGAAACAGGCCATATTTTAGAATTCTTACTTTTCATACAAGGGAAACAAAGCATTCAATCAGTCATCTCTGTTCAGACAATTTCTCAAGAAATGTCATAGGAATTTATAAGGCACTACTAATAACCTTTTTTTTTTTTTTTCCCTTCTTTCCCATCCTGACCACAATTTAAACATGCAGAGTTTGTTTTGAAGAATTCACAAGCCCTACAAAACACTAGGGCAAAACCTGGAAGATGTCACTTTGCCTGAACTCTAGCTAGCCATCAGCAGAGAAGCTACTTGGATAGAACTTCTGTTTTCAACAGCCAAGTGTTTCAAAATTATAGTAACAGCCATCAGATGGACTGATGCTTGTGACCTCTGCTTAATGACAGATATAATTCTAAGCCATTTGTCCAAACCTCATAAAGTTAGTCTGCTAGCATATTTACTCTCTGAAAACAGCCTGAGAACAAAGCCACCCAACGGACACTTTTGTATTTGCAGTGCTGGATTAGGAGCTAACACCAACCTTTTGTAACAAGCTCTTCTTTTTATGGGCTGGAAGTCAAACAGGGGAAAAAGGCATTCCTGCTAGAGGAAGGATAAATGCATTAAGGAGTGAGAACTCCATTCCAGGAAAAAAAACAGCCAACCTTATAAAAACTAAGAAACAAATAAATATGCTTCACCAAATCTAGGAAACAGAAACAAATTCCGGAGTGGTACGATCATTCTGAAAACATGAAATAGAAACAAAATTAGCAGTAGACTGCACTAGAGAAGAAAAATTAAGCAATACACTTTCCTTCAAGCCTGTAAGATTCAGTCTAATATGTGAATTAGACCTTAAAAAAAATAACTGGGTCTTTACAACAGGTCAAAGCCTCAAACCATACCTAAAGCATTTGTATGGAGAGCTTACACTGAGAAGGGGAAACCAGGTCAACAAAAGAGCTCTCTGCGAAGGACGTGTTTCCATAGAGCTACTAACTTCGCAAGGCAACACAATAAATCCTTTAACAGACCATAACTGGATTTCCGTAGCGGAATCTTCACATTCAGATATTATGATTCAATTTCTCAAGTCACCGGGACATACTTCTCTGAGGGTCTCATAAAGACCATTTTTCTTAACTGCTGTGGGACTCCAGCAGACAGAAGTGCTGGGTAACAGATGGTATGCTCACTGCTTTGTAATATCAAAAGAAGGATTATGCTGTTTTTGTTTTCCAATTTGTTTAATTTTACAGATCTGTGGATATGCAAAATTAAATAAAACCTTCTCGTCCCTCAGCCTAATACATAGTTGTGGTTTACATTCTAAATAGTCCCCCAAAATGTTCAAGGCCTCCATTACAGGAGCAAGTCTTCACACATATAACAAATGACAGACTTTGTTTCCAAACAGTCTGCAATTTGAACAGAAATAAAAAAAATTATGAGCAACTGGAATTACTATTTCTAAAGTGGCAAAAGTTGCTTCTGGTTGAGCAAAAAATGAGAGTGCTGAGTATGGGTATGATAGCTCAATGAAGCAATTCTTTTTCCATTCTTACTATAGCCACTTTACATAGAGGTAGCTGCAGGAAACAGATAAATAACAGAGAACTAATTGTACACATCTAATTGCATATTTAAGCCTACGAGAGTGAAACATTCCAGAAAATCTGCAAGCCTCACGTAACCCCACTGCCACCAAGCTAATAGCAGAGGGGCTTTCAGGGATGACAAAGATCTGGATGGGCAGAGTAGGAGCTTACTGAAACTCCACCAATGCCACTTGTCTATCATCTGGCTCCACTGTGCAAAGAACCAAAGATCCAAGTAGGGCCCTAGAATAAGCCAGTTATAACCAATGTCCATTGATCCCCTGCAGCCCAGCAGCACTGCTGACGTGCTCAACAGCAGGCACTGGCCTCAAGGTCTGAAGTATAGTCCTTGCAGGCCAGTGTATTGCAACAGAGTAGTCTGGTAGAAAAGGTGGGTGAGAAGTTTTAAGTCTCTCTATTGAGATGAGATATACTTCCCCAGTTAACTCATGCTTTTCTGTTTTGATTTAATGCAAAGGAACACCTTTCTGAATGAGAATCATCTTTAGGCTTTCACTCCTCCCAGCCCTACAAGAAATGTGCCAGGGACAGCAGCGCTCTGCTGTTTCAGTGCAAGTCATGCAGAAGTGGTACCTTATGAAGAGGCAGAATTAGAATTAGACCCTAAAAAAATCCCCTGGGTCCTTACAGCAGGTCACACTGTATCAGGCAATGCCTCTCTGAGTGTCATTGGGTGCATCTTGATACTGCCTCCAGCTATTAACCTAAGTTTATTGGTATTTGTTATTGATCCGAGAGAAAGCAGTGGCAGCGAGGCAGACTCACTGGCCTTTTCACTGTTTACTAAGCAGGCTGATGGGACAAGGTCAGTGCTGTCAGTTTCATGCATTCAGCTGGGGAGCCACAGCTGCTGGTGCAAGTATCAGAGGTGAATGGTAATGGTCAGAACACATTAAGCACAGATGATTATGTCTGTGGTAGAGCAGGACAATTTATCTGTTGAAACTCCAACTTTGTTCTGAATAGCAAAGCCAGAGCTTGGAGTGGTGTTTTTCTGCTCTGCAATGTCTGGGTAGCAGAGACAAACTCTCTGCTTAATCAGATACCTTAACCTCTAATATTTAAAACAGTGAGAGCACTGCAAATATCTGCTACCCAAGAGGCATTCACAGAAAACACTGGCCTTAGCAACACAGTGTTTATATCAGAACAAACTTTGTGGGCATGGGATTTGAGGACCCCGACTCCACTGAGTTATGAACTCTCACTGCTCTGCAAGCACAAAACTGTGAACCTTGGCTGTGTCAGAAGAGGTGCTCCACCAGCTTTGTAAATGGACCAGCATCAGCTCAAATGATGCAGATGAATGACAGCAAAAAAATGAAAGGCTAGATTATATATGGGTATGCATGTGTGCATATATATGTATGTAGATGTATAAATACTTCACTTTAGCTCTCTCCCAAATGTTGTGAGAACTAAACTAATTACACTCTTCACAACTTTAATTAAAAGACTATGGTTTTGCTACTTTTCAGGAGCTTTTTCTTTTTTAAATGTTGGTGGAAAAGTATAGCATCTGATGTAATGAACTCCTGTGATTTAAGCAGTTCTGGAAATTGCAATAATATACTTGAATTTGCTATTTATGTCTTCTGTAAGTTTCTTCAAATTATGGCCAAAGTTGTCATGACCATGTACTGCACAGTAACCGTCTACTGTAACCTCCTGCTCTGCTGGCTGGGCAGTAAATCGCACTTCT
Organism: Pezoporus flaviventris; assembly: GCF_033815535.1. Taxonomy (NCBI): domain Eukaryota; kingdom Metazoa; phylum Chordata; class Aves; order Psittaciformes; family Psittacidae; genus Pezoporus; species Pezoporus flaviventris. The sequence continues at coordinate 31,992,759 of NW_026892561.1, forward strand.
TGTGCAGAATGACATGGAATTTTTCCCTTTTCAATACCCACACCTAGGAAAGCCAGTTGATTTATTTTCTGCAAAACTCAGCTCCTCGACTTTTAAATTTCTCTCAAAGATACAGAGTGATACCACAAGTCATCCAGAAGTATATTTGGATTTAGGAAATGAATTTTGCCTGGACTGTCCCCAAATCCAGGCAATCCACATTAGGCTTATGGGGTATCTGCTCTGTGGAAAGCACAGAACTATATTAACCACACAGGTTATTTCCTGCAAAGAAAGTTGAAGGAAACAAGCAAACAGAAACAGTTTAAAAGAAATGTCTTTATAGCTTCAGTTACAAGTTATTCCTGCAATTAAAAAAAAAGCAAAAATAAAAATCTTATAATAACCTCATGGGGGACATGGCTCTCCTGATTAACAGATTCTTTATGTACGAGTGACATCAGGATGGATTTTATGTTGTGTACAGATGTACATATTTGCAAAGGAAATGGCAAATTTCTAATCAGGATTTACCTGCTGCCAGACTCAGTGTGAGAATATACAAGTGACTGTCAACAAAGTGTCAAATGAAATTATGCAATGTGCAAAATAAATGCAGGGAAAGATCATTTGGGAGACATTAGTAATCATGTTAAATACACATAGCAATGCTAAAAGCCTGAATTTCAAAGGCCTAGAGGTGCCCGATGAGATATTTAAAACTGCTTTCTTTAGCAGTACTGAAACATGTCAGAAGGTGGCTTTCTGCACCTACCTACATTTGAAATGATCCTTTGATATTTCTGTTTTCAGATTGAAAAATACCTTTCTGAAGCTGTGGAAGGAACCAAGGCAACTCCAAAGACAATGCCATCTTAAGATTAAAGCAGCAGTTAAAGGAGATGATCTCTGACACCAGGCAGCGGGGCTTAGAGCTGGTCTCCTCTGAAGCCATCTGCTCTATCACATTTCTAGGGTTCAGGTACTCTTTAACACATTACTTACAGGGTTCTGTAAATTTTCAGCTTGATATAAAACAAGGGGACTGTGCCACAACTAAGCAGAGTGGCTCTAAGCGCGGGTCAAACAGTATGGAGTGTCATCAAGGAGTCTTGGGACAGCTCTGGAGCACTACGTAGAGCCAGCCAATAAGAAAACATAGAAGCGAAAAAATACTGGATTTTATTTTACTTTGAAAGAAGCCAAGCCTCACTGAGCAAAATCACAAATATTAACAGGTGAGTTTGGAGGACTGAGGCTTGAGACCAAACCAGGGAGCTAAGCTCTTTGACAGCACAGATATACTTGTAATTTCAAACAACTCTATTTTTTTTTTCCTGCTTTTAAATTTGCTGTTTCCCTCTTGGTTCGTAACAGAGATATATCCTCTTAAAGATAAGGGTAAATATTGCATTTGAAAAATGCAGTAAAAATCCATTTGTCACTTCCCCCACCCTCCAAAAAAAAACCCCAAACTATTTGCATAGCGATGCCAGGCTGTCCTTTTCATCCCTACGGGAGGCTCTGATGCTTCAAAAACAGAAAGAGCAGAATATAAATCAGTTACCACTTCCATGACATCCCATGATTTCAGCTGAGAGCAATTTACTTAAGATATATTTCTTTAGCTGGCAATACACAGCACCAGTTCTCCTTATTGTCCTGGACATTTCACCCACAAAACCATTACTTTCCTCTGAGGACAGAAGTAAATAGCACAATTTGTTCTCACAGAAGACTAGCTGTTTCTGAAACATGAAGAAGCTCATAGCAAATGGGCAGAATGTTAGGAATAAATAAGAAAAATGGGGCAGCAGAAATAAATATTCTACAATGACTTCTCTCATTCATTTAAATGGGAAACAGTCTTTGCTGTTGCTTGCAGGAATCAAGACACAGCAAAGTCTGCAGGTTCCAGAGAAAATATCTTTAGTTCATTGGTAATTTTCCACACAGATCTGAAATATAAACTTTAAAGAAAAACATGAAGGTATGGGCTTACAAAACCAGCTAGCAGTTTAAGAAAATCAGCAAAGGGAGAAAAGATGCATACAATAGCCATTTAAACAATAGATTGCTTTCAATGTCTATGCAAGCCAATGCAAATACAAAATCTTATCCTATTTTTTCAGAAAACTACTGCTACCCCAAGGCAAGAATTAAATAGTACAGATTTAATCCATCCATCCGCGGGTCCTGAAGGAGCTGGCAAATGAAGTTGCTAAACTGCTGGCCATCATATTTGAGAAATCATGGCAGTCAGGGGAAGTTCCCAATGACTGGAAAAAGGGAAATATAACCCCCATTTTCAAGAAAGGGAAAATGGATGACCTGGGGAATTACAGACCAGTCAGTCTCACCTCTGTGCCTGGCAAAATCTTGGAGCAGATTCTCCTGGAAAGCATGCTAAGGCACATGAAAAAAAAACAAGGTGCTTGATGACAGCCAGCATGGCTTCACTAAGGGGAAATCCTGCCTGACCAATTTGGTGGCCTTCTATGATGGGGCTACAGAACTGATGGACAGGGGTAGAGCAGTTGATGTCATCTACCTGGACTTGTTGATGTCATCTACCTGGATTTGTGCAAAGCATTTGACACTGTCCCACACGACATCCTTGTCTCTAAATTGGAGAGACATCAATTTGATGGATGGAAACTGGCTAGATGAACCGCACACAAAGAGCTGTGGTCAATGGCTCAATGTCCGGCTGGAGATCAGTAACGAGTGGTGTCCCTCAGGGATCGGTGTTGGGACCGCTCTTGTTTAACATCTTCGTCACTGACATGGACAGTGGGATTGAGTGTGCCCTCAGCAAGTTTGCTGATGACGCCAAGCTGTGGGGTTCGGTTGATACGCTGGAGGGAAGGAATGCCATCCAGAGGGATCTTGACACACTTGTGAGGTGGGCTGATGCCAACCTCATGAGGTTTAACCAAGCCAAGTGCAAGGTCCTACACCTGGGAAAGAGAAATCCCAGGCACAGCTACAGGTTGGGCAAAGAAGAGATTCAGAGCAGCCCTGCGGAGAAGGACTTGGGGATGCTGGTCAATGAGAAAATGAACATGAGCTGGCTTCAGTGTGCGCTTGCAGCCCAGAAAGCCAACCGTATCCTGGGCTGCATCAAAAGGAACATGACCAGCAGGTCGAAGGAGGTGATCCTGCCCCTCTACTCTGCTCTTGTAAGACCGCACCTGGAGTATTGTGTGCAGTTCTGGTGTCCTCAACATAAAAAGGACACGGAAGTGTTGGAACAAGTCCAGAGAAGGGCCACAAGGATGATCATGGGACTGGAGCACCTCCCGTATGAAGACAGGCTGAGGAAGTTGGAGCTGTTCAGCCTGGAGAAGAGAAGGTGCGTGGAGACCTCATAGCAGCCTTTCAGTACCTGAAGGGGGCCTATAGGGATGCTGGGGTGGGACTCTTCATTAGAGACTGTAGTAACAGGACAAGGGGTAATGGGTTCAAACTTAAACAGGGGAAGTTTAGATTGGATATAAGGAGGAAATTCTTTACTGTGAGGGTGGTGAGGCACTGGAATAGGTTGCCCAGGGAGGTTGTGAATGCTCCATCCCTGGCAGTGTTCAAGGCCAGGTTGGCCGAGTCCTTGGGTGATATGATTTAGCGTAAGGTGTCCCTGCCCACAGCAGGGGGCTGGAACTAGATGATCTTAAGGTCCTTTCCAACCCTAACTATTCTATGATTCTATGATTCTATATTGTACCTAATCTTACAAAAAAGTTTAATATCAGTCACACTTCATAAGTCTCTGAAACTCCATCTGGCAAAAGATTCACCTTTTCCAAGTGCTATTTCTTGCTTTTCTCTTGGCTATTGCAGAGTTCTCCCTCTGCAGTCTATCTCTTCAGATGCTCAAGAGAATTAGATGAAAATGGTAAATCTATCTCTCTTGATGCTTTTCAGATTATCAGGAAGATTCAGTACAAGTGCGGGTGACAAACCTGCTCCAGCCAGATTTCACTGGGAATTTCCCGAGTAAAAGCAGAAGAGATCTCACTTGTCTGAATTCTTCCTGAATTTTCCAATGATATAGTGATCTAGCCAATTCTTTCCAGAAGACTTTCAAATGATCATACTTACTGTGGCAATACAAAGAGGAGTTATCATCAAAGCTGCACAATTAGGGGGAAATGGAAGAATTAGGCAAACAAAACTTTGCTTGGAAACATTGGTGTCCAAGTGCTTCTAGATTTTAGCTGAGGTAGAGGGTGGCTCAGGTCAATTAGAATCACAGGTGTATCTAAAGAATTTAAAACCCAACCTCCCATCCCAGTGCCATTCCCTGCGCTGCCCCTTCCAGAAGATGCTTCACCCCCATAAGGAGCAAACACAGCGGCACCTACAACACACAGCTCTGGTGTCCAAAGCAAATCTCTTATCCAAAACAGTCTTTTAATTTAGTTTTTTACTATCCTTTAGGGCCAGAGAGGAATTAAAAGAAACTTTCATAATCCAATGTGTCCAAAGAAGGTAGTCCCCAGAAATATTTTCTTTCAGTAACAAAAGTCCATGATTTATTTAATTTGCAACTTATTCTTTTCAATATAGACTGTGATTTCACTTCACAAACAGCATTTTCCTTCCCAACCTGACCAACTGATCGATCATTCCTGCTATCTGTCTCAGAGCTTCTACGCTGAATTTTGAAGAGAAGTTACAGGATGAAATAAATTTATAAGGTAAAGTGGTTGAAATTAGAAACCTTCAAATTTAAGACCAAATTACAACACTTCACCTTTTTGTCTCACCTTAAACCAGCCGAGATGTGGGCATTTTACAAGTGCAAAAGTGCCATGACTTGTATGCTGTACAGCAGAGCAATGCAGAAGTTACATTAAAAGTAACCAATTTAAAATCTCAAAGCATTTCACACTCAAATGCCTTAGCAACTATGCTCCTTCCTTTTATATTCAAGCAGAGTTAAATTTGGATTATTTTAGCATAAGAGGGCAAGAAAGGTTACTGTAAATATGGTTTTGTGTTGGTGAGAGTGCATCCACACCTGTCTATGAAAATGGAAGCTGACGTCTCATACGCACCAGGGGATTAGTGGAAGGTATGAACAGAAGAGCTACTTCTGTTTAGATTCCCTTGAACATGGGTACAGTTAGGAATTTGGTCCATAAACTTAAACGATTATTCAATTAATGTTTCCATTAAAGTGTGTGTTTGGCATGAGCTCCGTTAAACCTTTTGGCTGTAATAAATAATGTCACCAGCCAGCCACAGGAAAACACATCCTGCAAATCTCTGCAGATACCACATAGCTATAGCTAAAAATATGGCTAAAATAGCTATTTTTTTGTGACAGTGATTGTCATGGAAAAAGAAATGCCATGTCACAACTGCAGTTTTCCAAATGCACTGAAATGCAGCCTCTTCATTAACAGACTTTTACAAACCTACAGGGTCCTACACAAGGAACACTGATGATTTTCCTACCTCTTCATATGAACAATTTACCTTTCCAGACTCTTATGGCCAATAAAGTGTCACTGAACACTGATACCAATACAGGAGACCTACACACTGGGTGTGAAGGCATGGCGTTAACAAGCAGCTTAGCATCAGGTTGTTCACCTCAGTCACAGATGTGGACAACAGCACCTCAAGGATGCCGTCGGACAACTTTGGGAAAAGATGAAGAAAGCATGATACAGATAATTTGGTTTTCAAATGGGAATAAACACAGTTTTCAAGAAGGTGCGGACAGAGCAATTACAGTAGCCGACAAAAAGTGTTTTAGCTCTCCACCAAGTCTTAAAAGTAGTAAGAAGAAAGCAAAAGTAGCTCTGCAATGTGATTCTGGCTGAACACGTGAGATTTGTGAGGCCCGTCGAAGCCAAAGCTCAGATGAGCCATTTCAACCAAAACGCTGGGTGCAGCCATGAGTTTTGTGGTGGTGGTGATCACAGCACTTGCGTGGACCTCACAGGTTCAGATTCCGTAACAATCTGAGAAGCTATAAACAGAAAAGGTTTTATACATATTTACCAGCCCACACAACAAAATTTCCTACATCACTACCAGGAAAGCTTGGTATCACACTCAGCCTTGGGGCTGAACAGTAAATGGGGTTTTCTACCTCTGACACCAAAGGTGCCACCATTCTGCTTACATTTATTTCTTTTAGTCTCAGGCAAATGTATTAATACCAAAATATTAACAGAATCATAATTTTAAAAAGAATCAGTTAAAATAACTTTGCCCATGAAAACTGTAAATCAGGTTGTTCAAACACAGGAAGAACCTCTTTTAAAGGAGTGTTTCTCGATCAAAAAAAAAGCACTGAAGCGAGGACATATCAGACATATGCAAGATGAACTAAGCTTAACAGCAATTTTTCCTCCATATTAATAAAAACTCTGTGCACATGGAAAGTTTGTAAAGTTTTACATTAACTTATAGCACTTGGATCTTACAAAATTGTCAAGCTCAAAAAAAAAGTACATGTAAACTATAGTCTCCTTTCTAGATTAATATTATTATTAGGCTACTGTGGTTTCCAAAGAAGATAGATTCTATTCAGTAATTTCATTCAGTAATGCATGTTGCAAATAGTTTAATATGTCAGCTATGGAGAGGATTTCATCTTAGCAAGATTCAAAGGTTAGGCCAATATGTTAAAGGAGATACTTTGTTAATGCTGGTAAAATGGCTATATAAACACCCACAACAGAGTATCATGAAAAGCAACTTAAATAAATTGAAAACTTGGTTAGAAAGTGTTTATAAAATGCATTCAATTTCTCTGTGAGTCATTCAGCAAATTGAAGGAATTTGGTTTTGGAGTGGAAAGACCATGAAGTTGTTAAAAACAGCTATTTTGAAAACACAGCAAACACCCAGGCTCCACACAAAGTCTCCCCTGTAATGAATTTCTGTCTTAATTGTTAGCTTCCAAGCCTGAAAGTCATCTTGCATATTTTATTCTCCATATACTCCAAGAAAAGGTACAGATGCTTTCTAAGTTCACCCAAAGTGATTAATACCTCTTAACTTCAATGCAACAATAGGACATGTCTGACCTACACCACTGAAAGAAATGATGAACAGACATGTAAATCTTCCTTAATTACATCTCTTTGTAACGTGGAAAAAAAAATGGGTGGTAACTTCAAGAAGAAGTAATCAGTCAGTCAAATCACAGAGTAGTGGATAGGTCAGATTTTTACAGGCTTAACATCATGAATTACAAGAATATAAAGCATTAAAATTCCAAATGGCTTCTTTCTGACAGAGGTTTTAATGAGAATGGAAAAAGAGAAAGCAATCTGTCCTCACGACAAAAATTGTAATGAGAATATTCTCCTCCTCTTTAAAATCTCTCTAATGAGGGAAAATATGCTTCTGTAACAGGACCATGAAGGATTTGTGTTTGCACATTATACATTTCAAGAAATTTTGCATGATGAATTGATTTGCCTGTCATTTCTCCATTCAAAAGCAACTATGCTGAATCATCTGGCATGGCTTCCAACTGCCCTCTGCCTCGACTCACATTTCCCACTTGGTTTGTAAACCACACATCCAAATTCTCTAGTGGGCAAGGAGTAATTAGGAAAGAAGCATGAACAATTACAACTAAAAGCTAAGTAAGCCTATCTAAATTATGAGATTTTAAATTCACCATTAAAAGCATGCCCATTAGCAAAACTGTCAGAAGAACAAGATTTCATTTTTCCTCTGTAACACTCCAAAACACAGATTGCCCTTGGACAAAGATCCCCAGAGTTCAGTCTTATCCTCTCCTGCACAGGCACCACAGAGCCATGTACGGGCTGTGCTGAGAGAGTGGCTCCGTTCCACTCCAGTGGTCGCCAATTGAGTGCTTAGCTGCCGCTTACCAACCTCCAAGCGCCAAATCAACTTTTGCAGCCTCCTTGCCCAGCTTTCAGTGACCTCCACCAAAGACTTCCTGAGTCCCAGATGGCATTTCTGGACTTAATAACCCTTTAAAAACGTGTCCAACGATTTTAATTCCATAAAGCTTTCCAGAATGTCCTTACTGATGTACCTCTAATTTGTCCAGGAGAACAGTGCCTCCTCAAGGGTGAAAGCTCTGTTCTTGTTTTTTTTGCTGTACATTTCATCAAGGATGCAAAGTAAGTTTGTTTTTCCATAACAACTAGAAAATAGACTTTTGTGTGGGATTGGCTTGTGTGTTTGTTTGTTTGGGGGAGGGGGGCAGTTATCAGTTTATCAGGCTTTGGTAAGTGGCAAACAAAAAACATGTGTTACTTCAAGGTGACTGCATCTGAGGCTAGGTTTAAAGAAGCCTCATATGATACCATCATTACCATTACAATCAGGTATAACAATTCCCCCTGTTTCTATGTTTAAAAACTAATCATGGTATCATGGTGTTTTACCATTGAACTTCCTTCTTCTCTTGCTCTTTTACTACATGAAGCCCCACAGGATGCAATCATTTCTATGCAAATGCTGCATAATAGAAATATAATTTCTCCATAACCTGCCTTTCCTTGGGGAAACCAATCTGCTGTCTGTGTTTGGATATGTACAAAATAAAACCACTGTGGTTTCCAAGCAAAGCACTAAGCTGCAAAATTTCATGGTATTAATGGTCTTCTGCATCATTTACATATTCATGTATTGCTTCTGACTTGTGCACACTTGATTATTTTTGAGGAGCAATAATAATCTCATTTACACAGTAACAGATTCAATAATCTGAAGTAACTGGTAAAAACACCACACAGACCTTATCAGCCATGCCATCCCCTGTAGTATTATTTCATAAACCACTCTGAAAAAATAGAAGATGATGACAGGAGGGAGACTGTTGGAAGGAACAACTAATTGCGAAGTGCTTCACATTCCCTGATCTCAGTGGGGAATGTCAAGGTTGACATTCAGTGACCATTTTGGGTTAAAACATGAGAAATCGGCTTGTTCATAGTGAGGTATGCAGGAAGCCACTTCGCATATGGACTGCTTGTCTCCTCCTGCTCAGAGGTGAAAACAATGGCAGATATGGGTAATAACGGAGAGGAATTACTAGCAGAGAGCACTTCTGTCATCTCCATCAATCTGCAACACAGCTGGTGATCTCTTGAGTAAGTACAGTCTTGCTGATGAAGCAGATAACATACTCCCTATGGACTGCATGACATGCTGCAGCAAGGTTTGGGATAAAAGCCTTTGTCCCAAAAGGACAAAGATTTGTCCTTTTTGTCTGGAGCCCAAAATGTCATGCTGGGAGTCTCACTGTGGGAAGGAAGAAGAGGCTCTGCCCAGCATTACACAAAGCCTTCAAGACTCCTCCTGAATGCACAAGCTGTGCTATATTAATTTCAGACCAGACACCAAAAAATATCATTGGCTTTCTAAAAAGATTGAACTTCCAATGAAACTTATAAACACATAGGAAATTTATTTATGAGAACCTTTGCATTAATACATGGGGTCTTTGGTGCTGATCTCAGCAGCACTATTAATTTAAAAGCAAGTTGTACTATGTAGCCTTTTCATATACGTGCCCCATTACTTAAAAACAAAGAAATAAATAACAGTGCAAGCCCTTCGTATGCATAATATTAAAAACAAATATACCAATAGCTATTTCCAGGCAGCCTGCACTATTTGCTCTTGCACATCTTATAGTCACATGGTTGATTTGATCTCTCCTGATCTTAAAAGGTCACGATATCAAGAAAGCAGGCTCCTATGAGCTTCTCTGTAATCACTACTAGCATGTGTAACACCACCGATCTATGTTTTCAATTTAGCCTTTTGTGACTGCCCAAGGATGTGGAAGTTAGTCCTCACAGCAACCACTGCAAGCAGATGTCAAGCAGGTTCTCAGGCATATCTGTGGAGTAAATTTGGGTATATTTGCAATCATTTGGAGGCACCACAAATTGCCACATTGCTTTACTGCACGGTCTTTTTGTACTTTGGAGAAAACAATGCCTGGAGAAAGGATTTCTCATATAAAAAGCCATGGCTCCAAAGTGGGCTTTGAATGGAGAGATGTGCTGAAGTGCACAACAAACAGCGAAAGAGCTTCTGTCTAGCAAAGGTTAATCCAGAGAGGAATTTATGCTGTGAAATCTTAGTTACACAATTGCCAGCTCACTTGGAATATGTTTTTGAACATGGCCAGAATACCAGATTTGGTACCCTTCTGGCCAGGAGCTGCAGCTATTGCTAGATGCACACTTTCAAAACAAGAAAACATACCAAACAAATACAGACAAGACCATTACTGTGGATACCTCACACAAACAAATATGTTTCCATCCACACCTCCAGCTGCAGAGTTCAGCCTTGTAAGCACCCATCTCTTTATCTCAGTAGTTAAAGACTAGTAGTTAAATTAACAACTTAAAAAAAAAATAACCTCACAAAATAACTCATAAAGATCTAAAAACGTTCATATTAAATTTACCAGACTTTTTGTCTCTTTTCATCAAAACCCTGGTTGCTCTTCACCTGAACTTGTTCACCTTTCTAATCTTACCTGTGGGGAGGTAAATGAAACCAAATGCATTGTTGCTGGCTGATGAAGCATTTTAGCCGACCTCCACAAGCTCATCTTTCCATTAATAACGCAGTCCTGCTTCTAACAAAGATTATATTTTCAGAAGTGAAAACAAAGAAGAAAAAAATCAATGCATAGGTGACATTATTTGTGGAAGTAAACAGAAAAACCTTTTCCACTAATGAAATGGAAATAAAGCAAACCAGTGGGAGAGTGAGCAGTTTGGAGGCAAATCTCCACCCCTTTGTGGTTCCTGGTGCCTGCAGGCGTCTCTTTCTGTCTTTACTGTTCTGGTTTTGGGTTCATTTTTTGTTGTGTTTTGTTCATGTTTTGGTTGGTTGGCTTTTTTTTGTTGCTTTGGTTTTGCTTATTTTGATGTATTTCTGTGGCTAAATATGACTCATTGCAGGCTCATGTGCTAAATCAGCATATTCTTCAACTTGAAGAGATGCCATTTTTCCTGCTACTGGTACACCAGAGGCCCATTTTAGGAAGAGCTGTGATCACTACTATGGGTGCTGCAGCTGAATGCCACCTCTTGTTCAAACTGGGAAGAACTGAGCCCTCATCCATTTGTGTTTAAAATGTCTGGAAGTGAACTTTTATAACCTTGTGGGAATTTTAAAACATTAGCCCAAGTAAAATTGTTGTATTTGTTTTTTTCAGGCTCTCCCTTTTATCTGCAGGATAGTGATTTTGTCTCATGAGTTCCAGAAGTGGACAGAAACAGTGAGTGACAGATTTATATAATGAGGTTCCAAATGACTGCAAAAGACTTTATATTGCTGTGAATCACTCATCTACAGTGCTACATTATTCAGAAATTAATACAACCCTATAAATTAATAATGACTTAAATGTGCTTTTAAAAATTGTTAATGCTCAAACATTTTTTCCTTCTCTAGGTAATCAGAAAAGTGATTATTACTATGACTAGACCTATGTTCTTAATTTAGTTTATGTAATGGCAATGTAGAAAAAGCCTTTTGACAACAATAAAATTTTAAAGATTTCCAGGAAACTAGGTATGGGTTTGTAACCTTCAGAATTCCCTAGACAAATTCAGTCAACTTTGGAGGAATTGACACCCAAAAAACCTCTTGATAGGCTGCAGGGTCCAAAGACAAAGGAATTGTTGTCTTATTACTGAATAAATTGATGAAAGAGATCCAGGCTAGATTAAGATCTATGTCTAATAACTAAGAGTAATATGACACAGCAAACATTTTGCTCTTTTTCTCATATTACTTTTTTTTTTTTAAACACGCGATTAAGAGAATCATAAAACAAGGAGCTGCAAGAGCAGTCATAATAACATAAACTGTTGTCCAAGCATTTATCTGAGGATGATCACCCATGCAGATTATCTGAACAAAACAGGGTGAATGCAACCACAGGCTTCATCACTGTGGGATCTATAAACGGATTTCACTTCTCTATTTGGATTTTTATTTTCAGAAAACACTGGTAGCTCGCTCATTTTGAGGCAACATTGATAAACAGATTCAAAACTGTGGAAGGGAGGGTGTTAACATAGATAGAGAGGTAAATAGTTGTAGAGAACAGTCATATACATTTTCAGAAACCAGGTTAAAATCCAGTTGAATGTTACAGCACTGGTTTTGACACTTCTAAGATTCAAATATCCAAGCTGTCCCTCCAGGCATGACATGTTCTCAGTGTATACCAGGTACTGTAATGCAGATGACATTTCCAATTCTAGCCCCGTAAAGCTTGTTCTACTAGAATCACTTGAAGTTTTCTGATGTTTTTAGAAGGATGGAGGATGTGACCAAGATTAGAAATGGGTTTATACATCTTACCGAACACAACATGAACAATTTATAAACCACTTCTTTAGGCACATGTTTTAAATCAAAGGTTACATAAATTAATAATGCTTTCCTGTTTAAGTCACAATATCAATTTTTCAGAAGCAGACCAAAGATTAGAAATTCTTCTCTTCACACTAAACCAACTGAAATGTAACAACTCTCTTCACCAAAAATTGTTGAACAAAGTTTCTTTCTTGAGCAATAATAATATTATAAAGGACATATGTTTAGTGTCTCATTGAAACTAGATACTTAAAAGAATCTTTATCTATAGAAGATGGTTTCAATATTGTCATCTCCCATTAAAGTTGTCTAATATTCTGCAAGTCATTATTAAATTATTGTAAATTATTGATGCTATAAAGGACATGAACTCTACTAAAGCTACAGTCACAGAGGTCCTCCTTATTAAAACCTTGTTAAAATCACTACCACTCAAGCAGCAGAACTGAGTTTGTATCAAAGCTGCAGTGAAATACTGTCGCCTATCAAACCAAACTCCTTCCAATTACTTGGAGTTTGATAAACTTACCAGTGTGTACTTTTTTTACCACCTAATTCTGCTGATAAACTGTGATCTCAACATTTTTGCCCAAAAATGATTTATTAGGCTGTCTTAATGCATCTTACCCAACAAGTCTTTAAAAGACTGGATGAGCATTGGGACTGTACTGTTATCTGATTCTTTGATATGGGACCACCCTGCTTGCCTTGAAAATCATTTCAGAGGTAACCCAAATAAATCTGTCTTACACTCACTCATACTAGCTACTTTTCCAATTACTGAATGACACGGTCCTGCTCTATATCATATTTAATACCATAAGCAAAATTTTGACAATATTCAGGCACACTAATAATGACCATAGCAGTTTCCTTTTCTGTTAGCTTCCAAGCAATATTCCTATTTCTGTAATTTTATTACTTGCATTGAAGCTTCATGTCCAGGATTACACATTTTTCATAGGTGGTGAAGAAAAGAGGCTAAAGTCCTCAGTGTTTTATAGATTTAAAGGAAGACAGATTTTTTTGAATCTGTTAAGATTTTTCCCTTTACAAGAAGCAAATTTTGACCTGTGATAACTATTAGCTAGCTACTGAAAACCAAGTGACTCATCTTGATATTGGAGAGGATGGTTAGTGTCTCCTCTCACAGCTGAGTAAACAGTTAAGCCAATACCACCAAAATTAGAGTGGCTGCAATTTCCTAACTGATTCAATTTAATTATTATTTTTCTTCCCCTTCTCCCTTCCACTTCCTCCCTTCCCAGTGATTCCTTGCCTATTTTTTATTTAACAGCAATAGTTTCTGACTTTCCTTCTCTCTTGAGTGAACTCATTAATTAGGGAAAACAGCAAATTTCTACTATTGTCTAGAAATTGTTTTGGGTTTTATTCCAAACCCAAAATGTAGACTGATTCTTTTGGTATTCAGTATTACCAAATTGAGTAAAAAAATCCTAAACTACCTCACATTCCACAACTGCATGTGTTTTCTCTGTTTTAAATAAACCCAGCACATGGATTAAACTAGGTGATATTCGACTTCACACAATTAACTTTAATGATTCATATGTAAAGCATGCAAAAATGTGGCTCTCTTATGTTTTCAGGATAACTGGGAATATATCTACTACTTATATAAGCTCACACAGAAAGACACATGAGCAATAAGCAATGAATCCAACTCATTTTGTATTTTCTGCAGAGATGCACAATTGGAATGTAACTCATTTGCCTTTTACTGTCCTGACTGTCATCATTACGAGCTGCCAACATTAAAATAACTTTGTGTGACTTGTTTGTAAGAATTCCAGGCCCTAGTCCTTGAGATCTAATCTCAAAAGTCTAGGAAATTCTTTATCTGAAACTTGTACCATTAAACAGGGATTGGCACAATTCGTAAATTATTCTCTTTTTAATGTTAAAGACTTGATAAATGTGCCAACTTTTCTTTTTAATTAGGGAAATTCTCTGTAAGAGATGTATTTTAGTCAGCTTCTGTTCTCCCAGTTTGAGTTTCATCCTTTACATCAACCAAAGAAATATGCTCAACTTTTTCTCTCAGAAATCATCTGCTGTAGATAAAACATTTCATTTTACCTGTGTACATTTATCTTGAAACATGCCTTGAAATCCTCTTCTGTCTGGCAGGAAGACTAATCTCTCTTCTGAGATTCCTATATAAACAGTTTCCAAAACAGGGGAGTTAAAAGATATGAACTCATGGTCATGCAGACACCTTCCAGACGTACTTCGCCTTCCACCTCCTGTCTACCAATTCTGCCACTACATTCACAGAAATCTGCATCATGGACAGGACATTCAAAAGAGGAGCAGAGAAATAATAAGGGAGGACTAAATAAATGAATTACAGTGAATGTTTAAAGTTAAAAAAAAAATAAAACTACTATAAAACATTTCTGAATTAATCACAGATTTTGAGAAGAAACAAAATACATTTGCATGGGAAGGACTTCAGACATTAAACTTTCATTACTTTTTCTCTCCATTTTTCTTCAAGACCCTGAGACACAGAAATCATTGGATCCTCATGCAATAGCTCGCAAGTTTGTCTTAACTATGGATTTACTATTATAGATTTATAATATAGTAGCCTAGGAGAAAAATATCAAGTTGATTAAAATTACCCATTTTTATTGAATTCTTTTGTAATGAATTTTCCTCTAGCTGAACAGAAAGCACATTAATGAAATCTAAATTTCTCCTGTAATGAAGATTCAGAAGAAAAAAAATGGACATGACTTTGAACTTAACATGAGTTGTCTGTTCTAATCTCAGCTATAATTGAAAAAATCATATTCCCCAAATTACATTAGATGTACATAGTCTGAATGCACGTACTGCTGTTAGTGCAATGCAGAAGCAATATCCATGCCATACATGATAACTTATATTATTATAATATTATTAATTTTATAGTTATAGTTACACTTGGAGAGTCTCTTTTAGTGAGTTATGGAATAAGCAGTGACTGGAACTCTTAGATATGAAAAGCAGTGCTTAAGACTGGTTCTAGAATTACAAAATTTTCAGAGAAAACCCAAGTTTTAACACAGAAAAGAATAATAATAGAGAATTTGTTGAAAGGTTGTAATGAGCACACAGATGAATGCTATTCCTTTTCTTTACTGTGTAAAATTAAGTAAATTAATTTCCAGGTATTGCACTTTTCCCTGACTTCTCTGTTTCTTGGTTTTCATAAATTGAAATGCTTTGAAAATTTTTGAATTACTGCAGCTTGAGTTTTCTAAAACTTAGTGAGCAGGAAGTGACCTGACATTTAAAATTTTATTTATTATATTCCTGAATTATACATGCATTATTTTTACAACTGGCAAACCCACAAAGACTTAATAGAGCTTTTGCCACCCTGGGTAACTTTCATCAGGTATACTAGTGTATTTTCTAGAACCTATAGATAGCTAACTGAACATGTGCATATCAGAAATTAGTCAAAATCAGTCTTTACTAAAAATCCCTCTGTTGAAGAAATTATCATAGTTGCTTAAAATAAAGAATTACCAAACTGGAGATCAAAAGATCACTCTCTCAAACACTGAGACAGTAATGGGCAAGCATGGACTAGGTAATGAAAGAAGTCTAGAGAGTGTGACAAAGGGAACAGTGAAAGTCTTTTCAAAGGTTTTGGGGGATTGGATTTAGTGTCATTCCCTCAACGAACACCTTAGTATTCTGATAACAGCTTTGGAGCTCATGGGCCAACTTGAAACAAATCTGACAGTTAAGTCAGATCCAGTAACTATTTTCCTACATATTTTGTACTGTGGGTAGCTCAAGAAAAAAAGAGTGCCTAAACTTGTCCCCTGCTCATGAGCAAATGTGACCTCAAACCTTACTTTTCCATTTAAACACAACTGTTTTTCAAATAAATCTAAAAGAGGTTTTGTAAAAAATAAAAGTGTGGTTCTCTAGCCCAAATCCTTGATCTGACTGCCAACAATTTTCTTTGTCTTAGTCATAAGCATTTCCTTCATAATACTGTTATCCTTTTGGCAGTTTTCAAGATTGCTCTGTCAACATCTCTGCATTATTTCTTCTTATTTTCACAGTCCTATAAATTCTATCAAAGGGCATACTCTTTATTTTACATTTTTGTTCTTGCTTATTTTATTTCATGGTATCATAGTTTATCAAGCTCATGACTATGTCTCAGTGCTTTTTTTCCCCAACAAAATACAAAAGATGTAAAGGAAAAAAACCTCATAGGAGACTAGGTAAAAGAGAAACCAAGTTTTGAACAATTTTGTTCTAATAACTATTGATCCTACAAGGGAATTTCTGCAGCAACCAGCATGTAACTGCCAAAATATTCAGCAAAAAGGGATTATAGGTATACATAGAGATAACATGATCTTCACATAAATCAGTTAAATAGTCAATCAACCAAGAGACACATATCCATAGGAATACTGGCTTCACTGCGCACATGTTTTTAAATGGTGCGTTAATCCTTTTAGATTTCAGAGGCAAAGCAGTTATGAGATTGAACTAGAATCTATTCCTTATGCATCATTAAACAACTCCTGAGTCAATTAATTACATCTGATCAACCCACTGAAGGCAATGAGGCCATGAAAGGTGCAAGTAAGGGGCTGCAAAACCTTTATTACTGATGACAGGGCACCAAAAAGAAAACTCTGACTTTCAGATCCAAATGCAAGCTAAAGATCTAAGCTTGAGTTAGTAGGACTGGTTTTAGTGAACTAACTCTCTCTCTATATAACTCTATAAATATATATATATTTATATTTGTATATATTTATACATATTTAATAAATATAAATATATATATAACTCTATAAAATCTACTTATAGGTTGCATCTGAAGTGGACAAATGGAATACAGAATGTTGTGATGTTATTTTCATTTTTACATTGCCATTCTTGAGCATGATACTACTATTTCACTTTGATGCTTCAGGCTTCACCACTGACCTCAATTCCTTAGGACTATATTCAGCATACAAAACAGCATATGAGCAAGATCTTAGAAGCTCCCAACCCACCTGGGTGATGATCTAAAAAGCTACTTGTGAACAGCAGAGGCCACAGTGACATTTGCTAATCACAGCCTCTTCAACTATGCGCAGGCTGTCACTATATCCCCACCAGAAACTTGGTGGCTCTCACTCTCAGTACCAAAACCTCACAGGTAACTAGCGCAAGCCCTGTGAACTGCAAAATACATATTTCTGCAAGGAAAGAAACACTGTGAATGGGGTATTTAGATGACAGCACAGTTTTAGACAGCTTCTCCCTTCCTTATTAATTAGAAGAGACTGTATCTATTTTCTAGACTGAGATAAGACCGAGACATCACTGCAGTGCTGAGGCAGCTCTTACCCACAGCAGGAGACAGACCATACAGGAACAATAGTAGATGATACATCTAGTTTTCTCTGTAGGAACAAGGCTGGGCTCAAAGCTAGATTTAGTCAGCTAGCCACAAAACATGAGCTCTACAGGACAACTCGGGTGCCAGCACAAGTGGAATGCCACACAGATCCATAAGGCTATCTGCGTCCGTCTCTCTCTCAAAGCAAAGCTTCCTTCTCCTTATCTGAGCTAGAAATCCGTCAAAGCTTGTATTCTTCACCTCCATGATCTATGTCCTGCCTTCACCTCTGAACACAAGGCCTCCTTGGGAATCCAAGACCTCTTCCTGCTCAACACAGCAAACCTGAAATCTTTTCATCACTCCAGATGCCAGGACTAGCAAGGAGTTCCCATGGGCCAGCGGTCCCACCAGGGCCATGTGGCCCTGCTCTAACCATTGCGTGATTCTTTGTGGTGGCCCTTCTAGATTAATTTGCTTCTCGGTCTGCTGTGAACTCATCACAGGAGAAGCTGGGGCTTTCTATGAGCACTACATCACCTTGCTGTTTCTGCTGTCAGGGTGCCAAATAAAACTCCATGCCCAGTGGAATGGTGTGGCCTGTCTCTCCTGCTGCATATCAGCACCTGCAACCCCACATCAGCTTTGCAATTACACAGTACAGCTGCATTCATAAGCTTGCTAAACATATGAGTTAAAATGTTGAGACCTTTACAATACCACAACCACTGGGAGACTGAAACCTCTTTCTTCAGGCAATCAAAATTAATCTTCCTTCCAGTCTCCATTTACTTCCGACCCATTGGTTACTGTGTCAGAAGCAGCATCATAATTTATTTCCTCCCAGCTCTTAACCCCTTAAGGTATTTGCAGATAAAAGTCTTATCCCTTTTCACTTTTCATTTCAGTATGCTAAGCAAACCATAAATTAGGTTGTTTTCCCTGTCACCATAACAATTTTTCTCTGCACACGTTCCCATTTGAATTCACATTTTTTAACATAAACACACAGTATTTAGATGGAATTTAACTAACAGCCTGAACTATATTTTGCATTAATACTTTCACGTATCAAGTAGAGCTCTTAAACATATTTAGCACCCGTATCTAAAGTAGGTTTTGTTAGTTTCAGTATTGCTAAAATATCTCTTCTGAAAAAACATGTAGCTAAAAGAAATACACTAACATGTGGTACAGTTTTCTTTAGCATGACTCTTCAAGAAGGTATCGGTACAGATCATTTTGTTATAATGGATTATGAAGACTTCAAATTCTGCTCAATAGGGCACTTCACGTCACGTCACTTGACACTGGCTGTGTACAGCACTCCCCAGAAGTCAGACCTGAAACCCTGTGTTCACTTTGCAGGATTGTAATAATTTGGAGAAACTATGGTATTTTTATGTTATATATTATATATATGGTATATATATATCTGTTATTTTTACACACCTCATGAATTATTATTGTAAGGATTAAAATTACTACACTGTTCAATGACTTAATGAAGATAAAGTCAGCCATGTTTTAGTGCTTCAGAATCCCATGCATCTCCACCATGGCTGTTCTGGTTTTACAGCTCTGAACTGCAGAGGGGAGAAGTCTGTACACCTGGTGTAAGAGTACTGACAAAGGTATGTGAACCTACGGCTTATTTCACATACCTATGCAATCCCACTGTAGAGCTGGGACAAGCAAAATAGAAAGAGCTTTCCCTCTAGCAGAACGTCAGAGGTTGGTATGAAAAGACACCGGAAAGATAAATGGCAGTCTCTTTATAATTGTTGGAGTCACAGATAAGAAAACTGTCCTTCAAATCTTCACTCGTCAGCAGAAGTGATAGGACCCACACATTACTGCTAACTGCAATTTGAATTATTCAGACTTTCACCTCTTCAGACGTCAAACACCATGAAATCAATGGTCCTCTTTCGTGCTACTGATTACAGCTGTGTGTGCTTTAAACTTGAACTCTTGATACAAATACAATTATAAATCAACAAGCACACATTTACAGGTTTCGTCTGTTATCACATAATGCTTAAATGATGGCACACTTGAAACTTCAGAAACACCAGAATTATAAGAAATTGAAAACTGTAATTTCTTAAGTAGAACTAGGTAAAACTATAACTAAAACAGGTTAGATGAGGAAAAAAAATAAATAATCTGGTTAAAACTTAGTTACCTATGATTTCATTACAGAATGGAACTAGAAATAATTTCAAGACTACCAAAGGACTGCAACTAATTCATTGTTACAGAATAGTAAACATTGAGCATTACTGCTTGTAGTGGAAACAGCTTACAGTCTTTGACTAAATCCGTCATGCCTCTGCATTCATGTTAAGTTTGCCGAGCGTCCTGGGTACAAAACAGTAGGGATAAAGTCATTCAGCAGCTAGCCAATATTCAGTGTAAAATAAATGTGATGATGTCTACACCAAATCAAAAACCTACAGTGGTAGGCAGTGAAGAGCAGCATGATAAAAAGGATGCACATACCAAGTTATTAGATTTTCCACAGGAATGAAGCTGGCAGTTAGATCAGCAAGGAAATGGAAGGGATACAGCACCAGCAGAAGCACAGCCACTCTGCGAGTCTGTCCACAACCGATGTTAACAGCAAGGCAGGGATGGAACCAAGTTTAAACAGTCAAGACGTAGGTACCTGATCACACAGGAGTCAAAAGCTACAGACAAAAAATACCTGTCAGATTTTACAAGACAGGCCAGTGAAGTGCCTGGATGAATCTCCACCCTATCAGTTTTCTGAACACAAGTCTGTGTTAAGAATCTGAAATAAAAAAAAAAAAAAGTAAAACAAATAGTATCTGTGTTAAATCTTCAAAAATATTACAATTGTAAACAACTACAGATCCTTCTAGTTCCCTTAACTCAGCTGTTACTGGGTTTCATTTAACTGATATTGAATGAGTGCTGGCATGGTGCAAGGTTCATTCACTAGTCAGACTTTTTCCTGAGATAGAGAAAATTGGATTATTTTTACCTGAGGAGAAGAGTTTTATTTATAGATGTTGGTGAAAAAAAAATAAAATTAACTGTTCAATGGTTGTTGTGTATGTGCTCACAGGGCCTCCTCTTACCAAAAAATAAAAGCAGCATTAATTAGTTAATCTTGTACGACCTGGATGTACCACTGCTGTAGTTGTCTAAATCATAGAATCGTTAGGGTTGGAAAGGACCTTAAGATCATCTAGTTCCAACCCCCCCTGCAGTGGGCAGGGACACCTTACACTAAATCATCTCACCCAGGTGTTAACGAGAAGGCGTTTCAGTATTTTCTTGGGAAATCAATAGTTTCAAAGTAGAAACTGTGATTTTCTGCCAAAATTAATGAATCTGCCGCTCTAGAGGTCAGGATGCCGTTTGTAGTGTACTGAACAGACTGCGAAAGAAATAATTTTTCTGTGCACTTTATTCACATTGAATTGTAGCATTGGTCCTGCATGAATATTAACAGATACATGAGCAAGAGGTTAGAAAGTACAGACTGGAATATAAGACAGCAAATGCCTGAAGTCAGGAGCCAGCTGAATTGAAAAAAGGATGCTTATTTAAGTGTTTGTTGTAACAAGAGTAATGAAACAAAGTACATCAACCCTCCAGAGTGGTACTTTTTCTGCGGCTAGCTCCCTAAGAAAGGTAAAGAGTTATGAAACAGCTCATTTCCCCAGCTCATTTCAAATGTTGTCCTCTATCTCAAGCTGAAACAACTCCAATAAACCCTCCAGGCCTCTTCTGCTCCCAGATCTCATTTTCACGGCCTTTGCCGGCACAATAATGCTGTTGTTCCAACATGTGAGAAAGCATCAGCGGTGATATTTACTGGGACATGATGCCCACACTGGAGGCTTAGGAAGCCATCTCCTGCTCCAGACTGCGAATCGATGTTCTTTAGTTACAACCTGAAACTACCCGTGTTGTAAATCCCACTGGTTTCATTCTGGAGTTACCTGGTGTATGATGAAAGAGGACCCAAAAATCTAGACTACATTACATAAGTGCATCATGATTTTGTAGGTGAGGTCTGCATATTCTCTTACTGTTGAGAGAATAGGCATGTACCTAACTGCAGTGATTTCCAGAGTCAGTGGCTACTTTAATTTGGACTTTAAATATATTCCTTCATTCTAAAGTATTCTTCAAACTTTCTGTAAATAAAAGTTTCCCTTGTCCCTGTGCGCATTTTCCCAGAACTAATTTTTCACTAAAGGTTTCACAGAACTAATTACTATGAACAATATCTTCATGGTCTCCTGCTACATTGCTCAAAAATATAATGAAAAAAGGCCTATTTTGAAAGTTTCTTTGAACTGTGTAAGTCGATGATTTCTTATATAACTGCAATAGAAACCTCTGGGAAAGAACCTATTATGAGTACTGTGTCAGCAAGTTTAGCTTATTACAGATGGCTTGCTCCCCTTTCCACATAACTATTTAATGAATTTAAACAAAGAATTGCATAATTTCATAGACGATAGCAGCCAGGAGCTTTTACCAGGAGGTTTCTAAACTGAGATTATGGACCAGTTTAGGAAAGGAATTTAATGAAGAAGGTAATTCTTAAATGCAGCTGAGCAGTGTTTCACTTCAGTCATTTCAGCAGGAACTCAGCACCAGACAACATATTCCAGAAGCTCTTTCAGGAGCCCTATGATGCTTTTCAGTGCTACAGTAGTGCATGGAAGATGTGTTAAGGATATTGACCGTTGATACTCCAACATGAAGATAGCTGCTATGAGAACTGGGACGGTGCCAGCAGCAGTGAGCAGCGGTGCAGAGCTGCTATGTAACACAACCAGTCTCGGAGGCAAATATCTGAAAGTTCCATGTTTTTGTATTTTCAGGTTGTTGTTAAGAGCTGTTAAAGGTGAACCTCCAGGAGAAGCTGTTAAAAGGCAGCAGACTGCACGATTCAAGAGTACTAGCTATCAGATCTCAACAACTGGATGTTTCCTTATTTTGGTGTTTTTAATTTCCTCTCCATCTTCCAGGCAGTTATCCTTACATTTTTTAAGTAGTTACTGTAGGGAGTATTCTCGGTCTTCCCTTCACTCTGCTATGAAGCAATTGTTAGTGTTCCTTGTTAGAACAGCAGTTATTAATAAAACTATTTCTAGTTTTGTGTGTGTTCATTTACTGTTCAAAGTTTAATTGTACTAAAAACTGCAAATAAGATAAAACTAAAACAAGGCAGCTCTCCATTACTCTGCCTCACTCTCCCCATAAAAGAATTCCAAACTCTTTTGTAGGGAAATTTTCTTTGTAGGATAGTAAAAAAAGCCGATGAAAAAAACACAAAGTGAGGACAGAATAACAGTGCAAAATTACTATATCAGCATCATTCTTTACTCTCATTACAATACTATCCCAGGCTTTAGTACCAGTAGAGGAGACTGAGGTCTTTTTTACAATGTGAATTGCAACCCTCTGCCTTTCAAAACAATTTTGATACTGAACAATAGCACAAAAGACAAAGTTTTGAAGGTTTAATGTCACTTTTTAGATTCTCCTTTCTCAGCCTGACTTTTGTATGACACTGTTTCTGCATAGAAGTTTTGTACAAATTGTTGAAGATTTAATATTTGGTGCAAAGCATAAATTTACTATTGGTCAAAGACAAAGGAAATCTTGTATATTTAGGGTGATGTTATGTTTTTATGAACTTAAATTTTGGTTTTTTTTACAGCTTTGACATTTGTGGACCTGAAGGATCAAACCAGAAGTTCTAGTTATGTAGATTTTGGTTCATACCCTACACTGACACTACACCAAAACGATCCTTCTGCAAAGTCATTCAAAGCAAATTTGCCACTATCTACTGAATCATTTTCCCATAACAGCCATATATATGGTATAACTGTTGGCACAAACTGTGTCAATAGCAGAAGGCAATTTAAAGGTATGTTCTTTGACTTACGAAATGAGAGAATGGATTTAATTGGCTGTGGTGTTTTTGATTTGATTAGTACATAGGAAAAAAATCCTTAGCCCTACTGAACTGGACTGGCTCTGCAGAGCTGTGGGAGGTTATGCACAATGTCTGTGTACTCCAGGTTTCTAAAAATACCCCACGATCAGGAAGGGATTTTAGAGAAGATAGAGGAGCACATCATGCCAGACTCGAACACCTGTGGATATAAGTCAGAAAAAAAGATTAAAGCGGAGCACTCAATACACACCAGTAGTGGTCTGCAGAAGAACTGTTTCTTTGTGCAACACAGCTGCTTTCCTAGGTATAATGATTTACTTGGATCTATTGTACTCATAGTATCAAGAGGAAAAAATAATCTATACTAATAGTAGGTAGCCAAACGCCATCTGTTACCCAGTCTGAAAGTGAACATTCACCACCTTCATGATTATGGTTTGCCTTCTGGAGGAGGTATCACTGGGGGAAAAACCCTGCTACAGAAATTATTGGGAGTTTTGCCATCCCCCACTGGTAAATTCTAGTTGTTCTAAATATTACAGGTGTCCTTCTTAATTTTTAATTGCATTGTTTAATTTTCTTTTGCATTTCATTGGGAAATCAGTTCATGCCAAAAAAAAAAAAAAAAAAAAAAGGAAAAAAAAAGTGGTTTTCCAGCAAAAAGTAGAAACTCAATCTCAGAAGGAAGAGTTGCTTGACATCCATTTTCCTTGTGAAACTGGCTTTATCAGCATAGGTTTATGCAAGGTATATCTAAGTTATAGGTTTGCAGAATTTGGCCACTACCCAAAAAAATAATCTATGGTGAATCATAATGCATCAAAGAAGTTACTTTTTACTGTATAGTATCTTCCAATTGCCCCCATAAACCACTAATTATCTACTACTAACCATGTTAACACGTACTTGACATCTTAATTCTAATACTTTTTTCAACTATTGGTCTTTTACAGCCTAAGTGCTAGAACCTTGCCTTCAAGTAAAGCCAGATCGTTAATACATAATTCAAGAAAGAAGCCTATGACACCCATGAAAGTTTTGAAGGTTTTTTTTTTTGTTTTTTTTTTGTTTAATTTCTAGGCTAAGCTATGCAACAGCATCAGAACACAATGGCCAAATTCCAACACTTTTGCAAACAGATAACTAAAAGCAAACAAATAAATCCATAAACATTGACATTTTAATTACTTACATTCTAAAACAGTGTGGTAACAACTAGATAAAAAGCACAAGAGAGATTTCCTCAGCGTCAGTATCATTAACTGCAAATATTGCTGCAGTAAGTCATCAAGCAAAGTTTTGATTGTTAAATAAGTAATTAGAAAAGAAAACATAACACTCACCTAGCAAAACCTGAACAGATATTAAACATAAAATCTTACTTTGAACCTGCACTCCAAAATCCATGCAAAAGCTGATACCACTAACAACTCAAGAATTTGATTGTCTATTTACTATCCCCATAACCCTCCCACACTGGAAAACCAGATTAATCTGAACCAAAATAATGCATTCTTATTTGCATAATAGTAGTCCTGAAAAAAAGTCCCTCAGACTATCAGGTATAGGACAAAACAGAAAATTAAATAACATAACCTTTGGCAGTTTTTCAGCATTTTTGTGACTTACTTTCCTGTATTTTTCCAAAGCTGCTGTAAATCTGTCTACTAATACCTAAAACTAGATCCAAAAAATCCTTACACTTTAAAATGGACAATTCCTTTTGGAAGAACTGATTCTCAAATACCAGGTAAGTCTCTATGACGCTTAATATTTCTCATGGTTAGATAGCACATTACTGTAACTTAATGCAGTTTCTATATTGAAAGCAGCATTTAGTGGTATATGCATTACTAGGAAGATACTCTCAGTTCTGTGTGCATTTTTTTCTCTTCATGGTATCTTTTACACCCTTGATAACACCGCAGAACTTTAAAAACAACACATCTCCTTCAGCGATTTCTACTCAAATAAGAGCTTTACTTGGTAAACACAAGGTAAGACATATCTGTACAAGAAAATTAGAGGAAGAAAAATAAAATTATAGTAAGTTTCTCTACTGAGCTGATCTTTATAAATAGCTTCTAGTATTCAAACTGGTTTTATCATGTTCTTAAAATACCAATTTAGAAACACTACCTTTTGCATTACACTACAATATGCCGTAATTTCATTGATTATACCCAAGTGATAAAATTCAGGCGCATATGTGAAATAAAGAAATACACTGCCTTATTTATTGAAAGCTTAGTGCAATAATTAGTACTGAAAAAATCATATGGAAAGATGTTTCAGTAAGTGTCTATATTTTTCTCCAGAAATGTGCTTATGTTGAAAATTCGGATGATATGATGCTTAATTTTTATCTGCATCACCATAACCATTATTTTTTCCAGGTAAAGCGGCAGTTGAGTGCCCGGTTCTACAATGTTGCTTTCCTAATACTAAAATTAAGCTTCAAACATTACTTCTGTATCTGCTCCTTGTCAGCCTGTCCATGACCTCTGCGGGGATACCTCTTTGCTGTATCTCTTCCAGCTGCGAAATTCTGTGGTTATTTCTCCCCTTGTATCTGATTCTTTATCTCTACCTTCCTGTTTTGAGATTACTTCTAGCTTTCTTCAGCACCCAGCCATGAGGATGCTGCATGACCAGCTCCCCTGCCATATCCATGGCCCTGCCTGTGTCAAAAACAAAGCTGTGCAGCGGAAAGGGATGTACCAGCACAACCACTGTATAATGAAACTGAGTGGGCTGAATGAAAAAAAATCTAAAAATATCATCTGTGCACACTGACTCATGAAAATACATGAAGGATTTCCCCTGGTATACATTCAGCCACAGATTGTGTTTACCTCTCTAGGATGTGAAGCTGATTATTCATCATCAGTATCTCACTGGCAACAGAAGTTTCAGTTTCTACCCGCATGCAATGAAAATGATATTATGATCACATCAGCATATTTTATTATTACTGTTACATCAAATCATCCTCCCTAGGTATGTGTAAACACTTTTTTTTTCTTCCACTGAAATAGCTCACTGGGTGGCCTTTTTACAAAATAATGAAGAATAAAGGTGTTCACGTAGATTTGTGTCAAAAACTATTAATCCTCCAAGGAATAAAACGAAACAGAATCTCTGTACACCTGCAGTAAAATCTGCATGACTGTTCTGATATCACTAAATCCTTAATCAAATAAAAGGGAGTTAGCATCATTAAATAGAAAGATCCTGAGAGGCAGTGATAGAACACATTCACCCTCTGTTCAACCCTTATAGACACACAGAAACATAATTTTACACAATATCAAACAAAACTTCAGACTGCCCAACATTAAACTTAGAAAAATCTACAACACTAAGAAGCACCTTCAAACATACGGCAAAAATAAGTACAATTATGGAATTTAACACAGTGACTGAATTCTTCCCATACTAATGATAATGGAAACTTCATACAAAGATTGTGAACCTATACGTGTCATGGTTTAAGCCCAGCCGGCAACCCAGAACCATGCAGCTACTCGCTCACTCTCCCCCTTCCTCCCCCCACTCCCAGAGGGATGGGGAGGAGAATCAAAAGAATGTAACTCCCACAGGTTGAGATAAGAACGGTCCAGTAACTAAGGTATAACACAAATCACTACTGCTACCACCAATAATAATAATGATAAGGGAAATAACAAGGGAAGAGAATACAACTGCTCACCACCCACCAATCAATACTCAGCCCAACCTGAGCAGTGAACTAGCCCTTCCGGGTAACTGCCCCCAGTTTATATACTGGGCATGACGTGCCGTGGTATGGAATACCTCTTTGGTTAGTTTGGGTCAGGTGTCCTGTCTCTGCTTCCTCCCGGCTTCCCCTCCTCCCTGGCAGAGCATGAGCCTCACAAAGTCCTTGGTCAGAGTAAACATTACTTAGCAACAACTGAAAACATCAGTATCACCAGCACTGTTCCGAGGCTGAAAGTCAAAAACACAGCACTGCACCAGCTACTAAGAAGGAGAAAAATGACTGCTACTGCTGAACCCAGGACAATATGCAGCTACATAAAGTCACCAAGGTCCAAGCCTAAATTATTCCTTTACTTTGACCCAGGATCTCCAAGACTCTTGAGTAATAGAGTTGTTGTGACGATAAAAGCCTACAAACAAGAGAGGGGTTTAGGACAGGGAATTCTGAGCCTTGTAAATGCTTTTGAAAAGCTCATTAAGGAACTGAAATTCAGAAATCTCTTGACTCCACTGGTAACAGAAATTCAGACAGGTACTACTGTCCCAAAGAGCACACTTGCCTCTTTTGATAACCCTCAAAGCAGAGAATCCAACTACTCCCTATCTTGAACTGTCTCACCAATTAACATAATCAAGCTTAAATTTCAAGACACTGTTCTGAATTAGATTAGCTCTGCTGTTGCATCTACCTTCAGGGATGTTTCTCCAGCTCTGACAATCTCCAGTGAAGCAGTGTCTTTAGCCACTGTCTGTAAACCATTTCTGTGTCTTTCACTACCCTGTTAGAAGCCTTTCTTCCTAATATTCAGTCAAGATTTTTTTTTATCATTATTATTATTAATCACCCTAACAATGAGCGAGACTTTAGGTCCCTTCTAATACCTAAAGGGGCTGACAAGAAAGACAGAGAAACTTTTGACAAGGGCACATAGGGGTAGGACAAGGGGGAATGGCTTTAAACTGAATGAGGGGAGATTTAGATTAGATATAAGGAAAAAATTCTTTACTATGAGGGTGGTGAGGCAGCCAGAACAGGCTGCTGAAAGAAATTGTGGATGCCCCATCCCTGGCAGTGTTCAAGGCCAGGCTGAATGGGGCTTTGAGCAACCTGGTCTAGTGGAAGGTGTCCCTACCTATGACAGGCAGGTCAGAAGCAGATGAGCTGTAAGGTCCGTTCAAACTTAAGCCATTCTGTAATTCTACGAATAGATCATGGTCTACAGTTGTAAAAGCCCTTCATGTATCTGAGAGCTTTCCTGCAACTTTCCTAAGATTGACAACCCTTGGAATGTGCATTCAATACATGAAACACCCTCTGCCAACTAATACCCATGTACTGTTCCTTTCAATGCATATATATGCAAGAATTCACATGCAAGCGTACAGCATAGAGACTGAAAATGAAATAAATCTTGTTTTATGAAGTACATACTTGTGTTCAGACTGAGAACAATAATTCATTGTTGACATTCCAGGTAACTTGAAGAGCTCAAGTATGAACAAGGCTAACAATATAATCCCTGAAACTGGAGAAAGCAAAACTCAGTACATGCTCAATGTTGTCACTTAGAAACTGCGTCCACAAAGTACGCAAAAACATTCCTAAGAAAAGTTTTCTGTTCGGACAGGGACACCAACTGGATGATATACTAAATTTTTTTTTCCCATAACACCTGTGAGTTTTTTAATTACAGCTTTATATCCAAATGCAATTTAATTATTACACTGTCATTTTAATAATGAAACCAAATAAATAATGGTGGATTGCTTAGACTGTAACACCTAAAATGTAGACTTGAAAATGTTATTCATCTAAAAAGTAATAAAAGCTTTCCTAATCTATAGCTATTTAGATTTTCTGGGAATTACAGTTATTGGTAAAATAAATACCAATAGACAAATAGACAGTAAAGCTGCAAAACACAAAAATGACTACTTTGAATTGATTGATAAAAAGGACTTTTCACTACCCATTTATCTGAATCCTGAGTGTACATATGACAATATATCACCTAATGCCATAAATAAAATATATCATATAATAAAATAGAATTAAATCTTCAGCCCAATTTTTAACTTGCTAAGCCCATTTATTCCGTTTTTTACTTCCTTAATCAGTTTCTTGTCCTAGAAAGCCCACTCTTAGTGATTACTCTTAGTTTCCTTAATAGCAACTTCAGCTTTTTAAAGCCCAAAATAAATTATATATATTACTTCTCAGTTATGTGCTATTTTGTTGACACCCTGAAAGAAAGAAGATTTCCCTTGGGGAGTGCTGCAATTTGTCTTTATAATATGTTCATTATAACTCTACAGTTATTTTTCAGCTATTTTACGAAATACTGATGTAAGACTCACTGGTTTATAACCCCCCAAGTTCAACCCTAGCATGTATTTTAAAGGTAGAGTAAGCATAGTTTTTCTTCTGGTTGTCCAGATTTTAACAATAAAGTAGTTCAAGAAACCCATAGTTTAGTTTCTGGAAAAAACTTGAGAAATAGCTGTCTTTATTTCAGGAAATATACATGAATAACACCACCAGTTGTCTTTTGTAGTTTTAATCTGCTGAATCCCTTGTTGTGCCAACAGCACAGAGCATAGGCACTAGGGCTATATTCCTAGGAAGAAATATGATTATTACGGAAGGATGAGGAATAGATTATCTGCATTTTTAATCAACAGTTTAAATGCTAAACAATGCGTATTTACCATTGAAACATGGTGTTTACTGTTTTATCCCTTGTGGAGTAGAATTAAATTTTATATACAAGAAAGCAATTTCATTTTTTTGCATCAAGAGATACACTAGTATAAAATTCAAAATAATGATAATGTGCACAGTGATCCAGACAGGATTTAAATGTTTTTAACAGCTCCGTGTTAAATAACACATCTTTTTATTAGTATTGGAAATGAAAATCAGGAGATAGCTCAAGCAAAATTGAAAGACAGTTTGATTAAACCCCATGTCTCTTCACATTTCCACTGGAGTAAATCTGTTCATTTCAGTGGGGTTAAATAAATCAAATATGTGATAAATTAAGTATATCTCTCTCATCCTCTAAGCACATGATTTAAACTCATGTGACCTAAGAGTGTATGTTTACAGGGAGAACTGACTGCTCTTGTTTGCCTCCACACAGAAACCTGACACATTTTGCTGCCTTTGTTGTTGTTTTATATGTGTGACCCTTTGTAAGGTTTGGGTACATCTGGGACAAGGAAATCAATCACTAGCAAGATCCACCTTTCACTCTTTGTCCTTATAGAAGTCCATTGTGCTTCCAAGCCTCAAGCACAGAGGCAAAACAAAACATGGATGTCTGTAGTGGAATAAGATTATGTTTACTATTTTTAAAGTTCTTCCTGTAGATTTTGTTATTAAAGTGTATGTAGAGAATGAAAATGTCCTGTGTTCATACAAATGTCAAAAACAATACACTGTTGAATTCTTCTCCTTTCCCCTTCTCCACACAGCAACATTACTTATCCCTCTCCACACCTGTGCTCACCAACCAGCCTTGTGCAACTGCTGCTGGGTGGTCACTGCTTCCTCCCCCCCCCCCGCCCTCTTTCCACAGCTGGGTCCAGATACAGAAAAATAAAGAATAAATATAGCCAAGATATAAATATATCTTTGTAGAATTTTCATAATAGAGTTCTATAATGACTACATGATCAGTTTTGATGTGCAAGGCAAATCTGAAGTTAGAAGTATCATTTTTCTCCAAAGTTAATTATGAACCATTAGAAAGACTAAAATAAAATCTCATACTGCTTTCCTTTCAACTTTTCTGAGCAAATATGGAAAATATAAATCACTTTAGGGAACTGCTACAGTGTAACAGACACTGTGTAACTTTGTGTTTTTTGTTTGTTTTTTTTTTAACTAGTCTAGTGTCTCTAAATCACATGATTTTGTTGTTCCATCTGGAAGCACTACAAGCTAACAGATGTAAATTACCTTAGTGCCCACAAACATCTTCTGCTGAAGTGTATTAAAACTAACAGGTATATGAATAGACATTTCACAAGTGTGAGGAAGATGTGATACTTACATTGGAAAAGCATTAATAAGTTACAAAAAATCAAAATAGAAAAAGTAAAATACCTCCTCCTAGATAGTAGCCCTTGGTATATTCAAATTCAACTGCTTTGTTAGCTAACCCATCTCCTTGGACTGTAGGAGGAAATCATCAAAATTGCTGAAGCTACAGAAAATTCCCCTTTTTTTAGTTCACATCTTCTGAAATCCAGAAAGAGGTGCTGCTCCCTCCCCTCTCTCTTTTAAATCAGAGAGAAGAAGGGTGTTTCAAAAGAACCAGGGGTTGGTTGGTTGATTTTTTAAAGAAAAGCCCAAGAAGGTAGAATTAGCAAATTACACTTCCCTCTATTTTCTGACCTCAATACCTCAACTCAGATCTGTGAGGAATCTTTTTCAACCCTCAGCCATGTCCCCTAATGCTTGAACACTTATTTTAAATTTTACTGTGGATGGAGAAATGGGAACAGAGAGAAAGGACAGTGGATAGAAGGAAGAAAAGTTGAAGGTATTTAAACTTCCACAAACATACTAAATGCATGAATGGTAAATTGAGACATCTCTGTATACACAGAGTGTCATCAGTAACTTGTGACATTCTCAGCCACAAATATCAGACAGAGTGAGACTTAAGGAATTTAGATTATTAATATTTAAATTATAAGTCTTAGAGGCAGGTAAGTAATTCACGAGCATAGCCATAAGTATGTAAATAATATAATGAGTGATACACAGCCCACCAAAGACCAGCTAAGTCTGAGCTCCTCCCTCATAAGCATGCTGCTCCCTGACCATGCTGGGCAATGCTCTCTGTTTCTGAGTGTTTCTGCAGGAAGGCAGAGGTATTACTGATGGAACTGTGTTGTCAGCACACACAGAAGCTCACAAGAACAAAAACACTGGATAAAGGCAGTACTTATGCCAAGAGACACCAATACTTGCTTGTATTTATGGCAAAAGATGCCACTTTTTGCCTATATTTACAAAACAAAAAAAGCAGTATTTGCATGGAAATGTCTGCAAATTATCACCCTCACAGTCTATACAGTAAAGCAGGCAGCAGGTGCTGAGCAAGACTCAAACATTTTAACTCCCCTCTTCCAATCCTTCCCTGTACTGCAGCGGTACCATATCAGAATTCAGGGCTTCTCTAAAATCAGCTTCTACCTAAAATACCCTCGTATCATGGCTTTTAGAGCTGGAAAGATGTCATGTAGCAAACTACTACAGCTGGTGGAGGTGATGCTCTACAGAGAGATTCCAAAAATTAGTCTTGGGGTGAAGCAGCTCCTTATATGTGTGCAGTGTGTGGTGAAGCATCACTTTATCACTTTGCATGGCAAAGCACACCCTGGTGCTCCAGCATCCAACCTCTGCCCCACTGGGTAAGGCTCGACTGGGAAGTCACAAAGGCAGACAGCCTCTTTGCTGTTTCTCCTTCCAGCACTGCGACCACACATCAGGACTTAAAACATGCTGTTCCAAAAAAGTAACCTGTACTCCCTCAAGTGATGCAATTAACATAACTTGTTGACTGATTTCCCTTTCATGTACCTAAAGCAATATTACTTTATTAAATATGCTTCACTAAGTACTTGTCTCACTCTTAGGATAAAATATCATTTTAATAACCTCAGCAGTAAACACAATACCTGCAAAAACCACGTGATATGGAAAGTGGTGCAGGATGAAAAGGATGCTGCACACTCCTTGGCAAGTACAACTTCTACCAAAACCATAGAAAGGTCAGAGAAGGGGATGTCTGACCCTGCCAGTCGTCCACGGGAAAGACTGAAGGGGCTCGGCTGGGTACAATTGAACCCTTAGACAAAGCCCACAAGCCAAGACCTACTGTCATTCTTCACTCCCAGTGACTGAAGGGGCAGTTGATTAGATGAACTTGGAAGGAAGCTTTGGCTTCTGAAATCTAAATAAAATAGTTGCTCACCTGGGTTTCCCCTTTCCTTTATCCTGCTGGCCTCATCTCACTGGGCAGCCTCCCCAGTAGCTGTGGTTCCCTTCCAAACAGCCCAAAACCTTCAGCAACCTGAAAAGTCCCTTTGGGGAAGTACTGATGATACAAGTCCTTGATTTTATCTAACATTCAGCCCTATTAATTTATAACTGTCACACTGGGTTCTGTTATGCCACAAGATACTGTTCCTCTTTCATTTTATTTATTTTTTAACCTCTCTGTGGGCTTTGTGGACTTGCCTCCCCATTTTTTTTTTTTTTTTTTTTTTTTGCTCTGGTGCAATTGCTTTGATTTTAGTAGGACTGTTGCAACATAATGCATATTGTATTTTATTTACATTAAAACATTAGCCTTTTTTTAAAAAAAAAAAGAATGGTGTACATTTGACCAGAGTGCAGGCCTACAGATTGTACCAGTAAAGCATCCTGACATAAGTGCAATGTAGACACAACTCCTGTGAGGTTAGCTGGGAGCTAAGATGTACTGACAATACACTTAAAAAGCTGATTTTATTTACAGACATAGATCAGCCATTCTGGATTTCCTTAATTTCTCACTCAGCTTCAAGCACAACACAAGGATAAGTTAGACTGTCCTTTCCTTTGCCATTGTCAGTTCACATTTACTAATTCATATGGAATAGTTTACCTTTATTTAAATGGAAATTCCCTGCCTCAAAAACTACCTTCAATGTGAGCCAAAAGTTGTTGTAGCTCCAGGAAAATTACAGTAACTTTATACACATTGCTGCTGCCTTTTTTTTTTTTTAGTTCTTCCTTGGTATGATACTTTTATGTAAAAAAAGGAAACCCAAACCTTAGCTGCCATGCTAACTACTGCGAATCCAAGAAGAGCCTGAAATAGGAAGTAGGTTTTTTACTGAAATTTCTTTTTATCATGTTGTAACACCTACTTGTTCCCCAGAGTAAATTACCTGCAGAGATTGTATTAAAGAATTTCTGGGCACTGTTTTGAAGAGTAATAATGGCAATTTCACAGTGATTGCACAGCATCAAGCGTGCAGCGCACAAGAAAACTATCACAACAAAATCCAAATGGTTACTTTTCCAACACTGAATTTTACTTCTCTTTGGTTTGCAACTAGTTATCACAAAAGTTTAATCAAAGTCTCAGTTTCTTCTTCCACTTTAAATATAGCATAGTCAGAATAAGACATAACCAATGAGTAAACTGAATTTGGCTTAGGACACAAGAAACCGAGAATAATTGAAAATTATTGTCCATTAGCAACTTTTATAATCATACAGCACTGTAGTTACTTTTAGAAGCTATAATATTTAAATATGTGATTAGAAAACAAAAGTATTTTTCAGGTCTGTTAGAATGATAAGTTCTTTAACCTGCGTGTAGCAATGGCTACGCTAGGATTCTATGGGAAGCTGTCGTTCAAACAAGTGGAGATTGACCTGAGACGGGAAAATGTAAATGGGAAAGCATTACAAAACTACAGTATGAATGAATAATGCAGAGTCTTTTCAAATGAAGAAAAAACATCATGGATATAATGAGAATTTAAAGAGAAATACCTAAAGGTACAGGGAAATTAAAGACAGATTTAGGTTCTTCAGACGCTAGAAGAGTGAATAGAAGGGCTGAAAAGAATATTTAAAATAAAAATTATGCAGAAAATGCTAAGGCAATGTTTAGCTGGTTGTAGTTCTAACATTTCTTTGCAAAAAAGGAACCTGGTTCAGCAGCCAAATAATGATGCTCACAAGTGCTCTGCAATCAATTCAAACACTCTTTTGCAGGCAAAGAAGTTAAAAATTGAGGTGTAGCTGAAATACGTAAGACTGCTTTTGTTAGAAGATATGAAAGTTGGAAAACAGAGTCACTGAGTTAGGTGTTCCATCAGGAAAGGATGTCAAGAGCTGCCTGAACTGCTGCCACTTTCTCAAATGAAGGAACCCAATATTCAGAAGGTAAATGTAGGACCTTAAAAGCTCCAGCCAGCATAACCTGCAAACCGGTGAGAAAAGCGAAAAACCCTGGGAAAAACGATCCATGCTCTCCCTCCACTTGGCAGACCATTCAATCACTGCATTTTAGAAACCGTTGTGCACAATCACCTACATTTTCTGCAGTGACAGCAATTGGAAAGAAAGCCGCTATAACCACAGGGAAGTTGGTCCTGATGGCTGTGCTCAGTGAATGACTTGCAATGACATTAGACAATGTAAGAATGTTTTTCTTCTGGGTCATGTCTGTGCAGGTTTATGGGACTAGTTGTGCATACCAGAACTGTCCTGCCATGCACAAAAAAGTAATTCCAGGTCCCAACAGAACCTGAAAATCATAGGGAAGATAGCTAGTTTTGGTATATAAATGGCTACTGATGCATTGTGGGGCTAATGGTTTTTGACTTGAACACTTCCAATTCCACCTTAGCTCTGCTTTAGGTATCCCATCTTTATATTGATTGGAAATATACTGGATTGTGTTTTGTGGAATATCCACTCAATCTTCGAGGAATGGCATTCTGTGGAAAAAAAAAAGGAAATATTTAATGAACATTATTTCCACAAAAAGTCTTTTGTCTGCTGTTTTGGCTGGCAGATGAAGAAAACACTCTTAAATTTAAAGCTGCCAACTTGTACGCATATTTGCTCAATATGTCTGAAACTAGACTGACTGTTATGGAGTTCTGCTATTTCAGTCCAATTCATCCCCATTTTCTCTTTGATTTCTCTTTTTTCTTCAATATATTAGTTTTTAGCTTAATGAGTCTGAATTGTCATTTGGAGTTTCTGTGCTCCAACTTTGATTCATGTGATAAAATAGCAAATGCAGAAGTCAACACCAAGAACTGTCTGTGAAAATGCTGATTTACTATTGTACTGCTTTTATTCTAAAAAAGATACTGAAATAATGAATCTATGGCACACAGAGAAATCCTGGACTAGATTTTTAAAATGTTAGAGCTCAGTTTACAATATTTAATGAACTTTCATCTTCAAGTACACAGGACATCTAGGAAGTATTTAAACAGAATTCATAACCAAGCCTGAAAAAACGATATAATATTGTGGCTGTGCTTCACTCTCTCTCTTTCCCTGGATACATAATCTGTAAGGAATTTAGGACTAATTGCTAACTAAATTCCTGTATAAACATATGCAATTCAAACTATGAACTAAATCTGAGGCATTCTGTGAAGTTATAAAAACAATAAACAAATGAGTGTGCATCTTACAGATGTCTATCTAACATAGAGATATACTATTCACCATCAGTGCGTAAGAGTACAAGGCTAGCCTTAAGCCTCTACACACCAAAGGTGCAACAACAGTAAGGCAGTAGTGAATTGTGCTATTGCAGAAAGTCATAGCTCAAGGTTTTTTTACTATATTACCATTTCAAGGGTAAAATTAGTTAATATGGCATTAGATACACACCAAATATATGAAAGATTAAGTGGACAGAATAGATTTCATTAAGAAATTCAAATGCAGTTTAAAATTAGACAAATAGGTAAACTCACAAACACAGCATTTTAACTCGATATTGCAAAGTCAAAGATAAAAACAGAGGACCAGGAGCCTAAAATTTTGGGTTTGTTGCTTATTGCAGTTTTGATACTGATATTTTTCAGGTTATTATGAAACTGACTCTATGTTTATTTCATGTAAAAAAACACAGGTAGGATTTAATCGCCATGATTATTCTGAAAAAATGAATACCAACTTGAAGAAGAAAGCTATTATTATAGCTCACTTGGTCAGCCAAGTTCGCAGTGTGGGAGGATACCGAGCCAATGCAACTGTAAACACTGCGAGAGGGAGGGAGAGTCCACAGTGTATTGTGCAAGACTGAATGCATCTGTTCTACACAAAAACAATAAAAAGGAAAATTAAATGTAACACAGGCTTACTTCAGAAGGTGATCAACAGAACAATACCAAGAGTTTTATTCCTGAAGTACCCAATATCCTCTTTGCCTTGGAATTGCAAGCCAGCATTTTTACATTTGCAGTTTAAAAATAACTACTGAGATGTCAGAGCTTGCAGTAGGACATAAAATCCAAATTTCACTCTGATGGTTTGAGGGTTATTTGTAGAGAAATGTTAATTGTTGATGGATATAAGAACCCACATTGGTACTGACAGTGATACCAGTATATGCATATCTTCTCTCACAGTTGGAGTCCATTAAAAAGGTGATAGATCCTTTATTAGCTGAGACACTTGTCTGGTTTTAAGTCTTCTTACATTGTTATAAAAAAAACCTACACAAATGTTTGCTAACAATAGTTTGCACATGTGGGAACTCATATTTACACAGCATAATGGCTGTTCACTAGATCACAGGATGATTGCTTTTTTTTTTAGATCACACTCTACAGTAGCGTGTTTTCATTTTAATAAAACAGTGTGTGTCCCTGAGCTATGATTAGCATGTGCATTTTCCAAGGTAAACTTTCTTATTTGAAGAGAATCACTTAACAGCTTTCTCCATTTTACTGTGCATTACTTTTTCTTCTGACATGACTGCTGTCTCCTTCACTGCATGACGTAGGCAGTGGATATAAAGCCAAGCAAAAAGTATCCTCATAAAAAAAAGAAAGACTGCCACAAGGTATCAAATACACTTTGAAAGCCGTTATCTCCTAAAGGTGAATACTCACTCAAGTGACTTTGGAAAGAATACGCATAGCTGAAATCTAGATCTAAAAAAAAACCCCAAAACCAAAAAACTAAAAACAAAACAAAACAAAACAAACGTTATAACCACCTAGAAAGGCTATAAGGCTATAAAGTTTGGCTTTTTGAAGTTTCTAAGTCATCAACATTGAGTCAGTGCACCACTGCAGAGACGGGGATGGGAAATCAGCAAGTGGCATGAGCAGCAAATGGGTGAGGCAAACAAAATGTATATTGGCAAATGTGGGGAGCTCAATCTTTGATGTCAAACGATCTTGCATTTGAGGCGTTTTACTTGTCTGCCAGTTTACTTGACTATATTCAGGGGGGGGCTGAATGCCTGAGTAAAGCAGAGCTGGCAAACTATTTCAGTAGGAGGCCGGTGGTGTTACCGCCACTAAGAACTGCAGCATGATCACTGCTGAGTCTTTCATCAACTGGCTGCTTAACTTTGAGCGATTTGTCATTTCTTTCTAGCATGGAGATGGAAGGAATCTTAGAGAGAGTTAGCAGCTTGTCAAGACTGTGACTAATGAACAAAGGAGTCTGAAAAATGACTGAATGTGCCTCTTGTCCTTGGCAGCTTTGCTCCACATTGGGTGATGGCAGTGGCTGTGAGCTAGGATGTGTCATGTTTTGTACACTTGCTTCCTTTGTTGTGTGAAAAGGAACAACTACAAGTCTGGAACAAAGTGACTGAGTGAGATACTCAGGTTTGGGAAGCACTGCAAAATCATTTTGATGGATGAGCAGCACTCTCTGTGTCTCAAAATACTGGAAGATGAGCACAAGAGGAAAAACAAATGTGAGGCAATTCCACAAGCATTACATATTCAGTCAGTTCCAGGTCATCTGGTGAGCACCCTCCACCCACAGCAACCTGTAAGGATTTGAAATGAGAGGTTTCCAAGACACGGCTGGGGAGGGCCAAAAGGCACAGTAATAAGATGCTCATGTATGTGTGGGAGGGTCCCCTACGTAGATAGGAGTGCCTCGCAGTACCTGTGAGATGGCATACTGCAAATGGCAATAGTCTCAATGGGGACACAATGACAGAGTAATGGCAAACTATTTCTACAGAACTAAAAAAAAATACTTATTAGCATAAATGGCTGTAAGATGACTTTAGAGTACCTCTATCAGTAGGAGATGAACACTTAAATTATTTCTCTGGCAATATTTCAACTCTTATTAACAAAGAAAAGCAGAAGGTTAAACATTTGAACATGAAGTAATGGCTAGATGAGTGATTAAGCGGATGGTTTTGCTTTTGAAGCTATCAGTTCATCTTGGCCAAACAGATATGGTATAATGCAGATTGATTCATACTGAAAAACCTCAGACTGCTTATAGACATATAAAGCCAACACAAAGCTTGGTACAAATAGTTTCATCAAGGAATGAAAGAATAAGCCCATGACAGAAATAAAATTAAGCAAAGACCATACAACACTTCCATTGTACATCTTTCAGTTCTAGGAGCTTAGGTAATATGATCCTTTTTGTTTCCACTCAAGGAGTGTTTTTGACCTAGCTGGTTTTAGTAAATGCTGATGGAAAATCTTCATGGGAATAGTGAAGGTCACTGATTCACATTTATACATGTACAATTTAGGAAGGATCAGTGAGCCAAAAGGAAGAAGGAAATAATGTAAGTTCTGTATGTCACAGTTCTGAAGAAAATGCCCACAAGTATTTACAGAGTAATGTGCTAACACATGAGTACTTCGTAGATGCTGTTCTTTATGACACCAAATCCCACAAAAGAACAGGAAAACCATAATCACTAGTTTATAAACTAATAGAAAGCTTTTGTCCTTAAACAGTACCAGAAAACCAGACTTAAGTAAATGAAGTAATATTTGTTTACAGAGTCAAAATACTGCAGTAATACAAAAAAGAGAGACAAAAAATTTGCAGCCTGGAAAGAAGAGGCCATTCATCTTAGCCTGGTGATATGCAAAGAGTTGAGCAAAGGGCTGAGATGGAATTCTGGATGCCCAAATTCCTTCGATATCAAATATCAGAACTTAAGTGTAAGATCTGGTTTAGGATTTTTTTTTTTTTGTAGTTTAGCATATGATATGGTTCTGCCCATTATGAATGAAGCCTCAACTAGTAAGACATGCTTGTGATTTACTTTTTTAGAAGTTGCAAGTGCCTTCAATAATAAATAAAATAGGCCATATTAGAAAAAAAAAAAAACCAAACCTGAAAAAAAAAATGCATAAAGAAGCTTGGGAAGCAAAAGCA
The DNA here is from genome assembly GCF_033815535.1 of Pezoporus flaviventris. Classification (NCBI taxonomy): domain Eukaryota; kingdom Metazoa; phylum Chordata; class Aves; order Psittaciformes; family Psittacidae; genus Pezoporus; species Pezoporus flaviventris. The sequence continues at coordinate 32,033,109 of NW_026892561.1, forward strand.
ATTGTATAGCATATGTGACAGTTAGAAGGGGCTGGTAACCAATGTAATGGATTTGAAGCAGAAGTTGTATCTATACATATATATTGATAAGCCTTCCCTATCAGTATGGAAAACTGATAGGGAAGGTTTATAGGATTAAGTCTCTGACCATATATTAGACAAAAAATAGTTAAAACTACAACATCCTTCCCAAAGTTCAGAAAACTATGCAATGCATAACAGAGATGCAAGGAATTTGAACAATGGGATTTCTCCATTACTAGATAAAAATGGTAGAAAATTTAATACGAATATATTCACTTACCTGTTATTTTGCTAAAAGCCAGTAATTCTGTTCACGAGATGATGAGTCACTTCCTTTTCAGAAATTAATTGAAGATGCCAAGCAGCAGCTATAAATATAGGCATCATAAAATGAGGAAGACCAAATTATGCTACTTCTGTTGAGTCAAACAGTCTTATTTATTACCATTGACTTTCAATGCCTATTCAAAATTTCTAGCAAATTTCTGCATTAGTAAAAGAAATGCAATGCTTTTTCAATATATAAAGGAGGAAAACAGAATGACAAAGGAATTACATAAGTATCAGTTTGACAATGATTCCAGGCCAAACAAGGGGATGACGGATGCAGAGCTCATTAAGTACAGAACTGAAAAAGTGTAATTAATGCCAATCAAACTTGAGTTTATAAAGACTAGATTATTGCCTAACTAATGAGGTGCCTCTTTGCAAGACTAGAGGTTGATTAATGGAAGGTGAAAACGTAAGAAACATTCATTTTGGATTTTGAATGGCTGATTTTAAAAAGTAAAGTTAGAAATGAACATGCTAAATAACAGATTTACTTTAGTTATATCCCAAGGTTTATAACTGCAAACAACCACTGAGGATGTGACTGCGCAGCATGTACATCTGAGAGACTCTTTGTGCACCATCACCATACACAAGGCAGCTTGAACTAACACACAGTACAATGCAACAGGAGCGGGAAGGGAACACACAGCACAGTTCCTGCGACTAAGTTGCTATAAATGGATCAATGTTTACCCATATCAATTTGCTCTCTATTCCACTTCTCCCCTTCCCTAAGATCCCTAGAGTTTATCCCCTACACCTGTCCCAGTTTGAGAAATGCATCTACATGTTCATCAATCATGTTCGTCTGATAAGTCTTCTAATTTATTAATTTTTAAATTGTTTATCCTTCAATGTATATCACTACAATTCATTCTCTTAGGTTTTAAACAGTTTCTACTTTATTTGCCAACAGTCATTCAAGAATTTCTCTGTGATATTGCCACCCACCTCTTTTTACAATATATTCCGTTTTTTCAACCAATTCCACTAACATTCTCCCATTTTTCTCCAGAGGACTAGTGAAAACATCAGATAAAATCACTTCTTAGACTGATTCTTCAGAAATCCTGTATTTGAGGCTCAGAGTTCCTTGCAGTGCAAATCAAAACAAACTTAAAAGCCTACCAGAGACTACATGGTGAACAAGATTGGAAATGTATTATTCAGGCCATCAGAAAGAGACAGGATTCAGGTTTTGCCACTGATATAGAAAAATACATTTAAAACTAGAGATATTTTTAAAACAGTGACTAGAATTAATTATGATGTTTTAGTGATTATTTAAAGCTGGAAATACTCTAATCCAGACTATTTTCTAAATAGCATGAGTTAACTTAAACTGGAAAATTAAGCCACGGCTGCTGGATTACATGGTAACAATAATTTTTTCATGGTTTATGATTTATTTAGAGTCCTAACTGATTGAAGAGTCAGAATTACTGGTAGACTGAGAACACAGCTACTCCCCCTACGTATACAGACTTTAAACATGGACATCCACACACAAGCTCCTGACAATTCTTCCCTTTTTCTGCTTCTGTCTTGCTTCTATAGAGTTATCTACAGCTTAGAGTGGATTTTTAATTTTATATTTGCCTTCCAATATTCCTTTTGATACTGCATCAAGTTATACAATGATGTTAATCACAGATTCCTCCACACTTATGGTCTTTTGGATTGCTCTCAGCAGACACACTTCTATTTCTTTTGCCTTAGTTCATTTGACAAATTTGGGTAGAACCTGGCAAATTATTTATGGACAATTTTCAGAAAGGTTATGACTTCATTTCAGTTAGAGTTGTACATGAGCACCACCTTTGATAATTAGATTTAGGATTTCTGCAAAATACGTAACTGTCCAGTAAAATCATCAACATCCATAAATCAGAAACTGAAGAAGTGTGCAATTCTATGTAATTTCTCACATCCATCACCATTTCATTATGCTTGCTGTTTCATGATAGAGTAATATTTTTTGACAAGTAACAGTTTGTTCTGGACAAGAAATTCCACTGGCATACACTGGCATATATTGAATACTATTGCTGTATCAGTCAGCATGCTTTTCCAAAGAAGGGGCCATGCTGTGGCATGGTATACGAAGCAGAGACATACTACAGAAAAACAGTTCAAACACTAGGAAGTTTGGACAAAGTAAGATTTTGGCATCTCTATTCACGTTTGTTTTTAAAACGTCAAAGCTTATTACAGAAAAAGCCAAGTATTAAAGATAACTTGCAGGCAGCAAAGAGTCAATTTCCAGAAACAAACGAGATACACATATTTTAAAGTTCTTGTGATATTTCACACTTATTTTTCTGCTGAACTTTAAAACATGATAAAACAGGTCATGGTTACGGAGAGGCAATCCAGCGCAATGAGGGCTGCAGAGGAGCCCAAAATCCTTCTCACTTTCTCTTTATTATAAAATAAAAATGGAGCTATGAATCATCATAGCATAGACAAATCATCTGAGGCATCTTAAAACAGCTGCTTGACTGACTGCTGTAATATCACCTGTCATTCAATAAAAAGAACTGCAGTACATGCTTACAAGATGACAGAAATGTGCCCAAAGCCAAATAGAAACGCTTGGCTTCATTAAAATAACATGATTTCAGAAATTTCTTAATTAAAGCATTTGAAGCCACCTCAGAGCAGATGCAGTGACCTTCGCTAAAGCCAAGTGGGTACTGACTGGCACAACAGCCAAAGGAACAGAGCTTATAGTGAAAGTGACCAGGAATGCATCAGGGATGCAGCTTCAATTAGGACACAGCATCTGCAAGGCTCCTGGGTTACCCACAAAACACTTCATTCAAAACTCCTGGAAACAAACTGGAAAAGCACAGATTTGTTGACAATGCATGCAACTCAGACTTCTCAGCTCAGAAAGCCAACACAGATAAAACATGCCAGCCACCACATCCCAACGCACTCAGAAGCACACTGGATTTTGAAGTGTACCACCTTCCCAGCAGAAACATCATAATGTAAAATGCTCTTGCCACAAATGAATTTCACCCTCTGAAAAAATCACAAGCTGTAAGAAAAGTTATACTCCCATGTAAGCGTATTTACTTTTTTCCTATGGCAAATGTCCTCATCTCTGCAAAGACTTCTACCTGTGAAAACAAATATAGCTTCTACCAGAGAAGAATATTCTGTGGGAAGTTCAGATCACATCAGTACCTTTTTCTCCCTCATTTCAGAAATTCCACTATTAAAGCTAAAAACATCCACAAAGGTAACTTTTGGTGGTGTTTTTTTGTTTGTTTGTTGTTGTTTTTTTTTTTTGCTGGGGGGGGGGAGGTGGATTGTTGTTTTGGGGTTTGAGAGTTGTTTTTTTTGTGTGGGTTTTGTTGTTGGTTTTGGTTTTCTGGTTTGGTTTTGTTTGGTTGTTTGGTTATTTTTTTTTCTACAACAATGCTAACTCACAACTGTAAAACAATTTCAAGATACCATATAATCTCACTATCAACATCATAGAACGATTAGGGTTGGAAAGGACCTTAAGATCATCTAGTTCCAACTCTCCTGCTATGGGCAGGGATGCCTCAGACTAGACCCTGTTGCCCAAGACTCCAGCGTGGCCTTGACCACTGCCAGGAATGGAGCACTTACCACTTCTTTGGGCAACCTATTCCATTGCCTCACCACTGTCACAGTAAAGAACCTCTTCCTTGTATCTACATCATCTCTACATGTACCAGTTTCTGGGGTTCTGTGATAGCAGAAAACTGAATTTCCATTACAACATTAAAAAATAAATTTACTTCAGTTCAATTAAGCAGGGACTCTTTGACAGAGCCAGCAGGTAATGCTAGCAACTGTGAGGTCCAATGCATACTAAAGTCAAATGAGATTTTAATCATATGTAGATTTAGGATGAGCTGCTTAAATGATTTTCATGGTTACAAAGAATGCTTAGTCAAGAGATCTGCAGCTGTCTACTAGTTTATAACTTAGTTAAATATAAAAGCTTCAATGTAACATGAAATTTTTGGTATTCAGAAAGACGTCTGGCATGCATTTGTGGCTGAAGATAGTACACATTGCTCTTCTGTTGATTTCACGACTGTTCAGAGAATTCAGCTTTAAGTATTTTTGTGTAAAGGTCTCTCCAGAGGATGAACATTCCTTTGAGTCTAACAAAAGTCCCGAAATAATTTTAGCATCCTATTTTCCTATTTGTCATCATAGGTTTATCCTGTAAGTCCCGAACTTTTTCCACAACACATGCCTTTTTTTAGACTTTGTTTTAACACTATATACAAATACAATGCTATAATAAGGAAGATAAAATCACTGACCATGTATTGTAAAAACTGCAGAATATTCCACACTGACAGTCTTTATTTCTATTAAATAATTTATTAAATATCTAAGAAAAGCATCCTTTGCCAGCAGCTTCAAAAATCAGGTCAGTAATATTTAAAAAAAATGAATTTTGCCACAAGGTTATACCAAGCATGGCCTAAACTTAAAATCTGTTAAGAGCATTTGCTTGCTATTGCATCACACACTGAGTCTAACTTCCAGAGTCTTCCAGGTTTCTTTTGGCAGATGACGCAAAGAAGTGGTGGTGGTGGTGAAAAAAGGTCTTTCTGAATTAGACTGTCAACAGTTACTTTTGTTTATGCTCTTTTTCAAGGATAAGTCATATGTATATGTTTTACGATATTTGCCATGAAGTATTTATTAATATTTTGCTGACTAAGAAAGCGTCTGATAGAGCTATCATCTAAACCCCAGCTGAAGGCAACATTTCAAAACAGCTGTGAAAACTGAAGACCATAAATTATTTGTAGCAAAAGGAACTTGTAATAGCAGAGCTTTATGCATGTCCTTCTCTGGAGTCAGCCGAGTGTGGTGCTGGGACCAGAGTTCACTTTTCACCAAGCTACAGAAGGTATCAGGAAGGCATCAGGCTGTGATTTCAGTGGTGCTGACCTACCTCTGGCTGCGTGAGCATCCCTTAACTCCAAAACATCAGAGCGCAGAGCTGAGAGCTCAAGTTCTTGAATGCGTGAGGATGCCTGTGCATCTCTCTGTGGGCTTGGACTGATGTTATGTCTCTGAGGTCTCTTATCACTTGCACCAGCTCTCTAGTAAATACTAACTACAACTTCTTTCCTATTTTGTTTTCTCCCCAGAATAATCAAACTAAAGCATCCACCACTCCTTGTAATTTTTCTTTTTTCTTTTTTTTTTTTAATTTGGCATTTTCCTGTGGAAAGATATACTTGCTTTGTAATTCCTTTCAGGCTAGAAGAATATCCTTCATCACCTCTGCTGACCACAGTCTTCCTCCTTTTTCAGACTCATATGCTAGTGGTTCCACTACCACAGTGCCTACCCATTTTTAAGGTAATTTTATCCAAGGTAAGCAGGTACCTCCAACCCAGCCTCCACTTTTCCTTCCAACAGTTTGGAGGCATCCCCATGCCTATTCTCAATAAAACAGGATGGCACCCTTCAGTGGCAGCCACAGCTGCCTCATCAATCTCAATCCCAATGAAAACTGCTCCACTCAACCTTGCTAAATGATCATCTTCATCCAGTTAAAAAAAAATAAAAATCTTCATAATTCACATTTCAATGTAAATTTAATGTGGTTCCCTGACCATTGGGTTTCAGCCCAAAACAGACCCTTAGCACTATCCATAGAAAATGGATTCTTATGTTATGCTTCTGTTGGCTTTATTCTCTCTTCCATTCCTCATCTACTGCAGCTGAAGTTGTCCGAGTCTCTGTTAGCACTGGGCAGAACCACATCTTCTGAAAGTTACAGTTATCTGGGAGCACAGCCAGTTTTTCTCATTTCCTATTTCTTTATTCCTTATGAATATTTGCCTTTTTAATAGAAAGAATTATCAGTGTGAAGGGCACAGTTGTTATGTTTCTAGCTTCATAATTACACTGGAAATATGAATAAAGTTTGGGTTTCAGGGTGACTGCATTGCCCTGAATATTGCCTTCGATGTGGGTCAGTTTTAATAGCTGGGACCTCACAGAGCTACTTTTCTTCTGTAAAGAAAAAAAATCATAACATTGTGCCTGTCATCAGACTGAGTACACGGCTGAGAAATGAAGTCTTTATGTGTCAGCTCTGCTTCTGTCAGTCAAAAACTATTAAGCTCACCTGTCACTTAGCATGTGATCTCATTCCACTCCTGTATTTCCTGTACAGCCAATTTCATCACTAGCATGAGCTTTTCATGACAGATAATGACATTCAGAGACATTTAATTTCAACCTTTATAAAATGGTTTAACTGAAGGTATCACTCTCAGCTCTCAAGATATCTAAATGAGAATCTCTTTGAAACTCAGAAGAATTAAATTCACCCCACTTGAGATGATTTACACCCACACTATCTCAGCACCAAGCAGGCCCTGGCTAGCACAGCACTCTATGTCGCAGTCTGTGTGCCACCAAAGGGCCTCTGTCCCTGCTCCGCAGAGGTGAGCATAGGAGGAAGATCACGCAGGTGCCATGGGACATTTGCTAACAGGGACTCAATTGCATGGAGGCTCTCAGGGAGAGATGAGCATTCCCAAGGTGGAGGCACGTAATGGGGATGCACTGGGTGGGAAGGGCAGAAAAGCACTAATCCCTCCCACAAATCACTGTTTACATATTACACTGAATCATAGAATGGTTTGCATTGGAAGGAACCTTAAAGCTTATCTAGTTCCAACCCTCCTGCCATGGGCAGGGACACCTTCCACCAGACCAGGGTGCTCCAAGTCCCGTCCAACCTGGCCTTGAACACTGCCAGGGATGAGGCAGCCACAGCTTCTCTGGGCACCCTCACAGTGAAGAACTTTTTCCTAATATATAACCTAAACTTAACATCTTTCAGTTTAAAGCCATTGCACTTGTTCTATCACCACATGCCCTTGTAAAAAGTATCTCTCCAACATTTTTGTTGGCACCTTTAGGTAATGGAAGCCTACTATAAGGTTTCCCTGAAGACCTTATATATTTATATTATACTTGTATTACACATTTTGTTACAGGTTCTTCATTTTTCAGTCTTGGCATGGGCTGCTGCATGACTGATGAGTCTCAGGAGGCCATTAGAATTGGTCAGGGAGGAAGCTATTTATACTCAGCTTAAATGCCAAAGTCCTCATGCAGATTTAGGGTTTTTAAACCCATCAGCACGTCATCAACAACCAATCAAAACTATTTAATCAACAGCACAAGAAACAAAATAAATTTTAAACAGCAGGATATACAGATATACACACACATCAATCACATCATAAAACCTGTATGGAACAGGATGCCCTACAATGCAGCATTTACCAGACAGTGCCTAACTTCAGGAACATATCTAAATGATTCCTTTAATTACAAATGCTCTAGAATTATTTTTTATTTATATATACACATAATATATCTATACACCTACTCATATACATTGTCAAAGATTTCTTCTCATTTTAGAAAAGCACTCATTAGTATCTAGAAACAGATACTTTCTAACTTTACTATGGGCCTTAAAACTAATCAAGGGAGGACACAAAAAAAATCTGAATTTTATTTTGAAGTAAAAAGGTCTTAGAAGCTGGTATACAAAAGCTATAAAAATCCCTAATTAAAACCCCAGAGACCCCAGAAATCTCCAGAAAGCACTTATCTGCTCAGAAGGTATATCTTTGTTCCCAGTATATCTGTGCTCATAAACTGAAATAGGTGAACATACTTTCAGCTGTATAAATTATTGTCTAATACCCCATGCAACATGTACAGATACATCCTGTTACAAAGCATTTTTTTTTTCTTTTTTTCAAACGTAAGAAACATTTCCTGGCTTTTGAAAGACAAATTTTAAATGTTATCTCTTTTACAAGCATAAATATTTCCTGGATGCAGTATGTTTAGTGGTGGCAAAATAGTTTTGTTTTTTTTTCTACCTGTTTATTGCACTTTCTTTGAAACTAAATTAGTTGCAAATTCAATAAATAAAGTTACAGGTGAGAAACAAAAAAAAAGAAAAAGAACTTCTACTAACTAAAAAATCACAGCTTCTTATTTTCTGTGCTGATGCTAATCTCCCTCTGCATCACAAGGACTTTGAACTATGTTTTTATGGATGCTGGTAGGAAGCCAGTTTATTTCTCATGTGTATTAAAGAGAATAATTTCCTTCCAAGGAAAAACAAAAAGCACATATGCAAATATTTATTCCAAATAAAAACATTCTATTAAAATTCACATTTGTGAGTAAGGTAAATGTTGTGTAGCATGCAGTTGACGGCATTTGTACAAGCAAAATGTAGAATAACATGTTCCAAATTATCATTACATTAATTCAATTTTGCCTTTCCTAGGATGGTAGCACAATGACATTAGGTATTTTTCTCAAATATGTGTATTTTTATGATTGTTTTATCTACTGTCACTTCAGGGTATACCAATTTCATCATCTGTTTCTTCTGAATTTTAGAGACAAGATTTAACAGATTTATTTATGCAAAATCCTGCTTTCCCTTTTACGTCCTTCAAAGGCTACAGATGTTAGCTTAAATAGAAAATGAAGATATGGTTTAATTCAGACATTTGTGTATAACTTTTAAGTTGGATTTATTTATTTATTTTGCTTGTTACTACAGAAATGGTGCTTGGCAATTCATCTCCATCCTTGGAGGTTTTCATGATTCAACAATCAAGAGCACAGGTGACCTGATCTATTGACAGTTCAAGCAGTGTTCAGGCAGCCCAATGAGGTAGTTGACTCAGAGGTCCCTTTCAATCAGTATTTCCACAATCTATCTTAACCTGGATAACTGTAACATGATTATCACTAAAAACCTTGAATTTCTAGACTTCATATTGCAAATGGCTGCACAACTAAAATGAAGATCCAGTCCCTACTGACCACAGTTCTGGGAATTCTGAGAGGTTTTCTGAAGTTATATTTCATCAGTGGTACTTCATCTCAGAGCCCACATCCATGAAGAAGCACTTGGTGCATCACTGAAATCTAACCATTTCTCAGTGCCTCAGGCATTGGGTGTCCCATTCCTAAACCAGGAAGATGTGCTGCACACAAACTGGCCTGCAGATGAGAGCGGGAGTTTTGGATTACAGGAAATTGTTTTGCTAAAAGCAGAAAACCACCATCAAAAAATTTGTAACAACACAGTTAATAGCTAAGCCTGCTTAATGATGTGCCTAATTTACTTTTCTAACTACAGACTACACATATTTGTATATCTGGACTTGAAAAAAAAGGTCAAGTTAAGATATGCACTGACTATGCAATATTATTTCAGCATTCCCCTTTATAGCATCTACTGGAACTGTTTGTTCAGAGAGAAGCCATAACAAATATACAGAAGCAGATCTGAGGTGAATATGCAATTGCTGGCATTCATGAGTCAGAATTTTGAATACTGATGCAGGTGTGTGCCAGCATCCCTAAAGCATTAACTGTAGCTATATCTAAGTCCTATACATAGTACCTGATGGCAGTGTTTTCAAGGAATCAAAGATGGTGACATTTAGGAGTCAAGACTGGTTAGTGTCATCTAATTCAATCCTAACAACAATCCTTTATGCAAATTACAATGAGCACAAACAACAGCTGAAGTTTACAATAGATCTGCTGAAATAAACACAGAAGTCCAGAGGCTTAGAAAAGTAATGCTGAAACCAAAAGGCAAACTTGGTTAAATACTGAAACTCCATTCAGTCCTTCATGTGTAATCATACAGGTATTAAATTTTCACATTTACATACAATATTTAACTTTTCAAACTGTAAATTATAGATGGGGCCTGAAGCCTCGTTCTGTGAATTGTTTTTTCAGATAACACTGAAAATAAAATTTTGAATGATAAATAATATGAAAGTTCATCTTTAACTCCCATTTCCAGTTGGGTAAAAGTACTTTTACTAATATCCTTTTGGTAGATCTTTTCTTTTGCCACCACAGGAGACTGTAACATTTATGTCACTAAAGAACGAAGACAGCTACCAGGATTATTAAGGACTTTCTTTCAGCCAAATTTATTAATTATCACAGAACTTATTGTTATTTTACATGCAAATTAGAGAGCCATAAACTTTTAAGATGCTCAAAATCCAATTTTACACTTGTGTTAATCACTGCAAATCAGTTCATCACACATACAAATTGCCATCTGCTCATCCATTTATCAGATTTCCAAACATACACTCATTTTGCTACTTATGTACAGATACAGAGTGCCATGTGTGTAAGTGATTCACACATAACCAGTATTCAGTCCTTTTCCTGAGAAACCAAATACTGCAGATGTACTGGGACACCTCAGCTATCATAAACAACAGTGACACAGCAGTAATTGCATTACAAACAACGGGGACAAACAATGGTGACAGTGATGTCACACATTCTAGTTACACAACAGTCCCTAGAAACCATCTCAGTTCTTATTAATACAAGACTTTTATTATATTTTTTTACCTATCACTAATCATCTCTACAACCCAAGAAAGGGATCGAAATGACTGGCACTTAAATCCATATTAAATTACCACTTCTCTAAGTGTCAGAAATACTCACTGACTTGAATGAACTAATGGACTTGAACATCAGTTCACATATTCAGGGCATAAGAAGGTATGACAGGACATCAAACAAGGCATGCATTTATGCTAAATGATACAAAATATGCAAATTTATAAATGGCTGATTTTTAAGTATAGGGAAGGTCCTATCACAGCTACACATCAATTTTAAAACTGGTAAGAGATAACGATTATATTAATTAGAAATTCTTAAAATATGCCTTCTTAAAAAAAAAAAGACTTCATTATAGTTAAAAATGAAGCTGTTTACATGTTTATGATATTTCTGCATAGAAGAAAGAAAATGGAAGTATCAGGCTAATTTATCTTTTGTTTCTTCTTTGTAAGTAGATATTGAGACACAAGTGTCATGAATCTTCTCACAACATCTCAAGTCAAGTGTTGTCTTTGAGTATAAATCCACTTACCTTTGCTTGGTGAGTTTCTGGTTTAGGGTTAAGAAATGGTTTGTTTCCATTGCAGAAGTATGAAACAGTGAAATAGAAAAATTAATTTCAGCACTCTGTTAAGTATATTTAAATAACCCAAATTAGGTACTGACCAGTGAAATTAAGAAGGAAAACTAAGATTTTTTTCAATCAAGTATCTGCATAAAGTAATAGGTTAATGTATATTTGGTCTGTATTTTAAATTTGTAACATGATTTTACCACTATCAGTCTTGCTTTTTGAATGAAATAAATGTTATTCAGTCACCCCTGTGAGGACATATATCTCTGCACCCATGCTAATTCAGTTTCCTAAAATGATACTATGATTAAGCTTTCACTTTTCTTTTTCATTCATATTCTTCTTTGGATACTAAGTATTAAATTATAATGATTGACTAAAATGCGATACTACCTAAAAATGCCCAATTTATCTGTATGTTAATACTGATCAGTGTTATACTCATCTCAACTTCTGTTATGACAGGACCAAAACTGTTTAGAGTACATTTACCATTTTAGTCTTCCTTCTGACTCTTGAAATATAAGCTATTTTCAGAGGTTTAGAAAATGGGAGATGTGAGGACAAAAATACAGTAATGACTATAGATGCTCTTGTCATTAGCTGGAAGTCTATTGGTATAGTGATTCAAATAATCTTACCTAAAACATGACCAAAGCTAAACATATAGATGACCAGCCTCTACAAACAGTTGCTGAAGGCACTTGACTTCAGTCTATCCCAAATGCTAATAAATAGCTACAAGGTTCAGAAATCCATAAAGAACTTTACTGGAGTTGTATGACCAAACCTCTACTAATTTGCTCTTCAAGCCAGAAAACAACTGTGCTAAAAGTCTTCCTGCTAAATAAGAAAATATGTAGAAATTAAACAATTTAACAAAAGAAAAAGAAGATGCAGAAGGTCATACAAGACGTCAAACACCCACCACAGCATGCATCTGCTACGTAACCCAGTGCTTTGGACTCTTGGGGTGCTGTGTAGGGCTAGTACAGAATATTTCTGTGAGGCTTATTCTACTTAAATACTACAACCCTTACACTTGTAGAAAACATTCTGAACACCTGTAAATGGGGTTTACGGTACATGTAAACCCCTAACAAATGAAAGAAAAAGAAAGCTTTTTAAATAGCAGCAAGCTCATAATGCTGTGACACATTTTTGTGATGGCCCTCTTTTTCGACAAATTGTTATTTGTGACTCAAAATTCTGTTTTTAAAACCTTTATATAAGACATTTTATCAGGGAAGTGAACAATTGAAACTGATCTGTTTTAGGTTTCAGAACATTTTTTCAGAATGTATTATTTTCCAGAAAGTAAATTCAGTACAGCTACCTGGACTTTTTGATTTAGTAATAAGCAATTTTAGCATACGCATGTGAGAATACACACAATGAGAAACAGAGAAAAAGGAAATACCCCTTAGTTATTATAAAAGGGTTTAAAAAAAAGATAATTGATGCCTCATCATAAAAATGAGTTAATGGGGGTAATGAATTTAATTTGTAAAAATTCAAATTGTAAACATACTCTCACAGTTAAAAAAACCTCCATCCAGATGATTTTCCACCCGGTAACAAACTGAAAGCCAGAGATTCTCTCTCACAAGAACCCCATTAATACCCTGCTGAAACAAATCTGAATTTAATTCAAACTCGGTGGGTAACAATGCTGTTTTCTTTCCTCTCTAATGATATGCTATAAAAACCCAGGAATTAGATTTAGGACTAGCCACCTGCTTTCACAACAGACTGCCAAAACCTGAAAGCATTCTCTTTGCTTTTTTATTATCCTTTCTTAGATTTATTATTGTTGCAGATAAAATTTCATGAAATTTTGCTGCTTTCTTAATAGGCAATGAGTAGTAGGCAAAACTCTACATATCATTTTCTTCAATCACAGGATACTCCTTAATTTGTCCCCCCAAAATCACTTTTCTCTTTATCAGTCCTATATTACTTAGTCAGTGAAAACAAAAGTTGCTAAGAATAAACACTGATGTCCAAACTTTCCAGTCTCATTAGCAGGTGAGGAAACAATGCAAACTAGACTCAGAAAGAAATTAGAGAGGGCATTTGCATTGCTCCTAATTATTCTGTGGGTTCCAATGCCACCATCAGTGCTGTCTCATCAAACCCATCATACTCTCTGTTGCTGCCTGCTTGTGCCATTATCATTTCCTAACCATGCTGCCCTTAACACAGAGCAGAAGAAGCAGGTGAAAGTAATTCCAATTGTGCTGAGGGTAGCTTTTGTTAACAGATAAACAATGCTGTAATTAGCCCAGAAAGGAAAATTTAATCTGCTAGATAAAAACTTAAATTCATCACCCTAAATAATGTAGCTTTAGTACTTTTACCACTAAAGTCAAATTAAATTGTTTTTGAAAACTTCCATGAGTCTGAAAGGCTTCTGTTAAGCCTACCTTTTAATTACTATTACAAAATACTAATAATGCGTGCAAGCAGGATAAATGATGATACTGAGATTAGAGATACATTCTAACATTCCAAATGCAGGAACAGAAAGCACTGATACATCTGCTGATAATCTGCAAGTCTTTAGATACCCTGCATTTCAGTAGTCTAAAGCATAATCTTTAACAAAAGTGCCAAGATTTTTAGTGACTTTCTCTCTGCAATGTTATAAAATTGCTCAGTGGGAAACCTATGCAAGAAAACGCTGCAGATTTTCAGAATAAGTCAAAGTTAAACTGAAACACAGTAAACTGAAGTACCACCAGAAGCATGACATCTAACAACATGGAATATATTTTCAAACACCAAAAGGCCATTGACACAGAAATATGAAAGACACAAGTTTTAAAAAATAACTATGCCTAATTTTGTAGAACACCACTTAATAAACCTTGCTTTAACCTTTATTACCTATCACATTCAATTACAACTTTGTCCTAGGAAAAAAAATGCATAAAAAAACTGAGACTGAAGAGTGATGTAAGCTAAACATAAGTGGGGAAAAAAAAAAAAAAATCAACTGAGTCTGGTAAGCATGTTAAAAAATGAACCACTGTATTTGCTGGAATGTATTAAAAGGTCCCTCCATCAAAAATGCAAAACAAAGGAATAGCAGCCCAGCCAAACTCCATTTGAGATCTGATTATTCCAGAAATCGTTCTGCTGAACAGAGATGTACATTGCCTTTGGCTGGCCCCACTTCCTCAGACCGATTAATCCCCAAGTATCACAAATATTCATTTCAGGCCAGGCATTTATGCAAAACCTCCGACCACTGAAAAGCAGCCCCAGATGCTCATCTCATCTTAATAGCTAAACACACCAGCCAGAAGGCTCATGTGTTTGCTTTGGTGACTTGATCTGTCTCACACCAACATCTTGCTGTTCAGGGCATGCCCAGGTTGCTCATAGGGAGGCTGTGAGCACAAATCTGAATCAGCAGCCAAATCTAGATTGTTTGACCAAAGCTATATAAAGGAAGAAAAAAATGTTAGTATCGCTTTCTCCCACTTCATCTAATGGTGCTGGCATGTGCAGCATCTTCACACCACAGGGGTGACTTACCATTCCTCACATCTTAGAAGTGAGCCCCAGGTAACATTTTTCAGAAGTTGAACCTCAGTGTGCCAAAGACATTTTCCTTGGAGTCAACAGGACTGAGTAATGAATTTATAAATGAATTTGCCAGTTTCTGGTGAATCCCCACAGCATTCAAACATATACAAACTGCAGCTCTGTTGACTCTCATTTCAGGAAAATTTTTATGACTGTCGTGGGTTCAGCAGTAGCAGTCATTTTTTCTCCTTCTTGGTAGCTGGTGCAGTGCAGTGTTTTGACTTTCGTCCTGGGAACAGAGCTGATAACAATGATGTTTTGGTTTGGCCAAGGACTTTGTGAGCCTCACGCTCTGCCAGGGGGGAGGGGAAGCCAGGAGGAAGCAGAGACAGGACACCTGACCCAAGCTAGCCAAAGAGGTATTCCATACCACAGCACGTCATGCCCAGGGTGTAACTGGGAGTGAGCCGGAAGGGCTGGGAGACTGCAGGGTTGGAGGAGGTATCGGTCGGTGCTTGGTCGGGCTGAGGGGGGGCAAGTTATCGGTCAGCTGGTGCTGAGGTCTTGTATTCTCTTCCCTTGTTATTTCCTTTATCATTATTATCATTGGTGGTAGCAGTAGTGATTTGTGTTATACCTTAGTTACTAAACTGTTCTTATCTCAACCCGTGGGAGTTGCATTCTTTTTGATTCTCCTCTCCGTCCCTCTGGGAGCAGGGGGAGGGAAAGAAGGGGGGGAGTGAGTGAACGAGTTACCTGACTGGGTTTAAACCACGACAATGACCTTATCACTTCAGAAAGATACAACAATAGGAACAACAATGTTGACACTAACTTTCAAGTCTAACAGCACAGATTTCTCTACTTCTTCACCTTAAATCTAAAGTATTTAGTATTTTTGTCAAACTACTTGCAGACTTCTAAAACAACCTTTTGTAGGGGGAAATAAAGTTACTTTTCAAGGTAAGCAGACAACCACTGGTAGTCATTTAATGACTAGTTTCCCTTTCCCTCCTCCCCCTCTTTCCTTAAACAGCCTACACTGAAGGCAGGCTGTAAAACGTTGACTACAAAACAGCAAACAAATGGCTTGGCTTGGCTGTGAAACTCTTTCAACAGTTTCTACTCAGATAAAAAGCTGCAATTCTATCATGGCTATCTCCACTATGATTTCTATTGAAATAAAATTTGGCTCAGAATTGCAAGCAAGTCATTTTTGCAGGCAAGCAGAATTCATGCAAACAAAACTGAAATGATAATTGAGAGGTTTTGAATAAATGCTATATTTGTCCTAGTCAGTACCCCTCTGTGATTCCAATTCAGCTTGTCAAAAAGAAGGATTATTTCCTGCATGTTTAGATTACGCCGAATGTGAATGCTCACATAGGCACTTACACAGAGAATCCCCTCACCTGGAATTGTTTCTTTATTACAGACTATGTGGAGTCAAACTTTCGGTTCTAAAAATGCTCCTTACTAAAGCACAGATTGCTTGTATGGGCCACACAAGACTACTGGTAGTTTCACGCATACTGCTCCCTCCAGCAAAGCCACATGAAGTAGGAAGGCAACCTGTAATTCAATGACCCAGCCAGTTTGCAGTAACCAGGGATGTACAAATGTACACTTTACATTACTGAAATGTAAATACAGCCAAAATATAATTTTAAAGCACCTTGAATTGTAAATGCTATTCCATAAAATATTCTGTGAATTTAATGGTGTTACACTGCAGTGTGTGACTGGCATATAGGGGGAAGCGCTGTCATTGTCTCCTTGCAGTGTGAAAAACAGGATACTGGACCAGGTTCACCCATCACTCTAAAAGAATGCTTAGATATTGATATCAAATCAGCCCACATAATTTTACTGATTCCAAAATTAAAATTGATACTATGACAGATTTGGTTCAGCTTTCTTAATTCACATCAACCAAACTCTGTTTTACCTATTTACTAAGTTCCGTGATTTTTAAGAATCAGCTCCAGGTACAATGGAGCCTCCCACTATCTACCACACCAGGTCTATTTCATCTGGTTTAGAGGTTATTGGTTCAGAGAAATGCGATAAAGCAAAATAAACTGCCAAAGGACCATCACTGCCTTCTTTACAGTCTCTATAACATTTCTGTGATGGAGAATTTAAATCAGTCATTAGCAACGTGCCAGCAACCTCAGGAAAAATGAGAAAGGATATAAAAATAAAATGTAGCTGCCAAAATGGAGTCACTATCTGAATCTGGTCTTGCATTGGTTTCAATGTGTTTCTCTTTATGTTTGAAATGATTCATACTGGCAGAGGTATATACTGCTGCCAAAGGCTTTTGGCTGCTAAATAGTTTGAGCATTTTCTTATGTCATTCCTGGTATATATATTTTAAAATAAGTTGACCATCACCTTTTGTTTTCAACTTGTATTTAAAAACAGCAGGACAAGAGAGGGAATATTTCAACCTCTATAAACAAAATCCTAAACAAACCATCAATCTCTTTTCAGTAAAGCTGGAGAAAGCCTGATGCAGTAAAAGGATGAGAGAGACAAAGAGAGAAAAGGACTCAAAGCAGTCACAAGTTTTATATCACTGCCTGCAATCCCCTCGGCAGGGCAGCTCCTGCCCACTACCACGTGGGTGCCTTTGGGTGTGAGCAGCCTTGTCACCTGCTAGTGGAGCAATTCTGTTACTTCTGCTGTACTACAATTTGCTATTCCTTTCATCATATTCACAGCACTGTCCCTCTCCTCACGTACTGAAGGAAATAGCTATCTTTATGCTGCACTTACATGGAAAGATGCAGAAATCCAGGTGTACGTTTCTTCCCCGTGCAGAAAAAGATGAGTCTTTTACATAGAGCACCACACATACCTCCTTCCAGAGGAGCTCTCACAGGCTAGCATGAAAGTCAGTATTCTGAAAATGTACTTGATAGTTAGAAAGATATGAAAATAACTTTCTACAGGCCATAGATGCGCTGTGCTTCTGTAGCAGGCCCCAGCCATCATGTGAAGGACACTGTGAGGTGTTTCTGAAGGAGCTGTTGCAAGGACAAAACACATCATGCAAAATAATCTTTGTACTAACCAAACCAATACTTGTAAAGTGTTTACATGTAATTGCAGAATATTGGAGTTTTCCTGGTCATAGAAAATAAGATTCGTATTCTGGGCTTACAGAATTCTGTATCCAGAGAAGGCAACTTTTTATATTGAACAGCTTTATAACAGATGCCAAACCATAAGACCTGAAAGACCTTCACACAATATTTTCTGTACTTTGACATTAGCCTGTTGCAGGAATACACAAACAGGGGGAGAAAAGAAGCCCAGCAGCAGAAACTGAACCTCTGAAGTCTCAAAATACTGACAGAGCTCTGAGTTGGGTCCTAAGCTATCTGTGCAGCTTCACCCATTTCTATACAGAAAGTTAGGAGATAAATTAAAAAAAAAAAAGTATTTTTGAAGGCTGCTCACAAGCCTAAGGGAGAAAGCAAGCTTCCACAAGACTGGGAATGTGTAAACCTCTGATACCGCTCAGCGGGAAACGTGTATCTTCTGAACACTTTGGAAAAACTGAGTTTTCCAGTCCAAAATAAAGACTAATCATTTTGTCTCATTTTCACCCCAGTATGCCTTCAGAGAGTAAACACAGAAGGAAAACTTGTGCTGTCCTAAAGATGTATTTAGGTATTTTATGTTTCAATGCTGCAAACAATTAAACAAGGCTTCTAAAAACTGCAAGCATTTTGTAATTTAACGAACTCTACAGTCGTTGCAAGATTGGACCATTATTCAGTAAAATAAAGGGCACAGAACTGGTAAATATACATAAACATACAAGCAAGTTCATCTTCTTATATATGTGTTAAGAACAGCAGTGTTCCTGAAAGCCACTGAATCTTTCTGTGATTAGATAAAAAAAACACAGCAGGTAGCCAAGAAGCATAAAAGATGTGCACTCACAATTAAACAAAACCAGGAAAAAATGTGTCAACAAGATAACACAGAGCAATATAAAACACAAGCTAATGCATCACCTTTGGAATCAGGGAAATATAGTGATAAGATTCAAGTGAAAAAACTGGGAACTCTCTCAAAAAAAAGTAATATGTGATCCATTTATTTTACAATCAAGGGTGGCAAAATCTTTTCCCTTCACTCTGAGACAAAAAGCTTTCATTATCTGAGGTTTCTAGGAGTTCCTTAGCTGGAAATCTGACCAGTCTTGAAGAGGCTGTTAAATGAAGATTACAGTCAGCTGTGTTTCAAACTGTATGAAATCATAGAAGGTAATCAAAGCATTGCTCTCAGCAGAAAGAAATTCCACAGAGATGCTTTGCTGTAATGGGGAGTACAGAGAGAAGAAGCAGGATCTGCTGCTTCAGCACGAAGCAAACCATTGATTCCTAAACATCTGCTCCAACCCAAACACACTACTACCAAAGACTGGATCCAGGTCATAATACTCATTTTTAATTGGGACGGTAAACCATGTGCAATACCCACAGATCCGGCTGCAGCCTTGAAGCCAGCAGGACCGTACTGCTAAGTCCAGGGTGATGGGATCAGGCCAGCCCCAGCAAGGCTGGATTTTGGAGATGTTACGTCACTGATGATAGTTTTGTGTAATATTAAAATATTATTACCCATTATTATCAATATGACAGATTTAGAACTAGTCCTTGTAAGGAGAAGGAAATTTAGCTATTGACAACATAATATTTACCACAGGATTTAGATATATTATTCCATTTACTCAACAAAATCAGAACAAACTCAGTATCTTTCATAGCAATCTAGAAAAAAATCTAATCAGGAGGATGAACACTCTGAAATCATAGAGCACAAAAATCTTTCAGGAGAACTTATAGGGCAGGAAAATAGCAGAATAATGTTATTGAACACAAGCTTTTATTTTGAACAGTAACCAATAATGTTTGTCTTTTTTTTTTTTTGTTTCAATTATAAGCCTAATACAGTCACATCTTTTTTTATGTATTTAGCTTTCGGTATGAATTGTAGGTAATTACTAGATTGGATTAAGTGATAAACTCCGTAACACTCTGTGCTACTGAGTATTCTACTAGTCTTCAATCTCCAATAACAAAAATCAAATTAAAAATCTTTAACTACACTGCGATTACCACTGAAATTTAACTTTTTTGGTTCTTCGACTTAATCTTAATATTGAAATAGTAAATCAGGTTATATTTTAAATATACTAGACCAAGTATTAAAGTGGACAGTAAATGTAAGAACTAACATAAAACACTCTTCAAGTGGACCATCATATTATATTGCACAATGGAGTCATAACTTGCAAGTTACAGCAAATACAGATGCGTCTAAAATTAAATTTATACCTTAACAGTTCTAATTTATTTTGATTATCTAGTAATAATAAAGTCTTTCTCATTAATAGCAGCTTTTTATATTTTTAACTGGTAATAGAGAGCACTTCCTTTTTTCATATGCTGTGTTATGAGTTTCCTTACTGACATTTAACACCATCGCTTTATCAGTTTAATGTCTTTTCTACTTATGCTTTTGGCAATGTACGTTAGGCTTTTCTACAACAGGGCTTAGGAAGATGGATAACATTTTACTTCAAGGAAACAGTATCTTTATACAAGTGCCATGTATTCAATTCCCTCCTTCATATTGCAGTATCTTAACTGTATGCAGAATACAAAATTATTTGTATGCAAACGACATGCTAAGTTATACATTCTTTCTGCCCTTGAGCCTCTCTAGAAGAGCTAAGGTAAAACATCTTTACCTCCAGGTTTTGCATTACCTTCTTCCAAAAATTCTTATCAGATTTTGGGGTGTTTTATATCATTGATTAAAATTCATTTGAACAGCTTAATGCTGAAATTTATTTTTTCCCACATATATGATCATAGTTTGTCAATACAGATATAAGTGGTTATAAATTTTCCAATTCCCATGTTACTATCTTTTAATGCAGTACTTCACACAGAACTACTTTTCTGGAAAACAATAAACAAGGGGCATTCTTTAGTAGAAATTCCTGACAGCAAATGATAGCTTGCAGTCTGAAATTTGATCCTGTGTGAAAATTGCTTCCCTACCCCAGTATCTACAGTGGTTGAGCCTAGAATATTGGTATCCTAACTAGCATCTACATGTCAACATATTGTAGTAAATAAATAAATAAAATGTGAATCATCACTTAGCTTGCATAGGCTATCGGATATGCTTAGCATAATGATTTTAAAGTCATAGTGGCTCTCCAATTTTATTCTGCCCACCTCGGGGATAGATTTTCTGAGAAAAAACACCATATATATTAAATCAGAAGCACTGCAGTTTGAGCTAGTTGTGCACTGAATGATGTGCATCCCTATGAAAAGAAAAAGTTACAAGCTACACTGCAAAGCACCATCTCTCTGATATCCTGCATCATTAATGGTAAGCAGAGATAAGCAGGTTTGACTACAGAAATCAAACATTTAATGTGTCTTTTTATTTTTTGGGGGGAGGGAGGTGTGAGAGGGAGAGGAGGGGGAATCTATTGATATATTTAAAGTAAATTCTGAAGCCTCGTGAAAAACACCTGAGTTTTATTTTTACCCACGGAGATAATCTTGCCTACTTGCCTCTCTTGGAACTAAACTTCTAAGAGAAAGCCCATTTTTCTGCATGCTGCCTTTTGCTTTGTTCCCAGCAAGCACTCACCTATATTTCCTTCTTGAATCTGCTGAAAAACTTTTAAGACTACTCACATCTTAACTGCTCAAAATTCATCCTCTGTAACCCTTAAGAGATGTTGACAGTCTGAATCTCTTTGGATTTCAAAGAAACTGGAGTAATTTCAATCGCATTTAGTAATGTTTACATTCACTGACCTTTAGCTACTCCTGGGAAAATCAACGGGAGAAGAAATAATCATTTCACTGATTTTGAAAAATGAAGGGCCTCTGTGAGTTCCTGTTAGTTACCTAAAAATTCCTGGGAGGGGCTGAATCTGCAAGTTGCTCAGCAACACATGGACTTTCTCTCCCAACTCAGCCTCATGTGCAGCTCCTTTTCACATTGCTCACCACTGTCAGGAGGGTAACAGGACTTACGAGAAGCAAGGACAACCTAAGATAGGGGCTATGAGAGTGAGAAGGAGGCAATGAAGGAGGAAGCCCCCACTTAACATGAGAGCTGAGCATACGAGTGCCACTATTGATAACATAAGCCCTGTTACAACACTCTATGGAGTACAGCAAGGTTTGTGTTCATTACACTACTGATGTCTTATTTCTTTCTGATTTGATGTCTATCAAAATGATAGATCAAAATAAGAGGAATGTGTTCTATTATACAGTACAGTTTAATTATATGGTTGGATTCTGATAACACTGAAAGATTCAAAGAGAGAAAACTATTGAATTTTCGGGTTTCTTTGTAAAATAAGTTGTAAGATGGTAATTATATACACACATAATATCTTTATCCTTAAAATTAATTAGAAAGATCAGTGTGATGACCAAGAATGAGAGGTATAAATCCTCCATTATCCTGTTTAATTTTCAACAAGAATCTGTGAAATTATGAAAACATTCACGGCTTCCTTGGGATTTCTCACATCATTCAAGTGGCCACTAAATATACTAGAGGAAAGAAATTATTTGGGTCAAAGATCCTAATGCATTTGGCCAAAACATGCAAGAAGGGAAAAGATTATTTTACTTAGCCTTCAGTGATAAAGAGCTAAGAGTACTCTAGTAATCAAAGTTTTTAACTGCACATTTTAAAAGGTAGTATTTGCGGGGCAGTGCACCACAGTTGCATGCTTCAGAACAGAAATTTGCTATCAATATTCTTTACAAGTTGAGCTCAATTCTGCCTCCTGTTAAGAGCTAGACTAGCTTAGTTTTTATTAAGGATTTTAGAAGATAAAAAGTACAGTGACAGTGCAAGCCTTCCTTTTACTGGGACAAAAGGATGCCTTAGCTGTTGATTGGGGGGGGGGGGGGAAGGGATGTACCCATTTGTATGCAAAACAGAGCTAGAACATCCTTTTCCTTTTCTAGTTTTGTGAGGTTTAATGTTGATAAAACTTATGTCTAACAAAACATTTAAAATTAAGAAACATGGGAAAAAATGCATTGATAGAGGAAATCCGAACTTTCACCCCAGCCATGTGATAAGAAGTTAGAATAAAAAAATATGCTTAAATAAATGAATTAAATATAACCTTGGGTTTTGGCAAGAAAGAGCTGGAAAGTAAGGAAATAAGGAATATCCTGATACTCATCCTACACATTTGCCCTGTGACCTGTGGAATAAATTAACACTAGGATAACTTCTTGAGCAATTAGGGTATTGATGGACCAGATACCATACCTAGACTCTCGGGCAATCCACCTCTGCTAGATGAGCTGCTGTTCAGTTTCCCATAATAGTGAAAGGAACCAGAACTCCTAACTGCAATAGAGGGTGCAGTCAGAGCATAGCATTGAAAAGTAGGTGAGCAGAAAGTAACATGCATCCCAACGAGGAAAAAAACAACACTTTGTGCAATTGGAAGACAAAGTTCATAAGCCTTCCATGCCTGTGAATCTCCTTAAAAAGAGCAGGATTTTATTTGCTGATTAGGCAGGACTAACAATGACTGAATATATTTTAGGGGACTGTTTTTGTTTCAAATAAAAAAAAAAAAACAAACAAATTAAAAACCTCAAGCTCCTAGCAAAAGAATCTAAGGAGCCAACAGAGCCAGAAATTCACTTAATGTACTACTGGCGAAAGTGGGATTGTTTATCTGCCTGAAAACCTCAGGGAAATGCTGTTGCTCCTCCTCACCTTCCTCCTACATATATCCTTGCTTTCTGTCAGGGGGATTATAACTTCTAAGAAAGTTAGAATCAGAGTTACTGAGGATTGTAATCAGTTAGAATCCCCAGAGTTACTGAGGATTTGTCCCGATTTGCATTATTGCTTTTTTGAACTTTCTTCTCTTTAGTTTAAATCGCTACAGAAAATAAACTAGTTGGAAAGCAGCTGCATTTTACAGCTAACAAAGCATTTTACGCCCCTTTGACACTGTATCCTTAATGCCTAAAATTTCTGCAAAGCGTTGCAAGCTCACAGGTCCTTAGAAAAGGAGAAAAAAGTAAGTCAGAGAGAACAAACTATGTGATAGACTAACTAAAAGGTAAGAGGAGCAGCTTGCTTTTTTGATACAAAATGTCCTTAAACCTTCATGTGAAAGCCCTGCTCCACACTGTTTATGCCTACAGGCAATTGATCTGACGAAAAAGCGAGAACAGTAACTATAAAGCACTTTAGCTGGTCACATCCTAAAGAGCAGATACACTCAAAAATTTAGTGTAAGTAAAGAAAAGGTTACAGTCCTCTTCTCCTGCTTACAGGGCCCACAGAAGGATTCATTTCTGTTTGGGTTGTACTTTGCCTAGGGATGCTGGCTGACAAACAGTAAGCAATGAGATTGACTGTAATAATACAGTGCATGCAGAAATAATTCACATAGCTGACAATGAAAAAGCAAAAAAGGGGAAAAAAAAAAAATCACCCAAAAGGCACCGAGGTGAGAATGGAAATCAGCAGCATATGTTTATTCCAACTTAATACTTCAGGATTGATAATGAAGGCTTCAACCACACACAGCCTCCATCTTGCCTACCTTGTCAGCTTATTTAATGCAATGTGGTGCAAATTGCCTGAGGTTATAGGTTAGGCTTGGTACCTTACTCAAGCTCCGATAATTTTTTTTTGTTGTTTATTGAAGATGACACTTTATGAAAGGAAACACAACTGGTGTCAGTAATATATTTAACCAGTCTGCAACACAACGATACAATGAGGGAAAGGACAAAGGGAACATCAGCTTGCTGGAAGCCACTGATCACATAAAATCTTGTGTTCTAAAGTTTTTGGTCTGCCAATAATCTCAAATCAGAAAATATCCCAAGTTGGAAGGGACCCATGTTGCCTTTCTAATATCAAATGCATGAATATGTCAATCCATGTACTAGAAACATATATGGCATCAAATTGGTAACAGTGAACACACCAAGCTTCCTACCACTCCTCTCTATGATTACATTTCACAAACAAAGACAATCTAAATGGACGCTGCTTGGAGTGAATCTTCTGGGTCACTTTGTGGATGTGAACACCTCAAACACTTCGTTTTACACAGACTACCTGGCAGCTGACCAGATGTAAGATAGCAGTACACCCCTGATATCTTCCCCTCAATTTATTTTCCTCTTCCCATCAAAATACAATTTCCATATTTATGCATAGAATTTCTCTTGACAATTTTATCCAACTGAATCTGAGGCATGGAAGTGAGCACATTACAGATGCACAGATAAAAAGAGATATACTGCTGTGGGGACACAGACCTTGGTTCAACCAGTCTGGTCTTAAAAAGCCTAATTCCCAACCACAATCTCTCTATCTCACTCTAAGAAGCCATTTCCATTATGGGGTAATACAGACCATAAAAACTTTTGTCTGCTTGTTTGGCTTCTTTGTTTTTAATACATCAGTAACTTTTGTGAAATCTACAGAGGGTGGAAGCAAGGACAGGAATCAGGTCAGGAAGGCTAAAGCTGTGATAGAATTAAATCTGTCCAGGAACATCAAGGGCAACAAGAAAAACATCTACAGGTACGTCACTGATAAAATAAAGACTAAGGAAAATGTGGGACCTCTCTGGAAGGAAATAGGAGATCTGGTTACCCAGGTCATGGGGAAGGCTGAGGTACTCAACAACCTTTTGTCCTTGGTCTTCTCCAGTAAGTGCTCCAGCCACACTGCCCATATCCAAGAAAGCATTCTGGGAGAATGAAGAACTGCCCACTACAGAAGACCAGGATCAAGAACATCTAAGTCAGCTGGAGGTACACCTGATGAGATGCATCAACAGGTCCTGAGGGAACTGGCAGATGATGTTTCCAAGGTGCTATCCACTATGGTTTAGTATTGTGGCAGTCTGGTGAAGTTCTCTCTGACTGAAAAAGGGGAAATAAAAACAAAGACCCAAGGAACTACAGGCTGCTCAGTCTTACCTTGGTGCTCAGAAAGATCATGGAGCAGATACTCCTGGAAACTGTGATAAAGCACATGGAAAATAAGGAGATGACTGGTGACAGCCAACATGGCTTCACTAAGGGAAAATCACGCCTTACAACTTTGGTGGCCTTCTATGATGGGGTTAGTGTTGGTCAGTAAGAGAAAAGCAATTGACATCACTTACATGGACTTATGCAAAGTGTTTGAAAGTGTCTCATATGACAACCAGTCTCTAAATTGGAAAGGCGTGGATTTGATGGTGGATAAGGGATTGGCTGGACGGTTGCATTCAAAGTGTTGCAGTTAACATCTTGATGTCCAAGTGGAGAAGAATGACAAGTTGTGGCCCTCGGGGGGCAGTATTGGGACTAGTGCTATTCAACATTGTCAGAGATTGAAGGCACCCTCAGCAAGTTTGCTTACGACATCAAGCTATGTGGTGTGGTCAACACTCTGGAGGGAAGGGATGCCATCTAGAGGGACTGTGACAGGCTTGAGAGGTGGGCCTGTGCAAACCTCATGAAGTTCAACAAGATCAAGTGCAATCACAAATACAGGCTGGGCATAGAATGCACTAAGAGCAGGCCTGAGGAGAAGGACATGGGTGTGCTGATTGACAAGAAGCTCAACACAAACCAGCAGTGTGCGCTTGCAGGGCAGAAAACCAATTGTGCACTGAGCTGAATCAAGAGAAATATGTCTAGCCAGTTGAGAGAGTTGATTCTCCTCTTCTACTCTGTTCTCATGAGAACCCACCTGGAGTGCTGCATTCAGATTTGGGACCCCCAATATAAGAAGGGCGTGGGCCTGTTGGAGTGCGTTCAGATGAGGCCACGAAGATGCTCAGAGGACTGGAGCACGTCTTCTATGAAGACAGGTTGAGAGAGCTGGTGTTCAGCCTGGACAAGAGAATGTCCCAGGGAGACCTTAGAGCAGCCTCCCAGTACCTAACAGGGACAAGAAATCTGGAGAGGGACTTTTCATAAATACAAGTACTGATAGGACAAGGGACAATAGCTTTAAACTAAGAGATGATAGGTTTAGATCAGATATGAGGAAGAAATTCTTCACTGTGTGGGTCGTAAGACACTGGAACAGCTTACCCAGCGAAGCTGTGGCTGCCCCATCCCTGGCAGTGTTCAAGGCCAGGTTGGATGTGACTTTGAGCAACCTGATCTACTGAAAGGTGTCCCTGCCCTCCTGCATGGCAGTTGGAAATAGATGATCTGCAAAGGCTCCTTCCAATCTAAACCATTTTATGAATCTCTTTGAAAATCTTATTTTGTAAAGATAATACAAGTGCTGTTACATTCAAATTTCAAGTCACATTGCCTTCACCATACCTTTCTGCATTAGTAAGGAAGAGATAAATTTTTAATTGTTTTTTTTTTAATGAAAATTAAAGAACAAGTTCTGCTTGGCTTGCCTTGCCACACCATACATTCTAATGTATATTGATTTGTATAAATATCTCATTTAGATTGTATTTTTGTTAGTATTAATGGGTCTTGGACAGGTAAGATTATACCTCCTGTAATTTTTCCAGTCTCACTGGTCAAAGTTGAAGAACACATTGCTTTGTTCTGAGATGAAAAATGAAGCCAGAGACAGCTCCTGAGACAGGAATATCAAAGGATCAATGTCCTCAGCAGGAAGAGGTAGCTGTGGTCTGCAGGAGGCAGCACATAATTCTGCCTTGTACTGACTACAAGTGGGGATTTTCTGTTGATTCTTGCTAATCATTTATTTCCATTTTTCCATTTATTTCCATGGAATTCTGAATTGATTTTATCATAAAAGCCATTTATGAAGCACTGTTGAAGGTGAGCTGGAATCCAAAGGATTTTATTACTATGCAGATATATGGACTCTGTTAGGCTACCTTTTGCAATAAAGAATATATGAACAAGGAAGGTAGCAGTTCACATTTTCAATGTGAGATTTAAAAATACTTCTTAAACCCCCATTCTTGTAATAAAATAGCAACAAAATATGATAATAACAAAAATGCGATATATCTGCTTGTGTGTATTTTTTTCTTCCTACAGGCTACTTACATAATATCCATTCAGACTTTAATGCGTTGTAATGTCCCGCACATGGAAATCTAAATCATGTAAATACGTGTTCTTTCATGTAATCTAAATATAACCCAGAAACTTCTAGTAAGTTAAACTACACCCTTTCTCTATAGTCTAATAAGAGAAGGAAAAAAAAATCAAAATAAAACACCGACTCCAGATCAAACCATCTGCCTCTGGCTACTCTCTAGCTGCCATCTTAGGTGATTTCCTACTTTTTTTCTTTTCTTCAGACAACATCTTTTAACTCATGATAGCAAACAAATATGTTTCAACAACAGCTTAATAAGATTACAAAATCCTGCCTACCATGGGTATCATCTTCCAGCAGACTGACACTTTTGAAAACGGTGATTGATATTTCCCCAATATTTACAGTTGCTGTGAAAGCAGAAGGTTTTCCTTGTGGAGCAAGAAGAATCTTGCTTTCATTTCAGATTACAAAGTCCTCAGCATATGATGGGGAATCCCAGATCCAGATATCTTACAAGCTTTGTGAATGCTAGATAAATTCCCTCTGTTTCTCCAGCCGATGAAACCCCAAAACCCTTTCAGATTCACATGAACTTCTCTAGGGATTTTACTACTTGCAAATAAAACTGGTCAACCCCTGTTTTTCAAAAACTATCTTCATAGAACTACCCTTGCCTACCATAAAGATTCAAAAACATTCACGCTAAAGCAAATAAATCCTGAACCATCTAGTACTGTCTGGGTCTGTTACCACTGTGAAATCATTTCATGGACAAATTGCCCATTTGCAACTTGATCTGTGTCTTTTGTTTCACCCATGCAATACAATTATAAATCAATTATGTTCTTTTTCTAGACCTCAGTCCTTTACAAATGGTCATGACCATCCATATACTTAACGGCTGTCTCTGGAAAGGCATCATTTCTTCTTTTATAACAACGAAGGGAGATCAGGACCACAGGATGTAGAAGTACAAGTAGAGGACAAACAAGTACAAGTGGAATACAATGTTCTGGAAAGAAGAAAGAAAATCAGAGAAACTGGGATGTGGCAACATTGTAATTTTCAAAGCATAAAGAACTCAAAATCAGATCAACAATGAGAACACAGGAAATTATTCAGCTACAATACGAAAGGGAACAAAAAAAGCTTAGTAATTTTAAGACAGACTTCTTATTTCATAAATTCCCCTTGTAACTCCCCTCAGTCACAGAATCACAGAATCATAGAATAGTTAGGGTTGGAAAGGGCCTTAAGGTCATCTAGAACATCTAGTCCCCTGCCATGGGCAGGGACACCTCACACTAAACCATGTCACCCAAGGCTCTGTCCAACCTGGTCTTGAACACTGCAAGGATGGAGCATTCACAACGTCCCTGGGCAACCCATTCCAGTGCCTCACCACCCTCACAGTAAAGAATTTCCTCCTTATATCCAATCTAAACTTCCCCTGTTTAAGTTTGAACCCATTACCCCTTGTCCTATCACTACAGTCCCTAATGAAGAGTCCCTCCCCAGCATCCCTGTAGGCCCCCTTCAGATACTGGAAGGTTGCTATGAGGTCTCCACGCAGCCTTCTCTTCTCCAGGCTGAACAGCCCCAACTTTCTCAGCCTGTCTTCATACGGGAGGTGCTCCAGTCCCTGATCATCCTTGTGGCCCTCCTCTGGACTTGTTCCAACAGTTCCATGTCCTTTTTATGTTGAGGACACCAGAACTGCACACAATACTCTAGGTGAGGTCTCACAAGAGCAGAGTAAAGGGGCAGGATCACCTCCTTTGACCTGCTGGTCACACTCCTCTTGATGCAGTCCAGGATACGGTTGGCTTTCTGGGCTGCAAGCGCGCACTGCCGGCTCATGTTCATTTTCTGATGGACCAACACCCCCAGGTTCTTCTCCGCAGGGTTGCTCTGAGTCTCTTTGCCCAACCTGCAGCTGTGCCTGGGATTGCCCCAGCCCAGGTGTAGGACCCTGCACTTGGCATGATTAAACTTCACAAGTGTGTCGTGGTCCCTCTGGATGTGTCCTGGGTTCAGCAGTAGCAGTCATGTTTCTCCTCCTTGGTAGCTGGTGCAGTGCAGTGTTTTGACTTTCGGCTCGGGAACAGAGCTGATAGAGATGTTTTGGTTTGGCCAAGGACTTTGTGAGCCTCATGCTCTGCCAGGGAGGAGGGGAAGCTGAGAGGAAGCAGAGACAGGACACCTGACCCAAACTGACCAAAGAGGTATTCCATACCACAGCACGTCATGCCCAGGATGTAACTGGGAGTTAGCCGGAAGGGCTGGGAGACTGCAGGGTTGGAGGAGGTATCGGTCGGAGCTTGGTCGGGCTTGGGGGGCGAGTTATCGGTCAGCGGGTGGTGAGGTGTTGTATTCTGTTCCCTTGTTATTTCCTTTATCATTATTATCATTGGTGGTAGCAGTAGTGATTTGTGTTATACCTTAGTTACTAAACTGTTCTTATCTCAACCCGTGGGAGTTGCATTCTTTTGATTCTCCTCTCCGTCCCTCCGAGAGCAGGGGGAGGGCAAGAAAGGGGGGGAAGTGAGCGAACGAATTACCTGACTGGGTTTAAACCACGACAGTTCCTTTTTTTGGCGCCCAACGTGGGGCACGAAGGGTTGAGATAACGACAGATCTGACTGGATTAATAGTCACTCATCACAATGCTGATTTATTGGGTATCAGAGTTGTTCTTGTTGATCTCACAGCTTCAGACCGTTGTAACTTACGTAGAGCCGGTATTTGCTGTGATAGTGTTTATCAAGTGTGGGGCCTGGGCTAAGGTTCTTGTCTCACTGTGCTTTATGGCAATGGCTTGTAATACGGGTGGCCTCCAGCAGCAGGGCGGGACGGACGTGGCCGTGGACTTGTACCTGGCCGTCCGGCTGCTCTTCACCGTCCTGGCCCTCACCCTACTCCCCATCTTCCCGCATTACCCACCAAGTATATCCAGGTCCCTGAGCAAAAGCAATCCCACGAGTGGGTTTGCCTTTACCTGAAGCAGGAATAACCCAGACTGTCTTCCCCAGCAAATTCTTCATATGCACCACGGGAACTTTGTCCCCCTCTACAATATGTAAAAGTTCTGACTGGGCTGGGCCGGCCCTGTTGGCAGATCCTCTGGTGTTGACCAACCAGGTGGCCTTTGGTAAATGTGTATCCCAATGCTTGAAAGTTCCCCCACCCATCGCTCTCAGTGTAGTTTTTAACAGCCCATTGTACCGTTCGATTTTCCCAGAGGCTGGTGCATGGTAGGGGATGTGATATACCCACTCAATGCCATGCTCTTTGGCCCAAATATCTATAAGGTTATTCCGGAAATGAGTCCCATTGTCTGACTCAATTCTCTCTGGGGTGCCGTGTCGCCACAAAATCTGTTTCTCAAGGCCCAGGATGGTGTTCCGGGCAGTGGCATGGGGCACAGCATATGTTTCCAGCCACCCGGTGGTTGCTTCCACCATGGTAAGCACATGGCGCTTGCCTTGGCGGGTTGGTGGCAGTGTGATATAGTCAATCTGCCAGGCCTCCCCATATTTATACTTCAACCATCGTCCTCCATACCAAAGAGGCTTTAACCGCTTGGCTTGTTTAATTGCAGCACATGTTTCACACTCATGAATAACCTTATAGATATTTGGGCCAAAGAGCATGGCATTGAGTGGGTATATCACATCCCCTACCATGCACCAGCCTCTGGGAAAATCGAACGGGCTTGGAAGGCGGAACTAGAGTCAAAAGCAGCCAAGTGGTATGCCACGATTGATATTGCCAATGCATTTTTCTCCATTCCTTTGGCAGCAGAGTGCAGGCCCCAGTTTGCTTTTACTTGGAAATGGCCTTTTAATGCTCTTGAGACTGTGTGCAGTGTTCACACGCGTGAATAACCTGGGCAATAGTGTCCATTGTTAAGTCCACCCCTCGATCATGAGTCCATCTCTGTGTTGCATCTCTGCTCTGATGGCCTGAAGTGCCATGGGCCCACCAGGCTTAAAATAATTCACTGTCCCCTTCAGCAGTTTCTGCAGCTTGTTGCTGGGGACTCCATACAGCTGCCTTCCATCTCCAACGCTTCCAAAGCACTGGAGGGGCCCAGTGGACTAGATACTTGCCCATACTGTCCCACACACCCTGCCACTCATGACTCTCCAGCCTTGGGGAAAATCTCTTGGTCCCCCTATATTGTTGTTTAACCCCAGACAAGACCCAAACCTGACTCTGCTTAACTTTTGAGATCAGACAAAATGGTTGTGGGTAGAACACAGTCTGTGTGTGTGCCAACATGCTGATCCCCAGGCTGTGTGCTACCCAGGGCGGGACGGGGAGTAGGGTGAGGGCCAGGACGGTGAAGAGCAGCCGGACGGCCAGGTACAAGTCCACGGCCACGTCCGTCCCGCCCTGCTGCTGGAGGCCACCCGTATTACAAACCATTGCCATAAAGCACAGTGAGACAAGAACCTTAGCCCAGGCCCCACACTTGATAAACACTATCACAGCAAATACCGGCTCTACGTAAGTTACAACGGTCTGAAGCTGTGAGATCAACAAGAACAACTCTGATACCCAATAAATCAGCATTGTGATGAGTGACTATTAATCCAGTCAGATCTGTCGTTATCTCAACCCTTCGTGCCCCACGTTGGGCGCCAAAAAAAGGAACTGTCGTGGTTTAAACCCAGTCAGGTAATTCGTTCGCTCACTTCCCCCCCTTTCTTGCCCTCCCCCTGCTCTCGGAGGGACGGAGAGGAGAATCAAAAGAATGCAACTCCCACGGGTTGAGATAAGAACAGTTTAGTAACTAAGGTATAACACAAATCACTACTGCTACCACCAATGATAATAATGATAAAGGAAATAACAAGGGAACAGAATACAACACCTCACCACCCGCTGACCGATAACTCGCCCCCCAAGCCCGACCAAGCTCCGACCGATACCTCCTCCAACCCTGCAGTCTCCCAGCCCTTCCGGCTAACTCCCAGTTACATCCTGGGCATGACGTGCTGTGGTATGGAATACCTCTTTGGTCAGTTTGGGTCAGGTGTCCTGTCTCTGCTTCCTCTCAGCTTCCCCTCCTCCCTGGCAGAGCATGAGGCTCACAAAGTCCTTGGCCAAACCAAAACATCTCTATCAGCTCTGTTCCCGAGCCGAAAGTCAAAACACTGCACTGCACCAGCTACCAAGGAGGAGAAACATGACTGCTACTGCTGAACCCAGGACAGGATGGCATTCCTTCCCTCCAGTGTATCGACCGAACCACACAGCTTGGTGTCATCGGCAAACTTGCTGAGGGTGCACTCAATTCTCCTGTCCATGTCAGTGACAAAGATGTTGAACAAGACCGGTCCCAACACCGATCCCTGAGGGACACCACTCGTTATGGTCTCCAGCCAGACATTGAGCCATTGACAACAACTCTTTGCATGCTAACATCCTGCCAGTTCTTTATCCACCGAGTGGTCCATCCATCAAATTGTTGTCTCTCCAATTTAGAGACAAGGATGTCATGTGGGACAGTGTCGAACGCTTTACACAAGTCCAGGTAGATGGCATCAACTGCTCTACCCCTGTCCATCAGTTCTGTAGCCTCATCATAGAAGGCTACCAAATTGGTCAGGCAGGATTTCCCCTTAGTGAAGCCGTGCTGGCTGTCACCAAGCACCTTGTTGATTTTCATGTGCCTTAGCATGCCTTCCAGGAGAATCTGCTCCAAGATTTTGCCAGGCACAGAGGTAAGACTGACTGGTCTGTACTTCCCTGGGTCATCCATTTTCCCCTTCTTGAAAATGGGGGTTATATTTCCCTTTTTCCAGTCATCGGGAACTTCACCTGACTGCCATGATTTCTCAAATGTGATGGCGTGTCCTGGGGAATGTCCTCAGCCTGAGCCTCTGCAAACACTAAGGAAAGCCCTGCCACTTGGAGCCACCCTGAAGGAGGGAGATAGTCATGGTTCTGGTCATTGTGTAGTAAAGCTGCACACTCTGACCTCCCTTTTTTGCTTGGGCCAGTGCCCTGCAAAGACTGGTTCAGGAGACCTCAGGCTAATGCTTCACCACAGACAATACTACTCACACTCAACACTGAGACAGTTCCCCCTTTCAATGTACAAATATATTCTATTTTTCCTATTTTTTTAAATTCATTACAAAATTCAGCAGACAGGACAGGCATTACTCGCATTTGTGGACATTCCACTGGCCAGAGGAGCACTACCACTGGCAGAGCCAATGTCAGAGTTGGTACTAGGCAGAGCTCTAGGCGGGGTGGGGGAGGACAGAGGAAGGAATCAAACAAACAAACATAACACAAACAAAACAAAATCAAGTTTATGCTTTGTTTTACAGAAGGCATTTCACACTGTAAACTAATTTGTGGTTTTCTACCATGATTATGCCACTTCACCTTGTTGTTGGGTAATTGGTTTCTTTAAGCTCTGCCACTCCTAAATTTATCACCTCCAACAGCAGGTTGCTTTGCTTCAGGTCACAAAGCCAGTTTGTTTAGCCCTAGCTAAAGCATCATACTGCACAGTATTGTACTATGAGACAAACAACTAAAAGCCTGCCCTGCTCCAGTGCATTTCTTCAATGGGCTTCTGAAGAAGCATGACCCACCAAAGGGATTGAAAAATATGTATGAAACTGACCACAGATTTTAGGCTTGATTTTTTAGTCTATGATTTTTATCTGCCTATTTCAGATGTCTTTTGAAATACTGGCAAATCAAATGTAATTAAGGAGGTAAAAAAAAAAGAGGTAATTATAATAGGTGTAAAAACCTACTGGTGAAGCAAAGACTCGCATGTGAAGAATATAATGCATGAGGTTTGTCTGCTGGATTATGGAAAAGAAACATAACTATTTTAATATATTTACTACAAGGAAGAAAGATTTAAAAAACTTTGCCTTCTAAAAACAGGAAAACACAATTCTTAGGGTAATGCATAATATATTAATATGAATGACACCTGGATAGCCAAAGGATACAAGGGAAGCAAGATTTTTAGGAAAACCATCCTTTCAATCACATGAAATCATATGATATAGTATTAAAAAAAAAAAACAACACAAAAACAAACAAACAAATCTACCTCATCCTAGAAAACATGACAACATTTAATTTGTGGATGAAAAAAGAGAATTTGTTATTTTTAATCCTTAGTGATAAGAAACAAAAAAATGTTCACTGGTATAAATCACATACATAAAGGTCAGCTTGGCTTTGGGGAACAGTGGTCCGTCCAGTCAAGCACAGCATTGGAACATATGCCTAATTCTAAGTATAATTGACTAAAGTGGCTAAAATTGAGCACCTGCTTAAGTGCTTTCATGGCTTCATGCCTAATGAAAGATTAATTACAAATGGCAGAGAGCCATTACACCAAGAAAGTGTTATTTATAATGAATTGAATTCTATAATAATTGAGGTGTATATATTTATATATAATTAGCCATAGTAGTAAGTCTGTCAGTGTTCTCATCTGAATCAGCACATTTCAAGAGTGCTAAACCTACAGTGAAATATTCCCATTTCTATTTAACTTTGCTAGTGATTTTATTTTGTAAAGAAACTTGCAAAACATGCATACTAGCACAGCAACTGCCATGCAGCAGCAATGCACGCCCAAGACTAAGCTCACTGTCTTGGCTCACAGTGCCAATCCGCAGGATCAGCAGTATATTAACAAAAGAAAAACAGGAATAACTTAAAAACCTCAAAATGATAGAAGTATCAATTATGCCATAGATGGGACTGGCAGTAAAGATATACACTAAGCGTGTTTTTTACCCTCTCCAATCCTTTCTGTTGCTTAGTGAGATTCAAGGGGTGTAGAAATGGTTTTCAAGCCTAATTCGTACTTATACCCTAAGATCATGGAAATTATTTGCTCAATTGACAACTGCCGCACTAGTCTCCTTTCAAGTCTGTCTAGTCTTCCCATTACTCGAGATAGAGGATGCAAGAAAGTTCTACAAATTGTAAAGCTACTACTAATTTTTCTCTTTGAAAAAGAGCTATTTGGTCAAGACTTTGCCTGTGCATTCTTCAAAATGGTTTGTAAAATAAAGTCAAGGTGTTAACTGCTTTATAGAGGTGAATTGTTAGTGTGATGAGCAACAACAAAATCAGAAATATATTTTTCTCACAATATCAGTTTCACAAGACAAGTGTAAAATGATATACTACTCACCCTTTTCAAGTTCTCAAATATAAATAATTTTCAAAAGAATTTTCCCTACATTTCCTAGAGATTAAAAAAAAAAATCATAAAACCTACGAGATAAGAACAGAAACTACACTCAGACCTTTTTTTTAAAAATCCTTCTTTATTCAGTATGGTATCAATTACTGCTCCTACAGAACCAGATTAAAATGGGGGTAGTTATGCTGGGTTCTTGCTTTATCAGATCACAACTAAAGGAGTCATGTTTTCCGTGAGATTTTAATAAGTCAAAAATATATTTAACTAGGTTGGAGCATCTTGAAAAAAAAATATTGCATTACAGTCAGATCAAGCCAAATGAATGTTTGTCAAATGCCATTTGGCATTTCCTACCAAATAAGGACAGTTTTGCTCCATATTATTTTAGATGTGTGTAACCACTGCCTGCCAAAGTAAAGACTGATAAGAACATGTATGATTGTTGTATTTTGAATAATCTACTCATTCATCTTATTCGGGTAGATCATTCTAGTTTAAACAGCTGAGAGTCTGGGCAATATAACCTTATTAAAATAAGCTTTCACTATGCTACAAAAACCCAAACTCTTCCTAAGGATAACTGTCGATGTTACTGTTTTCAAGTGTTGATTGTTTTAGAAAAGGAAGCAATTCAGGACTAGTACCTGCATTTAATCACATTCCCACAGTAAACAACATCTTAAGGCAGAAGTGGTTGCATTTACATAATGTGATACAGGTGCCCTGGGCTCTTTGTACAATAAATCCACCCTGAGCAGACAATGATGTGGATCTGATGAACCAGCTGTGTCAAGCATCGACCAGTCAGGCCCAACTATGCTGCTGGGGGTGGACTGGGTACAGTGAGACCTGGTGCAGAATACCAATGTGCGGGGCACTGCCTGACTAGTGAATGGAAAATTTCCAGCTGGATTCAACAGCGATTTGTAACAGATGAGCCAAATCCAAGAAACACCTGTTAACTTTAGGAAGAAGAAAAAGTTGGCACCATAATGCTCCACCAAATGAGTCATCAGAATGTAAAAGAAGAAAGAGCATTAAAGGAAAAGAATGAATTTTACTTTCATATCTGCAAGCTACATAGGACTATTAAATATTTGTCATACTCTTTCTGTTGGGACAGTGACTCACTTAGATCAGGATTCTTTCATAATTCAGCTTCAACTAAACTACAAAAGGAGCTCTCAAAGAAAGAAAGCATTAAAGAAGAAAAAGCTCTAAAGGAGTAGTGCATACTTTCTCACACAGTGTCAGTCTGTGTATAAATATAACTTATAATGAGATGTAATTGGTGTAGTTTTGGCAACTGTAAGCGAGAATACCTTTGAGTTTAAAGGTATCATTTCCAGACAGAAAAGTGGGCTTCTGCGGTGTGGACCACAAAGCTGGCAGATGACCTTGTCCAGGCAGCCCAGGGCCAGCAAGAATGGGAGAAAGGTCTGCAGTGGAAAGGGTTCTTGTGGTGGATTTGAACGTTACAGGCTTCACAGGTAAAGTACAAGATATCTAAAAGGAGTTTTCACTTAGTAAATTTATTTTGTCTAAAATAATGATATTTCAAGCCAAGGGAAGGCTTTGAGATACAAGTTCTTAACGAATCTTATTTCTAATTACCCTAACAGTTTGTACCATAAACACTGGTTAAAACTACATAATCTTAAAAATCTATAATATTTAAAGTTGAGAGTCAGATTTTTGTTTTAATTTGCAACAAAGAAAGTTAAAATATTTGCTTTATAAACACTGATAGCATTTGGATTTTATATTACCCAAGGAGTAACAAAATTTTGCAGTACAAGTAATACAAGGAGTACTACAAGTTTAGACATCCAGCTGTGGGGAAGCTCCTGACCTACCTTAGATCATATCTGTCACATTTCAGAGCTTTCAGGTATCATCTAGAATGAAACAAGTCATAAATAAATGGTCAGGGAAACATTTAAGATTGCTGCAAAATCAGTTGAGCATGAAAGAGAAGCCTTTTGGGAGGCCTAGCATTGCTGACATGGATTTCCTGCTTTTATTCAAAACAAAAATGATGATCAACCGAAATAGTTTTCTCACACACTAGGTTAATGAAAACCATCAATGCAAGGGTCAAAATACTTTGGACTCCTTTTGGCAGAAATCCTGGAAAAGGTAATGAATGAAATAGAAGCAGCAATCCACCTCCAACCTACCATATGTCTGCTACATTTCCACAACATCTGTGTTTATTGCAAACAAGTCCCTGCATGCACTGGATAGAGAGCTTTCAAGAATCTAGTTTGGATAATATTACTATTAGCAAAGGGGAAAATAGGCTTAATAATAACGTCATGTAGGTCATTGAAATACCTTGGTCTCCAGAGCATTGACAGAGATCCCTGACAAGAAAAGCAAATATGGATTATTTTAGGAACTCTATGAACTGTGGACAACTTATGCTTGTAGAAATTATGTTATTACAGGATTTAAAATATTAGCACCTCAAAAAAACTCAATACACTAAAACATTGGATGGAGAAAACAGCATGAACAGTGAGTGATTCAGTACCAGTAACATTGCCACCATACAGTTCCGGCCACAGCATGTCTCATCTGACTTGAAAAATTAATCTGGTTCTCAAACATGAATTATATTTACTTATTACAGATTTCTTTAGGAATGCTGTGATAAGAACAGTACACAATAGCAACAATCAGTTTGCTCGGCATTAATTTTCCCTGATGTTAAAACCACTGTTCTTCAGCCCAGCTGTGGTAAAATAAGTGGACAACGGTATGCCATTTTCACATCACTTCTTCACAGTGAAATCTCCTTCATAAGTAAATGAAACAGTCACATTTACCTAAGTGAAATGAACAGTTATTGAAGGGTTGCTCCCTACCTCAGTCATTTTCTTCTGCACTGTGTCAGCTTTGCCTTGCTGCTGCCATTTGCCTGATGGTTTATACACTTCATCTCCCTGTCACTGGCTTCAGCAGGAGCTGCAGTCCCACATTCCCTTTATACTTCTCACATCATCCAATACAACTACAGATGTTTCCATTATCCTTTCTGAACCCCACTAAGCTCTTGCCTTCACTGAACTCTCATGCGAATTAATTCCACAGGTTAATTATGCATTTGTGTAAATACTTATTTTCTTTAATGGTTTTAATTTTGCTGCCTTTTGGTTTCATTATAAGTCCCCTGCTTCCTGTATTATAAGAAAAGATAAGTGAAAGTGCCAGATTTACTTTCTGTATATGCAATTCATTATTTGTATATCTCCATTGCGTGCCCCCTTTATGTCCCCTTTCTGCACTAAACCATCCCAGAGTTTTAATTCTTTCTTCACACAGAAGCCATTCAAGCCATTTGCCATAATTAAAACAATTAATTTCAAGAAAAATTCAGACTGCTACACAGAGAATTCAGGAAGGAATGAGGAGTAAGTTGAAAGAATGACTAAACTCCCTCCATCTACTGGGGCTTTTTGCAAGCCTTACCCTACACACATTTCCATACAGAAGCCCGCTGCTCTTAGGCTATCTAGCTAATAAAATTTAAGTGATTTAATAAGCCAGTAAAGTGAAATTAATGTGTTTAATTTATTGTGAGTTTCTTCAGCAGCACTGCTGAGTTTAAATTCATGATTACTAGAATTTAAATTCATGACAACAGTGAGTACTTACACTCTGCCTAAACTTAAAAGCTTGCTTTTCTCATTAGCAGTAAGCTGAGAAGAAGAAAATTAAAAGTAAAATTTTCTTTATCAAAAGAAAATTTTATCCAAAAGTAATCTTTTGGACACACATAGTATTAAAAAAACATATTGTTACAGATACTGAGATAAAGACTTTATGTAGCCAAAATTTAGTCCATTAATACTTAACAACATCAATATCTAATTAACATTTAAGCAGAGATGACCTTTCCAAGAAAAAGATACGGTCTTATATGTTTGGCTGATGATAAGATGGCATGAGTGGATTCTTTCCTTTTAAGAGAGACTTAACTAGAAGGAAATTTTTTAGGCCTTACAGTTTGTGGGTATGAGTTCCTTACTAGGTTGTAAACTACTGAGGTAGAATAAAAATTACATGTCAGTCAGTTCATTCTCTTCTCTCACAAAAAAACTTGGGAGAAAATTGGAATTTCTAAAAGCGCATTTTACAGTAAATTTCCTCGGTGCATCTGCTGATATGTGTATGTTGCAACTCTGGATTCATCCCAGTCAATTCAGTAAAGCCACTAGACAATCTGCTTAAGAAGCTGAAGCCATGATGGCTTACGGTGACTATTTAGTTATGCTGCCCATTACAATAAAATAAAGAGTTACTGCAGCATTGTACAGCCTGTATGCCTCAGCCTGTTCAAACTGAGGATAGCGTCTGTCTGAAGACCTAATTAATGTTAGGTTTTTAATAAGAAAATGTGGTATTATAGAGATTTTCCATAAAGTGTGGCCTTTCTTGAAAACCTACTCATACATGATTTTTTCTTTTGATCTCAGGGGAAGCAAGGTTGTGACACAATACGGCTGTTCAACTCTTTCAGTGAGAAGCGATCATGGCAGGTCAACCTTCAGTCCTTTTCCTACTATAATTATGCCTCCCTTACTCTTTCTGTTTATTAAGAACAGACATGTATTTCTGAAGTTACAGTCATGTAACTATTTCTTTTTTGCTTTTTTTTTAAGTTGTATAGAATAGTATTTAGCAAGATTAGTGAAAATAAACAGTGGATTATGAGGGTGAGTACCAGAGGGGCTGCAGAATTTATATCCCTGCATATAAAAGGAAGCAGACCACTCAAACTAGAATGTCTAATTTCCCTCTCACTAAATTTGCTAAGTGAAAAGCCCAAAATAAAATACAGAAAACCCCTTGCTGATCTTCCTTGATAAATATGATCAGTAAAGTCTACAGTCATGATACAAAGAGTTCTATTCTGGTTAATTAGTCTGGTAGCCAGGGGAAATTCCCAGCAGAATGCTTTGATACTTTTCTTTGATTACAGTGAAAGGAAAGCAAGATGTTATTCTGTAAACCACATCTAAAGGACAAGTAATACATGTTTATTAGGCTCAGAGCCACCTACCACACTGCAGTATCCTGATGATTCCTTTTATTAAGCCAAGCTCTTATCCAAAGCTCTGCAGAGGGGTTGGATGCACTTTCCAATTTAAGCTCCTGAGAAGTCCTAAAGCTTCTAAATAAAGATCTGCTTCAGCTGAATGATGTTATTTATTTGTCTTTCATTTTTTACTTATTTTTACAAAACAGAAGTCTTTGGTTTACCCTTTGTTTAGATAAACTAAAGTGGATTAATTATTCTCTACCTTGGTCTGAAAACAACTAATTACTCTACGTGAACCTAAGAGAAGGAGCACTTTGCTCTTGCAATGGCAACAAAACTACACACTAAACAGCCAAGCATCCTTTTGAAATGCTTAACATGTAACAAGAAGAATGTGTTCCATAATTCACTTTACACACAGTTGCCCAAGGAGCAGTGGCACTAAACAATCACTGTAGAAACCCATCTCTTTTGGTGGGCAACAAGAACACTCTTCAGGCTGTTCAAAGAAGACGTGAAACAGTTATAACTGCATCCTGTCTTCAAAGTATGTTTCATTTTAATAAGCTTTCTTTAAAAGACACAATTGTGGCACAGAAAAGCAAAAAAAACCCAAATAGCCTCCAAAAGCAAGTCTGCATAATTCATGTATTATCTAAGGTCTCTGTCACTGAAGTCAGATAAGAAATGAAAAATCTGTATTTTATAAAAAGGATTTGATTTAATTACATGCAGCAACAATGTGTTCCTTTCCCTTTTTTTTCCTGGGCTTTTTTGTTGTTTTTTTTTTTTTTTTTTAGAATGTAGCATAATTGAACAAAACATTTTACATGATTGAATAAAAATTATATACCATGTCTGCACTTTCATCTCTTTGGCACAGGCTGTATCCTAAGCTGTGAAAGCAGGTTCCTCCACTCCCCACGCAGGGTAAGATCAGGAAAACCACCTAAAGCAGAAGCCAGACTGAAGTATCTCACTGATAGGTCAGCACTTGATCTTGCACTTCACTGAAAAGTCAACTTTTCTCTTGTATGTTTTGATGACAGTAGTTGGTTGGCTGCTCAGACTCTCAATTCAAGTTATAATAACCTTCTGGACAAAATTTTTAATACCATTGTTCTTGCCAAAAAATTTAATTACATCCATTGATGCATCAGAGACAAAAGCGTTACCTGATGAATTTCTCCTTAACAGTGCCTTTATCTTTCCTTCTTCACTAATAGATCAAGGTTATTGGACTGCAGATCCTACTGCCTGCTGTATCAGCACCTGTGTTTTAAGTCAGCAATACCTTGACTATTCTTTTTTAATACTGGAGCTCCTGATCTAGGCAATAATGAAGCTCTTCCGGTTGCTTTCTGATTTGTTTTGGGTTTGTTGTTTTTTTTTGGATGACTATTAAATGTTTAAGATAGTTCACACACAAAGTCAGACACCAGCCTAAGTTTCAGACTGACCAAAGAGAAGGAAGCAGTCTACAACTGAACATCAGAGAGCTGCATGAAGATAAGCATATGCTTTCTTGAAATATTAAAACCGATGAAGTGTAACAACTCTGATGGCAGCTGGGCAGCTGCCCAAATTTAACAACATCAGCATACCTAAAGTTAGAAATACAGTTAATTATCTTCTTAAAGAAAATATTTCTTTTTTCTACCAAATTGAGTACCAGTGTAAAGTGCTGGCCTAATTGCTCTTGTGAATATAACTGTTAAGTCTTGGTTAAACCAAATACGTCTTTCTGGTATTGTTGAACTATGCATTCTGGTTTGACACTAAAATGAAATGTTGTCCTGGGGGGAGGGAAATGCAGTGATAGGCTCAATAATGCCTTGAGTTCTAAAAGTCAATGGTTCAAGTCAAAGAAAGGAACTTGTCTGTTCTTCCCTGGAAGATGCGAAGTTAAACTATATTTGCTGCTCGAGATTCTGAGTTAAATGGTGTACTCAGTGGAGCTACATAAGTGTGCTAGGGTTGAAGTCTTAGTCCACAAAACATCCCTAAATGAAGCACAAAGCCATCAGATGTCACTCACACTATCCACCAGGGGAGACTACCTTGTGAACAGGAGTCTACCTTGTGAATAGTTTTTATCTGTTTGGTTAACAGAAGCACTGACACTGACAGTAATGACCCCAACCATCATCATTTCCACTCAACAGTTTCAAAATGAGGATGAAGTTTTCTTTATTCTGCTAATCCTTTACCACACTACTTGAGTTCCCATATTCTTGCAAACAATTCAATAGATACATCCTGAAACAGTAAAGCTTATTTTCTTATAAGAATCCAACAGAAATACATATAATTTCAGTTTAAAAGATAGTTCAACACATTCACTGTAAGATCATTTTTCTAAGTTAATACATTAGTAATTTTCTGTTCTTCCTATATTTTTTTAGGCCATTTACTTTTTTTTTTTTAAATAACAATTAACCTTTTTAACTTTTTACTCCTTCTTCTGTATTCTGACTAAAGGAAAT
This sequence comes from Pezoporus flaviventris, assembly GCF_033815535.1. Taxonomy (NCBI): domain Eukaryota; kingdom Metazoa; phylum Chordata; class Aves; order Psittaciformes; family Psittacidae; genus Pezoporus; species Pezoporus flaviventris. The sequence continues at coordinate 32,076,890 of NW_026892561.1, forward strand.
CCCAAAACTCCCTACTTATAATCTGCATTTATTTAAATTGTTCATTGCCTATTTCTCAACCCAATTATTCAAATGACTGCCAAACTCCATTTATCTTCTACTATCATTCTAGAATCAACTTTGTTGTCAACGTTATCAGTGCCGGTAATAATTACATTACTCCTTCAAAACGTACCCTTGAACTCAGGCAAACAGGTACATTAGGAACCACTGTAAGCCAGTTTTTAATACTTTTTTTTTTGTTTCAGTTTCCTTAAGATACTATTACAATCTGTTTCGTGCTTTAACAAATTGCAATCACCTGGATATCAGAATATCATGACAAAACCACAACAGGAAAAAGTGGTAACATTTTGTCTAAGACTAATTCATGCTAATAACTGATATAATTTACTTGCTTTATTAATGCTCTTGGCTGTGATTTTTACCCTGCTATATTCCAACAGGCAGTTGTCACAAACGAGTATCCGTATTAGCTGAGGTACCAGCTAAACCACTGAAACAATTTCACTTGTCCAGTCCTTGTTCTACAGAGTCTTTTCTCATTTCAAAGTCTAATTCACTGCTCCTGAGCTTTTTCCTCACTAAATACTGCAATCTCAGACATGCATGTACACACATGCACACACGGTGTGATGCAAGTAGAGATGCATGCCATTACCATAGTCCTCATACTTACCTTTCTGTGGTTCCTAGGCAGAATCTTTCATTTAAGATTACAGGCCTCCACTTTCATCTTCTGCACTTTCTAGATAAAAGTGTAGGCTCTGTGATCTCAGCAATTTTATGTTCTTTCAGGACCCAAAAGTCTGATTCCGACAATGACAAACTTCACTTTTGTATGCTAGGCAGCGCTCATGAGGCAAAGTACCTTAATTGGGGGGGGGGGGAAGCCCTGAAATTTAATCCAAAAGTAGGAAACAATTTATTAGGGTGCCTCAAGTATTAAGTGGTAACTCATTTTGTGCATGAGGTAATTAGCTTCTGTGAAATATTTCTTCCCTACCACAGAATCTATTTTTCCTTGGCCTTTCTAGTGCCTATCTAGTGTAATTTAAGGCAGTTTCTAATATTTTGTGACCTGGAGCTACAGAGCTAAGCTGAACAGCAGCCTGCCCCTGCTTTGTATGACTCAAAAGGCTTGCTAACCTTACAGTTTCAATATAGAGTATTTACATTCATTACCCCTTTGTTCCTTAACTTTGTAGAATACCTTTAACAAAAATACACTTCACATTAGCCAGTAGTCAGCTTGTGTGGTACCCACAGAAGCGTATGTATGTTTGTAACATTAGAAAATCAGTTTCTGCCTGTTCTCAATTTCATCACACCTGTCACAGTCACATCCTGGTTGTCACTGAGCATTCGCAGGGAGACTTGAAACACTACTGAGTGATTTCCTTTTTTGGCAGATAAACAAACAAACCACACACATTCATTTTAATGAGTACCTCAAGGTTTTTTTATAGAAGAAATCTTGAGAATATTTAATAGCTGAGATAAACTAAGGTAAGAAGGTTGTAAAAGTATTCAGATTTCTTGAATACTGTCCTGGTGGACAGCACATTGATTGTTTAAAAATAGGCACCCACAGAAAGGAAAGGAAAGAAAGAAAAAACTGACAGTACAGATGGTGGGGAAAAAAAGATGTGGGCAAAGTGAAAGATTTCTGTGGGGGCAACTGAGGACAAGCTAGAACTTCTTTGTAGGCACATGGGGAAAACCAGGTATATTTTTTTTAGAATCTCCAGCCTATATATTGCTCCAGCCACAGGACCCCTCTGAACTTTGGCCAGCAGCTGCTTACCTACAATCACAGTAAAAGAGAAGGGTCTCTTTGGTATACAGTTGGAGACGAAGACTTGCAGCTGAAGACTTCTCAGAAAAAAAGGGAGTTGTAACCTATTTTTAAGCTTAATCTCTACAGAAGTTAAGAGTGATCTTTGGTGTGATTATTGGTGCCAAATCTATCCATGTTTCTAGTATTAATACAGCGTCTACACTAAGAAAATCTAACATTCAGGTCAAAGCATTAAAAAAACATTTGACGAATCTCAAAGAACAGTGAAACTTTCAGAGCAACCAATGCTGTGGAAAAGCCCTTCATCTGTGGCTGTGATCTTTATTGTATGCGCTGTGAAAGCATGAAGATAACTTACAAGTTTTTTTAAACTCCCTTACTTCAATTGGTAACAAAAACTAACTAACTGGCACAGAAGACAACTATGACCATATTACACTGGTTAGTATGTTTTGAGACAAAAATATTTTCAAGGAAAAAATACCATCACAGCTTTTTTAAGGCAAGTGACTTTCATTAAAGGAAAAAAAGAAATCCTAAGTTAAAATAGTCATTTCATCAGAAATTTCAGCTTAAATTTTAATTCTGTATATTTACTTCTCAGGATCAACTTTCACTTTCGAAGTTGTCTGGCCACCTACACAAAATAAACCATGCATCATTAGGAGTTTTAAAAAGTTGAGAACACTCAGAATGCCTGATTTTATATGATACACAATGATGCAAGTGAGGCAAAATGCCAAAACAGGAATGTCACAAAAATAGCCAACAATATTTTTAATCTACAAAGCTTTTTATCTCCATTACCAGCTGAGCCATCTGTTCTGCAGTTGTTCAGGTCTGCAAAAATATGAGTGTATAAACTAAAATGAGTTGTGTCTTTTAGCTTAGACAATCTGCTGGGTAAAGGAGTTTCTTTCAATATTTAAAAATAATAATCAACTTTTAGTTTTTAACAGTGTGGCCAAAATAAACTTGCAAAACGAATTTAAGATTAACATAAAAAATTTGATGGCTGAATATACCTTCAAAAGGAAGTTTGAACTTTCTCCAGTCTCAAAGTATGTGACCAAAGGGATGTATTGCTGATGCTGCCCTGTACATCCTTTTACATCCCTCTGCACCAGCCCACTGCTAGGTCCTCAAATCACTTGCTGTCCCTTACTCCACAGCTACTCCTCACAAGAGAGAAAAGACAGAGCAGTGACTGCAGCACTAATCTTGCATTTTGAGACTTTGTTTTTGCACTTCCCCAACATAAACTTCATAATCTTCCAAAAGCCATTTACGCCTTCTGTGCCTTTGTCACCTCAAACTGAGAGGACAAAGGCACTGATAACTGCGGGCCCTAAGCCAGTGTGGATGACAACCAGGGAAGTACGACAGACAGATTATGTCCTCTGAGAGTATGCAGTTGAGTAGAAAGTTCACAAGACTGGGTAAGACCACATTCACCCTCAAAATAGTAATTTTACTAGATCAGTAGAACCACTTTATAATCAAAAGCAGCGCTCAGTGAAATGTCACACCCAGCCATTGGCTGGTGCAGTGTTAGAGCAATGCAGAGACACAGCAGATGCTACTACCCAGATCTAGGAAGATATTTCACCTGAACACAGGTAACCACACAAATCAGCCCATGCAGTTGTTACCAGGGCTTTGCACAGACCTACTCACATACACCTCTAGTGGGGTTTTATGCCAAGCCCCTGAACTAGCTGCCATGGACTCCAGTGTGAGCACAGAGATCACACTTTGAAAAATTATTTTACATACTTACTGACACCTTTAGGCTTTTGATTACTAGACCAAATCTGGCCTGTAAGACTTCCCATTCAAAATTCCTGTTGACAGAACAGACTAAATGTTCAATAAAAACATTAGGATCTTGTAAACCATGAAGAAAAGTTGGGCTTGATCTGCAGAGTACATCTGATAATGTGTTCAAATCCCACTAAATGGGTTTAAATACATATCATGCTTTAAGAAATTGGCTCAGTGACCTGAAACCAAGAGATTCTGTAACAAAATATATTTATTTTCTTGACCTAGCACACTTAGCATAACTTATTGTTTTAATAGCTTTGCTAAAGATCTTGGGCTATGTACTTTACGGTTTCAAAGATGACATAAATGGGACATTTGTACATATTTCTTTCTGTTTTCCAGATAAAGCCAAAGGTACATCTCTAAACTTCAGGGAAAATGGAAAAGCCTTACTAAGCAAGAGCACAAAGTACTGAAGGCTGAAGTCCAACTGGTACGTCACTTTAACTGCCATCTTTTACATCAGATTCCATATTTCTGACCTATTTTCCTGTATCATGTCATAAAAACAGAAAAAAAAATATACAGCTGTCCACCCTTAACAGAACAAACTGCTGAGTTTTTGCATCAATCTGACAAGCAACCCAAATGTTTGCCAGTCCTGCACTGGTTTTCTTCCCCTTCCTTTGTCTTTCAGCAGTGTATATCCGTGAGCCCACGGGCAACACTTGTTGCAGGGACAACTGAAGGCACCATATTCCACTTGGGACCCTTCATCACTGTGACACAAACAGTAACATCCACTGAGTCAAATCAGTTTTCAAACAGGACTCTAAAATTCTCAAAGCCAAGTGAGTTAAACAGGTAAACCACGTTCATGATATATGATTTGATTTTGTCCATTTATTATTCTCTAACTCTGCAAGACAGTTACTCTCCAGTTCCTAAATTTATCTTTCTTAGATTTAACTTAATACTAATAATATACATTAACAATGCATATTTTGCTTTCCTTGTGAGATGCTGCTCCACAATTCATTCACTATTTGTGTTCGTTTAATATGCTGTAGACAGCTGTTATGCAATACACTGGTTTCACCACTCCAAAACATCTTCAAAAGGCATGATGGAACCTCTGATTTCCCTTTAAGGGATTTTGGGTAGAATTAATAGTACATATTAATAATTCAAATTTTCCTTTTGCCTGTTGGTGAATAAGTAGTTTTCACAGTGGCTGAACTGTTTTAGCACAATATTACCAATCTGCATTATTAATGCTTCCCCACCACCCGCTTCCTAGCTGGTTGATGGGGAGGTTGCTTATGAAACAATATGCTTTGATAATAGGTAGGTTTGATTTGCAGTGACTCAGAACCAGGACAGACTCATGATGTGTTGTAAATATTCACTAAAGATAGTATCTATCAATCTACTACAGTCTTGTCAAGAGGAGCACTGAAAGTACGTATCTACCAAGCACTTCTTTTAAGGCTTTTCAGTACTGTCTAGGTAAACACTGGAAATGCTCCTTGTGATCAGTGGTCGGAATTTCTACCCCCATCTACTGGTAGAAACGCAATTTAATATCATTTCACACTCATAAGAGAGAAGGGGTGTGTGTGTGTGTGTGTGTGTGTGAATCAGTGATAATCATTACATCGCTCTAATTTGTTACCAACTTAACAGGATCTAAAGGTTACAAAAAGACCCCCAGAGGATCTGCAAGGACGGAATTTACATTAAACCCAAGGGCACTCTGAGCCTTAAGATTTTTTCTTTGGAATTCTATTACCAATCCCTTTCCATTCTTCCTCCCCCTGACAATTTTTTCTGGTTTACAAGAAACCTGCTTAGAAGTATTACCTGTACTTAATGGTTTCCTGTTTTTTTTGTGTGGTGTTATAGGGCAGCATGTTGTAACAAAAGCATATGATAGATTTAGGTATTGATTCTCTTTAAAGCTGGTTTATCAGATGGGAGACAGATTTTTTTATTTCCCAGCCACCTTGGGGCCAGAGCTCTTTTAGTACATTAATGATTATGAGTTTGAAACTGTCCACTTAAAAAAGATATGAATATATCATCCTATATTTATAAAATACATTAAACTTAAATGCTGCTTAATTGCTTAATCTTTACAGCTGCTGGAAATGTTCAAAACATTTGAATACATAAGTGCACTCATTCCAGAAAGACAAAACAAGAATAAACAAGGAAGAGAAGGGAAGAGTTTTATCTGCCTTTGCAGTTTAACTTGAATTTATTTTTAGTTAATGATAATAGACTCAAAAAAATCCAAGCACTGAGCAATACCAGAAGTGTCATTCGGAACAGAGTTAAACACACCTTTACTATCATTAATCATACAAAAGTGACAGAAGAAAAATGAGCTGACTTGGTATATCTAATATATTAACTCTCCCTGCAGATTTGATCAATGCATGAGCAACTAAAAGCAGGTAAACCTTTGGAAAACTAGAACGTCAGTATGAGGCTTTCTGTTAGTAAGAAATAGTATGATCTTTTCCTCAAAGAAAGCCGCAAGTGTTAAAATATCCAAAGACACTGCTTTTAAATATGAGTGAATAATTACAATGAAAGAAATAGCTAAACCGAAACAGCTTAACCCCATTTTCATAGTGGCTGAGCACATCCTCCTCCCCCCAGCTCCCATGTTTCCTGCAAAGCAGGATTCATATTAGTTTGCTGGAGATCTGGATGACTTCCTCCCTTACAGCTACCCCAAAGCTGTGACTTTGTGAATTCTCCTCCACATTATTTCATTTTATTCCTGCTTCTTAGTTATATTTACATAAACAAATCTTATTTGATGCTTTTTATTTTCCCCAATTTTAATAAAATTACAGACATTTGAGATGATCTTTGCCTGCTTTTGAAACACATGCAAGGTAAGCAGAGGAAACAATAGGTAATTTTTTTTTTTCTTTAATTCAGGTGAAATTCAAAGGTGGTAATTTCAGATCTGAACTTAAAATTCCTCTTTATTTCCTGATATGTTTTAGCAGATATAGTGCACATATGGAGCCTTTTCTAAAATTATGAAATGGAGACCTACTTGCAGAACTGGTGACTTTGCTGACATGATGAAGAAACATTACTGTACAACTTCTGAAATCCAAAAATAATGAATTAGAATTCAAGGTTGACCCAAAGGCACAACGGAAACAAGAGCAAAATGGGGAAGTTAAATACATTATAAGGATCGTTTTCTCTCTGCTGGAAACATAAATTTCTTACTCATTTTACCGAAGTTTTTATACACATTTATTTTACTGCATCAGATCATTGAATGATGAGCTCCTGGCAAAATCAAGAGCTGGATAACTTTGTAAGATTCACAGACTGTTCTCTCCAAGGTATTAGTGTAATCCACCTGCAGCTCAGATTTTCCTTTCCTGGCCTGCTTTTCAGTCTGTAGGTTATAGAAAATATTTTACTAATAAACAAAAAGTGCTAAAAGCAGGGTGACGAAAACAGGCACAGTACTGTAATATAAACCCACAAACAATAAAAGCATTTCAATTAGGAAAACTATAAAAGGCTTAGGGAAAAGTTCTGTCTGCACCTCCAGATTTGTGTGTCCTGTGCTATATTGATGCTGTCATCTTCTGGCATTGTTAAATAGCAGACAATTTACTGATCGATTTTTGGACAGCATCTGTTTGCTACTCAGACATGGCAATGACAACAACTATTTGGTGGAAGCAAAGCTGAATCAAAAATGCTTCAGATAAAGACAGGAGGTACACACTGCATTCACGCACCTCAACAGAAGTGGTGACAGGAACGTTCTGAGTGAAATATTCAGCAAACTACATAGAATCACATTTTTAGTTATTAGGAAAACCAAATTAAGTCACATTGAAATCAGAAAGAGTGATGTAAAAAGTAATAACAAAATGATGGCAAAAATGGGAAGGATGCACTGTGGATGTCATATGATTCCATTTTACAACCAAACAAGTTGAAACAGCTACTTTAAGGTTGATTTACAGCAAGCCTACAGCCCATCTGCTTTGTAGAGCCAAGATTCTAAAGATAATTTCAAAATTAAACAAAGATAAACACTGATCAGGAACAAAGTTTTCTTTTTTAATCTGATAAACTTTTTTTGCATCTCATCTACTAAAGGGTAAATAAAGTGGAGAAAAGTAGATTAAAAGAATTTGTTGATTTAGTTTAAAAATTAATTAAGCAATTAAGCTATCACTTCAGTAATCAATAAAAGAAAAACTCAGCTTTACAACAATTATTATTATTATTGGGTGGAACCCTGTAGTGGTTGTTTCGGGTGAGAGGGAAAACATGTCAATAGCTGCATTGTGGACCCCTGTAGTGGTTGTTTGGAGTGAGAGGGAAAAAATATGTCAGTAGCTGCATTAGGCTCTTTTTTTTTTTTTTAAAGACCTATGTAAGTAGAGAACTACTGTCCTCAGGGATAGCTTTAGAACTACTTTATCTCAAAAACACCTCTCTGAATCCTAATTTTCTGTCAGCTTGATACTGAGGGAAAACATTAATAAATCTGGTGTCAGAATTTTTTTGTTTCTACAAATAATTTGAGTCAGAAAATGCTGACATTATCAAGCCAAAACTTTTTTCCAAGAAAGACAGTTCTGACAGATTTCTCACACTTTTTCTGTAAAATAGCATTTCAATTTGGGAATCACACTATTTATAGCAACGGAAGCAAGCCACTTGAGGAGATTTATTTCATTTTCAAATTTCCCTCACTCCCTATGAATTCAGTCTTTCATTCTGATTTGAGGAATTGTTTGAGTTTTATTGCTGACTTCTATATCCAGGAGGTGGTAATTCCAGGAAATTCAAGGCAAGTACGATATAGCGAACGAGAAAGTGAGATCAGCTCCAGTGGGCTGAAGTAGATTCTCACACTATAGCAATCAATCACAAAGGTGAAAGTCCACTTGACTTGCCATAAGTGGGTTTGCAGTGTGAACATACGTTCTATGTGTTGTAGTATACTAGCTAGAAAATATGCAAAGTGAAACTACTTTTATCATGATTTTTATCAGATTATGCAGTTTCATATCTTTCTTGAACCTCCTTATAGGCAGAGGTGAGTCCTGGTTTTCTTTATTCCCATGTAATGCAAAGGACTGTGCCAGCTGCACAGAATATATACAAAACTTATAAGCTTTTAAGGTTCAACCTTCAATTTCACCACAGAAATTTATTCTTTCTGTTTCTTCTTGACTAAATAAATTCATTGAAATTGCAGACTGACTTGACATAGGTAAACAAACGTGTCTTCAATCAACAGCAGAACCCAATTTATTCTAGATGCCTGGATAAAATATTTGATATTAGGTCTCAGAAATAGAATAGCTGCATAATTTTGAGCCATTTTCAACTTTAAAATTATTTTAAAGGCAGGTGGAAGTTGCAATTTAGCTCTGGATCTAACCTTTCCTATCTGAAAAGGTTGTTGTGGATCCTGGATATAGGTTCATATAGTGAAGAACAGATATACAAAAATTGGTTTGAAGAAAATTACATACCTGCATATAACAGGTTTTAGTTCTTGAGCCTAAAACCTGTTACATGCAACTCTGAGGTCTTAACAGTGTAAAATAAATATGCAGATATAGTTAACACTTTTTTCAATTATTTAACATTATGAGGGTCAAAATATAGTGTGGAAGTTCGTTTTCATGCTCTTTAATCTGAGAGACAAAATACAGAAACTTTACACCACTGTCCCCAGACTATGAACCTTGCAGTTTTGGACGTCACTCAATGTATGAACACTAAGATAGCTACCAGTGGGTGTTGGAAAACAACCAAATCGCAAAAGGACCTCTGCATTACAAAATGCTTAACATGAAGAAAAGTTTATAAATCTTCATTCATAGTTATCAAATCACTGCAAAAACATTGGGTTAAAAAGTCACAAATAAATGCTAGTTTAACCTTCTGGCACTTGACAAATACTTATCTTCTTAGTTCCCCATTTGTTCACTAGCTATTACACAACTTAACAAAAAAATACTTATACAAAAAGCCATATATATGTCTTTGCCAATTAGGAACCATATTTGAAAAACTGCTCACTAGAAAATATTGTTGCCTAAAATGAGATACATCATGTACTAAGTTATTTATTTGCCTTCATAACCATAGAGGAACAATCATTTTACTTAAATCAATCTTACTTAAATGGAGTTTCTTTAAGGAGCATTTTGTTTCAATAAGATCATTATGTTTATTAAATAATTTGAATAACAAAGGCTAAATTCTTACTTGATGTAGTAAAAAGTATTTTTGTCCATCCTTGAAAAATAGATAAAGTACAAATGTAGGTTTGAAGAATAGTGAACAAAACACATTTATATACTTTTTGACACTTTCAATTGTTCACTCATATTTCACATTGACACCACTCAACAAGAGGTAAGGACTTTTTTAAATTAAGCCCCATTTATGCCTTTCAATTTGTTTCAAATAGATGCATCTATAGGTATGGCAATTGCCTAGATAAATAACACAGCCTTGACACACCCTGTCCTGAGTTCAGCAGTAGCAGTCATTTTTCTCCTTCTTAGTAGCTGGTGCAGTGCTGTGTTTTTGACTTTCATTCTGTGAACAGCGCTGATAACACCGATGTTTTTAGTTACTGCTCAAATGTTTAATCTGGCCAAGGACTTTCTGAGCCTCATGCTCTGCCAGGGAGGAGGGGAAGCTGGGAGGAAGCAGAGACAGGACGCCTGACCCAAACTAGTCAAAGAGGTATTCCATACCACAGCATGTCCTGCCCAGGATGTAACTGAGAGTTACCTGGAAGGGCTAGTTCACTGCTCAGTCAGACTGGGTATTGATGGGTGGTATTGTATTCTCTTCCCTTGTTATTTCCCTTATCATTATTATTGGTGGTAGCAGCAGTGATTTGTGTTATACCTTAGTTACTCTGCTGTTCTTATCTCAACCCCTGCGAGGTACATTCTTTTGATTCTCCTCCCTGTCCCTCTGGGAGTTGGGGGGGGGGGGGGGAGAAGGCGGGGAGAAAGGGTGGGGAGAGGTCATACTAAACATCGGTGTTATCAGCGCTATTCCCAAGTCAAAACACAGCGCTGCACCAGCTGCTAAGAAGGAGAAAAAATGACTGCTACTGCTGCACCCAGGACAGTATGGACCAGTCCTGCACTTAAACCATGACATACCCTAATATCAGCATATGATGTTAACTGGAGGTGATTTCACAAGTCACCTGGTATATAAACTTTTACACACAGAAAGATAACATAAGAACATAAGCTGTCCATATCTTCCTTTTACAGTACACTTATAAATAACTTTTAAAGTAAGATTTTTGAGTTTTACTTCTCAAAATATTTTCCTCTTTGGGACTGTTATTGACTAATATATCAAAGAATACAGTTCCCTTAATGATGCATCAATTCAATACATCATTATAAATGCACTACTATCCCGATGATGTATCACTCAATAACACGGTAGCAGCTGGCAAGGACTTCCACTGAATTGGATGATGCTAGTTTTAGCCCATTTAATTTACATAGTTAAGAATAAGGATGAAGAGTTGTTAACAAGAAGAGAAAGCAAGTTCAGATACAAAAAGTTACTAACTGGCTTAATAGAAGCTGACAGCTGTGGTATCGTAGTTTGGAAAAGCAGATGTTTTCAACTTTCCACCAGTTTCTTAAAAAAAAAAAAAAAAGCTCCCCCACGAAACAACCAAAAAAAACCCCACTGTATCATAACCCCATATCATTCCTCTTTCTGATCTACTACTACTACTACACTTTCAGTTTTTCAGTTTAGCACCTTAAACAGGGCTGCAAGTGATGAGCTAGCCCCATGCTTACCACTGGCATTTGCAGCTTTTATTTCAGACTGCTGTGTTGAAAGCAGCAGCACGTTCTTTAAGCAGCTCCTACTGTTCTATCAGCCTGCTCCTGGCTATTCATTCATTTCTATTTCCTTTGCCAGGCCTAGGGTCCTTTAACAGTTTAAAAACTCTTTGATGTTTGTGTCCATCTAGGAAAGATTAAACAATAAACTTAATCTGGTGGGAGCAGAGTGAAGTCTCTACTCATCAGCCTGCCCTGTTCTGCTCTCATCTCTGCCACTGTACTTGAGCTTTCTATTTCCGTGTTCGCTGTCTACATTTACCAAGGTGACATTATTTGATCTAACAACATGAAGTCTGAAAGTGTAATCTAAAATGAAAACTATACCTTATTTCCACATACTGATCACTCTTCCTGTTAGTTTTGAAGAAAAGCTTAACTAACTGGAATTAGTGCTTAACATCAAAGCAAAGCAGCTCTGTCTGGATGCTATAGCACATTTTGCAATTGGGAAAAAGGCACTTCCACAGCCCACACTGTCAGATTGAATACCACTTGGATTACTGCATATCTCTGAAAAGATAAAATGATTACACAGGTTACAAAGAAGAGAGAAAGAAGCAAAGGAATAAAAAGGCTGATAAATCAAAAAGAGGTTTGTGGTTCAGCCAGAATAGGAGTTAGGAACAGCTACTGAAATTTTCCAGGGAGAAATATGGCATATTCATGAAGGAAGCTGAAGATGTAAGAAGCCATCAAAAATAGTAGACAGAATGGACAATTTGGAGAGACCACAGATGTTACTGTGCAACACTTTTAGTCTGAAGTGGTGATCAGCTATATAAAAGCAGACCCCAGAGGCAGCTGAAGTTGCAAGCTAGGTATACTGGGGGAAAAAAAGGATATAAAGATACCTAAGATCTGCGGATTCAGACGGACTTCTTATTGAGGCACTTAATAGCTAGAAGAGCTTCTGATGGCAAAGGAGAAACAAAAGGTTAGGCAGCATTACAGTGGCTCTTTTGAAGCAGATTGTTTTGATGTGATCCAGACCTGACTACATGGGATGATGTTTATAGAAAAATCCATTTGTAACAGCAATACCTTCATGGTTGAATGAATGAAAAGATATTTTCTGCACTTAAATGAAACTCAGATGTACAATGTAGCTGGGAAGCTAAGTTCTACGAATGCCTTTAAAATAGAAAAACAAAAGAACTAAAAAGAGCACAAGGGTCAACAGCCTTTGCCTATAAGACTTTTTAATTTCTGGATTTTCATTTTGTTTACTGCTATGGAAAATTATCCTGTGCCAATTTTTTTGCTGTGGTATCCATGAATTGGAAATGTAGGCTTATGGAAACTGTCAAGTGCTGCACAGAGGACTTGGATTTCATTCAAAAAGCAATCTAATCATAGTGCTCAGATAAAAAGGCAAAAACATGAGATCAAAAGACAGGCACATCCAAGGATGAACACAAGTTAACTAACTGGATGTCTCAATTGAAAATAAAGACCTGAAATCATATTCTGGAGCTAGAGATAGAACAGGCCAGAAACGCTTCACAGAATATTCACACCACACAGGAAACCAAAGGGGGGAAAAAATAGCTAAAATATACTTCTCTCTGTACCATGAAGACATCAGCTGATACATGTCTCTGCAGATGAATCAACAAACCAAGTTTGGAGACAGCACAACTAGTGACTGCAAGTGTATCATAAAGAAGAAAAAAGCTAAACCACAGTGGCCTGGTATCATACAACATGCTTCACAGTTCTGTTCATGTGTTCCATCACTTATTGCTAGTGAATAGCATGGTCAGAGCAGAACAGAAATATGAGCCTTGCAGTCCCAAAGCAAGAATCACCTTTCAGGACTTTATTTCTCATGCTGAAAAACAGTTGGTGTACAAGCTTTTCATATGGCACAAAATCACAAAGAAAGATAATTCAATTGCAAGAGCTCACCTTTCTTTTCCCTTACCCAATCTCTACCATGCCTTTGTGTCTTTCCTTCTCACATTGCAGCACTCCTACTACTGCTGATCATTGCTGACACTTCAGCAAGGGCTGCTGAATCGCTCAGGAAAACACACTGATCTCCTGTAATTTGTATGGATTAGAATTCTTTAAATTTTTAAAGGCACATCAAGATTACTAATTGGAACAGTGTATTTATGAAATCAATTCCAAAGTGACTGCAAGTGCATCATGGCCTCAGTTCAAGCATGTACTGGTATTTAGTGAGGATGTATTTTCCAATTGATGAAGAATAATAATTTTAGGGGAACACTCTGAGAAGAACTTTATTCAAGTCATTGCAAATACTTATTAAATAAAGACTTTGCAGTTTGACAAAACAAAGAAATGGAGGTTCTTAGCACAAAAATCAAACATATAAAATAGAGAAATAAAACAGATCTATTTACTTTCTTTCACCATTTCTAGTGATAGCACATTTTGATGTTAATCCTACCTCTTTCTCAATGACTAGTAGTTTCTAGATTACTTACAAAACAACTTGTGGCCTTTCTGTTGAAAGATTGATTTTCAAGAGACTATTTAGAAGACAAGTGATGGATACCTATTCTTCAAGCAAAAGTCATTTCCATTCCACACAGAAGACAACAGAGGCAACAATGTTAATCAGATCTTGCTTAAATTTATTTTTGAGGATAACAGGACTCATAACTGCTAACAGAGATTTTTCAGAGAATTTGCAGGCGCAAACAAGCATTTTATAGTTATGTTTATTTGATAAACCACAGCCACTGCATGGGAACTGCTATCCTAGCCTCAGTACGTGGGTCAGCATTGCTGCAAAAATAAATACTCTCTACCTTTGCACCACAAAGATTGAATTTTGCCCAGGCTAAAAATGTTTTGCAACCAAGGTACAACTAAATCACATTTTAACCAAGTTCCCTACTCATCCCTATTTTTATGTCTAAAATGTAACTTGACTGAGGGGCAGTGTTATAACATGGTACCCATCTACGCTAAATAGACTAAATCACATTATCCATATCAAGTGATGACAGTGGTCTAACTGGATTTCATACTACAGAGGAAGCCCAAATGTTAAAGAGAAAAATCAGTATCAAAAGTGTTTGTGTGAAGACAAGTATAGAACCACATCACCTGATGAATGGCAGAGATTTATGGTAGAGGGAGTGGGGGGGCTAAGAAAAGCAGGGAGAGGGGGGAAAGGAAATATTTTCTCTAGTCCCTCTAACTAGTTTATTAGGAAAAAAGATGGTGGGCCATCAGATGAGTCCTATTTTTACTGTTAAAAAATCTGTATATGCTATGCAAGTATAAAGGAAAAGAACATGAATTTCCAAGGATTAATTGAAATATTCTTGTATGTAGGTGAGGCCAGAGGTACTGGCAAACAACAATGTGTTACAGGGAAAATAAGCATCTAAAGGAAATCTATTGGGTCAGCATGTTGGAATTACCTGGTAGACAAATGAGACAGAAGTGTTCAGTTTCCAGAACGACTACTTCTAACAAAACCACAAAAACTGTAAAATACCACAGACCTACCAGATACACAGTGATTGAGTAGATTTGCTTCATGGGTGGATAGAGACAACCCAGTGTTGGCAAAAGCAAGGCAATCATCTAGGTACCAAAAATAAACATGGAAATCATTGCTGAATACAGAAATCATATGGGAGATCTTGTGGTGATTGCAAATAATAAAACCATCTGTCCAGTAGTAAGAAGCCCTACACTGGGCAAACAAGAGAACAAAGCATAAATCACAGAAAGGTACCCTGGCAGTGGGAAAGTTGCTACTGAAAGCTCATTTGGAAAATTATGTGCAATTCTCATCACCACATAAAGTCATTGCAGAAATGAAGCAGGTGCACGTCAGAGCTATCAATTCACACAGAATTTTGGGGAGTTTTAGCTATGCAGATGAATTTGCCAGGTTAATTCTCTCAATCTTAGAACAATGGAACCAAAGTGGGATTTTTTGCCAGTGTTTATGAGACCTTGATGCTAGTATGAGTTTTTAAAAGCAACCAATTCAGCCTATGCATCCCAAGGGGTGAAGGAAAAGAGCAGAAAGGAACAGTATTCACAAATTCACCGAAATTAACAGGTGTCCATACACAAAGGTTGATCTTAGTCTTATGCAGAGATCTTTCTCCTATTTTATTTAGGCTTCAAGTAGGCATTTCCAACAGTATTCTCATACCAAAAATGTGCGGGACTATACATAGAATCATAGAATGGTTAGGGTTGGAAAGGACCTTAAGATCATCTAGTTCCAACCCCCTTGCCATGGGCAGGGGACACCTCACACTAAACCATGTCACCCAAGGCTCTGTCCAACCTGGCCTTGAACACTGCCAGGGATGGAGCATTCACAGCTTCCCTGGACAACTCATTCCAGTGCCTCACCACCCTCACAGTGAAGAATTTCTTCCTTATAGCCAATCTAAACCTCCCTTGTTTAAGTTTTAACTCGTTACCCCTTGTCCTATCACTACAGTTCCTAATGAAGAGTCCCTCCCCAGCATCCCTATAGGCCCCCTTCAGATACTGGAAGACTGCTATGAGGTCTCCACGCAGCCTTCTCTTCTCCAGGCTGAACAACCCCAACTTTCTCAACCTGTCTTCATACAGGAGGTGCTCCAGTCCCCTCATCATCCTCATGGTCCTCCTCTGGACTTGTTCCAACAGTTCCATGTCCTTTTTATGTTGAGGACACCAGAACTGCACACAATACTCCAGGTGAGGTCTCACACGAGCAGAGTAGAGGGGCAGGATCACCTCCTTTGACCTGCTGGTCACACTCCTTTTGATGCAGCCCAGGATACAGTTGGCTTTCTGGGCTGCGAGCTCACACTGCCAGCTCATGTTCATTTTCTCATCAACCAGCATCCCCAGGTCCTTCTCCGCAGGGTTGCTCTGAATCTCTTCTCTGCCCAACCTGTAGCTGTGCCTGGGATTTCTCTTTCCCAGGTGTAGAACCTTGCACTTGGCATGGTTAAACTTCATAAGGTTGGCATCAGCCCACCTCACGAGTGTGTCAAGGTCCCTCTGGATGGCATTCCTTCCCTCCAGCTTATCAACCAAACCACACAGCTTGGTGTCATCAGCAAACTTGCTGAGGGCTCACTGAATCCCACTGTCCATGTCTCTAACAAAGACAGGCATATAGACAGATGGATTACCAGAGACAGGTTTCCAGCTTATTTTATTCTATTTCTAAAAAGCAGCTCAAATGGACAGACAATCCAGAACTGGATCTTCCTCTACTGACTACATACTGCTCCTGGTTTGATTAACTTACCAAGAGTTGTACCTGGGTCCCACTCCCTGATGTCCTCTTGCTTACTGGCCAATGGTGGGCAAAGATGGAAGAATACAGATCACTGCATGGCATATTCTGTGGTTTACACAGTAGATCCACAGATGATAGGATCAGGATGAATTTTGACAAAGAGAAGGAATACAGTGTCTGCACTCTGAACAGGATGTATTTTATATAAGAAGGGATCCAAATATTCTTAAACTATAATTCAAAAAAGGAACTTCTGTGCACATACTACTACTGCAACTTAAAGTACATTTCAGGTTTCTGGGAATTTAAGGTTGAATCATTGGTTTCTTTCAATTTATTGCTGTATTCTATTTCCAGAAAGGGTTGTAGCCTTGGAACAATCAGAGACCTGGGAACTTATTATCTCTGGTAAGAATACTTAAACAATTTTACCCATTACATTTAAAATTTTGTTTCATCCACATGCTTAGTGTGACTTCACAGTTTCAATAATACATTCAAAATAAAAAGCAGGATGCACAACTGTAAAAAGGAACCATAAAACAAATTAGGTGAGAAGAAAAAAAAAGTGTTGTTTATTTTTCTTTCATATTTATGTTTCACTTAGATGATGGCAGTGATTACTGAGAAGATGGAGCAGCTGGAAGTACGTTAAAGGATATAGCTGATAATGGAAAGATATACCTTTTCTTAATTTCTGCTAGTGTTTGTACTTCAATGTTAGCCCTGTAAAAGCACACAGATGCTACCTAAAGCATTAAGAACAATCTAATCATCATGCTATGATAAATAATTCTTTTAAAATCTGCATAGTTAAATAAAATAAAAATACATAATCTTCCTATTATACTTAACTAAATTATAGATTTATTTTCAAAAAACTGACTTTTGCCAGTGTAAAGAGGTTATTCAAACCTCATCTCACCTTTCTAACAAAATAGATGTAAGAATACAAGAAAAAAAAGAGAAGATACTCAAAGTAGCCTGAGCACCTAACAACAGAACACAGCACTGCTGGGGCTGACAAGTTATGAAGCAGTCTAATGGGGGAGATGTCAGTTTTTACATGCTCTCCATCTCTCCTGAAGTGCAGTACGTACGTATACAAATATATAAATGGTGATCTTCTTTTGATAATGTTTTTTAATACAAGTAGCATCAGTTTGCATATACCAAAATAACAGTATTACAAGGTAAGTTTCTACTTCCGTTCATATATTCCTGCATTTCTTTCAAAATGTTAACGCAGACATTGTTCTTTTAATGATTCAGGATAAGTCACACATTACATAGGAAGTGATAACACTTAACTCTGCAGAAGGCTTCATTATTCCTATTCATTTCATAGTAAAGTATGAACCTTTAAAATTTTCCATTTTGCCTGCTTTTTATCTGTGAACAATCCTGGATAAGATTTACACATCTGTCAACTAAACTAAGAGCAACCTAGAAACTGAATCTTTCAGAGAAGCCCACAAGATTTATGCCCTGCAGTAAAATAAAAAAAATAATGTGGGAGTCAAATTGCCTAACAGTCACAGCTTCAAAACACAATTGTTGACATGAAAGTTAAGAACAAATCTTTATAAAAGGATCATGCTACTTGTAAGGAAAACAGTTCTCAATATTTCTTGCTTGACTATAAAGCAGTGGAAAACCAAGACACTATCTCTTTAAATGACATGCAACAGTGGAGTGTTTCCAGAGTAGAAAGTACAAGTAAATTCACTGCTTTGAAGTATATGAGAAGAGAGTAAGCTCTATTGTCCACATAAAAAGAGGATCTCTTCATTCTTTAGAGACAGACTGGAACTCCATGGGACACTTTTGTAATCTGGCTGGCAGGAAATGATACATTAATGAAAATTATAGTGCAACTTCAAAAAAGTTGGTAAAAAAAATATTAAGTAACCTACCTACTATTTTTGAAGTGGGAAATACAGAACAATTACACCTCTTCTCTCTAAAAGGGCCATTTTCAATAACAAAGGTGTACAGAATTCCTCCACTCTCATTCCACAGTATTCTTCCAAACAGTTTAACTAAATGAAAAATTCACATATTTCACAATGGTATACGTGTATTTCCACAGTTTGGCAAAGAAAGAAAGAAATCAAGCAAAAACACAAGCTACAATCTGTCAAATGACAGTAACCTATATAGATGGAACCCTTTAAGTGATGCACAGAGCCCAAGTCAGAGTCCCAGCTGCATCTACAGTCATACGAACTGTGATCTTATTTTTAGAAAATAATGAGCTACCATTCTCTGCCTAAGTTCAGCATGCCATAACTTTCTTATCTGTACTCACAAGGCAGTGTCTTTGGGCCAAGCACTGTCTGTCTGGGCAAAGTTATGTCAAGAAATGCTGGCACAGTGGGACTCCCACTATAGCTGAGTCTGTGGGCTTTCTAAAAGACATAATAACTGAAAATATATCCAAAATTTTAGAAATATATACAGATATTTCATATTACTGTAAAAGTAGCTTTAAAGCAAATTAGCTGATGAGAGGAGCAAAGGCAATGAAATAACACTGCTGTGTCATAACATTATAACATCATAGAATCATAGAACAGTTAGGGTTGGAAAGGACCCTGAGATCGCCTTATTCTAACCTCTGTCATGCACAGGAACACCTCATCATACACCATGTTGCCTGAGGCTCTGTCCATTAGAATTTTGCTTCAGAACCAGGTAGCCTCAAAAAAGCAAATTAAACTGAGATTTACAAAGTCTGGTAAGAAAAGACAAGGGTAGGTATAGAAGGGACAAGACAGAGTGGGTTAGAGAGGAAAACGTATCATAAAGGAAGTGGCAGAAGGTGCTTAACCCAACCGACTGAGGCATCCTAAAGATGTTAAAACAGAGCTGCTAAAATAAAGCTTGCAAATTTATAAAATGTATCATATTGTTATGAATGGACAGAGGCACGAACAATGTAAGTGCCGTGTCAACCCTTCTTTTTCATTTCTTTATTCTCCTTTTCCTTTCTAATGGAAAGAGGGTTTCTTTGGGGATGGTCTTGAGGCATACTCCTCAAGTACTTAATCTAATACCTGTTCCAGAACTCCTCCAATCCCACATCTCTCTAAAGAACAAGGTGGACTTAACTGATACAGAAAGATTAAAGGGAAAGCAAAGACCAAACTCTAGTCTTCTACAATCCCTTAAAATATTTAAAAAAATAAAAGCTATGAATCCAAGTCCTAACTTTGTAATCTATGACCTCCTCAACTGTACACCTAAGCTATAGCATAACCTTGCATTAATAACATTTTCAGATGATTTTATACCTTTTTAATAATGTATGCCACTTATATATGGGTTTAGGAAGGATAGTATTCATTTATCGATCATGGTGCATTATCTCAAAACTGGAAATTTCTAAGCAGACATCATCTCCTGTGCAATTCTAAATAATTCAGAATGTAATTTTAGTCAGGTTATTATGTTTGTATTTTTTCTTATTAAATTTGAATTTTTTAATCAGAATAAAAGCTGACAGACGTATAGCAAAGGGTCAAATGTCCAGCTCATATTACCCAAATAGTCCCTGAGAAATCATCTTGAAAAGTCCCATGAGTGAGGATACTGCTATTTAATTCTTTGGTTTTAGAACACTGACCTCTGTACCCACTGGATTTGTACTGTATTACATGCATATTTAATAATGCTTATAATAACAGTAACAAGTAACTTTTGAGCTCTCGTTAAAAGGACATACATTATCATTTCTTAAAAGCTTTTGGTCATTTTGCCTTAAGATTGAAACAATTCATCCCTGCCAACTCTCAGTATGAAAACAGAAATTCTGTTCAGGTTTCTAAGTTGAAAAGTAAACCTAAATATGCAATAAATGTTTACTAATTTGTACTGCAGACCTTCATTCACTCCAAAGGTGAATTCCTGAGCAAGATACTGAAAACTAATCACCTTAGAGATTTACAGGCTTATCTGGGGAATAGTTTAATATTAATGAATTCCCAGCAAAGCAGATTTCTTTCCCTTCATATAATTAGCAGAGAAGAAAAGTTGAGAGTAAAGAGATACCACAGTGACACTAAAAAATAAAAGAAAAAAAAAAAAAGGCAAATGGAATAAACAGTGTCTCAGAGAAGTTAATTAGGAGCACTCTGCAGTTCCAAAGGCCTTTGAATGGTCAGTTCAAGAGATAATATTATCATAAAGGGATTACTGTAGGATTTTACAAATCAATGGTCAAGGATTACACAAGATTTTAGGGAGAAAAGTTGTGCTATGTGAAACTAAGAAGAGTATGTTTTCATCATTACAATCAGAGAAGGCACAGGAACAAATCCCAGAGTCATACATCAGTGGATGCAAATTAATCACCTTACAATAACTAATATTCTCCTTCAAGATTTCTCAGATCATCAACTAAAGTGATGTTCTGAGTGCTTCTGTGATAAGAGAAGATTTAACAAGATGTAAAGTCATAAAACAATAATCTAAGAAGTTATTTGATTAGATGGCTGTGCAATTAGAAACCCTGTTATTTTCTAACTTATGCCCACTCTCACTTAACTGGTGTCCCTTTCATCTTCCCAGAAAGTCACTTGCACCAATTTTGACCACTATACATCAGGGCATTTGATGTGATTAAGCATAAAGAAATTTAATTAAATATTTATGTCATCATTCAACTGCACATCTATATATGGACTGTTATGACAACAGGAGAATGCAGATATTCCCTGGATAGTTTTAAACTTCTTGGTTAGGCACTGACAGAAGCACATATGCAGCACCCTGGAGCTCAGTGCATGCTGCAAAGTTGAGCGAAGCACCCGGGTTATAAAAATGCCCTACACACCCCTGCTAGGAACAAATAACACAGTGTTCTTGTTTCCTATTTTGGAATCATCACAATTTCTTCTAAAACTGCTAAAAAGCTAAAACAATTCTGTTGTGTTCAACTATCCCTGAATTAAACTTTCCCGTCTTTCATACTATTTTCACACTTTGGACTCTTTCTTTGGCGAACTGACATGGCTAAAAGGCATTGCTGCTCCTACAAGGAATTCAAAAGCATCTATGAACTTCCACAATCTTCAGAATTGCCTGGCTACCTTAAATCAGCTGGAGATGAAGCAGGCTCTGGGAGTGGTTGTTACATTTATACAATGATGGAAAACCTGCAAATATCCAATTCCCATCTTCCTAAGCATCAGAGTGAGCAGGAAGTTCAGATATAAACATACAGATATTCCAAAAAGAGAGTGTAACTCTGGAGAGGTAAAATCCATGGTACAATTCAGTCTATCTGAAAGAGGAGCTTGGACACTTGCTAAAGCTGAGCTCTTCAGTTTCTTTCTTACTAAAGACAAACCCCAAGTGGTCACATTTTCAACATAACCTGGTTATGTTGGGGCTGTGTGAAGGTCCAAAATCAAAGACAGAACTGACAACCCCTTGTCATGAACAACATCCAAACCCACGCACATAGAGAAACTCAAGGAGTGTTTTTACAACTCCAAACAGCATCAGCAGCACTCAAATGTAATTGCTGAGGTTTGGGTTTCACAAGGCAGTACCTCTAGTCATAATGCTGCAAGGAAATTAGATTAGAAACAGTTGAAATCATGCTTGTTCTGTTCTTGATTGTGTCTGGGAGCTCCAGAACATCAGTGAAGACCTATTAACAAAGTTTCTGTCCTGGAAATTCAATTATCAGTCCTGCTTCCATGTTCTACAGCAAAAGTCTGCTTATAGAATATCTTAATTGCTACACAAATCTAGGGAAAGCTTAAGCTGTCATTATCTCTCTAGCAGTGCAGTGAAATCCTCAGGGCAGAAATAACTTCTCATTGGCAATAAAGCCAGATGACCTGTATGTGTTGACCACCTACCATCCTACAACTTCCAGGAGATGCTTTTGCAAGGCCACAGAAAACCCTGGAGGCAGAGGAAACCCACAGGCCCCTCACCAAGCACCACTTGCATAGTAACACTTAACATCCCCTTCTGCTGACAGCATGACACTGAAGCACTTCCTGCACCTACGTGGCCCTGACGTCCCTCAGCATAGAGGAGATCTATAGGATACAGATTTTTTTTGAGATGCAAAAGGTACCTGTGCCCGTTGCAGACTTTTCAGATCCCACGCTGTTTGCTAAGGTGAGTGACAAGAGGGAGGTAAGCACGAAAGACTCTCCAACATTCCAGTCTGAGAGAGAGACAGCTCCAGAATTAAGACTGAGGCATTTCAGGGGCTTTGCAACAGCTGAGCCCTTGCCATATGTAACCTCAAGGGCCAAAGGAAACTATCAGAAAAGTACCTGATGTTGACCATAAGTTAAGGCAATGGACTTCAATTTATGCAGCTATTCAAGTCAAGTTTAGGGCTTAACTTTCACTTGGATTTATGTTTAGATGGAACAGATAAAAGGATAATCTCTGATTTTCTACCTGCAGTCCATGTTTCCAGAGAGTAGTAAGGAACTTTGGTCCTACCAGGTATAAATATTTTCACAGCTAAAAGCTTTCCATAACTTACATTGGCTTTAGTAGTACATCTGAAGACAGACCTTGCAGGATCAATGTCACTGCAAAGCATGAGTCACAGAAAATATGTATCATAATTCAGACTGGTTATGCCCAATCAAATTGGAAGAAATTGAGAGCAAAGACATGGAGATGTGAACTATGAAGCAGAGATTTAGCATAGCACAGATAATAACCAACTGAAGAAACTAGTAAGTAGTGCAAATCTACATGTAGTCTACACAAAACCATTCCACAGGACAAACAGATGCATGCAGGGTCCAGCAGGCATCAGCTAATGCTGAATGTCAGGATCATCCTTGTGAATGTGTATTTGGAGTTTTCTCTTTAATATATCTGAAGGCCTTCTTGCCCACAAGTATTTGATGCTTTACTGGATTTATACAGCTTCGGTTTCTCCCTCATTCTCTTCTCTTTCTTTCAAGCAACAGAGTAGATGGGAACACAAGCTGCGCAATCATAGGGAGAACAGGAAGCTGAAGAGAAAAATAAAAGGAAAAGAAAAATGCTGGTCCATGAAATCTGGCAGGTGGCAAGTACACAGTAGATTTCAGTAACTATTTTGCTATAGTACAATACAAAAGGAAGTAATCATTATATGCAATGTTGCTGTACAATACAATACAATAAGCAGGAAGACTTACTTTAATAAAAACACATTGTGATTTGTGATATAATGAACTAAGCAGAACATCCTCAGATGTAATCATCTTTTAAGATGTTATTTCTTCAGAAGAAACTATGAATTATTTAGAAAGAATCATAAACACACCATAAAAGTCAGATTTTAAATTGCCCATGCTTATGCCATCTGTCAAAATAATTTTTAAAAACAAGTTGAAGTTTGTAAATTTATTTCACTGCTTATGGCATACGGAAGAGGACTGGGATCAGTATGGTGATAGCCTATATACAAAAAAACACTCAATTTAATTTCTCACTCAGAGCCTGGCCATCACAGACAGAAGATGAATGAAGTAATCATCCTTAAAGAGCTTTGGATCTAAAAGAAAATGATTTAAATGGCAAAAATTAGCAGTTACAAAAAATAAAACTGTTTTACTCTACTGTGTCTGTTTAAAACACTTTTAAAAACTACCAAGGATTTTTAAAGTGGATCACAGAATTTCTTTCTGGAAGCTCAAGTTCTCTAAGTGCAGTTCTTATTGCTTCAGTTATTAAAGTGTAAAGAATCCAAAACCAATATACTTCTGGACTTTACAAAATGAAGAAACAGGAGCTATGAGCATTGAATTAAAAAAAAAAAAAAAAAAAAAAAAGAAAAAGACATCTGGGCTTCAATACAGACATCAAAAAGATCCTTCTGCTTCCCCACACTGCCTTCATGGGCATAGTGATTTACATTTCTTGTCTTCTGATCTTCACAGCATTCAGATGCTCTGCCCAGACTCAAAGTTAGTTCAGGACCTTCTTTCTCAATGATAATCCAGATTCTAATTTAGGCTTTTATTTTCATATTAAGATGTACAAGCTAATAGCAATTTCCTTTCAATATTTAATACCCATGAAGCCAGTCTACTCACAGCCCAAGACAGCCCTCTCTGATGGGGAAGATGAGACAGGCAAAATGATTATGTAATTACTTGAGGTGGAAATGCATTTATTTAGGGAAAAGGGATTTAGGAATGGAATTCCAGTCTTCACAAACACTCCACTGTCTCTCATCCTAGTTGTACCTCCAACCAGCTGCCAAGGAGTTCTCCCCCATGTCCATGGACTTGCATTACTTTTGGGACACTATTTTCGTTTTTCCATGCCTTGGTTAATATACATTGAAGTTTACACCAGAAGCTATGATAATCTACAAACAAGCAAATATAACCTACAAAAATTATAAAGGAAAGTTCCAGCAGGAACTCAGAATAATGAAACATTCTCCATTTAATTCATAAACAGGCATAATAAAGCATATTATTGCTTTATAATTAATATTGCTCCATTCATTTATTAAAAGCTGCAGTGCAAAACAACTGTGAATTCCTTCCTCACTAGTAAATAAAGTGGCTCCATTTTATGCCCGAGTATAAAAACCCAATGCCATAAACTTTAAAAATTAAACTATATACATTTAAAATAGTAGAGAAATGGGATCAAGTAGAAGGTGAAGATATTTCTGTGAATTGATTATCACACTAATTTTAACTTGTGAATTTAGTTTCTAAATTTTAGTTAATTAATAGAAGCAGGTTGTTATATACACAAACACAATTCACGTACAGATGACAGATTAGGGAGAACACTGAGCAGTGAACAGTTAAAGAATCCCAGTTCATTTTATGCCAAAGGAAATTTTGCTCCCAGTCTCTGTATAACAAGGTTTCCACATGCAGAAACTACAGATCTCATTCTTATGTATGTCTTGTGATTAGCTTCACTGGAAGAGGAAACAAAGGAAATTGCCAAAAATACACACTTTTCTTTACTATTTTCCCATATAAGCACAGGACAACATACGAAAGCATATGTCACAGATCATCTGAAAGACTGCCTGTTCAACGAAGGAGGCATAAGCCTTCATTCACATGCAGCAGAAACATAGCTTAGGTAAACCTGCAGTCCATCTCCCAAGACTCACCTCCCTTTGCACAGACTTGAGAGCACAACCACAATCTCAGACTTTCAATTCCTTATTTTGTATTTATGGAGCAATATTTTCTGTTTCAGTTCTGTTCTAGATGCAGAAGACTGTTTATAGGTAGAGTACCTGTGATGAGCAGATAGATTGCAGAGGTGCTACTTGCTGCTCCTATGCCAAGTTTTAAAACAAACATGCACACACAAAACAAAAAAACCTAGTAAGAAACCAAGAAAATCACAAATCACATACATGCTCCCTGGGTCTCCCCACTTTCAGGGTTTAATACTGATGCTTTCCATAATCCCATGAGTGCTCTCACTGACGGCTAAACACATACCTCCCACAGAATACAAATCTTTACATATTATATATAATGTTATATAATGTTATATATAATATTATACATATTATAGATATGTAATAAATTATATTGTTATTTCAGTGATTTAATATCAATTCTATCCATCACATGACATGAATGGAAATCCTACATAGTATGACTGAGCTGGGATTTTATTTTTTTTTCCTTACTACACTATTAACTATTCTAGAATCACTACATTTAATTTTTATTTGCATATACAATCCATGTTTCTCTCGAGGTGTCATTAGAAATTCCATTGCACTTGTTTTAAAATATGTATTTTATTCAAACTATCTAAATAAGTAATAAAAAGAAAATCATCAATAATTCTTAATGAAGTCATATATCAGCTGGTTACATTAAGAAGAACTTGCATTTATTGCTCATCTTGCACTATGGACATGGTGGAAACTACTAAGCAGCTTCCGCCTCCTGTCAATACTCTAAATAATTCAGAAAGGAATCTTGATTGACTTTTCATCCATGCATATCCCATTTAAAATGTGTGTACATATTTTTTCAGTATAATAGTATCAAAACTATTCAAGTAGTTTCCTCAAATTTTCAACTTACTTTCCCGAATCACAGAATAAACACTATATTATGATTCTGGGAAGTTTTTGTATGCTGTATCCCTTAAAATTCATGTTAAATAAGGGCATCTCAATTACACTGGCAACTATAACTTTCCTCTGTGACACCTTTATGATTCTCCTCCCCATAACTCTAATTTGTGAGAGTGCAGGAGACATCTCTTGTTCCTGATGAACAACTTCTCAGATGAACTTTTAACTTACAGTTCTTGAGGCTCTCTTTTGATGACTTTCTGTGCCAGCCACAAAGCATATGCAGAAGAGAACCCAACTCTGCCTCATTTCAGCTGTGCTCTCAACCTCCAAAACAGCATTTTCCTTAATAACATAAACCAATTAAGGGCACATTCTTGAAATGCTAAACATACAGTCAGGCAATATAAAATTTTAAATACAAAATTCATTAAGACTTGATTTGGTATGTTTAAGCATATGGGCAAGCTGAAATTGGGATCCTTGCCACCCTCCTTCCCGGTATTACAGTAGGAACGCTGCTCTAGAGACAGAAAAAAAGTAAAGACCCTTGCAAATAATTAAACACTGCAGTTCAGTATAATAATTTATTAATGAAGACAAAGTACACTAGTGCTAGGACTTTTAAAACCTGTATTACTGTTATGACATAGTTGATCTTTCCATGCATCAACTAAAGATTGTCTCCTTTAGCTACTAGCAATACTTAACTACCTTCCCCTGCAAAACTTTGACGAGGTCTTTGCAGATCAACATTCCAGTTTCAGCAAGGTTCTTTTAGACCTTGTTGTTAATATTAGAAAGGGGGAGTTAGTCCTGTGTAACTGGGCTGAAGTGCAGCTAAAGTGGTATAACTAATTGAGCAGTATTTTATCAACACAGGGGTGTCAGTATACAGCAGTGATGAATTTCCCTGGTATGGTCTGTGCCAGCAGAGCAGGTCTTGGCACTTCAGAAGAGCCTGAGTTCAGGTTAATTCCCTATTGTGCAGGCTTTAGGGCTACTTAAAGTGCAGGGAGACCATCCAAAATGTCTTGCACACAACCCACAGAAAGCACTGCCTGGCTTCACTGAGGAAGAGGGAGATATTTGCTCCCAGGGGATGACAATACTTGCAGCAAAAGCAGGGAACACTACAAGCAAACTGGTTTCAGGACCAGTTTACTTTTCTTACTTGTTTTCTTTGATTTATGTATTTGGCTGCCAGAAACAATACGGATCTGTTCCTTGTTTCAACATAACAGTAGTACAGCACTAATGGTTGCTTAATAGCATTACTACAAAAACAAATTACTTTACATTTCAAGCTTTACTTACTAGTTAAATTGTATTTTAGCTACTTATGTTTTCATTATTTAATGTTAGTTTCAATGGAATCCACACACATAGCACCTAACAGTAAATAAGTAAATTAATTTTCAAATCTCAAACACTGTAACACATATACAGTAAAACTTCTTATTAGAATAACTTCGCTATTTTTTGCACAACAGATATTATCTGAGCAAAACTTATACCTATATTCCAGTTAAATGTGTTAGCAGAAATACAGGATAATATTTCTAATTATTTCCTTTGTGGATAAATTTTAACTTTAATTGCCAACTATTTCTCCATGATATAATGAATGAATATGCTCTTCCTGCGGCAAGGGAATTCTTTGAGAATCCTTCAATCTTTGCAACTGAACATGTTCTACATATTTATTTCCAAAGAGCAATAGTCAGCCCATCATCTCCTCTGCAACTGCATACTTGAGCCAAGCTCCAGCACATCCTAAACAGGTTCATGCTCAAAGGAGCTACACCCCAGCGACACGTGGGAAGAAGAAACCCCTTGTAACACAGACAGCACAAGTGTTCATGACAACCAGCTAGCATACTGGAAAGTGCATTGGAAAATTCAAAACCACAGCTGATGTACAGTATTATTAAATCTGAAAGTGTATTTTCAACTTGGCCAATTTAAAATCCACTGAATTGCCAACGTTTTGAAAAACATGGCAGAGCTTTGATTTCTGGTTAAGATGTTTGAGATGAACCAAAGGACAGCCTCAAAGAAGGATCCTGAAATTAAAAGGAAACATATTACAGAAATAAAGAATTTCCTTTATATCCTACAGGATCATTTCTTTATATTACATGATACATGACTGCTGTGGAGACTTTGCTTTCTCTGAAAAAGAGAACCTGAACAAGGATCATGGTGCCAGGAAAAAAGTCTTTTGTAAGTATAAAGCTTCACCATAGTCATCTGCAACTACTGCATCCACAGAAGCTGAAAAACTGCAAGAGAAGTACAGAAGTGGGAAAATTAAGACAAAAAATCATTACACTCTAGCCAAGTTTTCAAGAGAAATAATTGCACTGAGAAAGCACAAGATTGTGCATCTCCAAGGACTTACAAGGACAATTTTTCTGTTTGCTCACTCAGAGACAGATCAAAGACCTTGAAGTCCTGAAACGTTCAATTTGAAGATTCATTTCTAAAACATGCAGGTGGGGGTGTCTGCCTACACAGGTCCCAACAAAACCAGTCATGCTTCCAGAGCTACTAGAAAGTCACAGATACCCCATTGACCTAAGTGTCACTATACACAGTGGTGGTCATCACACCAACTATCATTTCTTTATTTTGGGAGAAATTCATTTTTGTTACCAAGCTGACCTTGGGTTTTCTATTTTAGGTTCTCCATGCAAAAGCAGTTACCATCTGTGGTGCATTACAACACCCACTGTCACTAAATCATGCTACCTAATGGCAATCCTTTTTTCATCCCTTTTATACAGAGGACTCCTTTCAGGCTCAGGTAGTACACTTTGAAAATGTGACATCTTGCTTTTGGCTACATTATATGGACCTGACAGCACTGCAGACAAGTGACATAGCTTCTCCCTGCACATTTCTGCAGGTACAAGTTTGAGGTTTCTACATCTCCCATACCATTTGCAAAAAATCTTATTACATTTTGATAAGCACTTTTCCTGCTTTGTTCAGAGTTTAAGCTGAACACATACCTCATCTTTATAAGGGCTTGTTGCCTCCAATTTTGTTTTATGTTTTTTATAGAAACTCTAAGCTTACTATTAACTGGAAGTTACTCTTCAATGCTGCTTTGAAAAGTATCACAACATCAGTTAGCAGCAAACAGCTAAATGTACTACTGACATCTGTTTGATATCTCTGTATCTGAGGAGCAGCTGAGTTTACAGACATAAAGCCTGCTGCTCAGCTTGCTATCAACTTATCACCAAAGAGCTCTCACTTAGCACATACCTTGCCAATGACTATACAGTATGTATAATCATCAAACTGTAATATACAGCACTGCAGCTCTGTCTGAAATTCATAAATGCAAAAGCAACTAAGATTCAGAACGCCTTGGTAGCACAACTGCTGTGTTTATGCAGGCATATATCAAATAGGTGCTGGATGTGGCTCCTTTTAATGAAACTTTTTCTGTAGTTTGCAACTGATCTAAAGATCTTTTAAGTCTCCCTGTCTATTGTATGGTCTCTTATTTTTGGAAAAGACAATCAGTATTATACTTGTTTGTGACTAAGCACCTATGGTGACTTCTGAATTTGCACCAACACTGAAATTTGCATGTTTTAAAGTCCCTCCAGAATGGTAAAACACAAAATACAAATAGCAAGAAAGCAAGCAAACACAGCTGTGTAAGCAATACCAACAGTATTGTGAGTCATTGGCTCATTTTATACATGTAAGATCTAGAAAATACAAGTTCATTTCAGTACATTGGAGACATCCCTCTGGATTCAGGTGAGCAGAAATTGGCAGCTGTATATACTTTAAAATTCTCTAGCATTTTACATTGCAAAGAATGAGCTCAGATTTTTTTTTTAAGTTTTTGCCTGATCTCCTGTGACAAACACTGTTATTTTAAGAAGCCTGCTGCATTGCATTAAGATAGTCTAAATGTTCATCGAGAAAGACAGCTTCATTTTTTTTAAGTGACCACATCAAAGCTGATAACACGCACAACTATTAAAACCTGATCTTTACAAATTTCAGAAACAAGGGAACCACCTTATTGGTTCCCTTCTTATAACACTCATCCTGGATTTCATAATATCAGTTAAAAGGTTTAGGGCCTAGCATAAAGAAAAGAAATGCAAGAGATCAAAGATGAATTATACATGGAAAAGTTAGAGATTTGCTTTAAGTTTTTAAGAAAGTTTCCAATGTGACCTTCTCAAGAAATGGAGAAGTATCCCTAATAAATCTGAGCTAGTTCTTTCCCCATTTCCTCAGGGGATTGACTCCCTTACATGAAATGTCATGTATGCTAAACACCAAAGGCTCAGTGTTTTGCAATAACAGTAGGCTTTTTTGCCTACCTCTTCTCTTTTGGAATAGTTTAATATGACCTAAATAGAACAATGCAGCCCAGTATTATTTTACTTCAGAAATCGATGCCATCCAATTATTTTCCTTCTTGCATTCCACCCATTAATTTATTTTTCCTAAGACACCATTTTGTAAAATAAGGATTTTACTGATAAGGTAAGAACCGTTACTTTATTTCAAATGTTGCAGTAAATAATTTCATCAGATCAATTGACTTAAAAAAAAAAAAATCAAACCTGAAATAAGAATTTATTTACTTTTCTAGCAGCTTTTACTTATACCTTCAGCTTGTTATTCACCTGGAGTTTTAAAAAAGTGCAGATTTAGCAATACTTTTACTACTACTGAAGTGAAACAATGCAAATAAATATTTTTCTTTAACTCTTTGGTTATTTTTTGGTTGGTTTTTTTTTTGTTGCTTTTAAGTCAGGGGTAGCAATCTGAGGAGAAATCAGCAATTTACAATAAACAAACTCCTCCTGCTCAGGACTTCAGTGGGAGAAAGTTTTTCAACTTCTTGTTATTGCTAACACAGATTTTTGTTTCAGATTTGCTGACCAAACTGAGGTTCACCATGCCTGAAGTGCAGGAAGCAATAACTGACCAGGCATTAAACTCACCTTTCGGGTTTGTGCTGGTATAGACTGGTGTTTTCCAAATATTTGTTTTTAAACCAAAAATCAATTTAATTGAAAATTAGTTGTTAAGAGAAAGGATGTTATTTTGGGGGTTTATTTAATACATTACTTACACATGTTTCAAACCTTTATTTTAGCAAAGTACCTGTGAGCTTGAAGATCTTCATGTGCAAAATTACATCAAAATCCCTACCAAATCTATGGGTTTGCTGTTCACTTGGGTAAGTTAATAAATTAAACATCTGTTACTCTGAAGGATATGAATAATTTAATCAGGTTCTATAAAATAAGTATAAAAGTACTATTTCAAAATATACTAATGTTGATACTTGAACATTTTAAGTTAGCATGACAAAAAAAAGTATTTGAAAGATCTGGTAAATTAAGTTTGGAAGAGTTATACTTGTGTTATTAACTCAGAAATTGGCATACTAATATCTTATTATTTAAAAGAAGAAATAACTCTGGATAGGAGATAATCTACTCATCTTATATTCCACATCTCCCACCAGAATTTTCTTGCTCATGCATAGACAGGGTCTTATCTAGTCCTTACTGAAGTCAATAGCAGGCTGCTTGTTTGGTTTTTAAATAGCAGCTGCATTGCGTATCTACAGGGAATGAAAAAGTGAAAGGATTACAGTTTTGACCTGTTAAAATTGATTTATAAGAGATTTTTTTTTTTTCCCCTCCTATTATGTCCAAGTGATAAATTAGTCTTTCAGTCAAGGCTGTGTGAAAAACTGATCTGTCAATTGCAGCCTCACCAAAAAAATAGAAAATTACCTACTTCAATTAAAATATGTAAGGATTTTGTGGTTTGTTCCTTCTCCACAGACATGAAAAAAAAAAAGAAATATTTTTGGAATGTTTAATGGTGGGAAACAACAATAGAAAGACTGAAGGAGGCACCATTTACAAAGGGAAGGATGAACAGAGGACAGACACCCAGACAGGATTGCTGGCAACATCTCACCTTCTGCTTCAGAGGAACGGAACAACTCCAGCAGTCTCTCAGGACTGCTGGAACCAGTACAGCATCAGACCTTTTCATAATCTACTGAAACATGCATTAAAGGGTGGGGAAAAGTAGTTAGGAACTTGCACCACAGGGGGGTTAGTAAATCTGAGGAGCGTTCACACATACTACACCTAAAGTTAGGGCAGTAATTTGAAGCCAAAACCAAATAGGACTCACCTACGTAAGAAGAAACAGGAGGCAGCAAATTCCCAAAACTGAGACATGCATTTCAAAATATGTTTGTGTATATATATATATATGTATCAGATCCACACACAGCAAGACCAAATTGTTCCTAGCAGCAGTATATTCCCACAGCTTTCTAACCCCATCAGATCATGTTTGTACCTAACCATAAATTCCAGGAAGCAGCAAAGCATTCAAAACTTCAGAGGTTAAAAGAAGAGAAAAATATTTGAAAGAATATTTTCTGAGATCCAGACCTACATATTAAAGCACCTAAGTTCCTGTTATTCAAAGAAAACAAATGACACAGTCAAGTTCCGCCTATATTTACTGGTAATAAGAACTGGATGGGAAAAATTCATGCCCATGGCAGGAGGGCTGCAACTAGATGATCTTGAGATCCTTTCCAACCCTAACCATTCTATGATTCTATGATACTATGTCCTGTATGAAGGCAAAACTAAACTTGAAGCCTTTTGGTTCCAGCTCCTGGACCTGCAGCAAGGCATAGCATGTGTAAAGCTGGCATTCATCACTATACCACCTGGAAAATTTTGTCTAGCACTTCTGCTGAAATTTGCAGTGCCACATTACCTAGTGTGGTATAAGAATTAGGTTACAGCCTGGAAAGCTCCCACCGGATGCATATATACCTGCTGAGTACCTGCAGTAAGTAATAAGGGATGGGTGGGAGAATAATAGGATTTTACAAAGGTGTAGCAGTATTACATGAAAGGAATTGAACTGCAGCCTGTACTACAGGAGTTAGGAATGCTTCAGACACCAAGAAAATTTGTCTTTGGGCTGCAGCAGGTAGTGACTTTCAGTCCAGTGTGTGCTCATACATAAGATTCTTGCATACAGTTAATCACAGAGTAAAGCAAATCATTGACAAAAGTAGTTGCAACATAAAAAAATATCATTAAGGAGTCTAAGGAAGAAAAATGAACAGTTTATATTTATCCATTGTTTGGTATGGATGATGACATTCTTCTCAGTAACCCACTGAATGGCAAGTGACAGGACCAACCCTCTGGGTGCCAGAGTGCCACATTGAAAGGCATACATGACCCATGCGAGTCTGATTACCAGTGTGTAAGAGCAGTCCAAAGATAACAGCAAATAATACAGCTTACTTTATGAAGCTAGAATTTATTTGCTGTCTAGTAGTATAACATTGTGAAATTTGTGTCTATGCAGTGCATTAATAAGAAGTGACTTGCAGTATTCCCACCCAACCCATTTGACCCTCTCTAACCAAAGACCAGCATCACAAGCGAGATGTGCCTGCTAATGGCTCCAGTGATCATGGGACCACTCTACCTCAGCACTCACCTTTGGGGTTGCTACCAAACACTTGGCATGTTCAAATGAAGGGGCAACAGCCTTGCTGCTTCTGAATAATAGAGGAGTGTGAAGTCAAAAATGGGTTATGAAGTAACAGATCTGATTTCATACCCCCCCAAAAAAAAAAAATTTAAAATAAAAATAAGCTTAGAATATTGGCTGCAAAAGCTATCAGTAGCGTTTAATCAGAGCAACACTGAGAATGACACAGATGAGATGCTAACACTGAAAATCAGCGCAGTCCCAGGCTTGCAAAGCCAGAGCACTATCAGCGCAGGCCATAGGTGACTCCAGGCATGCAGCACCCAAGGATGCACACAGGAGCCTGCCCTTACCATAGAGCTTAGACTCACATTTTCACTGCTACTGTTTCCAGCAAAACCTGGGCCCTCTTCACTTGGGCTTTTCAGACCCTCTGCTCTGTTGAAATGATGGAAGAGCCACACAAGTCTTTTCTAACCAGACCCAACAGGCAGTTCACAGCTGTTTGCCTGGTGGGTGGGTTAATGGTCCATTCTACCAGGCAGAGAGGGGAGGGTAAACACAGGTTTGGAGACACCAAACAAAGAGTCCTGCAGCTGGCCTGCATAACACAAGCACCCTGTTGGAAATCTGACTGCTGTCTCCTCTCCTGCACCCCACCCAGGTGCACGCAGGCACCCCTTTGCCCTCCTGAGCCACAGACCCACTGGGGCAGCAAAGGGTTTATAAACACACTCAAACAATTTTCACTCCTGACTTGTGCAGACTTCAGTTCAGTAGAACTGGGATTTTGCTTGCTGCATTTTATTTTTTTCTTCCTCTTGTGATATATTTCATTTCAATAAATATGAATAATCTGAAATTAGTTCTCTCATCTTTAACAACAACAACTACTTAGAGGCACATTGAGAGGATTAATTCTGAAGTACTCTGAAATGTCAAGTGCTTATTAATTGTAAGTTAATTGGAGTTAGAATTACACTATGGTAAACAATAAGAAATTAACATAGCTGATGGGCAAGAGGAAAGGAACAGATTTTGAATAGTATTGTTAAGATGCACTCTTTAACAAGCCTTTTGAAGAAGCAAAGTCTGACTGTTCAATAAATTTACCTCTATAGAGTAGTCTTAAATATGTGGAGAAACTAAAATTATTTCTTCTCATATGTCAGCTTTGATGCACTCTCTGATCCATGGCTAAGCAAAAGGCCTCCATGACTTTTAGGAAAAGTACAAGCTTTAGCATCCATTCATCTCAGCTGAGAGCCTTTTAGAGAGTGCTAAATGGCTCACGAAGGATAAAGCATATATGGAAATCATCTTTATTCTTCAGTGGGAATAATAATAGCCATAGCAATCGTGAGGGTAGCATGGGTGTAATAAACCAGTTGAGTGCCTAGAGGTGACTGGAATTGAAAAAATGAAACTGAAATCTTTCCTCCGCAACCAAATCCCCATCTCAAGTTTTATCTGTGCTTAAAGGCTCCAGACAGGCGTCATCTACATGCTCAAAATAACAAACAATCACAGAATCAACCAGGTTGGACAAGACCTTTAAGATCATCAAGTCCAACCGTTACCCCAGCACTGCCAAGGCCACCACTAAACCATGTCACTGAGGGCCTCGTCTACAAGGTGTGTGAACACTTGCAGGGACAGTGAACCCACTGCTGCCCCAGGCAGCCTGTTCCAAAACCTGAGTATCCTCTGGGGAAGGAATTGTTCCTTCTTGAGGATGCTTCCTCTTGTCCTGTCCATTGTTCCTTGGGAGCAGAGACCAGTCCCCTCTTGGCTCCATCCTCCTGTAAGGCAGGACATATAAATGTGTTTATCCTCCAACAAACTACTTGTAGTCAGGTACAGCCAAGATCAGATGGTGCAAATAACTCCTTATCTTCTTCCATCTCCTCCATCCTCCTCTCCTACATTCCTTCACTGGGGCATTTCAGAGGTACCTCTAAAACCAGAAGATTTCATTCAGTGCGTAATCACATTCATGCTAGAAAAGGACTGGGCATGGAGCAAAGGAAATCTGAGGGACCTTGAGCTCAAGCAAAGGCTTCAAGAAGTCTCTTTTGCTCAGATCATTTTTTCCTGCTTGAAAACAAAACACACCTCCCTTGTGGTGCTCAGAAAAGCTTTAGTGGAAGAACATGTAATGAGATGAATAGCTGCTTCAGTAACTGCTTCCCATCTGCAAGGATAAACACAGCTTATGGTACTACACCATTTCCTTTTCTCCCCTCCCTCTCTATGGTCATACAAACTACTCACTGCTGGGGAGGTAAACCCAGGAACCCCCCAACTTGGGAAGTAAAACAGAAGCTCTTGGGCTTTCCTATCAGTGAATCCCTGAAAGCAAAGTGAAAAGGAGCTTCCTTGACTAGTATTGTCATAATCAATTCATTGACTAGATTATGCATGAGGTTTTACCACCAGTTACCATTTCTCTTTTTCACATGAGACTGTTTTTTGTTGTTTCCTCACAGCAGTCAAAGGGCCAGTGAATATTAAATGCGACACACACTTTCCTGACAAAAATGAAGCTGTCAGCCAAGGAGTTACTTCCATATCCAAAGCTGCTTTGACCTCCCTCAACTAAGCTTTTTCTAGATGCATCCAGGGGACTGTGCATCCCTCATCTGCAGCCTAGGGAATGATGAAATTCTTCACGGAAGTTTTATTGCTGAAGGGGGGGGGGAGGGTGTGCTAAAAAGCTGACAAAGTTATCGGTAATAGTCTCCAAGCCGCCATGTCAAAGAAAAACAGAGGGCTTCCATACTAGAAAAACCTCTATCCCTCCTTATTTTGGCTCATCGCCTTGAGGATGCTGACATAGTATTTTTCTGAACTGGGCCTTAACATTATTTCAGGGAACCTTTACTGAAACATTAAATTATTTCAAATACATCTTGTCATTTTAGATTGAGCATTAAACACTTCAACGTATTACAGACCTGTTTTACCCTTAATGGTATTAATGAACTGACAGTATTAAGCTTGAAAGTCATAGAATCATTTAGGTTGGAAAAGACCTTTAAGATCATTGAGTTCAACCACTAACCTAGCACTGCCAAGTCCACCACTAAGCCATGTCCCTAAGTGC
Organism: Pezoporus flaviventris; assembly: GCF_033815535.1. Classification (NCBI taxonomy): domain Eukaryota; kingdom Metazoa; phylum Chordata; class Aves; order Psittaciformes; family Psittacidae; genus Pezoporus; species Pezoporus flaviventris. Next base: position 32,114,324 of record NW_026892561.1, read on the forward strand.
CACATCTGCATGTCTTTTAAAACCTCCAAGGGCGGTAACTCCACCACTTCACCGGGCAGTCTGTTCTGGTGCTTGACAATACTTTCGCTGAGGATAATTTTTCCCAATATCCAATCTAAACCTCCCTTGGTGCAACTTCAGGCCATTTCAACTTGTCCTATTGCTTGGTACTTGGGAGACCAACCCCACCTCTCTACAACCTCCTTTCAGGTAATTGTAGAGAGTGATAAGCTCTCCCCTTGAGCCTTCTCTTCTCCAGACTAAACAACCCAGTTCCCTCAGCCATTCTTCTTAAGACTTATTCTCCAGACCCTTCACCAGCTTTGTTGCCCTTCTCTGGACACACTTGAGCACATCAATGTCTTTCTTGTAGTGAGGGACCCAGAACTGAACATAAGATTAGAAATGCAGCCTCAGTAGTTCTGAGTTCAGGGGGACAGTCACCGCCACAGTCCTGCTGGCCACACTATCTCTGATACAAGCCAGGATGCTGTTGGCTTTTTTGGCTGCCTGGGCATGAGCAGGCTCAGGTTCAGCTGGCAACCAGCACCCTCAGGTCCTTTTCCTCAAGCCTGTAGCATTTCTTGGGGTTGTTGTGACTCAAGTCCATTAATCCACTAAGTGGATGACCTTGTCATAGAAGGATATCACGTTAGTCAAGAAGGACCTGCCTTTCCTAACTTGTGCTGACTGTGCCTGATCACTTGGTTATCCTGTACATGCTGCACAATGGCACTCAAGGTAATCTGCTCCATCACCTTGCCCAACACTGCGGTCAGACTGACAGGCCTGTAGTTCTCCAGATCCTCCCTTCCATCTCTTCTTGTAGATGGGAGTCACATTTGCTCACTTCCAGTCAAACAAGATTCCCTAGTGAGCCAGGACTTATGGTAATTGATGGGAAGTGGCTTGTTGAGCATTTCCCATAAGCTCCCTCAGTACCCTTTGGTGGGCCCATCTAGCCCCATAGACTTGTGTGTGTCTAACTGATGTAGCAGGTAACTGACCTTGCATTATGGGGGCTTCATTCTGCTCCCTGTCTTCCAGCTCAGGGAGCTCGGTACCTTGAGAATAACTAGTCTTACTACTTACTAGTTATACTACTACTTACTACTAAGGGAAAGAATACATTAAGTACCTCAGCCTTTTCCTCATCTTGTGTCACTGTGTTTCCTCTCACATCCAATAAATGATGGAGATTCTTCTTAGCTCTCTTTTTTGCTAATGTATTTCCAGGAACATTTTTTATTGTCTTTTACAGCAGTAGTCAGATTAAGTTTTAGTTGGGCTTCTAGTATTCTCCCTGTGTAACCTCATGATATCTTCACAGTTCTCCTAGTGATGTATTTTCAGGTCAAAGTTAGAATGAGAAACCTTCATGTTTTTACTAGACTTTTTCAAAGAAAGATAGCATGAGTGCTAGGCTTCATATCTATCACAAATTGGTATTCACTGTTTCATAATCCATGTAGATGTCAAAAGATTATACGGTTATAATTTTGGGGTAATACAGATTGAGTTTATTTTTCTTTATAAATGAGCACATGAGAAACTATTTCATTCAATGGGCTACCATCATTCCAGAGGAAAACAACTTTTTAAATCATTTGGCCTTAAAAATCATACTTTAGTAAGAGATATTTTTGTATATTCTTTGTTGCCAGAGGTTTGTATCTTTAACTTGCCAATATTTAAGCCTCTTAACTAAAACAAAAGACCTTTTAAATCAGAAAGGTTATTGGCATCAATAGTCTAAATCACTTTTTAAGACCATATGAACTAAGTAAATGTTGGGACTGAGCCTGCCAGTGCATTTACATACAATATTATGAGAGGAACTACTGTGCTTACATTTTACAAGCTGTTACTATTTTGTAAAACTATTCTGAATAAGTCCTTAGATGACTAAAATGTTCAGCTTTTTAAAATATAATTAAACAGAATGTATCAATAACATTCAAGGATTTTCTTTTCCTTTTGTTTAAGACTGCAATAGAAAGAGCCTTTCATTCTAATTCTTTCAGTTGTTAAAATAATCCCCCTGTTTATAAAGCATTACTAGCAGATTAATTCTAAATGTCTTTAAAGGACCAAAACAAACAGTGCTGAAGTGAAAGGGAAAAAAATTCCCTCAGGAGCACAGTCATCGTCTGCATTCCCCTGACTTTATTGCTGGACACAGACCTTTTTTCAAGTATTCCAATGGTTTCTGCTATGGATGAATCACACTTCCACAGTTACAGCTCTAAGGCCTACGGTCAAAGCTTTAAATTATAGTATCTCCTGAAGAGATACTGTAATTTAAAACAAGTAGTATCTCAAATGTTATACTGATTTCCTCGATAAAGATCTTCTGCTTTATTTTTTCAGCATCCTGTCTAAAATCCATGCCTGCTCGATGTAATTAGTGATTTAATCAGAGAAGTAACATGACATAAAAGCCTATTTCATCTGTGACATATAAAAATTACCTTGTGATCTTGTAAAGTATAAATGCAATGGTTTACCAAACCATAAGTGACACAGTAGATTAATGCTTTACTATTAATGCATAATGTATTAATGCCCTCACCCCAGTAGTGTGAAGTCAAAGGCAACTCATGAGAAAGAACCAGAAGCCATTTAACACGAAGGTTATACATGTTGTCATCTAAAACAATGGACATATTAAAACCTGATAATGTTATTTGAAAAGCATACGCAGTAACCTGGGAGAAAACTTACTGACACTTCACAGAGATAGGCAGCTACAACCTAATTTAAAAATTTCTGGACATTAGCTTTCTGAGGTAGGAGGAGGGAAAAATCATTATGCAACCGCCTTTGCAGTTCATCTGTCTCTAGCCTTGAAAGAAATGCCACTAATATGTCAGTGTATTAATTGATTGGTGCTTCATAACTTGCATCAAACCCTTCATAACTTGCATCTGCTCACTGCCTTCATTATTGTAGCTGCATAATTAAAGGCCAAACAGTATAAAGGCTGTTGATAGCACGGAGAGATGTGTATGTCACACAGAGACAAGGTGGATGAGAGCCAGGTGACATTATGAAGTTTCATTATGAGGTGGTTTAAACCCAGCCAGTAACTTAGCACCATACAGCTGTTTGCTCACACCTCCTTTTCCCCCCTCCAGGTGGGATTGGGAAGAGAACTGAAAAAAGGTAGAACACATGGGTTTAGGTAAGAACAGGCCAATCACTAAAGTGCAATATAATAATACTAATAATGATGATGATGAGGGAACAAAGGGGAGAGTATATAAAACTAAAAGGGGAAAGGAAAAAAACTAAACCAAACCAAAACAAAACCAATAAGCACAAGTGGCGCACAGTACAATTGCTCACAACCTGTCATACCGGGCATGACGCACTGTGGTATGGAATACCCCTTTGGCTAGTTTGGGTCAGGTGTCCTGTCTTTGCTTCCTCTCAGCTTCTTGTGCCCCTCTTCACTGGCAGAGCATAAGAAAGTAAAAAGTCCTTGATCAGAGTAAGCATTACTCACCAACAACTGAAACATTGGTGTGTTATCAGCATTGTTCTCAGACTAAAGCCAAAACACAGCACTGCACCAGATTCCAGGAAGGAGAAAAAATAACAGTTACAGCTGAAACCAGGACATGAGATAAAATAAATAATTAGGGCATGATAGCTAAAATAATCCATCAGGAATTTAGCCTAGCCTTCTCAGTACTGCTTACTAGCATACCTGTCCTAATTTTTATTCAAAAGAAGTTCTCGATTTGTGGACCTGAATTCTAATAGTGCTTCTAAATCCTCACAATTGATTAGAACATGTTATAGAAAGCACTACATGGACTGCACAAACCATGGTCCCTATCCCACAGAGTAACTTATAATTTACAGATTAGACAGAATCCAACAGGCAGATGCAGACAGGATTGCATGAGAAACCATGATAATTTGTCTATGGACATCAGTGAGAGCCCTCAGCTCCCTGCTGTAATTACTGGTCATCTGCTATTGGCACCACTGCAACAGCCAGTGCTAACAAGGCAGCTGAAGGATAGCACTGATGCTGACCGAAACCATTTCTGTATAGAAGAATTCAAATTAAAGATGCACCCCCAAAAGCTACAGAGAAACCAAAAACCCCAGTCACTACAAAGAAAATAAATTATTTTTCATTGTAGCAGTTGCTCCCCATGTTTGCTGGCTGTTGCATGGTATTGGAAGCACAATGCTTGACATCATCTTTGGGAAATGCAGATTCATACCAAAACTCTGTGTCACTCCCCAGGTGACACTTTTTACATATGAACTTACTGAATGAAACCTGATGCTACAGTTGTTCAGCATTGGTCTTTTCTACTTCACACTGAAAGTCAAGACTAAAAAAGCACTCTGGAAATTACATTTCAGGTCTGTACTGGTCACACTGCAGAGCTGGGGGAACAAGCACAGGCCGTCTCAGAGTGTACAATATTTGTTTAGCTTCACAAAGCTTTTCACAAGCAACTTTCATTTTCCAGCTGGGTTTACAACCAAGAGCAAATCTGAGGACAGCACCAACACGTACACCACTGAACCATAGGGAAATTATTAGAAGAGCCAAAGCCAGTACAATAAGAAGCCATTCTGAAATGAAGTCACTAAACAGAGATTTTGTTTGAAACATTAACGATGCATGAGGATGTTGCTCTGGAAGTTTAATCTCAACAACAAAGTAAAGCTTTATTTCTGTATACCAAGTCCTAGAAACCTTAAACTGGCTGATATATTCAAAGTATGATTCCATTGTGATCCAGACCATGGTTTGCTTTTACTTCTTAAAATAAAACCAATACTTGATTAGTAGTCTGTAATACAAATCAGCTGAAGGAGTTTTAAGTTGCTGGGTTTTGTTTGTTTTTTGTTGTTCCCCCTCCACCTCCCCAAGTAGATATTAGTCATCCTTTTGCTAAAGTATCATCTCAAAGAAACAATGAAATATTCCAGGAGAAACCATAGGAAATCCCTTGCAGCCCCTCTTCAGCATAGTACTTGTAGTAACTGTTTTGTTGATGTGGAGTACATGCCTCAGTTCAAGGACTGTCTCTAATTTGGACTTTTACAACCAAAATTCTACAATCTGCCTACAGTGTGTTGGCAAAATGAGACATCTAAATGTACTTGGAAGTTATTTGGGGGAATATCCTAGTTGTAGTTTACAACTAGCACAAAAACTGGCCAAGTGCTGGCCAAAACTTTTATTGTAAGATAGTTAGGATCACTTTTCCCTATTGTTCTAGAAAAATTACAGAGGGCACCACTGTTCTTACCTTTCTGAGAAATGAGACACTGGAGGCCTAAGTCCGATTCTGGATATCATCCCCCCCCCCCCCCCTTTTTTTTTCCCCCTATTTTTAACTTGATTTCACTAGGCATGGAAAAATACTCTCAATCTTTACAGGCATTCAGCAACAACAACAACAAAAAGTATCAAACTACTTTCCAAAGCTTAAAAGCAACAACAAAAATCAATACTATGCAAACAAATCCACTCAGTAAAACTCTGCAATGCTCTTGAAACACCACAAAGGAGTTACTATAGTCAAGAAGAGACCCATTGCACACGGTGAAGACGCTGAGGAGCAGCAGATTTAGCACAGCCTGCTTTAAGGCAGGCTTGTAGTAAGTATCTCTAAAGAGGCTGACAAGAAAGCTGGAGGGGGCTTTTTACAGAGGCAGGCAGGGAAAGGACAAGCAAGAATGGCTTTAAAGTGACAAGATAAATTTAGATTAGATATTACGAAGAAATTCTTCACTGTGAGGGTGCTGAGACACTGGATCAGGTTACTCAGAGAAGCTCTGGCTGCCCTATCTCTGAAGTGTTCAAGGTCAGGCTGGATAGGGCTTTAAGTAACCAGGTCCAGTGGGAAGTATCCCTATCCATGGCAGGCGGATTGGAATTAGATGATCTTTAAGGTTCCTTCCAACCCAAACCGTTCCATGATACTGACTCAGAAGACTCCATCTCTCTCTCTGACCTACTGCAAAAACACCAGGATGCCCATATCATTATTTTAATCAATGTTTCTTTTCACTGGTTTCTCAAACAAAATTACAGCATCAGTTTGTTCTTCCTGAGCTGACAACATTCTGAATTTTACAACTGGTGGCTTTACATTAGTGCCTGTGAAAAAAAAATTGCCTTACTCATTAGTGCTTTTTGTTTAAAGTGAGTAATCCCATTCATCTTTCCCATCTGTTCAAGGATTTCTCTGAACACAAGAACACACGAGTACAATATGCTGTCTAATCGGTCTGAGGTCTGCTTCACAGTACAGTTGTGGGAACTTCCTGTGTGCCCACTACAAGGCAACTGTGAAAGCCATGACAAAGCAGTGAATCTAACGTTGACACCAGGGTTTGACAAACCTCAAGGTAGCAAATATCTTAGCCTCACAGGCAAAAACTTCATCAGTTTGTGGAATTCAGCTATGAAAAAAGGATATCTTCCAACATATATTTGCAAGTTACACCAGGAAAATAAACAGTATCCATGGGGTATAACTCCCTGTACAAACTGACCACTTGGCCAAAAATGTTCTTGAAGACAAACCAATGTTCCATTTTAAAATACACCTTTTTCTCAAAATACCCAGAATAGTAAAAGACCTTTTCTATTTTGCCACTTTTGAAGAAAATACTTTTCCAACACTTATTTGCTCCCACAGCCATAAAACCAAATACTCTTTGCATTTTTATACACATTTATGTCCTCAAACAGCCTAATGAGTGCCTACATGACATACCAAGTACCTGCTTTACAACTCCTTCTGAAGTCAACAGACACTCTTACACAAATGCTAGTGGCTGGTTACATGGATTTGTAATACTACAGCAGCTGCATGGAATTAAAAAAAAAATAAATAAAATTACTCACCGACAGACGAAGAAGAAAAACTGCTGAAGTGGGTTTATTTGTTGATTGGGGTTTTTCTGCTTAGGCAGATGTTTTTTATGGGAAGATAAGGTTTCTTGAGGTTACTGCCTTACAGCTACCATTTCCAGTGGCTAAACACCTCCATCCCAGGAGCTTGTCTGAATACTACTTGGGAAATGGTGTCCCTACCCATGGCAGGGGGGTTGAAACTATATAATCTTTAATGTCTTTTCCAACCCAAACCATTCTATGACTTACCTTCTATGAAGGTATGTTTTCATTCAAATGAGAATGAGGGACAAAGAGGAAGAAGTTTCTTCCTTAGGTAAGATGATACTAAGCCTAACCTACAACTTACAAAATCACCAAACTAAGTGCTGCTGCACTTGTTTTGGGTGATCTGCCCAACTCCAAATGCATCTTTGAATATTTGCTGACTCCAGGCCTTCAACTCACTGACAGCAGTAAAAGTATTAAGTGAACAGGTTCTTGGTGTCTACACTTCCCTGGTCCTTTTCTTTCTACAATAATTTCTATAAATAAAGATGAAATATGTATGAAGTCCAACAGTAGTTTTTTGTTACGTTGGGGGGGTGTTTATAAAATGGTGATTTTTGGTCTGTTTAAAAGATGCTCAAGGAGAAAGAACTTGATGTGAAGAGCTCACATCAGAAGGACAAACAGCTGACACAGCATTTATGTCCTAGCTCCTCTAGACATGGGAAAAAGAAAAACCTAGATTGAGGTGTAAGTCAGTGAAAGGAGTTTAGATACTCCGGTGATTTCCCCAAGCACCTTTGTATTAAACTACAATGATCTTCAGCCAGGGCCCTGACAGTGACTGCCAAATTTCACTCATTTCTGGGAAACTGGAGAAATTGTACCATGAACATGGAAACTATGGATAAATTCTCTATCCTGCTTGCATAATTCAAATTCTTTCTCAAGTAGCAGCTAAGAAATTTGTGTGTGAAAGCCTGAGCAAATGGGATTTACCTATTCAGCAGAAAAACCTGCTTTTCCCAGCTATATTAATTTAACTTATGAGTTCATGATTAATGAATTTTGAGTTCATTTAACTAAAATGACTGTAAAAGAAAGTGATCTCAGAAGGGAGATATCTCTTTTGGACAGGAATTTGAGATACTTAAGAGTTTGCAATATTAAGGTCATCCTAAAAAACAGGCAGCAGCTCTACATAACACAGTCTTTAACAAAATCCACAAGAAAACTGGGTGAGGGGGCAATCTACCTGAAACACTATGGAAAGAACTCTCTTTTTATCTTAAAAAAAAAGAACAAACCCAAACAACAAAACCAAACAAGTTGTATTAGCTTTATTCAATTAAACTAAATAAAAATACAGACCAAAGGATTGTATCAACCCAGAGACATCATAAACCTACACACAGCTGATCAGGCAAAGGCACATATTTGTAGCTTATTGGAACTCAAATGGAAAAGATCTAAACTGAATGACCAGTAATATGTTCTTGGTTTATTTAACTCACAAGATGAGTTAATGCCAGACCACTGTATGATTTATTTTGTGCTCATGACATCAGCTTTGGAAATACGATCCAAGCTCAAAAACTAAGACACATTATGGATAATATTCAAAACGCTATCTGGCATTGACTGAAATACATTATACACCAAGAAATACAGAAAAAAAGAAATTTTGTCTAATATATCTCTTCCATGGTACTTATCTAGACTATTTCTTCTGCATGCTCAAAATTTATCACCCCATGGTTTTGCTTGCAATAGAAAGCAAATGGTACAAGAATTTGGATTCCATTTCAAATTCAATAATTTAGTAACCAAATCTGCTCTGTACTTTCTTAATAATATGTACAACAAAACCAAAGGGCAGAACATGAGGTGGTTAACAATGAATTCACTGTATATAAAATAATTTACAGTGTTGCAATGCTTTTCAGGACGCATAGTTGTTCTTCTCTTGGTGAACAAAGGATACAGAGGCTGGTCCTCCCAAAATCCTGTAGTAGACTCATAAGTGAGAGCTGAAGATAAATAAACCCCTAATCAATCCCAAGACTTGCATCTGAAAACTGTTCCTATTGCTGTTGGGTGGAAAGTATGTAACCGTGAGATGAGGGACAGAGGTACAACAGAAGACCTGGTATGGGCTACACTGTTTTCCTTAAGCAAGCTGTAAATGCTACCAATGGGCATAGATAACTAATGGCAAGGGGGAAGTATGCACAGGTGAAATGAAGGATCATGAATCTTTAAAGCTATTTTAGTAATTACAGCAAGATTCTCCCTCCTAAAGGGAAATAAAAACATGTTGCGAATCAAGAAATTCTTACCAGTTTGTTTTCTTACTGGTAACAGTGTAAGTCACTTATCTAACTACAAGAAACAGCGCATGATGTCACATGCCATGATTCACGATTATTGCAACAAACGAATCATTAAAAGTTTTCCTTGTTTTTGTCACCATTATGACATCAACAGAGACAGGAGGAGACACTGATGGACAAATGATGTGCTTTGAACTTTCAAAAACACTTCAGTTTCCTTTTGTAAATCCTGATTTTTCTACTTGGATTGTCACAATACTTTCAAGTCATGGCCTATTATGCTACATCTCTACAAAAACATTATACTGCTGTACTACATTTTTGTCAGCAAAAAGAACATGCACTCAGTTCTTTCAAATTTATACAGCTGTTAACAGCAACAGTCATCTTTACAGGATGAAGACCAGACCAAATAATCAGACCAAATAATTCTTAACACAGACTACTATTAAGATGCTATGAACCTAGAAAAGCAAAGAAATAAGAGACAACATGCAGACATTTAGAACACCTTAGAATATTTAGAAATTTAAGAGAGAGGTTTGGAATCCTTCATACATAAACGTCTTCCAGGAAAGTCAATGCAAATTCTTCAACAGTGACCTTAGCACTGTGCTTTAGACAGCTATTTGCATGAGAATGATGGTAAAAAAGAAAACCCCACATCATAGTAATAGTACTTTTGTCTTACAATATTTTAAGCTTGCCTTTGTTACTGGACAGACTTGCTCTGCTTGTTGCTTCAGGTATTTCATGTGGACTTTTAACAACCCACTAAGGTCAATTTTGGTAAGTCATAATAACGTTAAAATGATGCCTAAAAATCCCTTATGAAGGCTGATATTCAAAAACATGAACCAAAACTGAGATAATTCTAATTCACTTATAAATGCAAAACTCCTGCAATTCCATATTAGAAGTTATGTAAATTTTTACATTATAGATGGACACACTTAGAGAGCTTCCAATCTACCTCACAAGTTTCGTTCTATTTTTAGACCTGGTGACTTGGTAAAACTATACTGGTAAAGAGACACTTTCTTATTTAGGCCCCAGCTCAAGATTGTCTTGTACATATAAATATATTTGTGCATACTTGACTGACTTCCAACCAAGCCCCATCCTGTTGACAAGCATATTAGATCTTTTGTTAGTTATCATGAGTTTCTGTACCTAGAGACACAAATCTTGTAGACAGATCATTAGGAAAACACAGTAGCCCAAACACAACCAGTACAGGTGTGTGCAGGACCATGAGGTCCCTTAGAAGCTTCACATTCTTTCTGTCCATACCAAACTTGGAATGCAGCATGGCACTGTCATCTTTTGGTCCACTATCTCACAGCCTATGTTCCAGATGGCACTGAGCAGTCACATCAGATGATCCATCAGATCAATGCACTGATCATTTAACTTACATGCGGGACATTCATTGCTTTGACTCAGCAAACAGGGTCCTTCTTCCACCAGGAACTTAGGCACACATCCCCAACAAGCAGTTTTTGCAACAAGACAGACCTGAGCCACTGTCTAGCCTCACAGGTGGCAAGATCTTGTTCTGTTGTGAGGAGAAACCTGAACTGGCCAGGTCCTCCATCCTTCAGAAACTAGAGCAAGGTTTGCAAATTGCTGACAAAGAATCAGTTAATCCCACCATATTTTATCCAGTTTCCACACCTTATCAGTCTGTGTGTGAGTGCCCTTCTACAGGGGCAAGGAAGTAACCATCTAACAGTATCATCTTACAGCACTGAAGAAAAATTAACTCCTCAGTGTGATGAGGATGTGAGGTTATTAAGTCCTCCAGTACATCTTCCAAGAAGTAACTGGGTCTAATGTCAAGCAGTTTAAATTTATGTGCTGTACGCATTGTGGAGACTTGATGGGTAGATGGGGCACTCAGGGACGTGATTTAGTGGGAGCCTTGGCAGTATTATGTTTATGGTTGGACTCAACAATCTTAAGCGTCTTTTCCTACCCAAATGATTCTATGATAACTATGTTAATGTATCTTAGCAGCCAACGTTTGAACATGGTTTAAACATGAAGATACACTATCTTCTTATGCTCTTGTTTACAATGTAAGAAAATGAAAAGCAATACATAATATAGTATACTTTCCTCCTTGAACATAATTAATGTTATGTTTGGAGCAGAAATAGGAAAAAGATTCATGCATCACTTGATCAACAATGCGAAGTATGTGTATCAATACCCACTTGAAGTATTTTTCCTAGGCTTAATTTCTACCCACCCTGTCATGATAATCCACTTATCTAGGTTTCTTTAATTCAGTGCTTCAGTAAACACTGTGAAATCTGAGTTTCCTACTAACCACAGAAATCTGCCTACAGCCACAGCTGACATGTCTTGTTTTCTACATTTTAGCATGTAACAAATGTGAGAAAGTCAAATCAAATTCCATGTTATCCACAGAACAACATCCTAAGAGGCTGTTCAGTGTAGGTTTGAGAATATAATCAATGAAACAATCTCCTTTATAAAGCAGACATTTGATTACACTAAGGAGCACTGTAGCTGTGCTGGGTGGCACATCCCCAACTGCTTCCATACACAGCCTGCACAGGAAAGACTGAAAATGTTCACATATGTGGTTCTACTCACTGCAGCAGAAAAACAAAAGCTGATAAAACAAACCCTTTGTTCACAACAAGAGAGCTGATGTCCTCTGCCAGTCCTTTCAATGTATTTGTTTATCACGTCATGAGGAAAACCCTCAAATCTTTACAGCAGTCGGGTACTTGGGAAAGTTCTACAAATTGCCATTGTCACCATGATACTAACTTTCAAATAATCAGTACATCAAATTAATTTCCTATCTTAGCGTTCAAAAATGAAACTCTTTAAAAATTCCAGATGGAAGGAGAACAACTCAGTTTTGTTATTATTTTCTAGAAGCATATAAATAATCAGATAGTTTAACAAAGTCAGGGAGTTCTACTGCAGGAACTTCAAAGGAGAGTAAATCCCCATACCCAGAGATTACTATGGCTTTGATGTTCCTAAAACAATCTGTATCTTTTCCTACAAGTTTAAAAGAACATATTTTAGAGAATAGGCATCCTTTGACAAATAGCAATCTTAAAAACAATTTACTGTATACGTATGTTATATAAATTGTGTGTGATTTTAATAGTGAAAACATTATTATTGTCAGTGCCATATTAAGTAAAAACAATATTTATAATAGAAACACACAAACTGAATTCGCAAATATTCTAGTTAATTGGTACAAGTTATCTTGTGTGACCTCTGATTTTCAAATTAGTTCCAGATGGGCACAGCCTGACAATTATGTGAAGAAAATGCTAATGGTGATATCAAAATGTAAAGCAGAGCTTTAGAAATGTGCTAATGTACAGCCTTGTATGATTTATTGATATTTTCCACCCATCTGTCATTCGGTATGTTTTACTTTACAGTGAGGGAAACTTGTAGAAATAAAACATCTCTACCTGCCTGGTTTGATACATTCTTTTTATTTATAATGCCAGAAAATTCTGTGAACTTTCAGAACCACATAAAGGACAACAAGGTGTTACCAGACACTATGTACTTAACTACTGAGGTGTTTGCATTAAAATATTGTCTTTTTCCCCCGTTTTCCAGGTCAATGCTCCCAAGAATTGTCCCATGCAATAGTGTTAAGTACACCCCTTGGAGACCATTCTGACCAAAAAAAGCAGATTGTGCTGTACCCACTTTCCTGAATAAAGCACTAGAAGCCTCCACTGTGCCATTGTGAGAATTGAAACACATGACAGTTACCTCCCTAGATGTTACAATAAGCACAGCCATTTTAAAATGACCATTAGACTGTTAAATTGGAAACTACATACCTCAGAAATTAAAAGGAAGATTGAAAATACAGAAATAGTGCTGCCACTGCTGTGCAGACTGTTATATCATTATATATATGCACTATTACACATATATATTTTACTTTTATATATTATTTTAAATAAATGTTATAAAGATATTTATCACAGACATATTAAAACATTATAATCCAAGGGGGAGGAGGAAGTGACAAAATTAATGCATTTTTTCAAGCAGCTTTAAGGCACAGCTATTAATCTATCTTTTATGTAATAAAGTTAAACTTAATAGCTGTGCTTTAAAAAAAAAGAATTTCCTATCATGTGTCACTAATAAAGCATTAGTCCAACAAAACAATCAAACCTGGGGATTTTTTTTCAACTCTTAATTTCTTTCTTATGCATCTATCACGAGCTTGAATAATAAGTAAACTAATTCCTGAATATCCAGTCCTAGTCAATGAAATTCCACAGATTTTCTTTGAAAGGTAATTGCTTTGTTGTGTTGAGCCATTTTTATGTACAGAAGACAAGAAAGCTGTGCTTAAGAGCAGTGAAGTTACACTTCTCTGAACTCACACCACAGAAGAGCAGCAGAGCAGCAGAAGTCCAGCTATGAATTTGGGTTAGATCTCAAAATAACTTAAAACCCTTTTCTTTAAAAAAAAATGCTGTAGATGTTTTATGCTGTTAATGTAATAGTTAAAGCCCTCAGCCTGGAATACCTGGACTAAATTCCTCCCAGGGAGGCCCTCACATCTATGTCATTTTTCTCACTGAGAGAAACTGCCCTGATTTTCCAACACAAGAATACACCAACGTACCCTCCTCTCTGCTTTGGAAGCCATGACATCGGACAGAAAAGAATTCAAAATGCAGCAAATATCAGAAAAGGAGCATCAGAGGAAAGAAATAGAAAATCTACATCTTTAGGAACCATATTTAAATTATCCTTAATTGATCTTTATTAAGCTAAATCTTCAAGACAAAGTTACTAAGAGAATCTATCTAATGACCTAAAACCTACCGCCAGGATGCTGGGAACTTAGTGACTTTGCCACCAAGTGTGTTATAAATGACTCACCAACCCAACCCACCAGTGACAGGTTTGACATCAAACTTTGATCTGTTTGCTACCTTTGAGCTGAGCTGAACAAATTTCCCAACATGAAATACTGTACATGCTGTGAAACTGAATATGGTTCAACTTACACCGCACACAAAATAATTTTCTGGGATGTCTCAGACTCTGAATTACTCTTACAGTCCTACCGATTTCTTTCAAAAGGAGGGACAGCCCCAAACCTGGATCTGTGACAAATCCCAGACAGACCAGCCTGGGCTCTGCTCTGCTTCCCTGCCCATGGCAGAACTACTGCCAACTGGCTAAATGGTGACAAACTCCAACAGATGTGTCTTCATAACCCATTCCTGATGATAAGAGCAGATAGCACTGTTGCGCTAGCCCCTTTAGTATGGTAGATTAAATGTATTGAGATGTGTTCATACTCTTGACCTCCTTACCCCAACAAATGAATGTCAAGCAGAATGACTTAATGTGCTGCCACAGCCCAGAGATAGATATGACTGTGTTGGTGCAGAGACAATGCTCCAGAGCTCTCAGCTAGTATATGAAGCACCAGCCTTTGCTTCAGGTTGAAGCGCTCTTTAAAATTCCATTTATAAACCTGAATGCCTGAAGTCCAGTTACTTAATTCTCCTTTTAATTTTTATGGAAATGTAAATATATACATACCTACTTTTTATTCACACTATTAAGGAGCTAACTTTCTACTGACTTGCCTAAAAGCTAAACCTGGTTATCCACCCAGTAATGCTGTGAACACTGCAACGACAACCACAGCCTTCTTCATCAATGTGCCCCAAGATGCTTTGCATCTTCTCTCCCAGTAAAGTGTAGTCTTTAGTTCTCTTTTCAAAATGAGCCCCATAGAAACATCAAATTTCATCACGCAAGTTGTCATTCTTTGACTGAAGTTGCAATATCAATTTTCCAATTTTACAGTCTACTGCCTCCCAAACATTATAATTTGTGGTACTCTTTAGCAAGCCAATTCCTGTATACATGCAACTTTCTTCATTCCACTAATACGCTGATACAAACTCCAAATTAAATACCTATTTTAGGATAAAATACAGTTTAAAATTCCAGTACCTGGGCAGTAAACCTTAAAACAGATGGCACTCCATCTTACAGTAAAACACTCCTTAGGGCTCTTTTTCTTCACCATTACTTCTTAAGCTCCATCAGACTTTAAATCCATGGGTTCTGACCACTGCCAAAGTAGTTTAATTTGATGTTTTCAGATTACCTAATCCATCTGTTATTTTTTTATTCTGCTTAAGTCTCATACTTTTATGATATTTAAACATGCATTTTCTTCATGCTCCATTACTGATCCCCAGATTTTATACAAGAAATTACATTTGACAATTAAGGTTAGATTCTAACTTTCCTGAAATACAGATGCTGCCTTGGAAAAAAGCAATCTTGTTATCACTTCATTTTAATCTGTCAGATGACAATTCTGATAAATAAATCAAAGTGAGTATACCGTGATCTACCTACAAACTAAGTTTCATATTCTGCCCTGACCAGTCTAGCCTTTGTATTTAACGTCAGTTTTAACTCTACAGGAACAGCCCCATTTTAACCAATCCCTGACACATTTCTTTATATTTGTTCAAATATCAATTTAATATATTTAGGTCTTATTTTTTTCATCAAGTTGTTGAGTGTTTTTTTTTAACTGACAAAGTCATCTTATTTCACCTCTCTGCAAAACCTGAAGAACAAATTCCACCTGGTGGTTTGGTTTTGCTTTTATAGAAGCATCATTTTCCCCTGCTCTCTGGCTCATTTTTAGCTTAATGTCTCCTCATCTTTCCTCTCATGACAAATTCCCATGTCTAAAGAAATCTCTGGGCTTTCACCAGTGAAATTACACTAGGATTTTATACCTCCTCATAGAATGTCTCTCATACATCCCTCAGCACAGATACTTGCATTACCAGAACAAATCCCCAGTGAACTCCTTCCCCCTTCCTTCTCTTGTCCTCCAGACTACATGAGAAAAATCAGGAACAAGAAAAAAGAGTAAGGAAACCTGTTGAAGTGCCTTTATTTGTGTTAATGAAATCAACAACTGCTATCATGATGTTTCTTTCCTGCCTTTTTCAGCTTTCTCCAACTCGTACTTCTCCAAAGACCCATTTCTACCTCATTTTTCTAAGAGATGTATTGCCTTTGTCAACATGTTTGAGCTAAGAACGGCGTTAAGCATTTTGAAATGCCTATGCATAAGGATGATGACACCATAACACATGAGACTTTTTGTTTTTTAGAAGTAAACTCCAGAATGCCTGTAAAGGGTGGGCTTCCCTCCAAAGACGCTTACCACCCAACAGTCTAAGTTATTTTCCTGTAAAAACTTGAAATAAGCTGAACACTGCACAAGTTACAACGCATACCCAAATTAATAGCTTTGCACAATGTTCAAGAAATGTACCAACTGCAATCCTTAACAAACTTGTTAATAAAAAGCATTTTGCACCACTCCCCATGTCTCCCTGCCCCCCACTTGAGCGTTATTGCAAAGATCTTATTTTTGCTCAAGCCCCCAGAGGCCCAAATGTCTCTCTCGAACATTTCATAGCACATAAGCAGTGAAATTACTGCTTATTTCCTTCCCTTGTTTCTAACTTATGGTTCCCTAACATTTGCAATCGAGTCTCCTGTTCATTTCCTCCTCTTTTTATCCCCAAACACTGAGCATCCTGATGTCTGAGGAGCAATGAACTTATTTCCCAAATTCACAATGCTATTATAAAGAATGCAATTATTTCTAGAACTGCAGTTGGCTACCTATTTATTTTCTTCCTTTGTGATCTGCACTCAGTCAAAATTCTTTCATCCTATAACTAATTATTTATCTAATTAAGAAGTTTTACTCCCTCCCATAATTATTAGCCATGCAGTTATTACACAGTCCTGTAATAATTTTGTAACATGCAGGTAAACTATGTAAAGGACTTGCCAGATGCAGATATTTCAATAGGTTTGGGTCCTTTTTACAACCCCCATCTCATTTGTTTCAAATACTGTTATCTTCAGAAATTCAGATTTAACAATGTCTTTTGATGCTTGTCCTTAGAAAGACAGACAAAATTTTTTAAATGTTGCTAAAAACATGTTCTACCTTCTCTGAAAAAATGTCACTATTATTAAAAGGTCTGACACTTTTCTTTGCCAATTTGTTTATGGATGTAAAATATAATCTCTTTTAAACTCCCTCTTTGCTTGTATCTTGTAGCTTTATCTTTCCTACCATCTGGCCTGCTAGTTACTCTCCACCCATGCCAGATTTCTGTTCTTCTGTACCTGGATGATGGGTTTGGATTAAAAATCTGTCAGTTGCATAAAAACAAATAGAAGCAAGGAGGGGAGAAAAGCCCTGGAAGATTTTTTGAGTGTTTTGGGTTTGTTTTTTCTTTTTTGTTTATTTTTTCTTCTTAAGGGTTTGGTTATGTAACTTCTCTAAATTATCACATGCACTTTCTTATGAATTTACTTGAATCCTTTTCCTAAATGGTAAACAAGCATTAGACACTCATGCACCTCTGACAAAACCCTTTGTGTTGTGCATGGGAGTTTTGTTTGTTGGGGTTTGCTTTTGTTGAAGTTTTTAATAGACGCACCATCTTATCCCTTTGTACAACAGAGGACTAAAACACCCCATGTGCTTTAAGTTTGCCATCCAGTCTCCAACCTGTGCCTTTGACAGACAGGTAGCAGAAGCCATAGAGCAGAGTTAATTCATTTCAGCCTAGTGATTTGTCTTCAAAATACTAGATGGTATGTTTCAGATGACAATAAGGAAATTTCTGTTTCATAACGCTGAGTCAGTCACCAATATGTGATAGTTTGATTGTTTTTTTTTTTTTCTTTATAGTAATTTTAGGATGTTTCATTACAGAAACTCACTTTAAAAAAATCCTGACCTTTTCCTCAAAGGGATACAGGCTAATTGAAATTTTTGGGCTCAAACCCCAAATTCAAGTTCCTCGATGATTTGACCACATTAGATTTCTTAAGATTCATTTTCCCAACAAATGAACAACAGTAACAGGGAAATACTAACAAAATACCTATCTGCAGCTCCTCATGGAACCCCAGTATAAAACTGCTATTCAAATAGAGTAGTAGGCGTATTGCACTTCAGATCTGTATTTTTGCACTACTCTTTTTCAAATAAGAAATTGCTTCTCTTCCTCAGCCTTTGCTTATCTCCTCAATCAACAGCCGCAAAAAAAAAAAATAAAAAGGAAAATACAGAAACCAGCTTGCAACTCAGAAATAACACTCATTTCATCAGCTCTGACTACTACACATTTATCTCCCTTCTTTTCTACTATCCATTTTTTAAGCATTCTTGTTCATCTCAACTAAATCTCTCTTGTGAGATGCTGGCTGACCTGAAGACAGAAGATGCTATGGAAAGGAATGTTGTAATCCACAGCCATGCGGATCATGACCTCCCCAAGCACAAGTCATTGTAAATCCCCTCTTTCACAGTGATTCTCTTCAACTCAGAGCTACTGCTCCTGTGAGCAATCTCCTTGTCTTGCATCTCACGATAACGAAATTTTCCCATCACAAGACTGCAGTTCCTTATCTGCCAGGCAGTGTCAGAAGCTGAGGCATTTAGTTTTACATACAAGGTTTCCCTGGAACAACCAAAACACTCTAGTGAGTAACATGTATGTGCTCCTCCAACAATTTCTTCAGAATAAAACAAAGGTTAACAAAGGTTTCCAAACATTTCTACCACAGCTATTTAAAACTAAGAATATTTTCAACAGAAATTTCACCCACTATTTTAACAAAATTGGTGTATTATCTGACCAATCATTAATACTCTTCCTCAGAGTCTTCCTTCTATAGACATTTGAAAAATACCTAACACCTACTTACCCCAGACAACTGAAAATCAAGTTTTTTGTATGCTATCTCATAATATGAATGCTTTTTCTCAAGGCCCAAGTTGTCAGCTTTATGAATACTTCAAGTTATCGGTAGTAGACAAGACTTACAAAAGCTTTTACAGTGGATTTTTAGAAGGATGGAAAATCATGCTTCTGTGTCAGCTGCTGGGCAGGCAAGTACCTTATCAGATGGATGAATATGCTTTTGCTATCTCTATTAACTCTCCAACTCCCCCATGACACATTAAAAGGACTAGTTCTAGTGCCAGTTTTTTGATTCTAACAGAAAAATAATTATTGTCTGAGAAAATTAAATCTTCCATGCTGAGACCCTGAAAAGTTGCAAAGCTGATCACTTGCGAACTACAACCCCTGCATGTGAGTCAATTTGTTCTTACACTGAAGAAGTTCGGAGTACAACCTCTAAAATTACCATTGCTGGGAAGGACATTGAAAGTATTAAGGCTAATTAAACAATAGACTTTCTGGCAATGTGAAAATAACATCTCCAGGACTGCCAATGATACTGGGTTTTAAATGTAAACAATCTGTAGTATAGATTTTCTAAAGAGAACGATACAAGAAGCAGCTTCTGAAAAGTCTT
The DNA here is from genome assembly GCF_033815535.1 of Pezoporus flaviventris. Taxonomy (NCBI): domain Eukaryota; kingdom Metazoa; phylum Chordata; class Aves; order Psittaciformes; family Psittacidae; genus Pezoporus; species Pezoporus flaviventris. The sequence goes on from NW_026892561.1 coordinate 32,133,995, forward strand.
TTTGGTAACACAAAGTCTCCTATAACATGAATCTCCAGATACATCTGCTCTGATGTCTTTTGCTGCAGCACACCTCCTCTTAATACTTTTAATTGTTACCTTTCCCTTCCAAACACAAGATCCCTTCTACTTTCCTTAAAGATATACTTGTCCTTTTGAAAAAAGGTGAAGAAATCTTAAAGACATGAAAGACAGTTTGGCAACTAAATAACTCCCCCACCTGCACAGCCTTCACTCTGCCCCTCCTACTCACTCATCCGCATTGTGCTCAGTTGGAAATTTATTCCCAGTAAAATTTAAAGCAAGTACAGAAGAACTAGGATTGAAAATAGGCAGGAGTATTTTAGTATCCAGATTGTAGGAACAGATTTTCCCACAATGTGAACAATAAAGTCATGGAACTTCTTCAGATAAATCTTCATTTGAGGGATGCTCACTTTACAACGGTCTAAAACACACCCGAGTCATGTATCAGCAAGATTTCCCCCAAACCTTTGAACAGATGATCATGTTTACAGCTCAAATAGAAGCAAACTCAAAACTTTCAAGGTGGGATTTGATTACTGCCTACTGATTACATAGGGAAAGACACAGATATCATCAGTCAGGCTATAAGCAGGAAGCAACAGACCTCATCTTGGCAGATACTTTGTTGTTTTGTTTGGGGTTTTGGGTTCTCTTTTTAATACCTACATGATGCCAGTGAAGAATGGGAAATAAATAAATAAATGAATAAATAAATCAGTTGCATGTACACTTCATCGCCTAAATCTGATGCTTTTTAACCATGAAGATTAGCAACATAGTCCCAGCACTGATATATATATTGTCTTGCAAAGACAAAATAATCTTGTTCTGCAATGTGCTGTTAAAAACTAGTTTGCACACTGCCCATCTTCTTCTAAAAGTCAATGCCATTGTAGCTTTAAAAATCCTCTGCAAAGACCTGAATTTTCCTGCTTGCCTCCTGTTGCTGAGTAAAGGATTAGTCCAGTAATAGAGGATAAGTGATTTTGTATCCAGGATTTAGGAAGGCTAAGGAGAACGAGCTGTAAAGCAGCACAACCCTACTAAATTAAGTACCCCAGAGCTGTTTCTCAAGACCACATTTAAGGACAGACATCCCTGCTTCCTAAGTTGGGATCCAGCCCTTCAGCCTGGCCAAAAAGCAGTGAAGCAAGCAGGAAGGGGACAGAATTGCAGGGCCAAACAATGCCTGAAAGATTTCTCCACCCTTCAGGAACAGAAGCTAAAAACTGTCAACACAGCAAAAATCTTTTCAAGATATTTTAACAAACAAAGATTTGTGCTATTATAATACTGAAAAACTTTTGAGCACAGTATTTTTAAACCTACAGCATAGGACCATAGAATGGTTATGGTTGGAAAGGATCTTAAGATCATCTAGTTCCAACCCCCCCTGCCATGGGCAGGGACATCTCACACACTAAACCATGTCACCTAACACTCTGTCCAATCTGGACTTGAACACCGCCAGGGATGGAGCATTCACAACCTCCCTGGGCAACCCATTCCAGTGCTTCTCCACCCTCACAGGAAAAAACTTCTTCCTTATATCTTACCTGAACTTTCCCTGTTTAAATTTAAACCCATTACCCCTTGTCCTATTACTACAGTCCCTGATGAAGAGTCCCCATCCAGCATCACTATAGGTCCCCTTCAGATGCTGGAAGGCTGCTATGAAGTCTCCACACAGCTTTCTCTGCTCCAGGCTGAACAGTCCCAACTTCCTCAGCCTGTCTTCATACAGGAGGTGCTCCAGTCCCCTGATCATCCTTGTGGCCCTCCTCTGGACTTGTTCCAACACTTCCATGTCTTTTTTATGTTGAGGACACCAGACCTGCACACAATACTCCAGGTGAGGTCTCATGAAAGCGGAGGGGCAGGATCACCTCCTTCGACCTGCTGGTCACGCTCCTTTTGATGCAGCCCAGGATATGGTTGGCTTTCTGGGCTGTGAGCGCACACTGAAGCAGGCTCACGTTCATTTTCACATCAGCCAATACTCCTAAGTTCTTCTCCACAGGGCTGCTCTGAATCTCTTCTCCACCCAACCTGTAGCTGTGCCTGGGATTGCTCCGACCCAGGTGTAGGACCTTGCACTTGGCATGGTTAAACTTCATAAGGCTGGCATCAGCCCACCTCACAAGCGTGTCAAGGTCCCTCTGGATGGCATTCCTTATGCTTAGTGAAGCCATGCTGGCTGTCACCAACCGCCTCTTGTTTTTCATGTGCCCAGCATGGTTTCCAGAAGAATCTGCTCCAAGATTTTGCCAGGCACAGAGGTGAGACTGACTGGTCTGTAATTCCCTGGGTCATCCATTTTCCCTTTCTTGAAAATGGGGGTTATATTTCCCTTTTTCCAGTCATCGGGAACTTCACCTGACTGCCATGATTTCTCAAATATGATGGCCAGTGGCTTAGCAACTTCATTTGCCAGCTCCTTCAGGACCCGCAGATGGATTTTATCTGGTCCCATGGACTTATGCATATTCAGGTTCTTAAGATGATCTCAAATTGATCCTCTACTACTTTCTCACAATCCCTGCATCTGCCTTCTAAATGGCTAGATCACTTGCCAGTGAAGACTGAGGCAAAGAAGCTATTGAGAACATCAGCCTTCCCCAAATCCAGGGTAGCCAGTTCTCCTGCTTCCTTCCAGAGAAGGATATTCCACGAGGGCTACAAAAAGGGAAAGAAATGTTTTGACATATACTACTCAAGTGTGAAAGTAACCTTTAGCTTTAATGGTTTATTCAGGAACTATCCTGAAGTTTTTAATTAGCTAATGCTTCACTAAGATCTGCAGTCCCCCAAAGAACATAATAGTTCCATAAAATGGCTCTGTTTTAATTTCTGTAGTTTTAATGTAGCACGCAATCTCCTATCCTATATCCCAACTGTAATTAGCATAGCTATTTACTGAATCGTAGTTGCAGTTGCTATAATAAGTACATTTAGTGTATTCCTAAGTACATTACTGGTATTACAGAATTTATTATGAAGACAGAGTAAGGAAAACAGGGTGCCAAAGCCATTTCTACTCAAGGGACTGGCAGAGGAAGGTGAGGGGATGGGAAAGTTGTTCTTATGGAAATAGCAGATTTCTTCAATGAATTAGGTGATTTGCAGAGTCCCAAGTGTTTATGAAATTGTTACATAAAAATGTACTTATCGGAGGGGTAAAAAAAAACCAAACAAACACACAAAAAAACCCAAACCTCCTCAAACAACTGGTAGAACACAAATTTAAAACAACTGTCCTGAAAGTGAAGAAAAAATCTTTAAAACACATCAATAATATTATTTCCTGACAGAGCCTATAAAGTCCAAAACCTATTAAAAATGGTTTTCACATCTTTTGAGATCTGATAATAAATTCCAAAGATATGAAATCTGTTTTTAATAGGCTTTGGATATTAGCAGTAATATTTCCTTATAGTAAGGATATAGATATAGATGCTGAATTTACAGATCGCAAACAATTTTAGAATGAGCCTACAAGGACCAGCTCTCCTCACCCAGATCTGTGCAACAGATGAATCAAGTGAACGCTCTAAATTTATCTTGCACTGATAAATATTAATTGGTGTCAAAGGTCACTTAGATGTACAGCGGAATACTAACCCTCCTTCCTTGCAGCTATATCATACAAACTACCCCAGAGAGAAACAAGTATATCAATCTAGCTATACTTTGTTAAATGAAAGTAAAAACAAAATTAGAAATATAGCAGGTAGTGCTACAGTATCTTGGCCCTCCTATCATCATATTCATGAATTACAGATACTCAGTTGTACACCTCTGAACTTGCTTTTTCTTCAAACATAAAGCAACTTTAAGACAGTACCATGGCAAGAACATGAACTTAATAGCTAAGTGTTTCAGTAAATACAAGTAACCAAATCATGCCAACACAGATTCAGCTTCAAGTCACCAGTACTGAAAGACACATCTTCTGGTGAAGGAAAATCTCCAGAATAATTTCCAAGAAAGAATAAACAAACAAACAAACCGAAAGCAAAACAAAACCAAACCAGCAAACACAACATACCACACAAAAAAGACAAAGAAAGACCCACAGACCTGCTGCAGCAACCTCTCCTCCAGTCTCACCAGTTGGAGGAAAATCCTGGCTGACCTGGACACCTGCAGTTACCCAAAACCAACTCCTGCTACGTGGTAAACCCAATGCTATTTGCTCTAAAGCCAAGAGAAAAACAGCAACAGTAGCTTCATGACACCATGTCACTGCTTCCTTAGGGGAGTACTTAGCAGTGGCAAAAGCAGGCACTTCTGGACAGTGTGATGAAAAAACCTTGCAAATCCATGAAACAAGATTTCTATTGAGCAAGGAATATGAAAAGGACCTCATTCAGGAGCAAACTAGAAATGGTAGTGCTGCACTTCATGACATGAGCAAGGGTATCTCTTTCCAAGGGTATTTTTAAATAGTACTTGCACGGCTAGTTGGATGTACTCAAAAGCATCCTGCTTCATTCACACACCTGCCCACTCTGCCCTCTGCAGTCACAGCGATGTGGATCACAATCTATTCCATAAATTAGCATTTTAATTTATTTTAAATGAAGCATGGCGAAGAGAAAGATGAGCAAAGTCAAGAAACTACTAACAAGCTTGGCCAACTTTTCAATACCCCATGCTCCAAAGCAAGATTTTGAAGCAAGACAGCCTTCTTCTGTAGGGAAAAGTTCCTGAAAGGAAAGGGGGTGGGGGAGAATCTTTCTCCCATTGCCTCTCTCCCTTTGCTTTCCAAAACAAGAAGCCTCACTTTTACTAATCAGTAATTAAAGCGTGCACAGCAATGTTATCATTAAGTCTATGTGTATATGATAAAAATAATTGCTTGCTACTCCATGATGCACAGTTGTCCTGTGCTCTAACTTGGAAGTAACAAGTAAGACAACTTAATTTCAACAGAAGATGCTCACATGAAGCTTGCCTCTCTAATAACTTAGTGGGAAAAACAAAATAGCATTTTAGTTCAGCATTACCACACTGAATAGAGTATCTGTTTTCATTAACAAGTCACACAGAAATATTCCAGACCAGTAGCAGTTACCTGTACGTTGCTTTCATCTCACCAACAGTAAATCCATTTCTTAGTCCTATGGGGATCTCTATCAGAAACTGTTGGTCCAGCTCAGCTTTCTTTTTCTGTACCGCAGAACAGCAGAACCCTAAAAGCAAATGGCAGCTCATGTCTTAAGTAAATCTTGCCCTTATCTCCAGATGGCAAGAGTAGACCTGGCTCATCATCTGCACTACATTCATTATAGTCCCTTTCTGTTTATTATTGTAAAACATTTTTAATAGGAGGGAGGGGGAGTGAGGAAGATTATTACCGTATTATGTTGACTCTGTATCAAATTCTTATGCAAGCAGCCTTTTTCAAGAACCAGGTGAAGTTATGCTTCATTGGAGAATCCTTTGGGTATAATGCATGGTTAAAACTATGAAATGGGGCAGCAAGTTGTGACATTTAGAGTTAAGATGCTGAACTGATTAAACACCGATTTTTTCAAAGTGTCAGACATACAAGATTTACTAATTTTCTCATCTAGTATGTCAATAATTCTAATTGATGAGCCATCATTAAGCTCATTATCAAAATTGAGATGCAAGTTGATGTGGAAACATTAAAGATTATATAGAGCTTTTGAAATTATTAAAGAAAAAATTCTATCAAATGCAAATATTTAAAAGTTTAGCATTGAAGAAACAATGTGACTGAAGAACTGAAGCATATAAAATGTGAGACATCAAATGCATAAATTCTTAATCTCTTTAAACTATTAGAAGTATCTAATACATCCCAAAAATCTGTTACTTCTCACACGTGCTCTGGAGCATTTCTAATGCAAGTTACAATTTTGTGATTGATTTTTAATGCAAAAGTTTATTTTTCCACTCAATCTATTTGGGGGATTCCCATAAAGTCACAGTAACCCAGTGACCGTTTAAGTTCTGGGGCATGAAACATTCACAGCTAAATGCAAACTACATTGGTTTTGCTACTACTACAATAATGTAAGTGCCAGTTATCCCTGACATCTGGATTGTACTAGCACAGCTACTGAACCTGAAAATTGTGCTGATATCTGGGATCCTACAATGTTATCTTATGCCTTCACTGGAAAAGACCGGATCTGCTTGTTGCCAAGCAAGCATATTAACTCTTGCAGTAACTCAGCCCCAGGATGGGATAACTATGGATGTGTCAATTCTATAACCTTCCCACATACCCACCGAAGTGCAGCACTGGGAAAGGCAGAAGTCAAAGATAGCCATTTTGACCTGCCATGAATCTATGGTCTTTCAGATGTGTTTTCCATTATTCCTGAACGCATGCTGCCTTTGCCTGGAAGACTAAACAGTTCTGCAACTCTGTTGCTTTTTAGCTGTGGCATGTTGGCAGCTTTTAAAGAGAGACCATCATTGTGCCACATATTCCTGTAAGACCACTTGCTGATTCAGCAGAACACCACTATCTGGGAGCTTTAGAGTTGAACACCACCTTTCATATGGGCCAAATCATGAAAGCTCTCCAAAAAGTAAATCACAAAGCTATAAACTACAAGCAAACACACACACAAAAAAAACCCTGTAATAGTCTATAGCTGCAGTTCCCCTTCATGTCTCTTACTTCTGCCAAAAAGTGTTTCATGAATTGGAGTATTTTATCCATTTGTGCTGAAAACAGCACAATGCCCTATATTAAATAGTAAGCAGGAATTCTCATGCTATCCAGCACGAAGCATGTCCTAACTTGTTATTACACACAGCAATAGTCTACAGCAATTCTTCCAGATCTAGATACACAGCTGCTTTCTCAGCTCTCATTTTACATTAAAGGGTCACTGAATCATTGATTCTCCATCATTCAGGTATCAGTCTGCAGGAAGGGATACATCACAGGGCTACCATGCTCCACAAAGAAGCCTTGCACAGGAGTGTGCAGTGTGTCCAGCCATCTGCAGGAACCCATGCTCTGCATGCTGCACTTTCTATAGGTGTCAGTTCCTTTCCTTTCTGTTGCATTCAACTAGTAAGAAATCAGCAAATGCCTTGAGACAACTTGCTTGGAGAAATATTCATTACTAATTTTGTCTTTGATGACTATAATTTTAAGAGTCCATACTCCTTCTTATAGCATCTGAAATTCTGATTTATTTTATCCTTAGCCTGGAACAGGAAGGTTTTTGTCTCTACAAACCTTTGCTTGTCACTCATTTCCCTGATGCTGCAGCCAGGCCAGCATCAGTCATGCCATCTGCCACAATGCCACAGCAGCAGCACCTTTACATTCAGACTGTGTTTACTTCTCTGTTAAAGGTGTGAGTTTCTGATAAGAGCAATCTCTTGACTAAAGCTCAAAATACCAACCCTGACTTCCTTCCTCAGTGTCTCAGGTAGTGGATGGAGACAAACTGAATAAAACATTCTATTCTGCAGTCGCTGCTTTTGTCATCTGCATGAAAACTCTATGGAGCTATTTTTGTAAGAACTAAGTAATACACCATTTCCCTCCCTCCCTTAAGAACTTCTTCTGAAATCGGATTCTATACTGGCAGGGCAGTCAAATTAAGATTTTCCTAAATAGTCCACACATTGTATGATTTTATAATACAGAATCATAAAACCCGATAGAGAATCATGTTTTCACCAAAACATTTTTCCTACCAAGCCTCAAAGAATTTACAAGCCCCAGTATGTGATTGCAGAAACAGAGAAGTACACAGAATGCACTGGTTTTCACAGTTTGAGTTTAATAACAAAGTATTTCTTGGTAAATTATCCATGCTGAAAAAAGTTTTCTCATTTAAATAGTCAAAAGGTGAAGAGATTCAGAAGTACAAAGAGTTTAGTACTTAATTCAAAATTGCTTTTCTCATTAGTCACTGGGTGTGAAGAGAATCAGTTTCTCAGCTCTCACAACTCTACAGACCAATTGAGCTACTGACTTAACAATGAAGGTATAGACATATTAATAGCTCTTTTCAGAAAAGAAAATTGATAATGATAAAAAATACTGAAGTAGCTCCTTTTAGCTAGTGTCTTGCTGACAGGCCTCCCTTTACTATTGCAGCTGAGAAGGTTTTCTCATGAGCCAGACTCTTAAGCGCCACATTAAAGAAGGGAGAATGACATTTCAGGAGTTGGCACCAGTTTGCATAGACAAAACTATAGGTTCAGCAAGACTGAATGTACTTTACATGGATATTTGCAGATACTGCCTGCTACAATTGTCAGGAATTACTGAAAGCCTTTATGACAATGCATGTTGGGCATTTCTCAGTATCTTCTTCTGTTTCAAAGCTTTGTATAATAGACCAGCAGCAACATATAGAAATAGCAACGTTTTCATACAGTGTGACAGCTTTTTAGTAATTTATGGCTACTTATGCCTTCCTAGCATATAACAGGCTAGGATTTTTTCTTTTTTCCCATTATTATTTGAACAGTTAATCTTAGTACCACAAACTGTGAAATCTGCAGAGCACAATTCACATTTTGTTCTGGCATTTCTTCCAAACATCCTCCAGATTCAGGAAGAGCCTGTCTTCAGAAGGCTGAGCCACCATGAAGGGCAGGTTCTGATCACAGATCTGCCTCTGCTGATCTTTCTGCAGCTAACTGCCATAGATCAGCCACCCTGTATTGTCTCATGAGGAAATTTACACCTGTGCACCGCATTTCCAGCCCACAGGTGCCTTCCCATCCCCCTGCTGCTCACCTGCCTCCAAACAGAAAGCTCACATCAGCACGAATAAGAAAGCACAGAAAAAAATAAAAAGTAATCCCCTGCCTTATACTGACCCTTCTGACACAGTATGCAAATTCTTCTCATTTTTCCAGTGTCTTTTTTTTCCTGAGCAGCCAAGTTATATCCATTCCTGTCAGCATAAGAAAGCCTCACATTTTATGATTTTTTAAAATAAAACACACTCTAACCAGCTGACAGTGTAAATTTCAAAGTGACAGTAAACACTTCTAGCATTTAAAACCCACTGTTCTTGAAAGTCATTCGTTTTGTGGAAGCAAATGAAAGCAGATTTACTTGCTGTGTAATTCCACACAGTTTTCACATCCTCTGTGGGTTTTGTAAGTTCCTTTAGTTATGAAACTCAGACTTGAGTTTTCTCAGAGCCTACCTATGTTAAAGAGAATTTTTCCAATTACTTAAATAGGCAGTGGATTAGGTTCCACATGAGACATACATTAACAGAGCCTGATTAACAGCAGTACTGCACTTGAACCTGGTCTTGTGCTGGTGTCGATACTTCATAGGCAGGAGCTCTTCAGCAAGAAGCACAGCTGCTAAAGAGGGCAAAAATAAACAGCAATTTCCCCCACAATATAACCTGTGAGGAAAAATAAATAAATAAAAGGAATCATGGAAAAGATCAGCTTTCCGTGAATTCATTCAGTCTGCACTGCAACACACAGAGGAAAAACCGACTGAGAATATAAGCTCTTTATCAATTCACCTTTGAACATTTGCTGCCCTAAAATAGATTACTACTGTTTTATGGGGAAATATGGATACGCCTGGTTGGAAGAAATATATATTACAAAGGTAATTTAATTCATTTAGTGATATAAAATATCTTTTTTTTTTAACTTCAGGAATGAAACTTAGATTTAAAAAATAATTTAAGATGCTAGTCTATTTTAACAATAAATGTTATAGCCAGCATCTGAGAAGCTGCTCATCCCACCACACTGTCAGGCTCCAATCTGGCAGAGGTCTATAAATGTACTTGTGTGCACTATGAGTAATATCACTGATTCACAGGGGTGGCTCAGACAATATTGCTAAACAGATGCACAGATTTGGGGCCTTAAAATACACGTCCCTCTGGTAGCTCAGAGACAGTTTGAGCTTCTCCATATTTCAAAATTTGAGTGTTCCTGGCTGGCTTAAAAATTGCAGTGACAACTTTGCTAACATCAGTGAAATGCATGAGGAAAACGTGTACATAAGCCCCAGTTGGGCAAGGGGTATAAGAGCACAGACCTGGAATAAAAACATTAACCGAGGAGTCAGCCACATGGGACCATCATGTCCCTTTCCACTGCACAAAGAGCTCTATTACAGTCCTCCCCTTGCTAAGACCATCAGGATCACCCAGAGGAGGTCATAAAGGTGCTCAGAGGGCTGAAGAACCTCTCCTATGGAGACAAACTTAGAGTTGGGCTTGTTCAGCCTGGAGAAGAGGAAGCTCCAGGGAGACCATAGAGCAGCCTCCCAGTACCCTAAAGGGGCTGAAAAGAAATCTGAAGAGGTGATTTTTACAAGGTTAGGTAGGGACAGAACAAGAATGAATGGCTTTAAACTGACAAAGAGAACAATTCAATCAGATATTAGGAAGAAGATCTTTCCTGTGAGGGTAGTGAGGCACTGGCACAGTTTTCCTGGAGAAGCTGTGGCTGCCCCATCCCTGGAAACATTCAAGGCCAGTTGGATGGGGCTTCGAGCACCCTGGTCTAGTGGAAGGTGTCCCTGCCCTTGGTAGGGGGGGTGAACTAGATGAGGTTTAAGGTCTCATCCAACCAAAACCATTCTATGATTCTATGAGTTGGTAAAAATAAAAAATAACCAATATTCTCCCTCCTCACAGGCTTTGTTATCCTGAAGAGACCAGTTCAATGCTCCCAGCACAGTGTCTTCATCAGGTCTTACAGCCTCCTAAACTCCTCTTTGAGTCAGAGCCTCTGAAACCTTTCACTGAAGACAGAACAAATACTTAATGGTAAAATGTTTGCACAACAAGAACATTTCCATGAAGAGTATTACAAGAAGCCATTTTTTGTTCCACAGACCATCACTACTTGACATGCATTACAGATGATAATGTTTACTAAAACGCTATTTCCATGACACTAGTGTTTAGCTCCTTTTCCCATGCTTGCCTGCACATGTAGTTAACCTCACCCAGTGATAACAACTGCTTTTAAAGAAATAACTTTCTGTATTATTTGTATATTGCATCATTTGCAGTCATGAGGGAGATCATAATCCTGGAATTGTTGAAATTACTTTAGTTTTTTTCTGAAAAATTTCAGGTTCAAGTTATTTGCAAAAGGAACCAAACAGAAATAGTGACTGATTAATGCAAGCCTTTGAGGTAAGTAAACAGAACAAATTACGTATCTCCCCACGCCTGTGGATTCAGATTTTTACTTGATTTGCTTCACTAAATAGTTTTCCCTGTAACAAACAGCAAATAGCCAAGTTCACTTACAGGGAGAATTTCAATATATGTGTTTGCTGGAGAGTGTAATCACATCAGAGTCTGAACTACATGAAAGCGAATATTTCTGTGGGTCACAGACCATTCTGCAGCTGTGTTACTTCACAAATTCAGTTTATGAAATACCTCCCATGGGGCTAGAGCAGCAAGACTTTGACAAAGGCTGCAAATACACATTTTCCATAAACCTGCAGAGATACGTGAAGTTCTGATAAGCTGAGGAATTCCTTCATGACCAGCAGAACCACTTACCTTTCTCTTTTTGGTTATGCGTGGTTATAGTAACCATGAAATCGGTGTTGGACTTCTTAAAAAGTATTAGGAAAAATCTAAAGGGATCATCTCTATTTTTGTATTAGACATTCAAGTAATGTTACTTTTGAGAGTCCACAAAAAGTTGAAAAAAGTTGCACTGAAATATAACTAAAAGCTAAATAAAATGCCATCAATCTTCTACATGGTTCACTAAAATGAATCTCCTGATTATACAGTTAAAATTTTAAAGTATCACACACCATTTTAATGTAACATGTTTTGGCATTTAAATTTCAATTTTTACCTCCTCATAAATGGTGAAATTTCTTTACCTTGGAAGAGAATGGTTAAAACCTGAAGTGTGAGCACTGCAGATTTGGATGGGAGCACTGCATTCTGAAGGAGGTGAGAGAATGAACATAGTTCATTAAATAATGTGAGTAGTAATGAGGGCTTACACAAATCAAACAGTGTGTCAGGTAACTGTAATGTTGCTTTGTGGTAAACCACCTGTCAGGAAGCACTTCCAGTTGAAGCTACGGTGCCTCTAGATGATTTCTAATTAGTGTAAACTTCACTGGCATGGAATAAACATATTAAAAAAGTACCTGGGGTTTGGTTTTTGTTTTGTGTTGTTTGTGTTTTTGTTTTGTTGTTTTGTGTTGGTTTTTTTTTTTCCTGTAGCTTCTTTCACCCTTCTCCTAGCACTGTGGAAAAGAAAACTCTTTTACAGAGAGTACTAAGAGAAGCTGTCCTGGGTTCAGCAATAGCAGTCAGTTTTCTCCTTCTTGGTAGCTGGTGCAGTGCAGTGTTTTGACTTTCGGCCTGGGAACAGAGCTGATAACAATGATGTTTTGGTTTGGCCAAGGACTTTCTGAGCCTCATGCTCTGCCAGGGAGGAGGGGAAGCTGGGAGGAGGCAGAGACAGGACACCAGACCCAAGCTGGCCAAAGAGGTATTCCATACCACAGCACGTCATGCCCAGGATGTAACTGGGAGTTAGCTGGAAGGGCTGGGAGTCTGCAGGGTTGGAGGAGGTATGGGTCGGCGCTTGGTCGGGCTGGGGAAGAGGAAGGGGGGTGAGGTGAGTGATCGGTTGGCTGGTGGTGAGGTGCTGTATTCTCTTCCCTTGTTATTTCCTTTATCATTATTATCATTGGTGGTAGCAGTAGTGATTTGTGTTATACCTTAGTTACTAAACTGTTCTTATCTCAACCTGTGGGAGTTGCATTCTTTTCGATTCTCCTCTCTGTCCCTCCGGGAGTAGGGGGAGGGAAAGAAGGGGGGGAAGTGAGTGAACAAGCTGTCTGGCTGGGTTTAAACCACGACAGAAGCCTACCACACTCATCTAAGGAAAATGGCAGTCCTTCATTCAAACACATGAAGAAAAACTGAGCTCTAGAAAAGACAACTCCTAAAAAGATTTGTTACCAAATCGTAGAACATAAAACTTAACTTCAAAAATTTAAAACAGCACCTACCTCTGACACTAACATGAAAGGGCTCCATATCAATAAACATCATTAAAGTTTTCTGGGGTAGTTTTTAAAGATACCAAACATTTTTAAGTGATGGATGTTCTAATAATAATCAAAACCTCCAGCCCCTCAAAAAACACAAGGTACTGTAAAATGCAAAGATGAGTAACTGAGGGTAGTCCTGCCTGCCTCATCCACAGGACAACCTACAGGACCACAGTGCCACATCCATGAACCTGGAGAAGGCGAAAGCCATACCCTGGCACACACACCATCCCCTTTCAAGAAAAAAGGAACTGTGAGGAAGCAGAAAGTCTGTATTTAAAAAGTACAAGTGTATCTTCTGATATACAATTTTATAGCTTCAGTCTTCTAGCAGTTTTCTTCCTTTATTCCATACCTGGTTACAAAAAAAAACCAACAAACTAAGGTTACAGCAGCGGCCCCCTCTACCTGCCCCATGCTGCTTACTGCTCAGTTGCCAGGCTGCTGCCAAGGAGCTGCCAGCACTCTCAACAACTAGTTTCATAGCAGCAGGATCTTCATAGCTCTTCATCAGCCAATTGACCAAAGAAACATGGATTATATGCCCCCAATTTTGAATAGGTTTGTTGTTTTCTGAAGTAATTAGAGGAGCATGGAACACCCTGGTACTTTGAAAATTAATAAATCTTTCCTCAAAATCTATACATGCTATGCAACGACAACAAAAAGAAACAAAACACAAAACCCAAAAATACACACACACTCCTAAGCAAACAAACAAACCAAACAAACAAAAAAAAAAGGGCAAAAGGGGTTGAGCAGATGGGATAACAAGGTCCAATATATCAAACCAAAGAAAAAAGACTGAAAAAGACTGTTGTCAAAAGGCCATGGAAGGTACAGTCAAACAAGTGCTCTTCAACGAGGAATCTTCAGGTTGGATGTAACCTGAAAACTTTTGGGTTTATTAAAAAAAAAAAAAAAGAACAATCTCCAGATACAACATTCTCTACCTTGGAGCTCAGAAGAGAGACGTAAAACACTGGATAGAGTTTCCTTTTTTTTTAGTAACTGAAAACACCCCTGGAAATACAAAGGTATTTGGATAAAACAGAATCCTGTATGACCATTCATCCATGCTTTAAGTCATCTAACCCTGTCTGCTGTGCTGTTGAAGCATATCTAACACTTCTTTTGCGTTCTTCAGTACTTCCTTATTAGAAATAAAATAATAAAAAAAGGATTAACAACCAGAGTCTAGGAGAACATCTGTTCTAAAGAAACTTTCAGACACAATAGAATTGGAAAGCAGAAGTCTTTCAAGAAACTCGAATATGTCAAGTTCACCTCTTTTTCATTGTTAAACAAGAATGGTAGCATGAACATTAGTTTTTATTGAGTTTAATCAGTGTGGTAAGAAAAATCATTTTGCTCAAACTTACCCATTTTATCTAGATATCACTTAACAGAATAACGATCAGATGCTATCAGATTATTTACTGGGTTATTCAAGTAATACTGCTAATAATTACAAAAAGCCCAAGTTCCTCGAGTCTGTGTAATCTACCTTACCTCTGAGCACAGAGACAGCTAGCTAGCAGTAGGTAGCTAGCTGAGGCATAACAAAAGCTCTCCGAGTTTTTCTTCATCCCTGGAAAGCAATCAAGATGTGTGTATGCTATGAGTTTTTCCAGAATGATTGGTTATGTTCATTAACTTAAGCTGCACAGAGAGTATCTTTCAGTCAATTAATCTCAAAGCATGGGGACAGTACTTGTGAATCATCTTGCCATTTCTCATTGCTTGGTTAGCTATAATTTTATGCTCCGCTACTGCTCACTGTTCAGAGAAGTTAAAAAAATGATGAATGGCAGCAGCTCTCATTACAACCACTTTGGCATTCTTGCAACAACCAAAAATAGGGTCTTTCTAATTAAAGCTCAAGAAAGTAAAGCTTCTCTGGTAATAATAGATGCCGTGTGCTCTGGCAAATAGCTAGATCTGCTCTAAGTTAAGTCTGAACCTGCATTTCTCAGAACACAGACTATTAAATTATTTTAATAGGTCAGCATGTAAGTTCCCACATCCCCAGATACCTCACTTGGATAATCTGACTCAGTTTTGAATTGGTACCTCACTCATTCCCCAGGAAGTAAAAAGCGAGCATCTGTGCTATGCATAAAATGCAACATAACAGCAAGTAGAAGCAGAATGCTGGTTCTGTAAGTATGAGAGCTGTAATACTGAACCAAAGGAAAAACAGTGCCATTGCTTCTAATTCCATAAGAGATAGTAAAAGTTGTCACAGAGATCAGCTGAACCATCGTGCTGGAATTGTGCCAGTCACCTTCCCTATTCCACCACTTTTCATCAGTAAAGAGGCAATTTTTTTCTAGGTACACAGGTGACAGGGTGGAAAAGGCAAGCACTATTTAGTATAGCATCTAAAGAATACATAGCAAGAAGTATGAAACATCCACTTGAACAGACCTACTTATATTTCAAGAAATTAAATACTAAAATGGGAGTTCTCTGAAAGTCCCACCCTCACTTTTGTTTTTTTTTATGTTTTAAAGTTAGATGAAGTAGAAAGTTGGGGATATTTTCTTTCTTTTCAAGTTAGGTGCTGATCTCTTTAGTCAAAAGTTTCATTTCAGAACACAAGAACTGCCAGCAAAGGGTCTGTCCACAGGGCCTCTACAGCAACCTACAACAAGTACCTTTACAAACTAAATTGATCTGAAATAAAGTACTCCTTTTTGTCTATTTTCATGTTGATTATGACTGATAACATAATTCTTGTTTTGTGACATAACAACAGTGGATTTGCTTGTGGCCCTTTCTTTAAAAAATCCAAGATTAAAGCTTCAACCACACAAAATTACTTACATCATGCCCAAATTTCAGGTGTAATAATGCATTTCAGCTATTTGAATTGGTTCAAGGAATCTGCATTTGCGCAAAGCTTCAAGTTCATTCAGTGGCCTGGAGTTTCTGGAACAAGCAAGTTGTGCTCGCTGTCTTTACACACAATCTCACTCCCTACAAAGTAGCACAGCCTAAATATGTAGGAGTAGAAACACAAATATTAGAAAAGTGGAATAGTAGAAATAAAGGTGACAGTTGTTAATATCTTCAAGAAAGATTTTAAATGGGCTTTTAAAATAAACTAGTCCACCTACTACATAAACCAGCACAAGCTTGGC
This sequence comes from Pezoporus flaviventris, assembly GCF_033815535.1. Taxonomy (NCBI): domain Eukaryota; kingdom Metazoa; phylum Chordata; class Aves; order Psittaciformes; family Psittacidae; genus Pezoporus; species Pezoporus flaviventris. The sequence goes on from NW_026892561.1 coordinate 32,150,219, forward strand.
TCTAAGAAGCAACTGATCATGAATTTTAATCATTTTCAGCCTGTGTAATTTTCACAGAAAATTATTTACAAGCTATACAAATTAATCAATCCAAACAGCAGCTTGCAATATTTCCCTGCTCATAGGCAATACCTCTATTTTACCTAGAAAGATGAGATGTAGGTATGTAGCCATCCACTGCAGAGCAGTGATTTGCATACCTAAGTGTGACAGCACCTGAAAACATCCTGGACCAGGGGCACTGTTTATATCAAGGCCAGGGCACTTTCCCAGGCACAGCCTTGGCGCCCCAGGCAGCTTCTGGAAGTTCATTCACAAGTTATGATGGCATTGTGGTGCCAGGATACTGCCGCAAACCCAATAAGAGAGAGATGGAGCCACAAATGAAGCACGGCTCTCAATAATGCAGATCTGCATATGACCACAGCAGTAGTTCCTAGACACAGCTAAGGTTTCCTCACTGCAGGAGAGAACTTTGATCCTCAGCAGCAGATCAGGCAAATCCCAGGATCCCTGAAAATAGTTTTGCAGATTCCCCACCACAGAGTCAAGTAAGAAGACGAATGAGCCAAACATAGCTCAACAATGACAGCTGGATATAGAGTTCATAGTTTAAAAACTTACATCAGTACCTCTCAAGGTCTATTTAGTAAAGAATGGAAACAGAAAGGAGCCCAGTTCCTCACCTGGCACAAACATCCACTGAAGCCAGTGATCTGTAGAAACTGTTTCTGCCCTGCTTTTCCACACATACTTTTCTTGTGGAGCTGCTAGGATCCAGACTGTAATTTTGCCTGACACCCAGCTTCAGCCCACACATGAGGAAGTTATCTGCTTCAGAGAAGACAACAATAAACAGAAGGGACAACGTTTTTTTACAACAGCATTTCATTTGCCAAAGTTGCACAGGAAAACACTGCTATGATATCACAAGATGATGAGAAAATGGTATTTGAAATTATTCAACATGTTGTGCAAGGAACTGTTAGATAAGAGGGACAGTACATCCCAGTGTGAAGATTAAAACTTCCACTTGATAGCACTGAGTTTGTCTTGGTCAGTATTTAAGACAATCTGCTGATATTTTGGGACATGATCCCCTCCCCAGAAATTTGTGGCGTTCCAGGTATGTGACTTTAAGATACAAGGGTCAAACCAAAACCAAACATTTGCCAGATTTAGAAAATGCATGCAATCCCTTCTTCATATCATTCTATCAATGGCGAGACATTGCCATCAGTGTTCCTTTTAAAGGTCTCAGTCAGGTCTATCACAAAGGGACAGCTGCGAGAAGCATCATCCCAAGAGACTCAGGGAGCATGTCACTACAGACAGGAGCACAACAGGTTCTTGGTGCCAGAGACACAGGCCCAAACCAGGCAGCAAAACTTCACAGAATGGAGCTTGAAGGCATCAGCTACTAAGCAGCAACAGCTCCCTCCACCTTCTGGAAACAAAGGCCATGAGATAATTGTGGATTTTCTGGAAACCCAGTGATGTCGCACATCATGTAAACAGCTTTGCATAATACAGTTCTGATTTACCTTGTTGCACCTGCCACATGCACTATTGCTTTAAGGGGTAAGGCTGGGACATGAAGTGAGAAACAAGAGCCTAGGAGAGAAGAGTGTGTCTTTTGCAGACAGCTCAAATTATGGGAAAAATCTCCCAAGTTCTGGTAAACCCATTATGCCTTTATCCTTTGTACTTCCAATTCTTAGTGTATAGGGAAAAAAATAAAAATAAAAAAAATAAAATCAACCTCTGCAACATTATCATGAGCTCAAATATCTTAAGCTTTTAATCTACACACAGGAATCAGTACAAGACAGAACATATTTGCCACATACACTGCATTACAAAAAGCCAGCAGAGATTGAGAAACAGAGGTAAACTAATACAAAAAAAAAATTTAAAAATCAAGAGGTACAAGAGATACCACTATCAGAAGCTGCCATAATTCTTCAAGATGACATCTAGAGCAGAACAGCACCCATGTAACAAATGGGAACTGAGGGGGATGTACCTTGTTCCTTATTTAATGTCTCAAACTCTTCACAGTGACACCATGTAAATAACACACTCTGAACCATCCTACCTCAGAAATACATCTTGCTAAGTTTTGAAACACAGATAGCACAATGATAGGACACTTTTAAGTCAGAGAGTGATAAAGTGATATGAATGAGAAAAATAAAAAAAATATCCATGGCCCTTTTCCATTCATCTGCCAACTTTGTGCAGAGTAAGACAATGTGCAATATCCACTGCCTAGCAGGGGAGGCAAGGAGAAAGGAAGGTTGTGTCTAAAGCAGAGAATTTGGTATCAGATGAAGAATTCTCCTGAAGCCCTTATTGAAGCCAGAGGACAAAACTTCAGGAAAAAAACAAACTTGTTCCTCAAGTGATTTAAAAACAAAGAAAACAAAAATCCCCAAACTTTTCCTGTAACCGCAAGCCAGCCTCCTGCTTTCTCCACATGAATGAGAAAGAATGAGAAACCAGAACGAGACTTCCACCACAATACTGAAACATAGGGGGGTAGTAATATACATTTTTAAAAGCTCAGACTCAAATTAAGGCGCATTTCTCTCCTGAAAATAAAAGTTAAGTCTTCATTTTTGTTACAAACCTGCATACACTAAATAAAATACTCTATTTCACAACAGCTAGCAATTACCTATTTAGTGTCTACCCAAGCTAAAAACACAATCTTTACAGCAGGGTTGGCATGTATGCATTTTTTCTATAACATCCAGCACACGGGCCTTAAATAGAAGGCTGTTGTTTCCAAAGCGACAATAAAATCTGGATTTAGGTCAGAACTGTCAGAAAACCGATACACCACATTTAAGTGTCAGATTTGGAAAAGAACCGTAAGCAATACCAAATACCTTGCATGCATCTGAGCAAATTCTTTAGCCTTTTACTTGTCATGATAAAGACCTATGCATAGACTTTTCACCACAGCCAGCAAGTCAAATGTATATTTTGAAACATACGTTAAAATGTTATTTGGGAAAAAAAAAAGAAAAAAAAAAGTAATCTAGGAATGTATTTGAGTACTGAAAATATGAAGAATTACCAACAATGATGCAATGATTACTTTCTAGTACATAATCCCTCCCATGCTTGCTTTGCCAATAAACACCATTTGTCTGTGACCTAGTTCTCAGCTTCTGTGCTTTGTACAGTTTTTTTGTCTGGGATGCCATTCATTTTCTACTGTATGACTCTTTCACCATATCCAGTGGTCACGATTCACAAAAGTTATATAGCCCACTTGTCTAGCCAGACTTTTGTTTTCTTATGACTCTAACGCAAACCATGCATACATGGAACAAAAACATAAAAAGAAAATAAAAAAAAAAGAAAACAACAACAGCAAAGTCCAAGCCACTCTGCTTTCACCATTCAGTTAATTTGCTCAGAATTAAACCAATTCATTACAAGCAACATATTTTAACATTTCCTTTTAGGTAATTACTTCCTCTACAAAGATTTTTTTAGCACAACACTTGTTAAAAAAACATTTCTGTAAAAACAACATCAAATGACAAAAAAATATGGTAATTATTTCTAGCTTGTGAGATTTTTACTGTAACACAATTCATCATACATGACTGGGAAGAAGAGGGATTTTTTCAAGTTATCATCCGTAAAACCCTGTGCACTACAGGATAACCTCTTAAGCGCTTTGTTCAGTTTTTCGTAGCCTTCACAGTACCCTTTGAAAACTTACCTTTCAATATGCCCTGCTGGTCTCCAAGGAGTGTAAATAGATTCACACTCCAAGATGTCCTTAGTGTCTCTCTCCAAGCTCATGTCCAGTTTAGGCTTCAGATTTCAGTCTGCCTTACTCCTACCTACCCAAATTCAGGATTTGATTTAATTCAATTAACTCCTTTTGCTTGCTTCTATGGAGCAAGAAACAGCCACATGCAAATTCCACTGGAATAAGGAAGAAAAAGAACACCAGTAGCTGAGAACAAACCAGCAAGTACTGTGGCATCTTGGAAAAGTACTCTGTATTCTGTGGCTAAGTAATTACAGCCAACAAGCTTCCTGTTAATATCAATAAAACAGTCTGCACCTCGTTAAAGTGCATGAGATGGTCCAGCATCAGTTTTCCTATTGTTCATGTTTATAAGCCTGTCTTCAGATTTGTATTTATTTCCCTGCCTCTGGAAAATATGGGGTAGACTTAAACACACTTAGTAAGCCATCCCAGTGCTTGAAGCATATCATTCCTTCACATATGTCCCTGGGGTCCTTCAGCGACTGTTTTCACTGCCCAGTTCATGCAACCGTCTGCACTCTTTGGCAGCAGCCAGCGACGCACAAGCTACAGCGAGTGACAATCACGTGTATTTTCCTGAAATTGTATCTTGCTCCTTATGCCCCACCTACAGCACTGCTTAAAGCCCATAACTTCTAGAGAAACAGGACATATCCAGCAGAAGCTGAAAAACCTGTGGGGTTTGATGTCGTCCGTGAACATTAAAAATAAAATATTATATATACGTTGGTGACCTGCACCAAATTAAGGAAGTCAGCATTTAAATGTCAAGCTGCAAAATAACAGACACAAAGAGGTTTCCGAAACAATTCAAGAGGAAAGGAAAGCTATAGATTTCTGTGTTTCTTGTCAAGATGGATCACTTCTACACACTCACACACTGTTTCTCTGGCCCAAAACTCAATAAAATATTTTGTGATATCTTCATGTTGTGGCAGATCTATTTTTCATCCAACCCACGTCTGAGAAGATACAAGACTGACAGTCTGTGGTTTGCATCATCACACAGCACTGAAAATTTTTCCTGACTTTTGCAATGATGTGATTTGTATACGAGATTCAGTGTTAACTACAGAGAACATGTTATAAATTATACACATTTCCTAACCCACTCTGTCTTTATTCTGCAAGGGAAGGTCATCTCATTCATGTCAGGGAAAGCAAAGTCAGTGGGAAAAAGACAAACCTGTGTGTACACACAGTCTTAATCTCATTTGTAACCATATATATATTAAACCACTTTTTATTAATTTCTACTTTCATAATTTTCAGGGAATAACAGGAGACATGCTGAATAACATCTATCATTGCATGTCCTCTGTAATGCCAGAAAGAATACACTATTTCAAGACACATTAAGCAGCTTGCTACTGAGACATACTAACACATTAGCAAAACCAGTATACTAGAATTACACTGAACAACAACAGAAAAATTACTAAATTCACACTGAAAAAAAGAAGAACAGGATCTGGAAAATTCCTCCACTTTTAGTGTCCTCCACAATAGTGATCGTTTAGGTCATTTAAAAATAACTAGCATCTCTCAAAGCCCTGAAATATACCATTTTAGCTTTAGTGGGCGATACACAACTCAGAATCTGGCTGTCCACAAGTAACAGCTATGCTGTAGGGAAGACAACCTTGGACATGATCTGAAGAAGCTTGAAGAACTTCCCAACTCATTTTGGCGAGTGCTGGGTAAAGCCTGTATAAGAATGAGCTCTACAGGGCTTAGGCTCAAACAGAACCTTACAGAGACAAAGGCAGAAGGTGTTTCCTCCTGTCATTTATTTACCCAAAACATAGTTAGCCCTATAACTGTGCTAACCTTTCCCTCCTCTGTGATGACCATTCTCTAATTACCACCAAAGCCATTAAGCCTCTTCAAAACTCAGTATTCCTCCCCAACTGGCAAAAGCATAGATTATTTCATACTACTCCTCATTATTCACTAAACCTCTACAGCAGCTCTGCTATATATTGCAGAATGAATTTTAAAATAAGATTATTAACACCCACACCAAGTTTAACTGATTGCAGGTCAGATGCAGCTGAGCTGCTGCATCAGCATATTTACCAACATAGCAGAAACTGAGATATCACAGAGAGACTTAAAACTTCTTTCAAAGACAAAGTTGAACAAAAAATCCCAGGTTTAAACTCAAATTTTCATGTTCAGAGATTTGGCAACAAATGGCTGAAAAAAAAAAAAAAAAAAAATTGTTCTGAAAAGCATTCTTTCTCTTAGATTGCTCCAACCTGGATATCTCACTTAAAAAGACATTACCTAAACCTTGACCATCTGATACATGACATCTGATTACATTATTATTTTAAAAAACATAAAAAGGAGTGTCTGTGCCATGTGTTTAATGGAATCTCATCAAGGACAACTGTGGCATTACCCTGCAGATGAATCACCTAATTAAATGAAACAAGACGTACCAGGAATTGAAGATGAAGGGACAGTTTCTTTCCTCAGCCACAAATTCAGACAGAACTTCACCAAAATAAAATGCAATCAAAAAGTTGTAACTCTGGAGAGGCTGCTTGCAAATAGTTATGCACAACTGAATTAGAATATCTATTTCAGTACCAAATGAAGTTTATGCTCATTGCACAGCAAGTTGTTTACTCTTTCACTTTGGGTTTGTATGATAAAGCTTAGATTAAAGCATATGGTAAATTCTTGCACTTAAAACACAGTTTCATCACTACGTAGTATTGGACTTCCCAACACCCCAACAATAAACACTGAATTTTCTTACCAGCTGCATACCACAAGAGTTCAAATCATCTTCTCACAACATAAACATTTCTTTTCACTGATCAAAATGCAAACACCCTTAGATTGGAACTGCATGTGTTCTAGCTTTGCTCAACCCCAAACTAACCCACTCACCAAAGCCAATACAAGTTTTCTCACAAACTTCCTTGGCCTTTGGAAAAGCCTTTTACTTCTTCACCACATAAGGTAAGACCCTATTTCTGTATCCTTGATGTGCATTTGAATTTCTTCTTAAAATTCATGAGATTATTATTTCTGAAGGGCTACTTTGTTAAGACTGTATTACAAAGCCACCTGTTGTGGCAAAAATAAAAACAGAAATCCTGCTTAACAAGTTTCATTGTATTATATTCAAATTATAAACTAAGATTGCTTATGAATATTTCCTTTTGAATTAAAATAACAATTTCTCATGTGAAATGGAGTTTATGATAATTCAGAGTTTATCTAAACAGTTTGATGTCTTTGTCCTTCCTTAGATAAACTGTCTGCATATCGCATCAGTGATAACTCTCCTTTGACTTATTCAGGAACAAATCACCTCCCCCCACTGTTTTATTGTTGCCTTCCCTTCAGATTTTCATATCTGATGGAACAGAGGTATTTAACCAGAAAAAAAGCAAGCAAGCAAACAATCCTTGCCACAATACTTGTACATTTTTAACTCACAGCTTTGATCTGCTGCCAGTTTTAAAACTCCAGGCAATGAGCATAAGGACTTTCCTCTGGCAATCTGTCCATGGGCATTTAGGACAAGCCATGTGTGCACTCCTATACAGCACATTCTCACCAAAATTAGACCAAGTCTCATGTTTTCACCATGAGGGTGTTGAGGCACTGTCACAGGTTGCCCAAAGAAGCTGTGGCTGCCCCACCCCTGGCTGTGTTCAAGGGATGGTTGGACAAGGCTTTGAGCACACTGGTCTGGTGGAAAGTGCCCCTGCTCATGGCAGGAGGGTTAGAATTAGATGATCATAAAGGTCCCTTCCGACCCAAGCCATTGTGATTCTATGATTTTAAAGTGAGAGCTCAGATGCAAAAGCCTAAGAGTACAAACACTATTCAAACACAGTAGGATCGGCACTGGTTTTGGCTGTTTTCATTGATGCAACACCACCAAAACTGTTGCTCTTCTCAGCAACTCAGCTTAAGGAAACCGTTTCTCCTTTCTCCAGTAACTTTGGGCAAGATCTCCATCTCTGTGAGGCAGTCTCTTGCTTTATACATGCAGTAACCGTATTTTCATTACAAGTTTTCCAAGAATACTCAACAAAGAAACAATAAAACACATTAAGAACTTTAATTTCCCACATTCTGCCTGGATCAGAAAAGAGTCACTGCTGACCGAAATGAAAGGACCAGGCACACCCTTTGTGCTAGAACAAAACTGCTTTTCTCCTCACACAAGTTTCATGCATCTGCCTCTTAATCTCCAGTAGCTCAGAGACCATAACTCCTTCTTTAATCTCTGTAGGGATCATGCTGCTTCTTTGATAAAACAACTCTTTCTTTGTATTCAACTGTTTTCTACTGTACTAACATCATAGACAGACAAATCACGTCGCATCTCCTTTCCGTAAAATACCAGTCTACATAATTTCCAAGCCATATTCTGTTTATCAAAGCTCTTTGTAGCCCTGATGGAAAACACAATGCTATCCCTGTCACTCACCTTTCTTTCCCCAGCTAAACTGTTTCTCAGAAGCCAAATGATGTTTCCTCTCTGTTGGTTTTGCCCATACAACTCCCCATATGTTAAGCTCTCATATATCTGAATAACCCCCTCAATGCACTCTTAATTACCTAATTAGCAGTATTCAAAGTCCTATAACCACCACATGGTCTCTGGTTACGCAATGGTAACAAAGGTCAAAATAAGATAATTGAAGGAAAAGGGACTTAATAACAGGACAAGGGGGAATGGGTTTAAACATAAACAAAGGAAGTTCAGGTTAGACATAAGAAAGAAGTTCATTCCTGTGAGGGTGCTGAGGCACTGGAACAGGTTGTCCAGAGAAATGGCAAATGCTCCATCCCTAGCAGTGCTCAAAGCCAGGCTGGACGGAGCCTTGGGTAGCATGGTCTACAGTGAGGTGTCCCTGCCCATAGCAGGAGGATTGGAACTAAATGATCTTAAGGTCCTTTTCAACCCTAACTATTCTATGATTCTAAGACAAATAACAGGACTGTTACTTTGATTTGTCATTCAGCTTACATAGATGGCTTAGATTTGCCTATATGAAGTACAAGAAAGATTGAGAAGGCCACATTCCCCCCCCCCCCCTCCAAGTTTGAAATTATAACTTCGCCTCTAGGTTCTCTCAGGCAGCTGGAAATATAGCTAAATAACATTTTGCAAGTAAATTGAAAAGCTGCGAGGAGCAACACGTGGAGATTAGAGTAACAAACAATGAGCAGCTCTACAGGAAAATGAATTTAAAGTTACTCACACAGACTCTTAGTCTTGGAAAACTATAAATCTGAAAAATCATTTGCCTTTCAATTAAGTTTTTGTTTTTTATCTCTCTGAAATGACAAGTCCCCTCTGACCAAGTTTTCCAATACTGAGCAATTAGGAGAAATAAATAACAGAGGACTGCAAAATATTTCACATAAGAAAATTTCAGAGAAGCCAGTCCTACAGTCCTCATGAGTCTCATCAGAGCCAAGCAATTCCTTTTTTAAAGTTAAAAGTACAGATGTGTCAAATGGAAATGTTTCAAGACAGTGTCTGTGTTATGACTAATACTCTGAGGAAAACTCACATCACCTAACTCTCAGTTCTTATATAACCAACTGGGAAAAAGGTTCCTTTCAGAGGATTTTTTAGAACATCTGAATTAGATGCCTGATCTGAACTGTACTCTCATCCTCCCTTTCTCCATCATTTCTGGAGCCTGCAGAGACTCCTCTCCTACCCTGGTTGCCTCATCTCTTCTGCAGGAGACACACTGCAACATATCAAAGGACCAGAATGAGTGAAAATGATGATACTGCCTGCAGAGTAATTTATTTCTATGAACAAGTTTTGGACAATCACAGTTAGTTTCTTTCTGAATATTCACACAAGCCAGGAGATCATGACTCCTTGCAGCAGCAGCTCTGAGATTTCTTCACTGCTTCATGCTGGTGGGAAAGCTTGTTGCACAGGACATACACAAGTTAACTTTGCTGTGTTCAAATGGAGCTTCTGCTGTTCAAGTACTCCATCACTGATTTTCCTAGAAGTTATTTGCTAATTCCTCTCATCCCACTGACACCACAACTTGTAAGGAGCTAGGCTGAATGCCCGATTTCAAATTGTGGCAGCCCAAATTTTTCCCCTTCACACCATGCCAGCGACAGGAGAGTGCTCATAATGTGAGGAACAGCTGCAATTAATAGTCTGTTACTCTGTGTGCACTCACAAAACACTGCACTAATTCCAGTGAGAGGAATCAAAGGCTCAAACTCTCTACTGTTAAGATTTTTCAAAGCTGTTTCACAGTAATTTTACACAGTAGAAGCAGCCGTTAGAATTCACAGATGTGGTACTCACAGTATTCTGGTTGATCAGCTGTTTTTCCAAAAATGAGCTTGAATGAAATCAAAGTTAATGTGAAGGTTCTCAGTTTTTCCCCTAGGCAAAACTCCCACTGAGCTCAGCAAGAACTGAATCATACTCATGAAAGGTTTAACTTCACTGGTTTTATTTGAAAGCAGGGATCCAATCCTATGATTTAGCTGTGTGCACACAAAAAAACGACACACTCCACTTGACCTTGCAGCAAGTTATTCACTCAGGAATACAATGTTGTCTCTAAAAAAAGCTTCAAAGAGTGGAGAGGAATAGATATTTCACCTCATTCACCTCTCTAACAGTAGTAAGAGTAAATGGGAATGATATGTGCAAAAGTTTCAGTAAACCACCAACAAAGACACCTTTCCCTGCAGTAAATTTTGAACTGCACAGCCTTTTACAAATCTCACTTTATCACATGTGAAGACCATTTGCTAAAGAGGGAAGCAGGTTGAATATTTGGGATTTCCTTCCCTCCTCCATATTGCCCGGTCAAAAAAATGACTACAGGAGTTTAAGAGGTAACGGTGGTTAGTGGGATCTTCATCAGGTTTGCACAAGTGTCACACCCTCACCATGCTCTGGAAATCCCTGTTAAGTTAGTTTGTAAGAGCAGACTGGATCTATAATGAAGTTCAGAGCAGCGTGCTAATTCTTGGCTTACAGGTATAAGACACACAGAAGGGAGTAGGGGGAATACTTCCTCCAAGTAATTGCCTGTAAGAAAGCGGAGGAGAAAAAAAAAAAAAAGGCAGCAACATTCCCCCCAACTTCAATGCAAATAAACAAGAAATTTGAAAATGTGTAGGTATACAAGCTTTTCTTTATTTCTGTTAAAGCATCATGTATGTTTACACAGCAGTACCCTGAGAAGTTTAGGTTTCACCTGATTTTCAGCTAACATAACAAAAAATCTTCACATTGTCTCATCTGAATGGTGTTAAAACTTTGCACTTCTAAGATTTATATAAATTAGAGGAGATGTCGTTTGCTTATTTGGATCATTGCTTATTTCTCTAGGATGCAAAGCTCTTATATAGCTCCTGTCAGCTCTGCAGAAAGATTCCCCAGTAGAGCAGGGAAGTTGGAATGCTGTGTAGTATATATTGCCATAGGTCCTCAAAAGGGCACAACATAGGTTCACCTTTTATTTGCCACAGAACTCATCAAACAGGATGAGATACAAGAAGTAACTGTTTTAGGCAAAAGAATTATATACATGTTACATCCAGAGTAAGTACACTTAGCAGAATGAATTGCTGCTCCAAACACAGGGACTGCCTGAGCAAGTGATTCATTGTACTCTATTAGTGATTTGACATATAGCCTCAAGTCATTATATATGCTTCAAGTTATTTATCTGAGGAGTTATTTATTTGCCTCAGAATGCTGCAGCGACACTGTTGTAATAAAAATACATTCATTTTCCAGGGCCTGGTCTAAGCAGAAGCAGCACAGTAACCTCGCTTTCCTCTCCCAATCTTTGACAAGCTAACTTAAAATAAATATGCAAACAATTTAATACATACACATTCTTCTATCAAATGCTTGACCTGACATCCCTGTGATGTTCACACTGCTAATTATAATAGAATACAGTTTATCAGAGGATATGCTGTTCTTAAGAGTTTGTTTATATGCACAACTTTGTGTAGACCGTTGTGTATAATTCATTAGCAACCCAAGATGCCCATGATCCTTCCATGCTCAGCATGCTATACATTTTGACTAACAATTAATCAGAATTCAGTACTGCATCTGGTTTGTATTTACAACCAAAGAATGAACTGTGTTGAAAAAGCATCTGAAAGGATAACACTTCAACCTGATGACTTTGTAGTTGGGCTTTGTTTTCCTGTAAGGAATCCGTTAACATACCATGTTTGAGAAACCAAACAGACATTGAATTTATGAGCCTTTAGGTAAATAAAATATATGGTATATGGTATTTGCTATGTTCCATCTATCTAGTAATCAGTCATTTCACAAGAAATACACAATAAAATTTGGCCAGTTCCTCAAGACATAACATCTGAGGAGATCAATTACAGATTTAATTTAGACAGATTTTTCATGGTAACTTTTTTCCTCCCATTACATTATCTTTCTTGTTCCATGAAGTTTTTATTAACTCCTGTGGAAAATGAGACCTGGATTCTTCAAATCATAATAGAGATATAAAACTCCAAAAAGTCAGTTTAGAGTATGAAATGATGGATTAATCTGAGACATTGACCAGTAATAACTCCAAGTTGTTCTGTTTGTAACTATATTGCCAACCCTGCCTAAAAAAAACCAAAAAAACAAACAATATGCTGAAGACTGTTATTTCGCTATTCTTTTAATTAAAGCTTTTCAGAAGAATTACCTCTTCCCAGGTCTCCATCCTAGAGCAATACCTTCAAACAAGTCCACCCTGGACTCACAATTACGGAAGGGACATCAGGATCAGTGCTAGTCCCAGGGCTTTGGACACCTCCCTGCACTGAGAGAGCCAGAAGCTTAGATATATAAATGGTGAGGCACAGCCACAAAGGAATTCCTTACAGAAACTAAGAGAATTTTCAGCCTAGTCACTTTCCTCCAATTTTTAATCACATCCCAAATCTTTAGAGACAAGGGAAAGGCAGTGAAAAAGTAAGAAAAGAAAACAGGTAAATGATCACTGTATTTTGGTTCTGCTCCAGGGAATGCCAAGTGTTGAAATGTCACTTGCAGTAAGCACCTAAATCCTTCTCATTTTCAGACATGACTGCCACACTACAAGGTCATTGACCTTGTGGTGCTAAGACAATGAATATCCAGTTTTTCCATACACAGAGTAAAAATCTTCATAAAGCAAAAGCGAGAAAATGTCTCCATGAATCTTCTGATCAGATTAACAACCTAGGTGACACTGAGGACCATACCTGAGTGCAGGTGAATATTCTGAGCACTGAGATTTCGAAGGGCGGAGGAACTTGGTGAAGGCAGCAATGGCATCTCAGATATACCCAGACTGGCACAGCAAGGACTGAGTAGGAAGTAATGGTGCACCCTGACAAGTATATCTTAGATCCCAGAGGCCATGTATTATAGGAACCCCTCCAAAGGCCAAGAGGCAAAAAAGAAGTTTAAAAACACAGCAATTTTACAAGCATGTTCAACAACATCAACCCATTCATGATCAAGCAGCAACTGGCTATGAGTCTGAATACAACAGAGATTACTACAGAATTATCTGGAGATTCACGTTTCCCACTTTAAGGGTTCAGCAGGATTTGTATCTTTTGTAAGCCTGTCCCTAAAGCTGCTAAACTGGAAAAATCTGTTGAATGAGATTTCCCACTCATTTCCTCCATGATTAAGCACCTTACTGAATCAAGACAGCTAAATTTATCACTGAGACACGTTAAATAAGGGTGATGACTTGGCAGCCATGTAGAGTATGTATTAATAGGTCCAGAAAATATTTAAAACTCCTATGAAGTAACTCACCTCTATTCCACAGTACATGTTCCTCAGACCTTCTCTCCAAACCCCTGCAGTGCTGAAGCAGGCTTCCAGCTGTAGCATTCTCCAAGAGTTTACATGAGGTCCAGACAGCACCTTCCTGTCCAGCATGCATTGGAAACCCAATAACAGCTTAACTGTACTGTGTCACATTAGACCGGTTAATGCTTTTCTGCAAGAATTAGCAACCAGCTGTTGCTTTGTGTATACATCTTTGCCTCCATTTCCAGCACAAAATCAGATTAGTCAGTTTCATTTATTACCAAGATGTAGAACACTGGGAAATTAAAGATGTGAAAAATAAATTTCAGCATTTTAATTTTGAGATCAGACTCTTCTGCTACTGCAATCTGAGTAACACAGGATACTGCTAAGAGGTCTCTATAAAACAAATTAGAGCAAATGATTTCTTTGTTCAGCTCAACTATGCTTAGAAGATGGTTTCTACATTATATTACATTTAGGTAATTTACCATTAATACTTCAGTAACATAAGTTGGGAACGCAGGAAGATCTCTGGTAATCTACTCAAATCAAGATTTGATCCTGGCTTTATTGTAACAAACTTTCTTTAGAATAGTGTTTCACCAAACAATATTTTTTGACAAACAAGTATTTGATTTCTGACACAGTGTTCAGGAGTTTGGGAGTAAAGGATTACTATTAAATACTGCATTTGATGTACAGACAATGGAACTAGTTTTATATATTTTGTTGTTGGGTTTTTGTTTCTTTGGGGGAGGAGGAGAGAGGTGGTGGCGTTTCTCAAGCATTCACTGGCTCTTTTACAGTGTCTTCCATTCTGTAGAGATTCAGATACTTATATTTTAAAAGTAGGTTCAAATGCTGTAATACAAAAAAAATCTATATTTCAACACATGCAGTCTGTGAGCTTGACATAAAAGATAAGCAACAGATGTAGGTCCAGATGAAGAAGTGTGTCTATTGTGAAGCTTAAGGGGCAATTTGGTACAAAAATAACTGAAGTCAATATGCAGAAGGCAAATCTGTCAGCAAATTTCAATGCTTGACTGAAGCACAGATAAATTAAAAAAGAAAAATAAAAGTCTGAGCTATATGTGGTCTACCAGTTTAAATGAATTAGTACTACAATAGAATTCATCTACTTCAGCCAAAGTATTCACTCTGAGTACAAAAAAAGCTTTTTGAATTTGAACCACAGATCTCTTAATAAAGCTTTCATTTATTGAGCTGCTGAACCTGACTTACCAGCAAGAACACTGTTGCCAGAACCACTCCCTGCAGAACCCCCTTCCACAGAATTCAGCAGACACACAAGAAATATGTCCTCATAGCTGTGACCCAAAATGGGGGGTCCAAACACTTTTCAACCCAGAAAACTTTACTATATTGCCTTGAAAATTCATAAGATTCTGAGAGGCCATATTTATCCTAAGCTTTAACCAATAATGCCTTTCTACAATCTTTGATTAAAAGCCTCCTGCCTTCCTCCATCCCAGCTACTGTTATCTCAAGTTCTAAAAAAACCTAAAAAGTTAACAGCAACCAGAAGGCAAATATGGAAAGCTAACTACTGGTTTGAATAGTTGCCCATCCAGACCAAATGTTTTTTTTTTTTTAAATCATCTTTATTTCTAATCTTACAATTCTTTATACTATTGCCTGAACTGGAATTTTCAAAGACACAAAAATCCAAGTGGCCGATCCTTTACTATGCTAGCAGAATTAATCAAAAAACATCCTGATGAATAGCTCTTACCCAAGTTTCTCACTGTACCACCTTATTACTTCCTAGTTGCCCTGCTTTCAGTTGTAACAGTTTGGGTTTTTTTGTTGTTGTTTCTTTTCTTCTTCCCAGTAGCTGGTGCAGTGATGTGTTTTGGCTTTAGTCCAAGAACAAAGCTAGTAACACACCCATGTTTTAGTTGTTGCTAAGTAATGCCTACTCTGATCAAGGACTTTTCAGTCTCTCATACTCTGCCAGTGAAGAAGTGCACAAGAAGCCGGGAGGAAGCAGAGAGAGGACACCTGACCCAAACAAGCCAAAGGAGTATTCCATACCATAGCACATCATGCCCAGTATAGAAACTGGGGGGAGTTACCCAGAAGGGCAGATCACTGCTCTGGTCAGACTGGGTATCGGTCAGCAGGTGGTGAGCAATTTTATTGTTTGGCCTTTCAGAATCTTCATGAAATTGCAAGGCAATATTGCAAACACATAATTTGCATTTACTGTTTGGTTTGGGTGTTTTTTTTCTTTTCCTCTTTTAGTTTTATTTTCTCCCCTTATTTACCTTACTAGTGGTAGTAATAGTAGTTTTAGATTATACTTTAGTTACTGGATTGTTCGTATCTCAACCCATGGGGTTTACATTCTTTAGATTCTCCTCCCCATCCTGCCTGGAAGGAGGTGAAAGGAGAGAGGTGAGCAAATGGCTGCATGGTACTGAGTTATTGGCTGGGCTTAAGCCACAGCACTAGTAAATATGAAAGCTTTATCCTAATGTCTTTAACATTTTTATTCTTTGGTTGCATTTACTCATCATTTATTCCCGGGTCTGTTTTTAAAATCCCATTCTGCTTTTCTAAAAGACATCAAATATTGTCTCTTAAAGTATTCGGACAGCAGAAGCAGTGTGTCTGCAATGTGTGACACTATAGATGGAAAAATGATTTTGATTACCTTGTTTCATTAGGACTAATTCCACTTACACATGGCTTGGCAAGGGACTCATCCTCCAAGTAAAACTCTGTCCATTCACTGCTTCTGTAATAAATGAAGTAGTCCAGAGAGAAACTACTGTTTTTTCTGAACTCGCAGGTGCTATGACTGAAGATCTTACTACTTATTAAGTTTTAAACACAGACATGAGAAGGAAGCCTGCTTCCTTACCTATGGAAAGCAGCTTTATGAAGGAAGTAAACAGGTTTGATGGGTGCTCAGCATTTGAACACAGGGCAAAAGTATGAAAGATACAGACAGCAATCTTGATTTGAACTACACCTAAATCAAGGGAAAAAGAAGAAAATACCAGAGAAGTAAGTCCAAGAATGACCACCCACCATTACTAATGGATAAACAACGTCTGAGAAGTAGCCACAAAAATCCAAGAGCATAGGGTACTTCTGTTCAGCGCCCATTCTGCAGAAATTAAGAACAAGTCAAGAAAATCTGACCATGATGTAACAAAGATGCTTATTTTTGGAAAGATATATGCCTTACTCCCTTAATGCATGTTGAATTGCACAAAAAAATAAAACAAATCAAACACACATACCTTGCCTGAGATGGGCAAGGTTTTTTTAGACACCCATAAGCTTGACTATGTTTAAACAGCACATTTAAACACCTCGTTTAATAAGCAAATGAGACAAAATATTGTAAAACAAATCTGCTTTCGCAAATTCATATTTTTTCTTGCTTTTTGCTTAGAAACAGGAGGTAGCCTTGGCTGCTTTTTATT
This sequence comes from Pezoporus flaviventris, assembly GCF_033815535.1. NCBI lineage: Eukaryota > Metazoa > Chordata > Aves > Psittaciformes > Psittacidae > Pezoporus > Pezoporus flaviventris. The sequence continues at coordinate 32,167,305 of NW_026892561.1, forward strand.
TTTGTAATACCAGTTCAAGGAGAATTCCAGATCATTCCCTGCTGCTTGAGGCAATTCCAAACAAGGTCACACACATTTAACAGAATTCTAGTTAGCTTTGCTCTTATGAGTGGTGAACTTGTTTCAGTTCCATTATATACATGTTAATTGTTATCGTAAAGAATAATGAACTTGCAAAAGTAATGGTTGTTTGACATCTATTTAAAACACTAATTATTTTTAGGCCAGAGTGAGGATTAAAATAATTTTGGTTTTGAAATTATTTTTAATTATCATTCCTATGTTACATTTATATTTAATTACTTATGTTATCCATACAGCGTTGTTTTCCATGTAATCACCCCTGTAACAAATTGCCTGGAGTTCTACCAGTGGCAGGGCAGAGACGTTTGTTCCGTTTCTGCAATGCTACTTTTCACTTTATAATACAGGTATTACATATGTGTGTATGTGTATATATAAAGCTCAAAAGCCAATATAATGAAGCACTGTCTTTCACATTTTTCAGTCACTGGGCCACCTTTACTCCCAGTAGCTAAGGTTTCAACATTTACAGCAGTAGCACATAGAGCACATTTCCAAAAGGTCACCAAAACAGTTCTAGCTCTTTAGGAGCTCAGCTAGGTTCCTGCACTGCAATACACAGTGCACAGCCAAGTCTGCAGCCAGACAGGCTAGAAAAAGATAAAAATATAATAACATCAGAATTCTAAATACAGTACCCATGTGACACCAATTGCAAAACAGCAACAACTGGCAAAAAATGTACAGAAGTAATTTTCCTCTTAGAGCTAGGTGAAACACAACAGTTCAGTAGCCTCAAAGTTCATTTCCTAAGTTCTGGGGAACAAAAGGCCCACAGATGTTGAAAACTCCAGAAGTTTAAGAGCGACCTTCGTATGAGCTGCTTCAACCCCACACATCCACGAGGGCCATTCACTGGGCATCATGGTAGAAAAATGCAACCACTTTCCAATGCCATAATTATTCCCTTCTGCCACAAGTCAACTGCTCTTCTACACATCTTTTTACTGGTAAATATCAAGACATCCCCTATGGCGGCTACATAAGGAACAATTATTCACCATCAATTTTTGTTCACCCCCAAGAAGTCACAGAATAATCAACCATTAGAAAACTAACAAGAATGCAGCATTCAGAAAGGCATAGTGCCTAGAAATGAACTCTTGTAAATTCTCCAGGATTTTATTGGATCCTCGAAGAGAGTATGAAAAGCAGTAATCCCAGAGTCTCAATATTTGATACTCCTTTCAATAGCTGCGGTGATAACACAGTAAAAGCATGTATTTTAAGTGAAGAAAAGAAAATTATACCTGAAACAATACAATAGCTGAAGAATTCAGAGCCAGCCCTGACTTAGAATTAGCTCTTTTTTCTATAATTAGGCAAGCCCCAGGAAGCCCTGAAAGAACAACTGCATTTGCCTGAACCAATATGGGTGAACCTGACCTGATTTAAGCACAAAAAAAAGATCCCCACAACCAAACACATGCACAAAAAAAAAAAAAGACAAAAAAACCCCACACTAAAAAAAAAAAAACAAATACAACTGGATTTATGCTCTTGGAAGTAACCCTCTACTGTAATTACTGCAAAGCCTTTGGTCTCAATACATCCAATAAAACATGGTTTTCACATTCACTGTTGATGAAAGTAACATAATACAAAAACTAATATTGTGCTCCTTGATCTTACATTTATTTTATATTTATCTTTAAAAGGTTGGAAAATTATCACTTACCTACTGATTGTGTACAAATGAAAAGGCTTGGTTACATGACTGAGTCAGCCTAACAATTGTGAATGCAAACATTACCACTCTTGAGTAACTCACCATGAAATAAGGTGGATTGGTTGGCTGAAGTCACTGTGAATTTCTGATTTCATGGAGTTACATAGCAGCTAACACATCACACCTTCCCAACTGCAAATAGAGATCTAGAAATTTTAGTTAGTAACAATAATAATAAAGGCCCTTTGGTATTACTAATCTTGCATCAGGTAACAACCCTGAAACAGAAGTTAACCTTCCATAATTCATAAATATGCTTTTCATCAGGAAGGTGTGACAACATGAAGTTTGCCCTCCTCTTTCTCCAGCTCTCAGTTACAGAAGCCAAGAAGGAACTCTAAAATATGCTTTTAAAAAAAAAGTTATATGGGCAGTATATTAAAACTAATTTAGATTTTGAAACAACTAACCTTATCCCACTTCAATAAGAACAATGAAAAGAGAGGGAGGAATTAATTTTGACTGAGTTAATTAGAAGCTTCCTCCAAATTTACTTAAATGCTTCTGATGAAAAGGAGAAGGGATATGGGACAGTTTCTGTAAACATCTAGTTATTGTTCTCTGCTTTATCTCGGCTCATAAAACAATACCAGGATGACCCTTCAAAAACAGATAACAAAATACAGGTGAGTAAAAGCTGCAGAGAAGATATTCCTCCAACTTCTAGAAAGGTTTGGGGGCTGGCATGTGGAGGGTGAGAGAAGAAAGGAGTTGATGGATTATTGCCCTAATAGAATGCAAGTGTCAGATAACATCAACCAGAAAGTGCCTAGCTCTTTATGAAGCAAAGAAAACTTCATCATTTGAGTCCTCTTCCTACTTGGTTAATCTAGGCTAAAAGTGTCCAAGCCACCTTGATGTCATGGAGCCTCCAGCATATCTTACTCTCTCCTAACACAAGTAATAAAATTTACGCTCCAGCTCAATTATCAGAACCCCAAACTTAAAACTCTGCTGAAGGCAGAAACAGGTAGCATTGTAAATGTGTATTTGTACACAAGAGCCTCATCCACAGGCTGCAAAGAGGAAAGTCAGCATAAATATCTCTTACTAACAGCTGTAGAATTTCAAAGTACTGTTAACAGAGTTTTAGCATGTCTGCCACTGCCTGCCTATGGCACAAGGAGATAGGCTGAGACTGTACATAAAAAACAAAAAGCAACAAAAAATGGAACAAAAAAGACATACACAAAGCAAACAAAACAAAACAAAAACAAAACCACACACTTCCCATAACCCATTTATCCTAAAGAATTACTGCAATGAAGAAAACTTGTATAGACACCTTCCCGCCAGCTCCTAGACACAGGAGCCACAATTCCAAAGCAACACCCATCAGAGGACTTTAAAAGTGAGGAAAAATAATTAGGCTGACTCTTAATAGAAAGAAAATATATTAAAAAATAAGCAATAAATGAGCCTTTCAAAATTAAAGCAAGATCAAAACAAGCAAGAAATGAAGTTATATGCTTTTTATTTTTTAAAGCTGTATCCCCTACTGAGCCATCTTTACAGGAAAACATTTTCATTTTACATTCCAATTAGTGCATTAATCTTTTGATTATTTATTCATATCTAAAAGTCTCCTTGGTTTACTTTGTAATTTGGAACTGCATAGGAATGGAGGAGTGTGAACCTGCATATTCACAGGCAGTGCAAAAGAAAATGACACCTGTATTTCCCTTCAGACAGGATCAACCATCTTCTGAAGTTAAGATTGTTTAGTAACCATTTATATAGTGGAAAAAATAATTGTTTAAACCTTCATTATTAATATAAATGAGGAAAGCCCTGGATTTGTTGTCTTGCTTAATGTTACCTTCTCCCTTGCAAGTGATTCTTTCAAAAGATAGTCTCAGCTCAAGATCCATAGACTGCACAGAGATGTTAGACAATGCACAACCAAGAGATGTTAGAAGCCGCATTAACTTGTGCTAGCTGCCAAGTTAATTTTAGAAAGTCACCTTCACTTCTGCGCTGAGAGCCAGTGGAAGAAGGCAATAAACAATGTTAAGCGGCACTGTGCCTCCAGCTACTCACACTAACAAGGCTCTTCCCAGATAACAAGATAATAAAGGTGTTAGCTGGAAATGCCTCTGGAGACCACCCAGAACAGTACCCTAGTAGAAACAAGGCTATGACCAAGACAGGAGACATTCATGACAGGATTCATTCTGCCAAGGTTTAGAGCTTCCCCAGACAAAACATAGCTGGCTCTCAGCCTAGCAGGACACATCCCCCAGGGCTGTCATGACCACCTTGAGCACCTTGGACTACAACAGCAATTTGAGAAATTGCTCCAGAGGTCCCAAAGAAGGCAGAGCTTCAGCCAGTCTGGGAGTTAAGTTTAGGTTAGGATTCTGCTTTTCCGTACGGAAAGAAATAACCAAGGTGTGACATTTTTTGTAATGGCAAGACTGATTTGGAACAGATAAGGACAGAAAAAAATTGAAGTGACTATGTAACGCAACCAGACACTCTTAACATTTGACATAAGCTATCTCAGTAGTCAGCTGCATTTTTAAGATCAGACTACAGTAATTTTAAAGATGTCTCATTTTGTCTCCCTGCAGTTACTCTACATTCTTGGCACCTAAAATATCCTTTCCACTTCTTATTCAGTATGAAGAGACATTCTTGATTCCTACAGAGAACATGGATCTTCAGTTTCTATTTCTATAATTAGTAAAAAGCATTAGTATTCAAATTGATTTCAATTCTTGTCTGAAATAAACAAAAGTAAATAATTTCCTCCAGGAATTTTAAGCATTTTAAGGATCTGAAACAAACAAGTAGGAGGAAATCCATTATAACCCAACTTGAAATAGGCAATCCTCATAAATATAGCTGAACAAACTGATAATAATTTACAATGAATCCCTCCTCCTCCTATCTCCATATTATCTGAAAACAGATGGAAATGCAGCCAAACAAACATTAACTCAATTTTTGCCATGATCTTACAATGCCAAATGCCAAGTGAGAAACCACACAAAGTTTGAGGCTGCTTTGAATGAGTTTCTTGATAAAACAGCACAAGTCAATTCTGACTGAATGCACACTTGGACAGGGGTCCCACCAGCAGGAATATTTTCAGTTTCCTCCTCTAGAAAGATTTTTGTGAATCCACATTTATCATATTATCAGAAAGCATTTGCATATGGCTTCAAATGAACACTGGAGATTTTTGCAGCATTTTCCCAGATGGGTGATTAAAAGTAAGCTTCTAGTGCTTAGAAACCTAATTGCAAGTCGAACAACTTTTCTGTAAAAAATGGTATTCTAGTTTCTTTCAGTACTTAGCACCTGAAGTGATCTGTCATCTGTAAAGTATGATGATAAAACACCATGATCACACAGGTCTTCATAACTCAACTTTCAAAGCACTCTTCAGCCTACTTTGATCAAAATTCTTACAAGGCACTAGCTGTACAAGAAGCTCATGAACATCAATCTTCATTACAGTATCACAGTATCACAGTATGCTAGAGATTGGAAGGGACCTCAAAAGATCATCTAGTCCAATCCCCCTGCGGGAGCAGGAACACCTAGATAATGTTACACAGGAATGTGTCCAGGTGGGTTTTGAATGTCTCCAGGGAAGGAGACTCCACAACCTCCCTGGGCAGCCTGTTCCAGTGTTCCGTCACCCTCACTGAGAAGAAGTTTCTTCTCAAGTTTAAGTGGAACCTCTTGTGTTCCAGTTTGTACCCATTACCCCTTGTCCTATCATTGTTTGCCACTGAGTAGAGCCTGGCTCCGTCCTCGTGACACTCCCCCTTTATATATTTATAGACACTTATAAGGTCACCCCTCAGTCTCCTCTTCTCCAAACTATAGAGACCCAGCTCCCTCAGTCTTTCCTCATAAGGGAGATGCTCCACTCCCTTAATCATCTTCGTTGCCCTGCGCTGGACTCTCTCCAGCAGCTCCCTGTCCTTCTTGAACTGAGGGGCCCAGAACTGGACACAATATTCCAGATGCGGTCTCACCAGGGCAGAGTAGAGGGGAAGGAGGACCTCTCTCGACCTACTAACCACCACCCTTCTAATACACCCCAGGACGCCATTGGCCTTCTTAGCCACAAGGGCACAGTGTTGGCTCATGGTCATCCTGTCGTCCACTAGGACCCCCAGGTCCCTCTCCCCTACACTGCTCTCTAACAGGTCGTTCCCCAACCTATACTGGAACCTGGGGTTGTTCCTGCCCAGATGCAGGACTCTACACTTTCCCTTGTTATATTTCATCAAGTTACTCCCTGCCCAACTCTCCAGCCTGTCCAGGTCTCGCTGGATGGCAGCACAGCCTTCTGGCGTGTCAGCCACTCCTCCCAGCTTAGTGTCATCCGCAAACTTGCTGATAGTACACTCAATTCCCTCATCTAAATCATCGATGAATATATTAAATAATACTGGTCCCAGTACTGACCCTTGAGGCACTCCACTAGTCACAGGCCTCCAACTAGACTCCGCCCCATAGACTACAACTCTCTGGCTTCTCTCCTTCAGCCAGTTCGCAGTCCACCTCACTACCTGATCATCCAGTCCACACTTCCTCAATTTAGCTGTGAGGATGCTGTGGGAGACTGTGTCAAATGCTTTGCTGAAGTCAAGGTAGACCACATCCACCGCTCTGCCATCATCCATCCACTGTGTTATTTCCTCATAAAAGGCTAAGAGATTGGTCAAACATGATTTCCTCCCTAATTAAGGTTATTTACCAACCCTGAAGCTATTAGGGTATACACCTATGAAGTCGTACTTCTAATCCAGGTATTAAATATCCAAGGCTTTTGCACTGCTCTCAGAAGGGGTTTTCATAAAACCAAGAAGACAAAAGACACTATATGGGGCTTCTAAACCTATTTCTAAGGAAAGCCTGAAATATGAACATGCACAGAAAAACAGTTGCTGAGAAAGCGCACATAACTCACATGTACTTTTAGCAAATAAATACAAGAAAAAGAATAATACTTAATGCTTGGGAAACTAAGAACAGACAGAATATGATTTAACATAACATTGTTGCAGCTAACACAGATTAGACTTTGCTTCTCTGTCTTCACAGTTCTGCTTTCAAACACTGCAGAAGAACTAAGATTTCTAGACACAAAAAACAAACAAACAAAACAAACAGAAAAATAAAACCTTTCAAAAAGCCACAGTCATTTTAATTTAACTATGATTCAGCCGGATGACATGAAAGTATGCACACCACATCTAGCTGAGAGAAAACCACCAGGAATACAGTGAGTCACAATGAGACAATTACAAAGCCCTTGGTTGTTCTTTGGAGGGTGTACCAGTAAGGACTGATATAAAATCTGAGCGAAAAGAAAGCATTATAAGGTGACTGCATTGAAGATTTTATTTTTTGATTCTAGTGGCCATTGCAGAACCATTTATGTCAAACGTCATTCTGCAATTCGTCTTCTGAAGTGTCAAGAAAATAAGGCAAGCAGAAGTTTGTTTCTACATAGCAACACGTTAGTCAGAAAAGATAAAAATAACACTCACACATCACTTCTCTTAATTCAGAAGATATTTCAGACTATTTTTCTCTCTCACTGACCAGATCGATTTTAGCAAAGTTGATGTAGGTAAAATGAGTGCAGAAAGGGGTTTTGGTTTTTGTTAAATTGCTTATCTGCTCCATACTTCAGTTTGTATTTTACATACATATAAGAATTTTAGTAGTATGACAGAAAAATAAATACCCCTAATTTAATTCTCTCCGTATCCTCTTTACTTGCCTACTACAACTCTCCCTACCCCCTTTATACCCTCATTGCAGGCTTAGGCTGACAGGCTTCTCTCCTCAGCTCATGCTGATTTAACACATCTGCAGTATCTCTCCCCTCCATCTCTCCTGAAATATTTTCTCACTTCTTAACAAACCCTAACTTTCCTATTTACTTCTACTAGTTATTTAATTCTAGTTGTATCATCTATGGAATTTATTTTGGGCACACATTGTAGTAAATACTATAAAAAGAAAATTGTGCCACAGCAAGAGGAAAGAAGCATAATAGCTTTCCATGCTACTGAGATGAAGCCAGTACAAGAGAAGGTTTATCTACAAGTATTATGCATTAACAAAAGGAAATATTTTTACTGTCTATATTCACCAGTCTGTACTGAGAAGATCTGTTTTCTGATAATGAAAAAAATACTTCTCACAGTCCATATTTGCTTTGTTAGGGCAAGTTATACCTTAATAGATTACAGATTTCCCTTATTGTGTTTTGTTTTCATTCTAGATCTCAGTACATAACACATTACTAAGAGAGATTATTAGGGGACGAAAAATAACAGGCTCTGCAAGAGCATCTCCAAAAACCACCTCATTTTCAAGATCACCATCAACTTGCATACATGCCACATTTCTCTAGGCTATTAGAATATATTTCAGAGATAGAAAATCATAGCCATATTACTGAAATAAGAGACAGAAGCAATTTCACAACAGTAAGGTTCGTTATTTTACCTGAATAGCAAAGTAATTTAGAAAGCAGAAGGAAGAAGGGAAAATAGCACAAGAGATGTTGAAAACAGGGTAAGGTATACATGGGAGTGTGTCAAGTTACCTGGTAAGTCATGCCTAATGACAGACTAGGTGCACATAGGAAAGGAACTAAAATTGTATACTAGTCAGAAACAGCTACAGTCATAAGTACAGACATGCTATTAGATACTACTATTTGACTCCAAACATACCATTCACTCATGTTGCCAGGGCAAAAACATGCTGTCCATTTCAGCTGTTTTGATTTTCCAAAGGATTGAAAGATTAAAAGCTTTAACATTTATACTAAGTTTCTTTTAACCTACAAAAATTTAACATAGTTAACTACAACCTATGGCTATTTTTCAGGAACACTAGGCAATTTAACACATTTAACTTTTTACTGTGATTTTAGACCTTTTCAAATCCAATTGTTACCAAGTTTCTTGTCACCAGTGTTTTGGATGATGCATCCTCATTTATGAAACTAGACATTTTTGCACTTCTCTAAATGCACAGATGCCTATTTGGTCAAAAGGTGCCAAAGACAGGAAGAAAAAATATGCATGATTGCCTGATCATGTTTTAAGCAAAGAAAAAAAGAAAAATCGTAGAAAAAGGACCTGCTTACAAACAAGCTCATGCAGACATGAAAAGACGCAGCTCTTCTGTGAATAAAGACAAGTATGACGGAAGAAAGTGAACTGCAGGGTTTTAACCTTAAATTCTTCTATGGTTTGAATTCCTGCAAGATGTAGGTCTAACCTACACTTAAAGTAAGCTGACAAAGCTTAGGCAACATGATCTGCTTTTATCTACCTGGTACTTTTCCAGAAAGCAATGAACTTACCCTTTTTAAGTCAAGCTCACAGGGGCAAGACCAGACATTCAGAAATCTATTCCTGGCTACCCACCAGTAATATGCCGTTTTTCCCACAAGGATGATGTTTTAACTTCATGACCTTTTTCTCCCAAGTCGGTATAGGCTGCCATAAAAAAGCTTGCCCTTTTAATAAAGGCATTACAAAGGTGTAGAAAGGAGATACACTAAATGCAGAAAGTTAAAAAAAAAAGTGAAACCTGAAGATTTAGAGGTTAATAGGACTATTTTTTTCAAACTTGATTTAAAACTTTTTAAATAATTGCCATTACACCACACAGGGAACAGTTCATCACCACTTACAAAACAGTGTCCCTGCTGCTTTCAGTCACACTTCTCAAACATTATATTTTCACCCATGAAATCAAGAGAAAAAAAAAAAGTTCATATGGAAGAAGCGCAAAAACATATTCCTCTCTTCACTACATGGGACACTAAACACCATCAAACAATTTTAGAAAGCTGTATCATGCTTCCAACAAATTAAATCTTTATAATTAACCATTTTTCAGGGAAAATAGAAATGAATTTTAAGTATAGTACTAAAGATCTTATTTGCCTCATTGTAAGATTCAGCTGCAGGTTGTGGTTTGTTAAAAGCATTTCAGAGCTACTGGTGTGAGCTTGCTGGACTGCTGAAGGAACTCAAGACTGCTGTCACTGTAAACGCAGTTACACAGAAGTAAAGCTTCTGTGCAGATTTGGATAAAACATATGCAGACTCTAGAGGGAGTTCTAACTTTGCCATATTTTCCTTTCTTACCAGTTCAGAACAAAACTGACAACAAGAAAAAAGGCATACTCATGCATGATGTTTCTTCTGGTTGTCTGCTTCTTCCCTTTCCCCTCTGTTAGTGGGAAAAGTGGGAACTGCCTGGCATAAAAATCTGCCATCTGTTGATACTGACATGTACCACGGGTTTTATTTCTTAATCATATAGGAGCTTTTAACGTAGTTGCTCTTGGGTGACTCTGGTGCACCTTCAGTCTGAATACTTCACACAGTTCAGTCATGTAGGAGACTCACGATATTTAATGAGGATGAACTACAGCCAGCCAGTCTTTGAATACTGAACACAACAAAGAATTTCTAAAGGTATTTGCACCAACATAAATTAGCTCCTTGCTAATGGACTAATCCTGCCCATGCGTTCCTGCTGCAAATTCAGAGTGTGTGCATTATGCTGAGATTTGGCAAAAATGCCCCCAGGTTGCAGAAAGAGCTACTGTAGAGGAGCCAACAATGCAGCTGTAGTACCCACATCGCCTGTATTCACACAGCATTTTGAAATAAACGTACTTTCTTTATGGCTCTGAATGAGCTTTAATAGTTCACAAATACAGCAAGCTGACCACAGGATATCAAGAAGCCAAAAGGACAATATGTTTCCAATATTTCTTTATATTGAAGGTAAGCTTAAGCAATCTAATACTGCAGTATTTTTCTGCTTTGAGGCACAGTATCATGTCAGACCATCCTAGCTGAAGACATTTATAACAACCAGAATAAACGCTTGCAATCCTTTATTACTGTTTCTTCCTGTTAATCTAACATCTGCTTTCATTTTTGGTTATCAATTAGTGTTTCAAAAACAGATTAACATTTTCCACCTTTTGGTTAAGATGACAATATATAGCGAGAAGCAAACAAAAAAGAAAACCCAACAAAACCCACAGACACAAAGTATTTCCCAGGAAAGCCTTCCACCGGTCCAACACTTCATTAACACACACCCACAAAAAAAAAGAAGATAAACTGCACATCAAATTTTTCTCAAGAGGATGAAATCACACACTGGACATAACAATAAACCATCCATAAGAAAACTCAGATGACTTCTAGCAACCCTTTGTTGACTTCTATCTTCCATTCTTCCATATGTTCCCAGGGAAGAAAGAAGTACAGTGAAGACCACTCAGAGGTTTCATTTTAATTCAAGGCATAAAAAGTCAAAACCTAGACGCTGGAGTAATAAGGGAAAGAGAAAAGTACAGCAATTTCTGAAGGAGAGGAAAAAACATGTGCCAAGCCAAATACTTTTTAAAGTGCTCTTTCCTCCTATTTCCCTAACTTGACCCTTCATTCAATACTTAGAAGCCAGTATTGTTGGCTACAACTATGCTGAACTTAAGAGACCTTTTCAGGCACCAGAAATGCTCTGCTTGTCAGCATTTGCCTGCTGAACACACTGCAAGTGTGGGAATATTCCTTTCTATTTTTCTGCTCCACTTTGTGAAGCAGTGGATAATTGGAAAGAGACCCGCAATACAAATTCCAGAAGCATTTCTGGGGTGATTTTCCCCTGAATTAATAATGTATCAGGCAGCAGAGAATTCTGGAGGAAGAACTTCAGCTTTTCTGTCTCTTGCTCTTTGCATGTTTTCAGACCACCTCCCCAGCATCCAGAAGTTGAACATTTGTACAACGTACATTTCTTTTTCCTCAATATTGATTTAAAACCATTTTTCGTAACAGGCTCTGAATAGCAGTGGGCAGGGAGGAAAGGAACAATCAAAAAAAACATTTAACTTCTCTCAAAAAGCTCCAATGGAATAATGGACTGGCTGAAAACATATTCCCTAAACGCTGCTGCTCTTGAACAAAGACACTCACATGAACCAGATGAAGTAAATTGCCTATTTGCATAAATATGCCAAATGACTACTTACACACTTGATGGTTGGTCACAAGCAGAAACATTGGTTCCTAACCCTTTATCAGTTATAAATCTTCAAAAAATTCCTAATTCTTTATCAGTCATTATCAGCTTTTTATCAGTGCTGGCACAAACTATAGGACAATAGGAAAGAATTTTCAGGGTACTGCAATGCTGAGAATCGATGCTCTATAGAGGGGAACGTGAAATTGTTTGAACAACAGGGATATTTGGCTGAGCAAGCATCATAGACTCTTAGAGGCAATAAGAACCACTACAGTCAGCAGGCCTTTGTTACCAGTAATTTAAATTAGTAAAATAAACACAGAACATTTACCAGGACTTCATTTTCGGAAAGGTAGTTTTCCTGCTATGAGTTATATTTGATAATATTTTGATTACAAGGAATCATATAATAGTGTTGGAAAGGACCTTAAGATCATCTAGTTCCAACCCACCTGCCATAGGCAGGGACACCACAGGCTAAACCATGTCACCCAACACAGTCCAACCTGGCCTTAAATACTGACAGGAATGGAGCATTTACCACTTCTTTGGCAACCTGTTCCAGTGCCTCAGCACCCTCACAGGGAAGAACTTCTTTTATCTAACATGACTTTCCCCTATTTAAGTTTGAACGCATCATAAGCACTTATAACCTTGTATGCTAAAACTTCACCAGCCCTAACAGTAACTAAGAATGTGCTCTGCTCAAAACAGGAGCAAGTCTTTCAAACAGCACATAACAAAATGCAAAGTTTTTAAACCAAGATGAGATTAATAGGTGTTTTGGGGGGAGTTGGGTTGTGCTGGTTTGAGTTGGGGTTTGTTTTTTTTTTTCCTTTTTGAATCATTACATCTTCAACATATATGGGGTACAGCAGGTCACTTTTTCTCCTGAAGAGAACCACAACTGTACTCAAGTCCAAACCTCCACTGCACTGCACCAGTGTGCAGTAATCTAGCTGTCCACAGTTGTGCTGTAGCATTTTTATCTCTCACAGTACTGAGGAAAAAGTGCACTTAATTTCCAGTTTTCCACTTTTCAGAGGATTAATACAATCTTTCAGAAGTAAATTATACTTTCATTTGAATTATTTTATAGTTACAAGCCAGTGTGTTTCAGTGACCACTGATCCAATTTGTATTGTTTATCATCTGTTATGAGGCTCTGATGGCTGTTGAATATGTCTTAAACACAACCTTGAGACAATGGGAGCTCAAAGCATTTCATAATTATATTCCTCAGTGGGAAGCAAGTTCCACAGTTGACATATGGAAAGACCAAACTTGTTTTTATGCAAAATAAAAATATTTTTTGTTCTTTCAAACTATTTACTGTTTAACATTTCAACTTGTTTCACTGTAAAGCACTCCATGACTTTCTGAAGAGCATGTTGTAATTTCCTCCACACATTTAAAAGCATGCAGGAGAGTTAGAAAAGTCAGAAAAGGACAGAACTATAGCTGAATTAGGGACACAGAAAAATCTTAGCATCCTAAAGACACCTATGACTTATAATCATATCACAATTACTATGCAGCGCTACTAAAATAGGGTAAATAATTCAGTTTGTCAGTAGATCAGACCAGAAGGATATGCTTTATCACTACCTCCCAGCAATCACCCCTTGTCAGTTAAATAGCTCCAAGTGATTTTAGGAGACAATGACCCTTCAAGATGCACTAAATTTTACTACAAAACCTAACCAGCTGCTCGTTATGCAGATTGACTCAGGTGCTTACAAAGGTTTCATGAATAAATGGATAGCTGTGGCTCAGACACCATAAAGGACAAAGCTCAGCAGCTCCCTTCAGTTGGGAAGCAATGGAAAGAAATACTTTGACTTGCATATACATGGACAACTATAAAGTCAGGAAGATTGCCTCTGAGCTTCTCTTCCAAACTTGCACTCAAGTAGTAGCTCATGGGCTTTCTTGTAGAAGGGCACCCAAAAACTTCTCATAATAGGAAAGGACCTGTAGAAGCCAAGCAGATTTACAGACTGAATGGCCAGCTGCCAGAGGAAAAGGCAGTTTAGTCGTTAGTATGCCTCCATATAGAAGACTAAAAAACAGAAAAGGCCAACTATGACAAAGTCTTAATAGCAGTGGTTCAGATTAAAGCTAACCTTCAAACCCTCTTAGCCTCTAAAATACATACTTTGATTTTTAAGGTGTCCATCCTACTTCCCATGCTTTACAGTTGTTCAAAGCAGCATTACAAAAGCTACCTATGCTGAACTTAAGAGGATCTGGGGGACATCAGAAAAACTCTGCACATCCCTATTAGCTAAACCCACTTCAAGTGACAGGATTTCTGCCCTACTTTTCTGCTCCATACCTTTGTAAAGCCAAGGTTAGGCACATTTAGCACCTAACTGCCAAGCATGAGCTGTTAAGCTTGGCATTTACCCATCTTCAATAGCAGAGACTACACCATATTTGTAAAGATACAAATCCCCAGGGAAGGTAGTTGCTAAACAACAAAGCCTAAGCAAATCATCTGGTGAGTGTAAGCAAGTAGGCTTGAGAGAGGGACACTAATAGCTCTAGAAGCTTGCTTTTTTAAGAGATTCAAGCAAAATATAGTCAAATAATAAAGAAATAAGGAGCTGAAAGGGTTGTTCAAAGGACAGGAGTGACTCAGAAAAAGGGCAGAAAATAATAATTTCCACTTCTGTCATAAGACTACAGAAAACATTCAGAAGTTGCGAGAACACCTCCCCAGCCAAGGTAAAAGCTATCGTCCCTCTAGCTACGTCTGCCACTTCACCAAATGGACCGACCACTCAGACTATTCATATTTCTCCAAAAACTCAGAAGTAAAGGAAATACAGGCCTCATCCTGAGGAAGTCACTTTCCCATATGCCCGTAAGGCTACATAAATCCTTATTTTCATACAAACACACAACACTGGCAAAACAAGGCAAACAGAAAAAACAAATCAACCACCAAAATATGGAGAAGATAGTCAAGTATTCCCTTAGTGAGGTCATGAGGAAAGCCCAGGCTGCCCCAGCCCAGCAAGGAGCACCTCCATCTCCGTATACTCGTGCATTAGATAGCTCAAAATATTAAGCAGAATGCTAACTGCATCCTCCCTCTGATTACCTCTCTTGGGCAGCTAAATATTAACATGATGCTGTTCTTCCTGGCTAATTTAGTGAGCAAGAGCTAATTTAAATGAGCATATCCTTTAGGAGTAATCCATGTGAATAATGATCCTAACTTGTTTTCATACAGCAGTAGTGACTTATTTAGGCTTTCACAGTACTTTAGGGTTTCTAAAAGAGGCACTATGCAAATTACCCTGCTTAGTAACAGCATGCCGGAGCAAGTACCTCCTGTTCATGTGGTTTTTATTGACTTGTTTTGCACCACTTCACCAACACGTACTCCTATGCGTAGGAGGGAGTTCAGACACGCCAAATAATGTCTTGTAACATCTTCCTACTCAAGCATCCTAAGAGATGTTTTCCTTTCATTTGTCCTTTACAGATAAGCATGTTGTTCTTTTTATTTTCCAATATTAAGACGAGACACTTGATGACTCTAGTAATGGCAACAACGCTGCGCCCATGGAGCACACTCACACTTCCCTCAAGTCCAGGATTTACTTTGTTCATTTCGCTGTACTAATCCTACCGGGGTTCAAAACCTGACACCACCTCATTCCTTCACAAACCCCAAAACACAACATAGCCGATCTGCCCCAGGCCCAGCTGGGAACACGCACCGAACCGAACCGAGCCGCACCGCTCAGTCGCCTTCCCCCGCAAGCCTACCTGGGCTCCTGGGCACTGCTCCCTGACACATCCTCCCTCAGAAAGGGCAGCGTCCCCCAATCCCCCAACCGGCATACTTGCCCCCCTCCCTCGGAGAACTGCAGCCTCCACCTCCCTAGGGCGGGGGCCAGCTGAAGAGGGCGGCAGCCCTTAACTAGCTCATCAAGGGCTGATGCGGGCCCAATGGCATAGCTCTAGGCTCGCTGCTCTTCAGTGTCCCAGTAGTCGCTTCACAGGAAGTCTGTGTTTCCTTTTTCTTTTCACTACCGAGACCCAGCCAGCCCTTTTTTCACTAGCCCCTGCTGCCAGGCTCCCCGCAGCTGGGCCTCACACCCCTGCCCCTGCCACATTATCCCTCTGATACAAAGCTCCCCAAAAATTAAACGGCAGCTGCATTATATTTTTTTCCTGACAATATTCAATTTAAGTAAATTATGAGCCAAGTTTAACAACCCCTTTGCTATTGTTATGATGGCAGAGGCAAGAATTGTTGATTTCTAAAGCATAACCACAACTACAGGAAGTACAGAACTCAATCCCATAAGGTATGTCAGATATGCAAAACAAGGGTCTATCTACATATTTAACCTTGTTTGGCACTTAGGATGGTCTACTGCTACAGTACGAGTATTTATTTAAATCGGGCTAGTCCAACCCCAGGACCAAGAGGACACCAGCAGCTTGTAAATAGCAGGTGAATTGCTAGTGAACAGCAATTCTGGCAGCCCTGGGGAGAGCCCCAGCTCCAGCAAGGTTGGCACTAGAAAGCAACAAGGCAAGACCCATAACACGTATGTCAAACCTAACACAGATTTTACCACTGCAAGTAGTTGGCAAAAGCAGGGCAGCCTTTGACCTGCCTGTGTTTTGGAGATCTGGGCTCTACTTTGCCTCCCCCTGCTCAGTTTTGGGTTTGGTTTCTTTTTTTGTAAAAATTCTGCTTCCATACTCTGATCCAGGCTGACTTTGACCCTTTAAACTACAATTTAGAGTGCTGGAGTTTCAGCTACAGTACACATTAAATGCACAAACTGCCATTACAGCCATTACACCAGCGATTTGTTTTCAAGCAATTCTTTCCACTTACTCTGTCTTTCATCAAATACAGTTCAGCTGATCCCCTAAATCAGGCAGTCTGCTTTCCTCTCATGGCTATTTTCAGACTCCTGTTCACGGAGGAGGCCAGATTCCACACAGATCTCACTACATTGACAGCTTGTTTCCATGTGATGATCCCTGGCCAGAAGCAGGGCTTGAAGAAGGAGCTGTGCCCATTAGGGGCAGAAACTAGCCCATTAGGGGCACAGAGATGAGCAACAGACCTGGTAGCAGTGGAGGTGGAGACAGATGAAAGGGGAGGAGGAAAGCAGTGTGGAACTGGGGCATCAAACCCACAGCCAGCACTAATGCACACAGTTGAAGAAGGAGGTTGCACAAGCAAGACAGAGAAAAAGTACAAGCAATGCCTATAAAGTACATCCCTAAGTGAAAAATCGATGGCCATCACACAGGCTGGGCTCTGTGTCGCACAAGCTAAACTACAGTAGCTATCAGTTTTAATAATCCAGACTGCGTTTTCTGTAGGTAGGTGCAGAAGGCTCTCCTGCGGCGCTGGATGAGTAGCTGTGAAAAGTGGGCATCTGCATGGAGCTGGAGATACAGCTGGGGCCACGGTGTGGCCAGTCTGATCATGCAGCTGTGTTTAGAGGGAAATCGCCGTCATTTGGGCAAACACAGAGTGGAAGCCCAAGACAGGATATTGTAAGTAAGTTATGACACTGGAATTTTAGCTTCCAGTCAAACTTCACTATGTCTACGTAGTGCAGTGGAGGCAGATACCTAAGGGCAGCAGCAGAAGTCATAGCCACTCTGGAGGAAGTCGATTATTTTAGTCCTCTTCAGGAGGGCCAGTTAGCCCAATGAGGGCTAATGTGGCTCCGTGGCACTACCTGCTGTAGCCAAATTGCTCCCTTGGGTCTAGCTTGGGTACCTTTGCATATTGCTGCATTGCAGTGTGGTGGGTGTGATTGCATAAGAGCAGCCAAACTCACAGTGTACACGCTGTCAAGAAAGATTTGAGCCCCACAGCAAACAGAGAGCTATCAGAGAGTCATTGCACTATTACTTTCCAACTAACTTAATATTCATTATGAAAAACAATACTTTTTGTATTTTACTCAATCTCCATAACAAAACTTGTTCCTTCTAATTTGGCAAATTGTGAATGTGGTGCTCTGCTATTTACATTATGTAGTCTCATGTATCATAATTTTTTATTAAAACAAAGACTAATTTTTTAAGGCAAGATTGTCATAATGGCAAGAAAATTATATTTCCTCTTGGTAGCTTATTTAAATATTTTTAAGCCATATTACCCTAAAAAATACTGCTCAAATATAGCATGCAGTTAATATTTAAAATTTCAAAACTCAACCTCTATTGACCAGATGAAATAAGGACCAAGCAGAGAAGAAAAACTTATTCTTGACACACTAAATAAAGGACTAAGCATTTCAGTTGCTTGATCATCTGATGATCTCCTCTCACCTGGGCAAAACTAAACCAATTCAGAGCCCACATTTTAACATCTTTTCTAAGTATCAGACTTTGGTTTAGCAAAGTTGTGCCACAGTACTTTAAAAGGCATTAATCACTTCTTTTGATGAGAACAGGAAAAGACTTGCATTTCTAAAAGTTTCGTCATGTATACTTCTTTTCATTTCTAATGCAGGAACAGCAGTTTACCTACCCTCGTTCTAGCCTGGCATTTTAAAGTGTGACTTTCATGTTTGTCTCTCACTGTAGGCTCTTATCCCAACTAAACTTTTCTTACTGAAATACTGTAAAATTAGTACATGATTGGAATTAAAAATAATTTTGCATGAAATTTTTAAAATCTAAATATTAACAGAGACTATACAGCTTCAATAATATGTGAAAAGTAAGATTATGAAAAATAGCTACACATTTTGCTAATAACATTTTAATGTCTTTTTCATCAGGTCACAGCATAGAGCATTAAAATGGTAATCAGTAGTCTTAATTTTATGCAATTCTATACTCGGTTTTCAGAAAGTTTATTAACTCTAATGAGCAGTTTATGCAACTGCAAGCTAACATGCAGTGTTTCTTCCTGTGACATTTGAAAAAACCAAAAACTGAATCCCAAGAACAGCTGTCTCCTCTAAAATAAACAGCTGTTTGGCACAAATTTAGTATACATATCCATATATTACATATTATAAATATACACATTTGTGCTCAAAAGTCTGACTCTTGCAATTAGCCACTCAGGTAGATAATTGTATTGTTCTCATTGGGATTGTAATGGGGCTACCAGGTGAATATGCAGCTGCTTTCATTTCTTTTAAGGAAAGAAACACAAACCTTCAGCCTTAGCTCCCACTTCTGCAGTTTTGGCCAGGTTTCCAGAAGGGGGTTAGATCAGTGGGGCAAATACTGTTTTTCTACCCATTTAACCTGGTACACCAAGGGTTACTAAACACTTTTTCTGAAAGTGGACCCTAATCTAGAGTTCTGGACAGCCCTTTAAAGCCTCCCAAAATTTTGTGTGGGAATCTAGGTTTTTCACCGAGGAGCTGAACTATGTTCTATCTTAAGTTTGAGTGCTGAAAACTTTTGAAAAATTGGACATTGTTTGAGCTCAATAGCTGCATATGTGACTGGATTATATTATGTGCAGCTGCCCAAGTGGCAGCAGGGACATTGTGAAGAAAGGAGGTAATTGTGACATCTACGCGCCCAGAGAGCCAAAGGAAATAAAGGGAAGGAGCTGTTTCTTCCCTGTTCTTGTCCAAATAATGAGCATACTGGCTTTGGTGCTAAGCTAATACAATTCTGAGAACAATTTTATATAAAAGAAAAAGTGAAGGCACTAAAGTGAGGAAGATTGAAATTTGAGTTATAAGGATAGTATGTTTATACCTTGCTGCTATTCTTGTGTAAAGTAGTAATATCAGAGAGATTCTGCTGCCTGCTACATTAGGTAAAAGTCAATAGCTTCATGTAGTTCTTAGTATACTTAACTGTGAATTAAAGAAAGAAACTAACTTCACAAAAAGTTTCCTGATTTTTTTTCCCAACTCTACTTTCAAGATGGAAGATTTATCACATGGGAGAGAATCCAGTCACTTCAAGATAGATTTTCCTTTCCCTTTCCTTTTAAAAGGAGATGACCCCAGAAGCAGAGCTATAGCAAATGTGCTCTATCCCATTTGTTTAGGAGTGGTGATCTAAGGTGTTATTACCCCAGCTTCCAATGTAATTGTCTGTTGGAGAGACAGCACAAATCATCTTAATTGCACGTTGACCAACATAAATTCCCACCCTCCCCAAATAAGTCATTTTAACAAGGAATCAACCCTACAAATGTTTAAACTAATACATTGGATGGTCAACTAGATAACAGGTATACAAGCGTGTTCAGGTTTCTGGTGTTTACTATAATGGAGATAGACAGAAAAAGGGTTTCAGGAAGAGCTCTGGGCTCAACAATATCTCTTGGTGACAGCAAAATCCTCCTCAGATCTCCAGTACCACCTTCATACCTGAGATATAAGGCACCAGCTGACAATTTTAGGCATTCTGTCTCTTTCTGTTATTTAGAAAGTAATAAAGAAAACTTTTGTATTTCTTTATTTCAGGCCAAGTTTCCCGTCAATCTGTTTCTTGTTACATTTATAATGGAGTAGTATTTGCTCTTTGAAAAATATATTTTTTAAAGGCTTCATTCAGGCTTCCTTTTTCTTGCAGAACAAGGAATATTAGGCTTGGTTTTCATCATCATCCATAATTTACGATACCTGTGAAAAAAGCATTTCCCTTCTTTGTATATGCAAGACTTGTTAGTTTCCAGTATTTCAAAAACTGCTGCTTCAGTATGTAATTCCCAACTGAAAATTAAATGTATATAGCACTAAGAAAATCAAGACAAAACTGTTTTGAGGCCATGCAATAACATTTATGCAAAGCAGTTTCAGAAGTAACAAAAGTAATAAATAGCCAGCTCTTTTAAGATTTTTTTTCACTGAAAAATATACTAAAGAATGTGGGGTTTCCCATTTGGAATTAAGCTAATTTCATAAGCAAAGAAGTAATGGTTTTCTTACTTGCAAGTGTAATGTATATAAGTGATATCCCTATAATTGATTGCTTGTTCTGTATTCCTGGTAGGTGTAGCAGCACATTGGCAAGGTGACATAACTATTTGCAAGTCTACATGCTGTCTGATGTTACCAAGGTAACTAAATTGCACAGCAATCTGCCTGAAGTCCCTATGAAGATAAAGTGGTCAGGGCTGCTGTGCTTTGAAATGTCAGGTACTGACCCTTTTGCATATTCCTTGGGATCTAATGAGAAGAGAAATCATTTGGTCACAATATTACACGTAGCTTGCAGAAAACCTATTACATTCTATATTTCTTCTCCTGGTTTTTCCAGAACAGTCGTGACTGGCTGAAATGTTACACGAGGAAAATTCAGTCTTTACTTGAAGCTGCTCAGACGAACGGGGCAGAGGAAGATACATTGAAACCGCTTTTGCAGCCTCCCAGTCCTAGGCCAACCTAGAGGCAAATCAGCTCCCTGTAATGTAGGATTTGTGCATTGTGTTGTGAAAAAGTACCTGCCCTAGCAGCCCCTCATCCTGACCTGACCACTGGAGGAAGGAAGAAACATTCCAATATGAGCAGTAATGTCTGCAGCTGGCACAGTTCTAGCCTAGGCAAAGTGAACTGAAGCCTTTCTCTTTCAAATGGGTTTTATATGGTGCACCTAGTGAAGTTCAGCCCTTGAAGATTCTGTACTTTATATTAAGTTGGAGATCAAGGCTGCTTTAGCAAACTATACTCCTGGATTTGGCATCAAGGGAATGTTGTTTATCTATGAGATGTCTCCTGCCTTCCATTTGAAGAGCCATCTCTCTTCTCCATGTCCTGTTTCAGAAGCACAGCAGCAGTTCTCAGTCATAAAGACAAATTCAACATCTGATCATTTCAGCAGAGAGGGATTTAGATCACAAGCTCCTACCAAGCTGGTATGAGTAATGTGCCATAGGAAGGACCTGGAGTGGCTGCATTACCAGCTAACCAGCTAGAGCCATGGTGACACCAACTGCTCTGGGTGTGCTTCTACCTTGTGATGCTCCCTGTTCACTGTTATTGGTCAGCAGCTATTATACCCACTGATTTGCCATCTGGGATCCCTGTGTTAGGGATTGAGTTGAAATGAGTCAAATTAAGAGAAAGTGCTTAAAATAATATAGCTAACATGGCTGGTGGGAGGTCATGATGGCAACTCAGAGCAGCTGCAGCAGCGCTGCCATGGCACAAAGAAATTAGGAGAAGAAACCCTAAGATAGCAAAAAATGTCAGATGAGTCCTTCTGTCCTTCTTCCCTTTTAGAGCATGCTCCAAACTAAGTCCCATGCTGCTCCAGTATTTTTCTCTAGGGGTGCCTGTGATGTTTACGGAAGGGTTAGTGTCACTTTGCCTGTCCGTGAGATCTGCTGTCATTAACGGGTCCTGCTGACAGGGTTCAGAAACCCAGCAGGAGTCTGAAAAAACATGAGATGCCACCTCATAAATGAGTATGTAATAGCAAAGATGGAAATCCAAACAGCAGTCATTTAAATAATGACCAAAGTCATTACATTTTGAAAAAGTCACAGTGTCGATGCAATGTACTTTGAGCAGATTGCACATCCCAAGCGTTTTGCTTTATGGCATCTTTCAGTGCAACAACTGCTAGCATCCACGGAAAATCTTCTACTGGCACATTTTATGAATAATGGTATAAAATTTTCCAGTGATGTTATTTACACAGGCAGATACCCAGTAACAAACTCCAGACAGGGGTTGGGAAAACCAGAAGGGGTATGCATGTGTTTGCTAATTATTCTCTGGGGAAAAAGTTGGTAAAAATGGATATTTTGCTAGAATAACAGCTGTGAGGCAAAAGAGATCTTGACAGGATCTGGGAGAATATCAAACTTTTGTTCATTTTCTCTGACTACGTAAAATACCCATCAGCTGTTCATCCTTCGATTAGGTGCCTCTGTGTGCCATGACTGACTCTTCTCCTCACTGTCATGGCTGAGGGAAATCTGGGTTCAGAGAGGACACAACCCCTGCTCCAGACACACCTCCTGCCCTCTTGGCTTTCTTTAGCTATCTTTTCAGTCAAAGGCTGCCCTGCTTTTGCCAACTACTTGCAGCGGTAAAATCTGTCTTAGGTTTGACATACGTGTTATGGGTCTTGCCTTGTTGCTTTCTAGTGCCAACCTTGCTGGAGCTGGGGCTCTCCCCAGGGCTGCCAGAATTGCTGTTCACTAGCAATTCACCTGCTATTTACAAGCTGCTGGTGTCCTCTTGGTCCTGGGGTTGGACTAGCCCGATTTAAATAAATACTCGTACTGTAGCAGTAGACCATCCTAAGTGCCAAACAAGGTTAAATATGTAGATAGACCCTTGTTTTGCATATCTGACATACCTTATGGGATTGAGTTCTGTACTTCCTGTAGTTGTGGTTATGCTTTAGAAAACAAAAACCCTGGAGATGTGTTATGCTCTGTTTTCTCCAAATGGATGCACAAAGTTATGTAAAATATATAACAGTTTTTAAAATGGCTGTAAGGCACTTTAAATATCCTATTACTTCATAAACTAAAATAAGATAATTTATTGAGGCTGTTCCTAAGAACTATGCACTTAAAGCATTTTTACTTTTGGACCTTCCTTCAACATAAAAAATGACACATCTGTGATTTCTATTTTTAGTCATAATTTTAACTTTGAAATAGCAAAAATGCAAGCTGTGTAAATACCAGCAGTGAAAACAGGTTTCCTACTTCCATCCTCCTCACACTTCATGGGTTAATACTTCATTAGTTTGATCACTGATGTCTAAATCATAACAACAAAAGGAAGACAAACATTAATATCTCATTTGGGGAGTATTTTAAACATAGAATCATGGAATGGTTTGGGTTGGAAGGGACCTTAAAGAGCATCTAGTTCCAACCTCCCTGCCACGGGTAGGGACACCTTCCAGTAGACCAGGTTGCTCAAAACCCTGTCCAACCTGGCCTTGAACACTTCCAGCAATGATTTATTTAAAGTGATATTGTTCTAAAAGGTCACTTAAATGCAAACATTTACATATATAACAGATACAGTATTTTGGCATGGATCTCCATGACAGCTTTTAATGTACAACCTTTTTGCTTTCTTAGCAAAAGTTCAAATAAAGTTCAAATACAGGCTTTAAAGTTGAAATGTTGGCAAAAGCTGTGGCAGCAGCTTTACTATGTAATATAGCTAGATGTTCCTAGAGGCCAACCTTTCAGCCTTGGGCATGCAGGAATATAAGTCTGATCCTGGATATGCACTTACTAGTGGTATCAGTTTGAACTTAATTGCCTGTTTGCACTTTCAATTACCTGATTAAGCATGTGAGCATAGGATTTTATGCACACGGCAGAGTGTGGGTCAGGACCTTAGTGACCCATGGGAACGCTGTGACTACAAAGCAGCAGATGAAGAGACACATTCGCATGTTGGCCCAGCTGATTTCTTCTTCTATTTTCCAATAGTCTGATAATTTCAAGAAAAAGCACTCAGTATTTCTTTCAGTTTTCATAGCTTCTTGGCAAATTTATTTTACAGGATTATTTTGTGATTGAAGCACTGAACTGAAAGGCAAATGAGTTCAGTTCAGCTCTCAGTTTTGCTTCAGACTGTTTGTGTCATGTCAGAAAAGTCATTTAACTTCATGGTATCTCAGGTTCCACCTGTACAAAGGGAAAAACACAACCTGCCTAAGACAGACTATGAGAATACAACCAACCTCAGGAGATTCTCAGATGCAGCAGTAATATGACCTGAATAAAATACACGCAGTGAAAACAGGTTTCCATTCCTCTCCCATCTATAATTCATATGTTGTTACTTCATTACCTTTAGCGTTGAAGGATAATTTATATCAGCACAGAAAGGATGTTAGTATCCTAGTTCTGTAGCATTTTATACAGTTTGCTTTAAGATGGTATTGGTCTAAAGAGTCATGCAAATGCAAAGTAACAAGGAAGAAGATCCTTTGTTTTTAGCTAATTCAATGCAAGCGCTTACTTCCTAGCACTCCATAAGGCCACTTTCCTCTTAAATCCACTACATTTAGCTTTAAAACCTGACAAAATATGAAAAGTAAATACCTAATAGCATGTCTGTGGTACATTCAATGCTGTGATTCCTAAGTAGCAGAAGCTTTTGTGAGATATTTTATAACTTCCAGAGCATGCTGCAACTGGAAGATCCCCCACAGCTGCCTTTTTTTGGTGGTTAATCATCTCTTATAATCCAGTGCAGCCTTGGCCTATTGATCAACAGATTCAACTAAATGAACCAGAAGCGACAGTTCATTAATTAAAGGCAAAGGTGTTTTAGGTGAAGCTGCACTACTGCCATAACTGAAATACAAAAAAAAAATTAGGGGCATATACAGACCTAGTTACTGCCTCTAAACCATACAGCAGCCGCTATCCACAGGCAGTCCAGTGATCCCAGTTCCCAGGTCAGAGATGTGTAAGCCTGAAGACCAGTGCCTGTCTCTTGGCCATTACCTAATGAAATCAAGCTGGGCAGTGCCCAGGAACAAACGAAAAGAGATCTGGATGTTTACAAACCTGGTAAGGAAATTCAAATTGCAGGCATCAGCCAGGCCCCCATACAAACTGGACAAACTCTTGTGCATATGATGAAGCAGATTTACCCATGGGTCTCCTTGTTGTGGTGGAAGCTTCACACTGAACCTAGTTAAATGAGAGTAGAGGAAGGACATGTAGGACACGAAGTTACAGGCTATCACTTTACTCTGCCTCTTCTATCCATCACCTGCTCACAAATGCTGGTCAGAGGGAAGGGCTGTGTCCATACCTGAAAACCAGAGACAGAACTGGAGGTTTGTAAGTTGGTGGGGTTTTTATAACCCAGAAGCCAATGTAAAAATAAGCCTGGTAAAAGAAGTAAAAATGCAGATGAACTTCTCAGCGTTATGCTATTAGTTACTGGTGTTGGAACTGCAGTTCCTTTTGAAGAAACCACAGAGACATCTGGGGTGGTACATCCAGAACAGCAGTCTGGATTAAAATTAAAACCTGAACATCAGCGCTCAAAAGCAGCCTAACAAATACCTGACTCAGACTGGGAGATGTGAACCATCTTTTGTAACACATACAGAGAGAGCACTGCAGGAAGTTGTTTTTATGGAGTTTCGTAGGAGTGTTGTGATTTAAATGTAATATGCTACTTTTTCTTTGCATTTATTACATTTCAGAATGAAACTAGCATTGTTTTTTATTTTGTTTCCCTTTTCATACAAAGTGTGCCTTGGATTTCTTTTTCTAATGAATTATTCTAATTCCATTGGTTTTATTTGTTATCCTGGGTTGCTGTCTTTTCTTCAGGTTTTTGCTTTGTTGAGATAAAAAAATGGTATGTCCGATCTGGATGTATCTTTCTTAAAATTTGATTATGGTAATTCAGTAAAACTCATGACAACTGATAGCAACTTTTTAATATTTTGCACTGCAACCACGTATGTACAAACATTTCTTGTTGAAATCACCAAAAGGTTTTCAAGATTTTAAAGCCACAATTGAAGATTTGAATTTTAAGAGAAGTATTACCATAGGTGGCACAGAGCCTGAAATACTAGGGACTAAATCACAAAAAGCTGAATGTAAAGAAGCAAAAAAGCAGCAGGAACAGGAGACAGAAACAGGGGTGTAATGTAGGTATAGTGTTTGGTAATAGTAGCAGTGGCATTTTGGAGAACAGCATGGAAAAGGCTGTACTGTTTGCTGCCAAAACATGTTCAAACTAAGTGCTTCTGCTTTAAACAGAGAAATGGAGATAATTTTTTATTATTATTACTATTATATTTAATAAAATATATTATGGAAGAAGCCAGAAGAAAAAGGAATGAAGCTGGAGGGCTGATTTACAGTGACATTTAAGGAGAAAAGAATGCTAATAAAACAGCAACCTTTTTTCGGATGGTTGTGATTTAACCCCAGCTGGCAGCGAAGTATCACACAGCTGCTCTCTCATTCCCTACCTCGCCCCAGTGGCATGAGGAAGAGAATCAGAAAAAGGTAAAAACGACGGGTTCAGATGATGTGCTGTGGTATGGAATATCCCTTTGGCTAGCTCGAGTCAGCTGTCCTGGATGTGATGTCTCACAGCTTCTTGTGCTCCTCCTCACCAGCAGAGCATGAAAAACTGAGAAGTCCTTGATTTAGAATAAGCATTACTGAGCAACAACTAAAACATCATCATGTTACCAACATTATTCTCATATTAAATCCAAAGCACAGCAACTAACTTACCAGCTACTAAGAAAAAAAAATATAATTCAATCCCAGGCAAAACCAGGACAGGGGAAAGAAAAGCAAAAACAAAAGGAGTAAGTGGGAAAAAAAAAATAATTTGAAGGTAAGAAGCAAAAATAAAATACAGCTACCTTATAACTAAAGCAGACAAAAAGCATAACCACACTGCTGTTCGGAGCTCTTCATGAGTTCCTCAGCTGTGTGCTTATCTGAGAGACATTGCAGACTTGGCATTGACATAAATGGTTCCCACCAAACATTTTATAAGGCCAAAAGAAAACTGGTTCAAATACAGAATGAGTATACCTGGCACAAAGACACCACATGCACCAAAGCCCTTGAGCAAACACTGATCAGGGAGAACACAGCTCCCTTACATTCCTCTTCAGCAACAGGCCTGCTGTGCTAGAGACATTCCAGAAATAATTCACAAATCGACAAAGTTTTTTTGACACATTCCATCAGGCCCGACTGCAGACGTGATATCTTTACAACCAATAATAGATATTCACTCTTCAGGGTTGAGTTTTTTATCCTTTCTTATATTTTTTTCCTCAAGGATACATACCCATTTTGTAGTAAACTATAGAGAAACATCTTTTCTATTCATGAGTTTTAGAAGATTATGTGGAATAAGTTAGCAATATAAGTCTGGACTTAATAACTTTGTTAAATGCACTGCATGTACATTTCAATCTCCAGTGCAGTACCCTTTTCCTAATTTTTATCATTTTTAAGTAAAGATATAATTATAGAATCACAGAATGTTTGTGTTAGAAGGGATCTTAAAGACTAGTTGCAACCCCCTTGCCATGGGCAGGGAGACCTTCCACTAAACCAGGCCGCTCAAAGCCCCGTCCACATGGGGCTTCACCTATGACCTATTTCCGTTTCCCATCCTTAAGTCCCAAATTCCAGCATTTTGACCAGTGACAAAAAATTTAATCATCTACCCTTTCTATAATACATATCTATTACAGTTTCATCTTTCAGGATGTATCAATCACATTAGATTGCATTTCAGATGCTCAGCAGATGTTGACTGGCTCTATAGGACCTGTGAGATATACATACGCAGTTCTATGCACTAATGCCACTATCAGTGAGGTAACTAAAATAATGTTCATACAGGTTCACTGTTAACCCTAACAATGTGGCAGTACTCTGCTCAATACATCTGCAGGGTCCAGCCAAGCCTTGCCAGGAGCTGCCTTACAAAGCTGGGAAGTGAGATGTCATTTTTATGGTGTGATGGATTTCCTTCATGAACATTAATTAAACAAATATTAATTTGAAACCTTTTTAATTAAATGTTTGCAGTCCATTAGTGGAAATACTGTTCTCTGATGTTATGGTATCAGCCTATAATTATACAGATCAGGCGATGAGCCTTTCCTCATCGCCTGATCCTTAATATCCCATTTTGCTGCTACTGGTTGCTGATGTTTCTCTGTATTAAAATAACTTACAGCAATGGGATGTATCCAGAAGTTATTTATATATTCTAAAGAAGGAATGCATTTACATATAACAATGACGAGAAATGGATTTTTTTAATGGATCTGTAACACCCTAGATATTTTGGATGGAATTCACTATGTTGACTACAAATACATGTGGTCAACTCATTCCTCAGCTCACAAATTACAAATTATTCCCCAGGTGTTTTCTTTTGAGAGCCTTACATTCCCTGGGCCCCAAAAGGGAGAAGAAAACATCACATATATACATATCACAAACACAACTACTGCAATATATTACTCAAGAGAGATAAATTAGTTCTAGTATCTTCACTAATGATATGGGGAAAAAGGAAGAAATAGCAAATGTCACCCAGATGAAATCAGGAAATCATATCCAGCAGGGAGCAAACTAGAGACATTAAAAATGTGAATGGGATTGAACTTCAAATGCTTCAAAATAACATTTCTTTGCGAAAAACAATTGAAAAAATGTTAATGCGGGGAGACAGAACATACAAACACAGATGTGCTGGAGCAGTCAGCAATGACTGATTAAATATTCCTTAGCTATGACAGCAAACAAGGCCATGACAGCAAAAGGAGAAGAGTGCTCACATAAAGACTAAAATGTTTGGCTGACAAAATGAAGTTTTCATGCCTACAAAAGTTTTCAGAATTCCATGTTATCTAACCTGTTTTGTAAATGCAGTTTATGACAGCCATCAGTAAAAATTAAGGATAAAACCTAATTTTACTTGACAACATATATAGCAACATTAAGGAGTTCAAGATTTCTTTTTATAAACAGAGTAATACAAGATGAAATCTAATGTAATTTTATACACTGCATTTTTAAGATAAGCCGCGATCATAGTATGAAATATTCTTTGCACACCGACAAAAATCAGACGACCACAGTCTATCCAACGACTCCAACTATTTTCCATCATGCAGTAAAGAATAATTACAGAAAATACTTTTGAGAACTACACATGGCTGGTCAGCTCCTGAAGGAGAAATATTATTATTTAAAGGACTATAATACATAGATGAGGACCTTCTGTACCCAATGTATCCAGCTGCTTCCACATCAGTGATTCTTTCCTTCAGCCTCCTTCGAACAATCTCAGCCACAATATTTGGTTTATGTGTTTTGAAGGTTCTGCAAATAACTATGCTTTTTATTTTATCTTAGGGATTTGCTGGGCTGACATAACTTGGTGTTGTGCTAATATTTGGTTTAAGGAATAGGAAGTATTTCAAAAGACACATAAAGCAACTTGTTAGTAGAAAGTCAACACATTCTGGCTTTGAAGCACTGATGATTTGTGTTATTTGGAGGACATAATTTTGATCCTTCTCCAGGAAAGTTGGCATTAGTGATTATTCAGCATAGCTGTGAAAATATATGCTTACTGACAAAGAACTAGATATATTTATTAGAAAAGTAATCCAGAAGAAAGATTGTTCAGTTTGAGGGTTAGAGATTGAAAAGTGGTAATTAAAACACAGGAAGCATCATATTCATTGTTTTACTTGTAGCGGGATTAAGATTTGGGTGAAGTGCTAAAGGAATAGAAAAGAACTAGTAACTTTGAGTGGAAGCCAAAGTTAAATCTCATGAACAAGCAGCAGCTCCTGCCAGGCTTGACAGAAGGGACATAAAATTGCAAAACTGGAAGATAAAAATGTGAAACAGAATGAGACAAACTCTGCACGAGTGGTGTTGATAGGCCATCATGTATTTACTAATTTACAGATGTGTTTTTTCTACTTTATCAGGAGATTTTATTACAGTGAAAATGCGAGAAAAATAAAATGTTTTCTAGTTTATGGGTTAAAAATTTAGCTCAGAAGAACCTTCAATATGATCCCAAAAAGCTGCATTATGATTATTTTACCAATAGTTCAATACTAAATTTAAGATGCTTCCTGTTTTTTATAAATAGATTCTAAGTAAAACAATACAGAACCTACAGTGCTCATTAAAATAAGAGCTTCAATGAGCAGCATGAATGGAATGAAATTAGACCTTGAAGAAATCAATAAACCTGAGAAGATATCTCAGCAAACCATGTAATCCTTACATTAAGCTAGCTGTATTTCAGGCTTTAAGATGAAAAAGACTATGGACCCATTTTGATGCAAAATTCGTATAATCTGACAAAATCATGTCTAAGAACAAAGTATAAAATGAAGCCTTTTTCACCTTGAAAAGAGAATACATAAAGGAAAAGCAAAAAATTTCATGAAATTGATGAAAATGTAGTACCATTAAGGAGTTCAAATTCTGCTCTGAACAAATTCATCCTCATCACTAATTCAAATGATACCTACAAATTAAAACACATGAAATCTACTTTACAGTTCTGCAATGCAATAGTCTTTCACCTCTGATCAAGAGGCTCAACCTCCTTAGCAGACTGATTAGCAAGCACTATGGTAAATAAACCTAGTGATTTTTGATTTTTAGTGAAAATATTAATTTCTTTTGTTTTCAAGGAAAAGATACTAAATAAGATTTAACTTAGGCTCCTGTAACACTTGTTTATCAAAGGAAGATGAGAGAAGTAACACTTCTAGAGAACAGGAATGTACCATTGGTTAAAATAATAGGAAATATTCAGGTACATAATTATCTGGCTTAAAACTGTTTTTGTAAATCATAGCTCTGTAATAAAGACAAAAATGGTACAGAAGAAAGCATCTAATTTTAAAATGTGGGGTTTTTTTATTTTTTTTCTTCATTTTCTTGTATTATATATGTAAAAAATATATTCATTAGATTAGGGAGGGCTTTTTTGTTCCTCCCTTACCTGACAATAGCTTGCCAATTTTTAAATACTTATAATCAACTTATATTCATTAATGTTACTACTTGTTCACAAATTTAGCAAGGTTCCTCAGATAAGGCAATAATTTGCACTGTAAAAGGTCAACTCATCTTACTCAAAGGAGTATTCTCTCCAAGCATCAGACCTTATAATCAAAAACCATAAATTAGTAGTTCTATAGGACTCTAAGGCTCCTATTAACTGTTCAAGGATAAAGTAAATTATGTTTCTTGTGCAAGTACCTGTGTGCTGAGCCTGTGCAGTGCTTACTGAAATAGGCTGGCTTGCAGAACCAACTTACAGATGAGCAGAAACTGCTTAGGAGACAATTGTCTTGGGTTCATTGATTCTTGCATGTGGCACAATGTAGGGATGCCAAGACCCTGATCTGGACCTGAGATCCAGTACCTCTACTATGACTTCAGTATTTTAAGTGAACTGAAGAAGTTTACATGCTGATTCGAGAAAGGGTAACATGGGTGTATTTAAAGATGATATTTATGGGTTAGTATAAATGTGATCGCGTATCTATGTTTAATATGTTATAATGTTAGGGTTTGGTTTTCTGTTGTTCAGTCAGTTTCAATGTAAATTTTATTTTCTATTTTGTTACACATGATAAACTGGCTTCCCATTATGGCAACCTGATATTTTTCAATAGAACTTTGAATACACCCTAAAGAAATAGTTTTCTATTCCACAGAAAATTCAACATGGCTTTTCCAAGGCAGTGGCAGGGAGAGTAGGAGGATGAGACTTCAGAGAAAAGAAATATTCCCAAATTGTTAGAGAGGGCAAAAAAAGTCATTTTTTTCCAATTCAAACCACTAGGAATATCCAAAAAGTCCAACAGAACATTTCTTTCTATTTTAAATTCATTTCTCACAGCACTGACACAAAATAAAGTTCTCTTGTGTATTTTAATGTCAAAAAGAATTTTAAGATCATTTTTCCACAACCTACCTGACATTAATTAAGTGTAGAAAATATTCTCTAATTTTTTTTTTTACCATACAGCTGGCCTAATTGCAACATATTTCCAGGCTGCTGCATCACTAATTTGGGGTATTCAAGCTCATAATAAAATATATATATATATATATCTTTTCCACTATCACAGTACTATCTGCTAGCAAAATACAAAGTACAATAATGGACATTAACTTTCAGTGCAAAAAGGTGACTTTAAACTGTTATTCCTCTGTGCATTCATTGCAGGTCTAGACAAACATCTCTGCTGTAACATCAGAAGCTGCTTACTTTACTTTCTGTTTTGCTAGCATTTCACCAGGATGCTTGAAATTACCTATTAGAAACATTTTATTGCCCATTTGCTTTTATTAAGCTTGAGATGGAAACATATGTGTATTTAGATATGGGCATGGTTTAGAAATAAGCAAAATAGAACTCCCACTGATTATGGCTGAATCAGTTTGGAAATATAAAAGCCATTTTCTGGAGAGAAATGAAGAAATAATTGAATCTGCAGACTCCTAATTTCCTTTCTGTCCATTAGGTCTGCAGCAGAATTGATCTGTGTATACCCTCCACCTTGCCACAATTGCTTCACCAGAGCCT
This sequence comes from Pezoporus flaviventris, assembly GCF_033815535.1. Taxonomy (NCBI): domain Eukaryota; kingdom Metazoa; phylum Chordata; class Aves; order Psittaciformes; family Psittacidae; genus Pezoporus; species Pezoporus flaviventris. Next base: position 32,200,230 of record NW_026892561.1, read on the forward strand.
GCCCATCAAGGTCCCAGACACTGTTGCTGCAAGCTGGCCCCCACCTCTCATATTTCTAAATCTGGAGTCATAAACTTAATGGATGTGTAGGAATGGGCTTTTGTGGAAGCATCTGTAGGATTTGTAGGAAAATGATGAGATTCCACTCACCCTGCCTATTGCAGGCTTGAGATAGATGTAGTCTCGATATATGAACTTCTTCCCTGAGATGGGGGAGTAACTTTTGGGGGTAAAAAAACAAGGAAAGCCTGATGTTTATTCCTGAAGGAGCTCTTTGTTGCACATAGGCTGATATTGAACTAAAGGAATGTCTCTGCTGTAAGAGGTGCGTAACCAGTCCTACAGTAGCTTGACTGCATTGGAAAGAAGGTGTGGAAATAAAGCCAAGAAATAAAGCCAAAAAAGAGAAACAGAAGTGAGTCATTACATTGCTTTCAAAACAAAAAAAATCCAGCACATTTAGGGAGAACCCCTGCCTGGAAACCACATCAGTCAGGGCCAGCAAAATCTGTCTCTGAACCCCCAGAAGATGGAAAAAGGAAAACACCTTGCCTAGGGAAATACCCTGAAGAAAGGGTCAGGGAGGACAACAAGGAGTTTAAACTCCCCCAGAGCCACCTAGAGCAGATTGGTAGGTGAGGTAAAGAATTGAGCTGAGCAGATTTTTTTTACTGCAAAAAATATCTGGGGCCGAAGCTGTCATTGTGCTCTAGTATAAACTCTGAATGTTACAAAGTTCTCAAACATAGTTGTGGATGTAGCATTACTTTTTAATTATCCCTTCTTCAGATAACTTTTTAATCTTGTTGGAATTTGTTTGGGTTTTTCACCTTATGAAGCAGCTGAACTTTTCAGCTTACACTTTGGTGGAAGAATGCCCTATGCTCTTTGAGATGGGATGTTTGGGGACCTCGTCAGTATCCCAGAGTTGGAATAAAAAAAGTTAGAGTCTCTTAGGGATTTTACAAAAACCAGGAAATAATGTAAAAAAGTGGAAATGGCTGGACCAGCTCAAGCTGAACATCCACATAAAGTCCAGTGTCCTCCAACGCTGACCACAGCCAGTGTTTAGAGAACACCACAAGAAAATTCCAAGAACACAGTATTTCCCACAATACATTCCCCAGCATGAAGCTACTTGTGGTTCAAGGATTCCATAAAAAGGGATGCATGGAATCTCTGCATGTGACAGGATTTTTTCCTCCAAAGTTTTTATTCAGGCTTGGGGTTTGTTTTTTTTTTTTTCTCAGTCACTTTTTGAATACCAGCATATCCTGCATCTTGTAAGATGGAGGTAACACCTTACAGTAAGAAACCAGTGAATACAAGTAATGTTACTAAAACTTGAATTTGCAACTTAGGTTCCCAGGGTTTAGAGAAAAAATTCAACCCCCCCCCTACTTTAATGATTGATAATTTGCAACAGCAGCTAGTTTTCTACATATGATCTGTTACAGAGAACTCACATGCTTCTTCATAAATGCCTTTCTTTGATGCTACAGGAAGAACTCCCTGACTATGGCAAATTGTCTGTGTGGTTTTCAAAGCATCAACAGCAATTTGGGATAACGTTATGACATTGTACATGTAAATAGTTCAGGAAAAAGGAATATGAGTAACTAAAATTTAATGTGCTTTGAAAATTGAAAAATTTGAAAGATAACACTAAGTAATGGTGACTTGCTGGGTTAATTACCATATGACGCTGATACAGGAGAAATATAAAGACACATATATATGTCGTGTTTTAAACCCAGTCAGACAGCTTGTTCACTCACTTCCCCCCCTTCTTGCCGTCCCCCTACTCCTGGAGGGACAGAGAGGAGAATCGAAAAGAATGCAACTCCCACAGGTTGAGATAAGAACAGTTTAGTAACTCAGGTGTAACACAAATCACTACTGCTACTACAATGATAATAATGATAAAGGAAATAACAAGGGAAGAGAATACAACACCTCAGCACCAGCCGACCGATAACTCACCTCCCCCCCGCCTTCCCCAGCCCAACCAAGCGCCGACCCATACCTCCTCCAACCCTGCAGTCTCCCAGCCCTTCCGGCTAACTCCCAGTTACATCCTGGGCATGACGTGCTGTGGTATGGGATACCTCTTTGGCTAGCTTGGGTCTGGTGTCCTGTCTCTGCTTCCTCCCGGCTTCCCCTCCTCCCTGGCAGAGAATGAGGCTCACAAAGTCCTTGACCAAACCAAAACATCCTTGTTATCAGCTCTGTTCCCAGGACGAAAGTCAAAACACTGCACTGCACCAGCTACCAAGAAGGAGAAACATGACTGCTACTGCTGAACCCAGGACAATATATTATTATTATAAGCACTTCTCCAGATTCATAGCACAGCAAAACTTTCTATCTTGTGTAGTTCATTAATAATCAAAAAATATTTTGGCTAGGCTCAGCTATTTATTTCCAGAGCTACCTCTTACATTTCTTAAATGTTTATTAAATACCTTATAATTTTTTTTTTAAATTTAAATTACATTTTTTTTAATTACAATTTACAATTTTTAAGAAAGAAACATTACTCAGATTCAGCATGAGCACAGCTTCTAAAGGGTTCCTCCTCACACAACTACATCACAGGCCTGGGAATGATTCCTATAAAAATTGCTGGGTTTCAATACACATAGAAAAGTTATATATCAAAGATTATTTCCATTCAGAGAGGAGGAAACTGTTACTTCAAATATAATTGTACTATTATTCTAAATATAATTGGAGCACAGAAAACAGCATTGATGGTAGTACTTCTGGTATTGTTAAGGTAGATAAGTTAGAGCTGGCACTACACGCCTGTTGGGAATTTTAACTTGTTTTTTTCTATTAAGTGGAGAACTTAAGAGATATGCTTGAAGACGGTAAGTCTTTTTTAAGTGGCTTATTGTATTCCTGAATGCCAGTTAATTAGTCAGGAAGGCAGGTGAAGTACCTAAACCTAAACCACCATTTTATGTTACAAGGATGTTACTAATAATAGGAGTTGAGGCAACGATGCAATATAAATATGCTGTAGGTTATTTGCCCATATTTTATACCCTATTTTTAAAATGTATACACACACCCCTCTGACATATTTAATCTATTATAAACCAAATATGCATATATTTAAAGCTATGTTATATATCAAACCGTAAGAAATGTCACCTAATCTTCCTGACCTCATCTGTGTACGGTACTGAAAAAAAGAGGTTACACCTAAAATCTGTATGGTCAGATGAAATGACAGATAAAATGATTTTGCTTCCATAAACTTTGAAAAACTTAAATAGAGGACTGGCAAATACAGAATAAATATTTTAAAAAATTGCATTTGAGGAACAGAAAATTTAGGGAGTAAAAAAAGAAAAAAAGAAAAGGTCAATTAAAGCAACCAATTAAAGGTATTGGAAAAAGGACAGGGGGAAGAGGCATCTTCAAATAAATGAATAATGGTTTAATATCAACATTAAAGATCAAGGAATAAACAAAGTAGAAGAAGTTATGGCCTGACTCTGGAAGATGGAAATTTACATTCTGCAAAACAGTCAATTCTATGTCCTTATGTGATACTTAAAATTAATTCATTAAAAATTGTCAGTGGTAAGCTTTTAATATATTCCTATCAGGATTTAACCATTAATTTCAGAGTATTTCCAATTAGATGTTAAATTAATTTTTACCCATAGTTTAATGCAATTTCATATTACAAAAGCATTCTTTCTTTTCATGGTCTGAGCAGTTTCATGGTGAAATATGTGTAAACCATCACACTTGCAGACCAAAGATGTGCTGTGCCTGTTTTGCTTCCTCTTATTGTTAATGGGAGTATTTTCTTCATAATCTCAATACAACTAAGTGAATTAAATCGCTTATATAGCCTTCATAGAGTGAAGTATGGCTAATTAGTTATTTGCACCCTCACATAAATGATCTTGAGGAGGCAATAATTGCACTGAATATGCATTAACTTCAAGAAAGACCCTGAAAATTGACTAGAAAAGTAATGGATTAGATAGCAAATATTTCATATGAAAATTTCCTCTGAGTTGATATATACATTAGTCATTGCTATGATCTCATTGCTATGATCACACTGTGCCGGTGTGGTGAGCTGTTGTCACTGTACTCTGGTCAAACGTCATATTTGATTAACAGAAAGGTCTTTGATGCAGTAATTTCTTTTTTCCTTACTGAAGTTAATTGTATTTTTATATATTGAAATGATTTTTCATATCTGAGTAGAAATACATACTTTAAAATTATTTTCTCCTCAAAATAAAGTAAGATCCAGATTGGCCTCTTGGCAAATAAACACACCACGAAGTTAGACCATCTCCATTCTTAATACAAAGATTCACAGAAAAGAAATGGAGGATCCTCCTTTTCACTTTCCTGTCTTTGACCAACTAAATCCCAGCCCTGGCAGCCAGGAGCAGAGGGAGACTGGGGAGAGGTACTACAAGGGCAGCCTGTCCCCCCACTGCCAGGAGGGACCCTGATAGACTACACTCAGCAAATGGTAAAACTGCCTTGCCATCAGGTAGAGCATGCTGGTCTCACCTCCCAGTTTACCCACTGACTACACCTCCCTATTTTCAGCTATGCGCTATCCCCGAGGTAAATATAGATGTGGAGCATCAATTTATCAAGCTAATCTAAATTACTATTTATGCACAGATATGAGAGGTTAGGCCTGCTTCCCCAAACATTTACTCATCTGGTGATTCTTTGTCTTCTAGTGCCTCACTTTCCAGTCAAAGTAATGTAAATACTAAACCTGCGTTTCAGGTAAGTATTGAATTTTAAATCATGTGATTAATCCAGCACTAGTTTTCCTAGCCACACCTGGCCAGGAAAGGAAAATCTCTACACTGCTCCCCAGATACGCAGATGTATTTTGCAGGCAAGCCAGGTGTGCCAAGGCACAGCAGGGCAAGAACACTTCCCTGCATCTTCAAATGAAAATGGCTAGGGATAGCTTGTGAAAACAGTTAAAAGAAACACATGTTGTCATAAGAATTGGAAATTATATAATCAAACATCCCCAGAAGCATCCTCTAGTGATAAATGTAATTTACCCTCTAATGTTAGGTGTAGGACATTACATATGCACAGTTTCAGACACATCCCACAGCAATCTGCGTTTGATAGCTAGAATATATATTTAGCTCTTATCTTGTGAGTGACTTTTAATGACATTTAGAAGTGCTAAGGCACTTTGAGGATTAGACTCTATTAGTCCCAGTATTTCCCTGTAAGCAGTTGCTCAGGTATTAAAAGCTCCCTCTACCAGGATACACAAAACAAACATTGAGCCCCTTTGAAAAGACAGAAATATTTCATGTAATTTCATTTTGATGAGTTTATTCTTGTTACCTTTATATATTTATCTACATACAAGCCTTCATGGTGCAGTAATTATTTACTTTGTCTTCTAAGTAAGTGCTGAGTCGTGAGAAAGTACCTCAGTTTTTATTCGGTCTGTTTTTTTTCTCAGGCAAAATTTACTTCAAAAGTACACACTCGTGTGATTTTTTTCTTATCAGAATAGAGCGCAGTTTAGCACTTAAATTATAAAACCTCTCTTCAAAATAAATAAAACAGATTAAAATCCCTGTATGTGAAATACACTGTCCTTTCACTGGAGATAAGTTATGGCAGTTTTAACCCAGCTCCTTTCACACTAGCATATCACCTTAGGCCAGCAAAGGTGATGGAATGAACCTGTCCATCGGTGGTAGACTGTGAATGTGATGTGATGATTTGCAGCTGGTTGGTGTCCCTGTAAGCAGCAGCTGGGTGCACAGTGAGCTGTAAAGCATCATGCGCTCTCAGATTTCCCAGTAAGGCAAAGGCTTAAGGAGATGAAACCTGAAGTTTATCTTGCCCTCAGGTTAATAATAAAGAAAATACAGTTGGTGTTATGCTGGGACTTTCAATAAGCCAAATGATGGCTTCTGTTTTTAAAATAAAACCTTAAATGACTTCCCTGAGTATTTTCCTAAAGAAAAAAAAAAAAAAAAAATCCTACTCTTGTTTATCTTGGGCCATCTCCCTAAAAAGCCAATAAACCCACCCATGTATACGCATTACCTACCGCTGAATGTGTCCAAGTTGCCAGGTATCAGTCTGTATTTCTTTACACTCTCAACAAGCAGCACAGTCACAAGCCAGGGCAGGATGATTTTGACATTGGCCCATCACTCTTCTCCAGGAAGTTTCAAGGTTGAGGAAATTGAGGCACTTTTAAAAGGACAAAGTGTTCATTCTGCTGTAATGTGAAGTTTTCTATACACCAACCCTATCCGTTGTGATTGCCCATGAGCACTTTCATGCTGAGAAGGCTTTGGTGTCATGCTCAGGAATGAGCCATTTGAAGAAAAATAGTAGTGTCTTGCTTCAGCAGGGGAAACATCACATGAACATTTTTACTACTCTGTTCTTCAGGATCTGATTTTTTTTACCGAAAGAGCTGATAAATTCTCCACTATCTGAGAGATACCACTCATCACATCTAGCCATAAAGTCAGCTTTTAACACTGTGTACAAGGAAATTCAATAGCTGTACTGAATACTGCAATCTAAATACAGAACCTGGAAATATGGGAATTCGGTGCGGGGAAGCCAATTATTTTCCTCTTATGATTTAGTCTATATTATAATTCAAAGTATAAGCACAATAATTCCAGCACTTTTTCTTCCAGAGGATATGCACACAGTTTCAGATAACAAGATAATGCAGAGAGGATTCATTTCCTGCAAGCTGTCTTTGTACTGTTTATTGAGCTAAATAAATGTGAGAGATGTGCAATACATAATCACAGAGCATCTCTCTGTGACAAGAGGAGCCCTGTCCTACATGATAACTAATAAGGGGGGGGGGGGGGGGGGGTTGTTCTAGTTTTAAACCAAGAAATAGTGCAATCAGTGGTATCAAAAACAGGAGAAAAAACAACTCAGAATTGTTTCAGCATTCAATTGTGCAGAAGTTTCCAAACAAGTTTTGCAAGGCAGGCTGTGACAGGGTGTACAGGTATACCTCAGCAGAGTTATTTCATTAATAACCTTATTAAGTATATCAAACGTTGATATTTAATTTCATATAAACTTAATATTAAACATAAATATTTCATTAATAATTCCCCTGTGCTCAGCACTGATGAGGCTGCAACTTGAATACAGTGTTCAATTCTGGGCCCCTCCCTACACGAGAGACACCTAGAGAAGGGCAAGGAAGCTGGTGAAAGATCTGGAGAACAAGTTTTATGAGCAATGGCTGAGGGAACTGGGTTTGTTTAGTCTGGAGAAGAGAAGGCTCAGGGAGCACCTTATCACTCTCTACAACTGCCTGAAACGAGAACAGAGAGAGGAGGTGGCTGGTCTCATTTTCCAAGTAACATGTGACAGAACATGAGGTAACAGCCTCAAGCTGCACCAGGGGACATTTGGATTGTATATTAGGAAAAATTTCTTTACTGAAAGGTTGATCAGGTATTGGAACAGGCTGCCCAGCAAAGTGGTGGAATCACCATCCCTGGAAGTGTTCTAAAACCGTGCAGATGAGGCCCTTAGTGACATGGTTTAGTGGTGGTCTTGGCAGTCCTAGTCTTTTCCAACCTAGGTCTTTTCCAACCTAGTTGATTCTATGATTAGATGAAAACAGTATTTTTTGAGTTGGGTATGCTTAGAGAGTAAGCTAGTAATTTACCTTTAATTGTTACTCATGCAAGGCAGTCTTTCCCTCTCAACAGTTAAACTGTTTATATAATTAATTGTCCATCATTAAAGTCTCTACCGTAACCATTCTGTATCCCCAATAATTTAGAATTGAAAATTCACGCCTAAAAGTAGGATTTGCATAGCAGTGAAGTTCTGCTCTGTAGCTTTCCTATTAGTAACATGGATACAAGCAAATATGGAATTAGAAGGCTCAGCAAAGACATATGAAGGCAATCCTCTGACTTTTCTGCTGTAAATCCTAGTATAGATTAGTGCGGCTCAGTATCTAGACTTGTAAAGCAGAATTTGTGGGTTTTTTTTCCACCTCCCATTCTACTGCCTGCATGACACTTGTGCTGGGGCAGAGAGGGAGGATAAAGAGGAATTTGGTGCTGAAGGTTTGTCTGAGCTGGATTATGATTTTCTTCTCTTTCTGAATGCACCAAGATGCAATTCCAAATCCAACTCAGAAAGCAGGAATTCTATAACCTGTGCATAGAGCTCTTATCCTCCACCTCACATTGAGCTGTATTGGCACAGTTCTGTTAATACATGAACAGGCTATGTCCCTGTTTTCAGTGGGAGCAGCCCATAATTTACAATGAAAACAGCAGTCAGTTTGATGAAACATTTCAGATCTCCCTTGAAATGCACCTTCTGCCTTAGTTGCCTCTAATTCAAAAAGGCTCTTTAAATTAAAGGATATTTTCATATGTTATTTTACAGACACAGCAAGGAAACACTTCCATTAAAAAAATATTCCCTGTAGTGTCAAATAATCCAAACATTCCTGGAATTCCTAAAAGGTCTCAATGTTTTCAAACTCTGCAGTGCCGTAGGTCTTCAGTCTTTTGCAGTAAAAGCAGAAAACATTTGCAGACCAGCAATCTTACTGCAAGCCTGTAATGACTAAAGTGTAATTGATAACACCAATTTGTGAGCAGAATTGCCACCACAACATCTCAGAGCAATGAGAGGCATCCTGTGCAGGGCTTCCCACTTCTGCAGTGATTCCAGTAATAATCATGAAATTGTTTTGAAAGGATTTCTAAGAGTCTGGTATTCCAGTGGAGTCTAGAGTCTGATGGAAATAAAAGCTGCTTTCAGATTTCTAGTTCTGAAAATTACTCCTCAGAAGTTACAATATACTTAAGAAAGCTGTAAATAATTTTCATCCTTCACAGATGGCTCATTACCATATCAGTGACTCGGCAGCAAATTGCAGAGATCAGTAGTATGCCTCAGTGCCTATTAGATGGAAAACCCCTACCTAGTGGGCAAGGTACAAACAGAAATCAACACTTCCTAGTTCTTCTGGCCTTAGGTATATCTGTACAGCATGTATATCCAAAACCATAATTTCATCCACACGTGTTACAACATAAAGAGATTTTCCCTAACATGGAGATGAAAGGTAATTTTTGAGGAGAGGTGATAAGCAAGAACATGCTAGGAATTTACAAGTCTCATGGGGTTTTTTATATCTATCCATTTCCTTATTAGCTTACCATACTGTAAAGTTCGTGTTGAAAAGAAAGGTCATGTTTCACTGTACAGCTACTCTTGAAATAGAATCATCAAGGAAAAATTAAGAAGAAGTACAACAAAAATGGGATTTCACAGTTGCTTTTTAGTGGCATTTTTCTACATTTGTGTCCTGGGTTCAGCAGTAGCAGTCATTTTTCTCCTTCTTGGTAGCTGGTGCAGTGCAGTGTTTTGACTTTCGGCCTGGGAACAGAACTGATAGCGATGTTTTGGTTTGGCCAAGGACTTTGTGAGCCTCATGCTCTGCCAGGGAGGAGGGGAAGCTGGGAGGAAGCAGAGACAGGACACCTGACCCAAACTGACCAAAGAGGTATTCCATACCACAGAACGTCATGCCCAGGATGTAACTGGGAGTTAGCTGGAAGGGCTGGGAGACTGTGGGGTTGGAGGAGGTATCGGTTGGAGCTTGGTCGGGCTTGGGGGGCGAGTTATCGGTCAGCTGGTGCTGAGGTGTTGTATTCTCTTCCCTTGTTATTTCCTTTATCATTATTATCATTGGTGGTAGCAGTAGTGATCTGTGTTATACCTTAGTTACTAAACTGTTCTTATCTCAACCCGTGGGAGTTGCATTCTTTTCGATTCTCCTCTCCGTCCCTCCGGGAGTAGGGGGAGGGAAAGAAGGGGGGGGGAGTGAGTGAACGAGTTACCTGACTGGGTTTAAACCATGACAATTTGTTACATTTCTTGGAAACGGCATTACAAATACTATAGTATACCTAAGAATAATTAACCTTTATTTCCATGACTGTCCATAATTATTCTGGTTGTTTGTCTTGGAATGGAACATGGCTTGCCCTATATCCAGGCACAGGAGACAGTGGGAGATGTTTCTTATTTTTCTCCTGACTGCTAGCTGTGAGATCATTTGCAAAGAAAAAACCTCCCTGAATAACCCCAGTCTCTTCTGCATACACAGACTGGAGTGAGCATTTAATGTTTCCATGTCTATCAGCACCCTCAGAGAGGTCAAATATCAATCCATAACCAATTTTCTTCCTTCTGGTCTGTTCTTTGGACAATGCAACGTTATATTAGATTAACACGTAAGCTCATGGCCCAGGCTGAGCCCGTTTCCCTGAGCTATCTCCCAAACCAGCTGAGATATCATTATATTGTGAGGAAGGGGCAAGGCAGAGAGTCAATAACAACCTGATTGAGATGCCATTAGGGATAGGAACTGCTAATAATTTGTCTCTTATCTATTTCCTGAAGTTTAGCTTCCCTTTAAGCTTTAATTATTTACCATAACTTTGAACTGTGAACCAAGAAAAACAGAAACAATGAAGCCACTATGCTATCTGCAAAGCCAAACCACTGCAACACACAAGGTCAATGTGCTGCAACTCTGACTAAATCAAGCTGTAGAGAGCAACCTGTCTATCAGGAGAGCTCCTCTCCATACATTCCAACCAGACTGTGCCTTTGCAATGAATCACAGTACATAGTGGGTTCATCTTCTCCAACATGTTCTTTCTGGGAAGGATGTGGGAGTTGATTTGCACTAGATCCTCATGTCACTTACAGTGTCTCAATTACAACGATATAATTTCTATAGAACAGCATTTATTCTGAGATAACCTGATTTGTCTACTATTTTTACCATGTACATAGTAGTCATTTGCACTGATATTTTCCATATATGTTGTCATAGTTCTGAATCACAACACAATAAAACCAAAGAGCTATGAAACATCTTACGTGCTCTGTGTCATTTTATACTCAGTTGAAAGGTCACCATAACTACTTGAAATACTATAGCAGTCCACTACAACTCCATCATTACAGAGATACCAATCCATCTGAAAAAAAAAAAAAAAGAATCAAAACAAACTTCAGCGGTACTTTAAGAATTTTGACTACTCCAGCAATTGAAGATGGGTTCCTCATTCAGTCCACATACTCTTTACTGCTGTTACTTTGCTGTTAAACTTTGCAACAGGCTGAGAGTGACAACCCAAATCTGAAATTATTACTCATCCGTTTGATCACTATTATTGTTACTTGGCATGGTGCTGTGGGCTCTATCTTAACAGCTTAAATACAGTTATTATGTAGAAGATACTATACTAACCCTGTAAAATGCCCTATCTTTCTGTCTGGCCCCTGATCATCCACAATAAAGTGGATTAAGGTTACACAGTTCTGGAGCAAACCAAGAAGGTGGTATGTCCTTCCAGAGATCAGTCTGTACAAGAGATAACACTGAGGTTGTCTTACACAACCTACCGACACTTCCAGCAAAAACTGTGCCTTTGAATATTCCCACAACCTCACTGACACACTGCAAAAGGCATCTCAGCAGCTTGTGACAGCGCCGTTTTTGCAGTCATGCTGAAGAGAAAAGGCACAGGCAATAAGTGGCACAGTGGCACAGCCCAGATCTCAAGGTCAGAGGTTGCCTAACACAACAAGGGGAAGGTGGTTGTCCTGCTACTCCTCTTCTTGGGGCAGGGCTCCTGCCCAGATCTGCAGACCCAGCCTCGGAAGGTCTTTTGCAGCTGATGCTATAAATGGTAATTACAGCCATGAGAGTTCACTCACATAATTGTTTAGTTAACAGTGATTTAGAAATATGCAAATACCATTGAGTACAGTCAAGAAAGGCAAATGAAGGCTCCATCTGTAAATACAGAGTCTGGCTCCTTACAACAAGCACTGGATAAACATAAATGAACCTTACAAGCTAAAACTGAGTATCTTGATGTTTACACAGAACTATGTATCAAGAAAAAATATAACCATCACTGACAAAGAAAAATCATCAACAAGAAGAAAGTATTGTTGCCTGGTACTAGACTACTAACAGATTTGTTTGTTGGGTTTTGATCCTGAAATTTGTTTCTTTTCTACTTTTTTTATAGAAATTCTGGTAATATGTTTTTTTTAAGATATTTGTGCATAAATTAATAGTACTTAGTGAAATGTTTGGGACGAATGCAATAAAACTGATTTGAAATTAATTTGGTGTAAAGTTGAATCTTTACACCTCAGCAATCAGAAGAAATGAGGGGAAAAAGAAGTAGTCAATAGGATAATCCATTCTGGATGTTTGTTATGTTCTGTCCTTACAGAAGGACCACTTGGAAAGTAGTAAAAAATTTTACTGTACTGCATGTTACTATCAATAAAGCAGACAATATTTTGATATGTGGGTTGAACTATTAAATCACCTTAAGTGATATGAGATCTTGCGATATGACAGCAAACAGACTTTAAAACCTCCTTGTAAAAGACTTTTTTATTACTCTTCAAGTCTTTAAAAATGTGAAAAGGCATTTTTACATAGTTACATGCAGACATTCCTAGCACTAAAAATGTCTGTTTAACATTTCTGGATGACCTGAAACTGCTAAGAATCATGGGAAGTGTCAACAAATTCAAAAACCTGTATCTTTTATAAATGGTAGGAACTGCCCTGCCCCTTCTTCTGGAACAGGATCTCATTTTCTGGACTCATTTACTGAATAAACTGTTAAGTAGGACTACCTTTAAAGTGACACTTTAATTGGTTTTGCTCTGTTTATTCAAAGGTGTTTAACATCAAAATTATTTTCTGAACAGCTCCTTTAGAGCTCTGTTACAGATGAGGATTTGCTCTCCTAAAGTAGAAGGTTTCAGAACTTCTTAAAATTACATGTTCAGAATTAACCTTTTGTTCTTGAAGAAATAGGTCATAGAAATGACTAGACTGGAGCCAGCTTCTTGCTAATAACTGGGAAATAGGAGGACATTTGTTCTGCATTGAATGAACAGCTCTCCTCCCCAAAAGGGCACAAAGTCAACTGACAGAGCCATAACTCCCTCCCCCCCCCCCAGTAGTTAGAGATACAAAAAACAGGCTGCAATGAGATTTATTCCATCTCACTTGAGCAGCTGTTTCTATAAACATAATCAGCATTCAAACTGTGTCAGAAGAGTTAGAGAAAAAAGGAAGGTGTGGAAATCATTATGAGGGCATTCAGGAGCTCTCAACATCTCCAGCAAGGCCAAATACTGTGGTGTGAAATACAACCATGTTTATGCCCTATAATGAAGGGTTACAAAAATACACATTAAGCACTCAGACCAGTCTTTTAAATAATCCAACATTTCTTCTGCTTCATTTTCTTTCTCTAACACTTATCAGTGTTGGACGGCCCTTTACCTCCTTCAAGTACAAGCCATTTCATCCTCATCCTATATCTTGAAATTTAGGGAAGTCTTTCTCCTCCACACATTTCAGAATATATGGGATCTCTATTAATTTGGTCTATACATGCCAGGAGCAGCAGTTCAAATTTCAAGAAACCATTTTTATTGCAACTCTGCTTTCTTGTTGAAATGCATCTTTGGGAAACATCATGTTAAGATGGTGAACTTCAGGTCATTTTTGGGTTCATTTCACTTAATATTAAAAATCCTAGGGCCAAACCTACCTATGACTGATATAGGTGAGATTTCTGTAAGTCAATAATAGCCACTAGCAAGAATCAGTAGGTCTTTGCTGTAATTTATACATAGTTACATTGAACTAAAATGGTGTTCATAGTTTAGTCTTCCACAATTCATTTTTTTTTTATGTTTGAAGGATTGCCCTTCTTTACTCTGTTGGAATCTACTGTAAACTAAATCAGACCAGAAAAGCTTACAAGTGAATGATAATCATAATTCAGTGTTTACTGCTTCATACCATGATCTTGCTACTCTAGCAGCAAAATTTCTTATGCTCTTAAATTAATTTTCAGTGACATAGCAAAAACCAATATGCAAGTAAGAAAAGCACCATATTTAAAGGGACTACTGAATTTATGATCTGCCCAGTAGAAATCAGGGCAGTCAATTTTGATTGAGTCCTAGGTCCAGTTACTAATATAATTTCTACAATGTTTCACAGTTTCTCACCAAGTTTGTAAATAACCTGAAAAGACAATATTGAAGAAAATAGAGAGTTAAATCATTGAATATATTTATTACTTAAAAATGTGTGTTTTGATTGGCAAAAATATTACTAAAAAAATATATTCCCTTTTGTCTTACTCATTAATTCTGCTTCTCTTTTAGTACATTGCTATTACTCTAAACTCAAAATCCTAGAATTAGAATTGTAAGAGAATAACTGGACTTGGAAGGCTATGCCTATATGTTAGTTTCCTATAAAACTCAGGGGTATCCCTCCCCTTTTTCTGGTCTAGATGACAGAAATCCACAAAGATTTTTTTTTTTTTTTTTTAATATTACAGTATGATTTTATTTAATCCTAATCTCAAAAAATGATATTCATTATGATGAATAATCATGACTCATTACTAAAAACTCAAGAATGATATGAAATATTTTCTATGACTAATGTAATGGCATATGATCTGCAAGTGTGATTTTTCTAATTTTCACGAGTAATCAGGAACACTTGACTTCCATCTTAAATTTTTTGCAGTTTGCAAGCATACTCCTGTAAAGCTCATTTAGTGAAATATTTAAGGAGTGATTATCCTTTGTGAGGCCTCAGATAGACAAGGGAGACTGTAAAGGAGATGACTTCAGACATTTAGGACTCATCACTGATTGTGTCAGCTTGGATCCCAGCCCTACTCAAATGTCTTTTCAGAGCTTCACTTGCTTGGCCAGTACATGCTGGTTAACTGAACTTCTGAAGACTGGTAGGACTAGAGCAGATGTAAGAACATGTAAGAAGTAAAGGTCTGGAGGAAGTTTCTAAAAGGCCTGACGCATTTGAGCCCCAGGAATCTTTTGGCAATGGAGGTTTAGATGAAAAGCAGGTACCCTGAAGAAAATGTGGCAGTTGCAACTAGTGTTTAGGATCCAAAGCACTCAGATATATGCCCACATCTCTGTGTGGATTGAGTGAGCAGTAAGTTTTGGAGAAAAACCTCACACACACTTCAAAGCATGCATTTTCCATCTTTAAAGTGCTGAACTTCAATTTTACTGCACATTTAAATACTTTAAAGGAAACTGTCACAATGTTGTAAATACTTCCAAATCTATGCCCAGAACAACTCTTTGCTCTTAAAAGCTACTAGAAATTTAAAAATTCTGGTGTATATCTTAGTCTCATTGACTACTCAATCTTAAATCCTGTCTGGGCTAGTATTAGGTGTAATAATAAAAAGTTTTTTAAAAAGAGTGGAAAAAACCTAGCAGTTAAAAACCTGTCCTGAGGGAAGTTCTTACCTACTCCTGCCAGTTAACGTTTAGTGATCCTGTCAGTTTAAATCCTAAAATCATGATGATTTCTCTTATGCATTCTGATTTTCTGTAATAAATCTTGATCTTCTCATTATACACATGAATATCACATAATCCATTTTTTATCCTTCTAAGCTCTTGATCCTAAAGTTCTCTAGTGATGAAAAGCTTCAAATGCATATTGCACATTGTGTGTGGTAACTTTCAGTTCATTCAAAGTGTGTTACCTTCCCATTAAGCTACATGATCCCGTCTGAAAGCATAAGCAGGAGCATCTGATAAACCTTCCTTGCCTATAATTATTTTGTAGGAATCTACTATTCCTCTTTTAATTATCCAAACTATACTATTCGTCCCTCTCAGAATTTCATATACCAATATTATTTAAAATTAATTTTTGCCATGAGATCTTCCTGGAGCAGAGTGCCAAAAACTTAAGTAAACCAAGGCACTGTACTTGAATGTAAGATGCAATAACTTACGTGGAACCTCCAACTTCTATAAAGTTAGTGTCATATTTTGGAAGGCAGTCACAGGCAAAGTAAGCATTGTACTCACCAAGCCATGATCTTGCTCAAATCCCAGAGCCACCATCCTTTTTATCTCTTCAGTATGTTGCAAATGGAGTTTGGCACCTGCCCAGACCATGCTGCCAGAAGGGTGCTCAAATGTGTGGCACTCAAACACACTGGTTTTGAGCCTGCATATTAAAAAATATATAGTGCTTAAAATTACCGATCCTCAAACAGCATAAAGCAATTGAGCTGCAGACAGGCAAGTACTGCAATAATTTTCCACAGTGGAAGTTTGATAATGTATATAATTTATATAATTGTTTTATTGTAGTTTGCATAAGCAAAATGCAGAGTGGCTGAATCCTACAAATAAGTATAGGAAATTCATGACATTATTTTAATAAAATAAATTGTCTCCACATTTCCTTTTTAGTAAGGAACAAATAAGCAAGGTGGTTTTACTATGTTGTAACACTACAGAATTTCATATTATTATTCATAAATGGGCTGAAAATCTTGATCCTTCAATTTCAAGTTTGCTCTGGGACAGTAACATTCTTGTGGTGACATATCCTCTGCCACTGCAGTTATAATAATGTACTACTGGAAAAAGAAACAGCTGAAAAGGATGTGTCTGAGATTACATTATAGAGTGTGTCCAGGAGAATATTACAGCAGAATGCACATGCCGATGCTTCATCAAGAGGACAGTAGAGCACTGTAAACCCTTACTTTCTGGAATTTACAGTGTGACCGTTTCAAAGAAGCATCCATTGCAGGTAGAGAATGAACCTACAGCGTTTCAGTAAAGGAATAACTTATATTGTAGAATTTAACAATCAATATCTATTCAGCCCTGTTTCATAGAATCACAGAATGGTTTGAGTTGGAAGGGACCTTAAAAGTCATCTAGTTCCACGCACACCCTCACAGACACTTTCCACTAAATCTGGGTGATCCAAGCTTTACTCAGCCTGGCCTTGAAGTTGTGGAAACTTGGTCTGGCATTGTCCTGCTGCTGTTCTTTCTCAGTTAATTTTTACCCTTTAGTAGAAGGCATTCTTTATTCTTACTAATGGGGAAGTAATTAATCTAGAAACCAGATTAACCAATTCAGGTATTTCAGTAGATATACATGCTGCAATTTCAAGTTTTGCTAGTACTCTATACCCATTTTCAGTATAACTGTTTCTGCTGAGAGACTGTATACAGGAGGTCATGCAGCTAGTCTAAGAATAGTTACATAGGCAAAAAATAGCCTTATACTGTTCAAATACTTAAACTTTGGAACAGGGAAGGTAAAGGAGGGGGAAGGGAAAAAAAATATTTACACCTGATACATGAAACTGTTAAAACCTAGTAGCCAACATGGAGGTCCTGCTCATCATGCCCCTGAAGGGTTACAACTGCCTGATTAAGGCCACAAGAGCATCCTGCCTTTGTCAGCCCCAACATGCCACCCAGCTCCACATCTTCCATAGTCCAAGGGTGACTCCTGGCTGAAGGATGTGTCCATTTGTGGTCCCCCTCCAAGGTATCTAACCCTGGCAGGTATCAAGGCACCTTCTGTCCAGGGCAGTCTGGTCTAAGCAGACACTATCATTAGTTAGAATAACTACCTCATCTTTTGGTGAATATAGTTGTATGCATAAAGTATCCCTATTTCATTATTTTTTAATATTTGAGATTAATTCCTGTTTAAAAATGAACAGCCAAACATTTAAATGCCATTAGGCAGATATATTCTCAGTGAAGGTGTCTGAGACAGACAACTACTCCCAGTTGATTACAGACATCACTTTCTCTTCTAAGGTAAGGCCCAGCAGGTCCTGCTGTGAATGATTAGGTGCACCTTGTAAAACACAGCAAAGCATGTATGGATAGTCTGTTGTGTCCACCAAGATGTGTCTGTGGAATAATGAAGACCTGGGGTTGACAGACTCCAAAATCTGGACTTTTGAAGAACTTGGGATCCTCTACTTTTTTGATTCATCTGTAGTAAGTAAACTTAAACTAAAGCATAAAGATACCCAAGGCTTATCTGTGTCAACATACCTTCTCAGATCTGAGACCCACTATCAGTTTAACAAGCCAATTAAAGAAAATTATCAAAGTTATGCCATGCTTCAGTGTCTAGAAGGTATAAGCCCAAAGGGATAAACAGCAGTACAAGGGACTTTGAACTGCCTAAAAGATTATTTAGGCATTAGTAATTCATGGCCTGAAAGAAAAGAGACTACACCTCCTGATTTCACACAGCAAGATTTTTTTTTCCAAGACAGAAGAGTCAGAAATTACATTCAAAACCCCTAGGGAAGGTGGTACATTTCCCACACCACCCCACACTCCCCCAGTTCTTTCACTGAAGCTTGTGTATCATTTCAGCTCCACTTACCCTGAGTCCGACAGCACATATTACTCCTTATGAATGACAATTTTAAAGTACGAAATAGGGAAGTCAGTTACATGCCAAGAACATCCCCAGCTTCTGATGCTGCAGTCAGTAGTATCGTGCAGTTACATATCAGATAACTTCAGCAGAGATCCTGGACTCACTGGTGCAGAGTGTTTCACTAAATATGAGGATCAAACTATTATAGCAATTTATAAGTTTTTAAAAGCTCTGACTTCCAATACTTACCTGTCTTTCCTTATTCTTACTTTCTAGTGGTTACATACATTCACCTTGTATAGTTTTACGGGGTTTTTTTACTAGTTAATGTTCTACTAGCTGCATAATCAATATTTAAATTTAAGTGAAATGCTGCAATACACCACTAATGTTGTGAAATTCATACATTTGCCGCTGCTAGAAGTTGACACAATGCCGTGAAATTAAACAAACATCCTACCTTTCCTAGAGCATAACTTCCCCAAATATTAAAATATATACTTCCAGACAATTTAGAAAAATGTGTGCATCTTCCGATGTAGCTCTCAATAGCATATAAGCCATTCCCATGCTAAAGCAAACTGGAAGCACATGAAAGTTGTCTAAATGAGGCTAACAGATTAGAAGGATTATCTAAACAGTTCTGTGAAGAATTACAATACATCTAAAATATTATAAAATGGGCCTACAAGAAAAGGAAAAGTACTGCCATTTGTTTCCCAGTGCTTTCATTCATATTAGTTTTAAATTATGTTCAAAAGGGCTTTTTCCCACTGCCCCCTTGAAGATATTAATATAGACAATAACCATGGTCTGTCTCAAGAAAAAGTCCCTAGGTTTTCCCATATTAATTTATTAATCTTGTGGATCACCTTAAAGCACAGGCTAAATAGCTTTATTCCTGGGACACACACTTGAAAGGGTTCCTGCACTATTTTGATCTACTTGAGAAAGGATGCATTCATTCATCCTTCAAGAAGTTACAGCCATTTTCATCCTGGAAGTGGCCACTTGGGACAAGCATAACTTATATTTCAGTTCTTTAGTTCACTCATTCAGCTTCTTTGGATGACACATTTGAAAGGAAACCAGGAAGGAGAACAAAGATGTTTATCTTTCTTTCCACTACCCACCCCACCCCCCCAAGTAAAAAAAAAAAATTAGAGCCTGAGGAATCAAGAACATAAGTTGCTACAACATAAGTAAGAAGAACCTCAAAGCCACCTAAGTCAAAATTCATAGCAGTTACTCCATGGCAAGTCATCCACCTTCATGTGACAAACAGAAGTACTTGTTCAGTCTTCCTGCACTTCTATATCACATATTTGCTGAAAGGCAAGTCTCATAAAGTGTTTCTATCCTTGGATACCTATTAGCACAGCAACATGGAGCCAAGTGGATCAACCTCTACAAGGAAGGAACAGAGAGAAGCACAATATCGTTATTACTGAGTCAGCACATTTTACTAATCATCTCAATTTTTCCAAGACAAAAAGAATTAAAAAGGGATTTTATTAGTGGTAGGTGGTTGGTTTTTATTTGTTTTGTTGGGGGCTTTTTGTGCCCTCTCTTTTTTTTTTTGCCAAATTTCCATTTGGTGATTACAATGCAAACATTTCATGATGGCAGGTCAACTTTTCAGTGTGCAAAACCAGTCACATCATAGCTCAGTGTATGTTTTAGACTAAATGGTGGTTGCAACAGAATTAAGTAGTAAAATAGGAAGCAATAACAGAGTCTTTTACAAATCTGCCCATGATTTGTTGGGTAAGATCATGTAACCTACAGGTCAACTCAAAACAGTTACCAGGCTTGATCCCTGACTTGGATCAAATTACACATTTTCTTTGAACCTCAGCTAACACTTTGTGGGTGAGGAAAGAAAAAGCAAAAGAAAAATGTGAAATGAACATTTAAATGGTTAAACCTTCAGAGATTTCAATATAACTTTAAGTCACCATCTCTAGCCACTTTAGAGTTAAGATTAGTTTTGTCTTGCAAAAAGGTAGGACCTAGAAAACCCTGAATTAAGCAGCACTGTATTTCTATGTCTCGTTAAGATTGTAGCTCAGGCAGCTTTCATTGCTTATTCACTGCACTCACAGTAAATCTTGGAGAATAGCCTATATATTGCACAGTATAGATTGTTCCAGAGCTGGTAATAACCCTTCACACATGGCAGCTCAAAGTTCTAAGAAGTATTAATTTGATATAACAGTGTTCTACTGAAGGCCGTATATTCCTAATCAACAGTGTGGCAAGAGACAGAATTTTGTTTAGCCAATATTTTCTTTTAACAGATTAAACCAGAAAACACACATTGTTGATTAGTTTGCAAGACTGCTTTTTTTAAGTTCTCTTTCACTGAGCAAAGAAGTATAAAGCAAGCTACATTAATTCATCCTGAAGAAAAAAAAAAATAAAGCTTTCAGTTGGCTTAAGCACTGTTAACAGAATTATGTCTATTCCTTATATATGTACATACATACATGTGTGTGCACACCTGGTCCTCAGCCAACATAAATAGATGTGGCCAGTTTAAGAAAACATCTGGTAGCCTAGGTGTCAATTACACAAAACAGCCAACTACTATAAATTTTATCTTCAGAATGGGATGTCTTCCAAACAAGCACTACCTGTGATAAAAGCAAGCTCCCTGGGATTGCTCGCAGCAATCCACTCTGTGGAGTGTGCAAACCTCCAACTATAAGGGATTTTGTTCTGCGCAGTTCACCCTGCCCTCCTTGCAGATTAGGCACACAAGAAGCAGCCATGACTACAGCACACTTCATCAAATCTTTTCTTTGTCCTTCCCTAAGGAGGTGTGATTTGAATGAGGTAACTGAAATATCTTTATGCTGCTCCTAGTCAGAAAAGTCAGAAAAAGAAGAAAAAAGGATTAATATGTTTCCTTTCTCATTATGCAGTCTCAAAATAGCAGAGTTTTGGGCCTTACACCTTGACAAGAAAGAAATACGCATTTTATTGCTGAAAAATTTTCTTCAGGAATCAAACCAGCACCTGCCTTGTCTAGTAATTACTCACTGCCTTTACCTGCCTCATTCAATGCTCATGCTTACGTAGAGACAAAAGTTGCACCATGAAAGCACTTAAAACACTTTGTAAGAAGTCTTGGTGGGTCAGACCAGTGAAAAAGATGAATCAAATACGTCAGAAAAAGGGAGGAGAATTAGATTTTTCAAGGCTCACTTGAAAAAAGATATGTGGAAGACAATTGATATGCTAAAGCTAAAACATCACTACTCCACCACATACATGTTATAAAAGCAATAGCTTTAAAAGGCAAATCTTTGCAATAGCTGCAAAATCAATTAAACCAAAAAACAACTTTTGTCCTTAAAAAAATAACTGTCTAAATAACTACGTTTGTGAGTTATTTACACTCCCTTTAGCAAAAATTGAAAAGAATAAGCTATAGACTTAACATTTTCTTTTGGTTACCATAAGCTGTATTGAACCGAATAGCAGCCTCATAGTAAAACTTACATATTGTCAAATAAGAAAATGCATAAAAGTAAGCCCACACCATAATGTCTATAACACTACTTCTCTTCCTGTTTTTATAAAACCCAGCAGCTGCTTCCACCTGTGTTTTCCCTCCTCTAACCACTTTCAGCTGCCCAGGGACAGAGTCCCTCCATTTGTTTCATTAACGTATTAACTACAAACCCTTGGGTTGTTTGTGCACAGCTGCTCTGGGTTACCACTAGCAGTGCCCAAGGCTCCACTGTCTGCATGCTGCAGGTCAGTCACTTCCCCACTGGCTCTGTGGCTCCTGGGGCAAAGCAGGATGCATACCAAACTAAACCCATGTAACTAGACTACCAGCAGGTTGGTGGGTTTCTAAATAGCCAAAACATCAAACTGTCACTCTTGGAGCATACTTGGCAAAGTGCCACTTCCACCAGCACCAGCAACCCCAGTGTTCCATCCATAATGTTGAATGCCTAGGATAGAAAAAGCCAGTAGACAGATTTGCCTTTTGTGTAGGTTTTGACATGACAAACAACAAACATCTGACATTTGCAACCCAAAACCTGCAAACACCAATTGTTTTCTTTGCCACAGCCAGCACAACATATTTTCCCCTAATTAAGTTCTCAGACCTAGCCTGATTTCACATCAGAAAAGTGATGTTTGCAAACAAAGCAAATGGATCAGCTGGCACCTCACCTTACAGCTCAGCGCCAGGTTGGCAACAGTCCCCAGGATTTTCATGTCCCCCTGTTGCATGTTCAGCTGCAGACATGATGATTTAAGCAAAGGGGGAAATAAAGGGTAGCATTTCATTTCCAAACGTATTATTTCAGTAGGGTCAGTGAAAATTTAACTTTAGGGATGGCTAGAGAACACATGTAAAAAACATCTGCAGTCAGATCTGCCCCAGCCAAGATAAATGATAGTAAAGAAAGTATGAACCTCAGTTTTGGTTTATTTGTTTTGCTTTACCCAAATTCCACAGTTTTCAGAGTTTTCTGAACAGCATTTAAATCTCTGCACACCACATTATCATAGAATCATAGAATGGTTAGGGTTGGAAAGGACCTTAAGATCATCTAGTTCCAATCCCCTGCCTTGGCCAGGAACGCCTCACACTAGACCATGTTGCCCAAGGCTCTGTCCAGCCTGGCCTTGAGCACTGCCAGGAATAGAATATTTACCACTTCTTTGGGAAACCTGTTCCAGTGCCTTACCACCCTGACAGGAAAGAACTTCTTCCTTATATCTAACCTGAATTTCCCCAGTCTTCTCTTCTCCAGGCTGAACAGCACCAACTTCCTTAGCCTGACTTCATACAAAAGGTGCTCAAGCCCCCTTGTCATCTTCATAGCACTCCTCTGGGAAGGAGAAGATCCAAGATTTTCAGTATCTGACGATATCAAAGACATACAGGATGGATCTCATTAAAAACAGATTTTCTATTTTCTGGTACATTTATTTTCAGCACCTCACTAAGCCCTTCAGCTGGTCATACTGAGTACACAGATTTTGAAAACTAATTCATGATTTGCGTAGCAATGACACAAAGTAATCCAGTGTTTTAACTTAAATGTCTTTAGAAACCAGTCATGGCACCCAGACAGTGTATTATATTTTTAAATTAAAAAGTGAGAAAATGCACACATGCTCATAGTAGACTGTATAGTCAAGCTTCTAAAGTGCTACTCCTCTGAATAATGGTTAAAAATTTATTTAACCCAAGAGCTCAACAGGTTCTGCAAGGACTGCAGAACACTGAGGTGACCAAATCAGTTTCTGTGTGACATGGGAACATTTTGAACACTAATTTCATTTTACATCAGTAGCAGTAACAATATATCTAAAGTAGTGTGGAAGCTGGAAACGAGTAATTTCCTTTGCAGAATGCATTGGATTGATCTTTAACAATTACCTGAATTAATCTACCAGAAAATGTTATGTTGTAGCACAGGAAACCTGTGGGAGTACTGTGTTTTGGCAATGCCTGGGTGCAAGGTGGGCTGCAGAGGGAATGCTGGTTCAGGAACATTCTGGCTGAAGCTACCTGCACTGGGAAGTGCTGATGGGACTGCAGAGTCGTCAGGTGTGGAGTGGATGGAGACCAGAATGCTGCAGCAAGGCTGGAAGCTGCTAAGTTTTCATTAAGACAGACAAATTGGAAGAGTGACATCTTGACATCTCCAGCTGCAGGTACTTACCACCTTCTAAAAGATTTTCCCAGGTGCTCTCTGCAGGAGCAGGGTTTAAAGCTCTTACAAACCAAACAACAATGCCTGTGTTTTAAAGTCAGCTATTTGCATTCACTATTACATTTCACAGCTCATCATATCACTTTTGGTTTTCTTTCCTCCAGTGGCATAATTTCTTATCCCTGTCTTGTTAAGAAATGTAATGATACTTTCTAAACTCTACTATTTCCTTCAGTCACAATACTTCTGATGTAGGAAGTGCAAAGACACTTTGCTAAAAAGCATCAACAGTGATTCATCCTGACTTTGCACTAAGTTGCACCATTTCTTTAAAGTTGAGGCTGTGAATGTGTGGCAAATAGTTTCTGTTTTGTTTGGGGAGGAAAGCAGCTGGTAGAAATAGCTCTGTACAAAGCTAAGCTATATATATTCGCTAAGTCGTGTACCAAGCTGTATGTAATTTATTTGCTGCTGTCTACAACTAATAATTAACATTCATTCGCTGCATTTTTTGTTTCCTGTTCTGTTCTCATTTTTCTGTATTGTGCTGTTTACACTTTTCCTGAAATATTTTCCTAAAATATTCCTAAAATTTATAATCTATTGCACTAATACACTAATCTCTGTGTTACATCTTTCTTATCAATTCTTAATTGCTGCTGTTTTTGCCATTCTGTTTTTTCTGTGCTACGTTTTTCCACGTACTTGCCTCCACATTTGTATGTAACTCTTCAATTTCTTATCACTTATTATGAACAAAAGAACAGCAGAATTGTTCTTTTTCCACAGCTGTGTTAACGTGGCACTCTCAGGGATATTTTGGCCCATGTGGAAATACCTCAGGTTTTAAGAAAAGTATATGTGAGTTTAGTTTTCTTTACTTAGTAGTTGTAGATAAACAACAACTTTTCCAAAGGATTATTTCAGAACATAGTAAAATCTCATCTCTATTTTTGTCCAGCTGTGAGGAAAAGGAGAATTTTGGTCTCATTCTTCACATTATATTGACGTTGCAGCATCAGCACTCTGCAGAGATGGACTGTGCTGGGAGTACCATATGTGCTGCGAAGTGGGAGGTGGAGGATAAGGACCAGGGAATGACACTGTCCACTTTTGGGCATCATCCCACCTATAAAAGCTTATATTGCCTATTGATATACTTCTGCATAACCAAAAATTAAAACTAAAAAGAGAGCTGCCAACACGCTTCACCCATCAGAGCAGCACAGTATTTTGTTTTGCTTATACTTCTTTTGCTTATACTGCTTCAGGCACGAAGAGTTCCTGTATCTGACCAGGTTCCTCAAGACCAGGTCTTGAAACAAAACAAATCATCATGGGATGAAGACAGCACAGCCCCTTGGGCAGCTGGTCCCAGGGGCTCTTCTGTGAGGAAGGGGCAATCCAAACTTGTCAAACACTGTTTCTTCAAGAGGAAAAGAGAACCAGTAATAAGAAACAAGTACAATCTCTTAGCCACAGTTTGCATTGGTAACTCCAAAATGAATCAAAGTATTAGCTCCCAGGATGTTTAGACTGTTGGTGCTTTAAAAAATATTACTTTTAGCCCTGAAGCTTAAAATGGATTTAGGCAGAATTCCCACACCTGAATCTACCAGCCAAATCCTGAAAATCTCTGCTCAGTTGCATTACCATGGAAATGAGAATTTTTCTAGAGTCCATAAACTTTGCTAGGAATGGGCTGTTTGCACCTCAGAGGAGTGGGCAGGCAGTGAAGAAAATGACTTTCTCTGCCCAAAACCTTGTCTCCAACCTCGTGGATAGCCAAGAGTCACGTACTCCTTTAGACCTAGCCCTAAGTATCCTAAATATGTGGAGAACGGTGATTAAACCCCAAAGCATTAGTCTAAGATTCCCACAGTACGATTTATTGCACTGACTTGCCAATATTGTTATCTGCATTTAACCTTCACTTCTATCATAACTGTATGTCTTCAGGCAGGACATTTCTAACAAGAGCTTCATTGTCATTCTCCATTGGTATTACAATAAACAGCCCTCCCTAATCAACATCCCCTTGGTGCCAAGCCCAAAAGCAATGTGCTCAAGATGTGATGAAACCAGATGAGATTAATACCAAAAAGTTTTCACAGACTCAATCTGGCAAGGTTAGTGTGGATAATATTGATAGATAAAGATCTAACTTTATCTCATATGACAGCAGGTTGAAAATAAGTGTGTAGTAGTGTGGTACTTTAGGTTTTATAGTTGTGGACTTAAAAAAATTATAGGAATCTGTTGTATCCCTATTAAAAAAAATCCCTAATAATGTTAAAAATATAGTTATTACAGATATTAAGGATAAATTATAAAAATTATAAAATGTCTGCTGTACTATCTTAGGCGTAATCACTGGTCTTCTATATAAATCTAAGTGCCTTTGGAAATACTTCTCTTCAAAAGTAATTTCAGGTTTTGGATTGTCAGTTAGAGGCAAAATGGGAGCAGAAATTGGGTTGACAGGGGAAAGAAGGAGGTGATCGCACATCAGGAGCCAGACGGCTACACTGGGCTCCCTCCACACCATCACAGTGTTGCTGCTCTGCTGCAGAAGAGGAGAAAGTTTTCAGAAGCATTATAAGCATGTACTGTTTAAGTAATTCCTGGAATTAATTTAATTTGCATCTTGTAATATTACCCTGGCCTAGGTCCCCTCCTCCCAAATGTCAGGATAACTTTATTCTGTGTTTTTGCATATACATATATATATGTACAAATGGAGCATGGACAAGATCTTAGTTTCTGATAACAGAACTACTTCCAGAAAATATCAGTGAATGTTGTGTATCAAGTTTAGAAACTGGATCTTTGTCAGTATGATCTGAATGTAATCTTAAAATGCTAGAATGTCTATAATCCTGCATAGGGAAAATGTTTCATGAGTAACCACTAGTACTGTACATCCACAGCTGTCAAGCTGAAGCAGGACAAAACTGTTATGAAAATAGTGTTCTCATCTTTTAAGAGATTAAGAAACCAGACTGAAGGACAACAAGTTAACCACTGTAAAAAGCACTTGACAGTGTCCATCCTGGTTCATTTTTATAGTTGTCTGAAATGCTTTGCCGACTCAAGTCATGTTTTGTGTGAATGTGTTAAATAGATTTAGCAAACAAAAAGACACATTTTCACTCCATAAACTTCAAAGACAACAGATTTGCAAGAAGCCCTAATGTCATCACCCTTTCTGATAAGCCAGGAGAAAACATGTGTTGTTAAACACTTGGGATTCATACGGTATAAATCAGCCCCAGACAGAGAAACAGTGACAGCTCTTGCAGAAAGCATCGCCTGTTTGTTGCCAGTAATGAGGCTGAGCAGCAGCTCCTCTATACCCAAACAGCAACATGAACCTGGGACTTTAAATTATATTTTTTGTTTGTAAATGACCACTATATAAATTTGATTTCATGCAAATATTTTGGAGCAGATTAGTTGATAGCAAAACAGAGGTGGAATGCTAATGATTTTTGGCTGTGTATACAGAAGATGAAAACTCATTCAATCCAAGGCAAAGCGTCAGCTTTAATAAAGTAATGTCATGCTATACCTCTCCCATAGCTGGCCTATAGTGACATGAAAAATTATAATGGTGGAAATGCAGAACTTTGCAGATATAAATAACTTGAGACTGTGTTATAAGATTTCCAACTGGGGCAGAGGAAAGATGTAAACATATATTAAGTAGCTGCAGTGAAGGATATTATTGCCGCCTATTGACAACAGAACCGCCTGAAATAATACAGCCTGTTTGCTTCTATTGAATTCAAATTACTCTGTTGTAGCTTTACAGCAGACTATTCCAAAACACTGGTTTTGTATGGCAGAGGTTAGAGGTATCATCAATAGCATAAATGTCTGGACTTAATGAATATGACCCAGCAGAGGATATTTAAAACCAAAAATACAACAGAAAAAAAGAAACCCAACTGTAGAATAATCCAAGACAACCTGTGAAACCAGGATTGAGGTTCATGAGCCAGAGCATATAGTGCCACTAACACCCAGAGGGATAGAGCAGATGCAGTGGAGGAGGACTGTTTTAAGTCCATGTAGTGATGGAGTGAACATTGTCATCTGTTTACAGGAGCAAGTGCTTTTCTCCTCTGGGATTTGCCCAGGGTGCTCCAGTTGGGGGGCTACCCACAGAGTCCCACCACTACCCTTCACTTGTTTCCTTGCTCTGAGACTGCTCAGCTGGAAACAACTCATATGCTTCATGAATTTTTTTAAAACATTTATTAGAAAATGATCACAAATACAAATAAAATAAAAAATAAGCTGTACTCACCCATATATCTAAAATCTGGGTAATTACTTAACCAGAAAAGCTAGTCTTGTAATTAGGTGATTTCAGCCCAGCTGCCACAAGAACAGTCTCAGTGTGACAGTCTCCCCTTTGTTTTGTGTCCTTTTAGCATTTCAAATATGAAAACCCCTCCCACCTCTTCTTGTCAGAGACTCAGTTATATTATTAGGTACTTCAGTATGATTCATTCTTGACAGCCCTCTGATTTCTTATCTAATTTGGGTCAGACAGTGCAGATGGAGACCAGTATCCTACCCTATCTTATTGAGTCCCCAAATCCATTCATTATTCAGTAGAAATCCAAGCCCAGAAACATTTCTTTCACTTGTCTCTCAAGAACATGCTTTTTGAACCATATGCACTTTAAGATGCACAATCTTTGATATGCAACTTCATGAAAACTAAAACCTAAAAAGGCTAGAACAGTTTGCTGCTATACAGCAGCCTTTATACTGACTTTTCTTTAGTTATTAAAAAGTAGTCATTATTATTTGGGTATTATTTTTAGAATAGGTAGAAATGACCTGGTTTTGGATTTGCTGAGGTGAGCAGCTCCAGAGACGATGCCTTTAACACTGGAGCGAGGGGAAACACAGCATCCAGGAACCTCAGTTCTGAGCAGTGAGAGTGACCGAGGGAGCCTCATGCCCTTGCTACACATTGTCCAGGAGCTGGCAGTTCCGCTGACACAAGCAGGGACTCACAGGAGACCTCCATGGATGGATAAGGAGCTGCTGAAGAAACTTGAGGGGAAAAATAAGCTTATAAAACGTGTCATCCAAAGGGACCTTGACACACTTGTGAGATGAGCCAATGCCAACCTCATGAAGTTCAACCAAGCCAAGTTATCCATCAGAGAATGTGAAAGTGAAATAGAATTGGGGGAGCCGCACCCTAAGGCAAGGGCAGAGGGAAGTGGTTGAACTAGTGATGGATCCCCTTCCCTCCTACCATCAGACAGAAGGAGTGAACTTAAGGGACAAGGAGATATGGAGGGAGATCCCTCCTCAGAGAGGTAAGCGAAAGCCCTCGCAATCCCTTCCTTCCTCCCAGTTGCCCTTGAATAACAGGTACGAGGTCTTGCAACTACAGGGCCAGGTAAATGGTGATGGAGGTGTAGATCTATCTAGTGAGTCTATCTATCTAGTGAGTCACCCCCATGCCTTAGAACTTCCTCAACAAAGAAGAAAAGAAGAGTAATTGTGACTCCCTTCTGAGGGGAACAGAAGGGCCCATTTGTCGACCAGATCCATCCCACAGGGAAGTCTGCTGCCTACCTGGTGCTCAGATTTGAGATGTTAAAAGGAAACTCTCTGACCTGGTGCAGCCCTCTGACTCCTATCCGCTGCTGTTTTTTCAGGTTGGCAGTGATGAAATTATTATAAGCAGGGCAAGGGCAATGAAGGGAGACTTCAGGGCCCTGGGACGGCTGGTTAGAGGGTCTGGAGCGCAAGTGGTGTTTGCCTCCATACCTGTTACAAGCAAGGCTGAAGATATAAATAGGAAGAGACTGCAGATCAATATATTTCTACGGGACTGGTGCCAAAGGCAGGGTTTTTGTTTTTTCAATCATGGGCTGCTATATGAGACACCTGGTTTACTGGTGGCAGGTGGGATACACCAGTCCCAGAGGGGGAAAAGGTTTTTGGGGCAGGAGTTAGCAGGGCTCATTGACAGGGCTTTAAACTAGGTAGGAAGGGGGAAGGGGAGATAACTGGGCCTGTTAGGGACAAGCCCAAGAGAAACATGCTAGGGCTTGAAGAATGGCAGACTAGGGAGGACTCTCAATCTATTGTTTCATTTGAGGGAAAGGATAGTTGTTTAGACCCTGTCCCGCAGGGGAAAAAGAGTACCAAGGCAAGAGTTAGCAGAGCTCACTCACAGAGCTTTAGGTTAGATTCAAAGTGCGAGGGGGTTGTAGCTGGGTTTGAACTAGTGGGGCATTGTTCTAGTATTAATGAAGACCAGAAGGCCTCCCGCCTTCCAAGGGTGCCACTAGCGTGCTCAGCTCGCTCCCTGAAATGCCTGTACACCAATGCATGCAGCATGGAGAATAAACAGGAGGAGTTAGAAGTCTGTGTGCTGTCTAAAGGTTATGATCTGGTGGTAATTACAGAGACATGGTGGGACAGCTCACATGACTGGAATGTGGTCATGGATGGCTATGTCCTTTTTAGGAAAGAGGTCAGCAAAGCAAGGTGGTGGAGTTGCTCTTTATGTGAAAGAGCGACTAGAATGTATTGAGTTCTGTCCAGGGACAGATGAGGACCAAGTGGAAAGTCTGTGGGTGCAAATTAAGGGACATGCTGGTACGGGTGGCACAGTTGTAGGGGTCTATTATAGGCCTCCTCATCAGGACGAAGGAGTTGATGAGGCTTTCTACAGGCAACTGAAAGCAGCCTCATGACTACATGCCTTGGTCCTTATGGGAGATTTTAACTACCCCCGATATTTGCTGGAAGACTTACACAGCCAGTCATTCACAGTCTAGGAGGTTCCTCCAGTGCATTGACAATAACTTCTTAATGCAAATGGTGGACAAACCAAATAGGAGAGGAGCGCTGCTAGATCTGGTACTCACCAACAAGGAGGGTCTGGTTGAAGTGGTGATGGTCAATGGCAGCCTTGGCTGCAGTGACCATGAGATGGTGGAGTTTAGGATCCTGTGTGGGAGGAATAGAATACCTAGCAAGGCCACAATTCTGGATTTCTAAAGGGCAAACTTTGGCCTCTTCAATCAATTGCTAAGGGAAGTCTCATGGGAAAGGGTACTAGGTGGTAAAGGGGCTCAAGATAGTTGGTCAGCATTCAAGGACCACTTCTTCCAAGCTCAGGATCAGAGTATCCCAATGGGTAGGAAGTCAAGTAGGGGAGCCAGGAGACCAGCATGGTTAAACAAGGAACTGCTGAATAAACTCATGCGGAAAAAGAGAATCAATGGATTATGGAAGGAGGGGCTGGCCACTTGGGAGGAATATAAGACAGAATGTAGGGAGGCAATTAGGACAGCTAAGGCCTCCTTGGAACTTAATCTTGCAATTCGGGTTAAGGACAATAGAAAGGGCTTTTTCAAATACATAGCGGATAAAACTAACACAAGAGGCAATATAGGCCCACTGCTGAACGAGGTGGGTGCCCTGGAGACAGAGGATATAAAGAAGGCAGTGGTGCTGACTGCCTTCTTTGCCTCTGTCTTTACTCCTGCAGACTCTCCCCGGGGGACCCAAATTCCTATAGCCCCAGAAGGAGTCAGGATAAAGGAGGAGTTTGCTTTGGTAGATGAGGATTGGGTTAGGGATCAGTTAAGCAATATAAATCAATGGGTCCGGATGGAATACACCCAGAGGTGCTGAGGGAGCTGGCGGAGGTCATTGCTGGGCCACTCTCCATCATCTTTGGTAAGTTGTGGGAAACAGGAGAGGTGCCTGAGGGTTGGAGGATGGCAAATGTCACACCAGGCTATAGGAAGGGCAAGAAGGAGGACCCGGGTAATTATAGACCGGTCAGCCTTACCTCCATCCCTGGAAAGGTGATGGAACAACTTATTCTTGACACCATCTCTAGACATCAAGGATGAGGGGGTCATTAAGAGCAGCCAACATGGCTTTACCAAGGGGAAGTCATATTTGACCAACCTTATAGCCTTCTATGAGGAAGTAACTAGGTGGCTGGATGATGGTAGAGCGGTAGATGTGTTTTTTCTTGATTTCAGTAAGGCATTTGATACTGTCTCCCACAGCATCCTCATAGATAAGCTAAGGAAGTGTGGGCTTGATATTCAGATAGTGAGGTGGATCAAGAACTGGTTGAAAGGAAGAAGGCAGAGAGTTGTGGTTAATGGGGCAGAATCTAGCTGGAGGTCTGTGACTAGTGGAGTCCCTCAGGGGTCGGTGCTGGGACCAGTGCTGTTTAAGATTTTCAGCAACAACCTGGATGAGGGAACTGAATGTACCCTCAGCAAGTTCACTGATGATACTAAACTGGGAGGAGTGGCTGACACACCAGAGGGCTGTGTTGCCATTCAGCAAGACCTGGACAGGCTGGAGAGTTGAGCGGTGAGAAACTTAATGAAATTCAACAAGGGCAAGTGTAGAGTCTAGCATCTGGGGAAGAACAACCCCATGTACCACCAGTATAAGTTAGGGGTTGACCTGCTGGACAGTAGCGAAGGGGAAAGGGACCTGGGGGTCCTGGTGGATAGGAGGATGACCATGAGCCATGATCTGGATGATCAGGAAGTGAGGTGGACTGTGAACTGGCTGAAGGAGAGAAGCCAGAGAGTTGTAGTCTATGGGGCGGAGTCTAGTTGGAGGCCTGTAACTAGTGGAGTGCCTCAAGGGTCAGTACTGGGACCGGTATTATTTAATATATTCATCAACGATTTAGATGAGGGAATTGAGTGTACTATCAGCAAGTTTGCTGATGACACTAAGCTGGGAGGAGTGGCTGACACACCAGAAGGCTGTGCTGCCATCCAGCGAGACCTGGACAGGCTGGAGAGTTGGGCAGGGAGTAACTTGATGAAATATAACAAGGGAAAGTGTAGAGTCCTGCATCTGGGCAGGAACAACCCCAGGTTCCAGTATAGGTTGGGGAACGACCTGTTAGAGAGCAGTGTAAGGAAGAGGGACCTGGGGGTCCTAGTGGACGACAGGATGACCATGAGCCAACACTGTGCCCTTGTGGCCAAGAAGGCCAATGGCATCCTAGGGTGCATTAGAAAGAGTGTGGTTAGTAGGTTGAGAGAGGTTCTCCTTCCCCTCTACTCTGCCTTGGTGAGGCTGCATCTGGATTATTGTGTCCAGTTCTGGGCCCCTCAGTTCAAGAACGACAGGGAATTGCTTGAAAGAGTCCAGCGCAGAGCTACAAAGATGATTAAGGGAATGGAACATCTCCCTTATGAGGAGAGGCTGAGGGAACTGGGTCTCTTTATCTTGGAGAAGAGGAGACTGAGGGGTGACCTCATCAATGTTTACAAATATGCAAAGGGTGAGTGTCAGGATGATGGAGCTAGGTTTTTTCAGTGATGTCCAGTGATAGGACAAGGGGCAATGGGTGTAAACTGGAGCATAGGAGCTTCCATGTGAACATCAGGAAAAATTTCTTTACTGTAAGAGTGACAGATCACTGGAACAGGTTGCCCAGGGCGCTTGTGGAGTCTCCTACATTGGAGATATTCAAGGCCCGCCTGCACAAGTTCCTGTGTCACATACTCTAGGTTACCCTGCTCTTGCAGGAGGGTTGGACTAGATGATCTTTTGAGGTCCCTTCCAACCCTTGGGATTCTGTGACTGTGAAGTGCAAGGTCTTACACCTGAGGTGGGGCCATCTGTCCTGGGTTCAGCAGTAGCAGTCATGTTTTTCCTTTGTGTTAACTGGTGCAGTGCTGTGTTTTGACTTCTAGCTTGAGAACAGTGTTGGTGAAGCCGATGTTTTCGGTTGTTGCTAAGTGATGTTTACCCTGACCAAGGACTCTGTGAGGCTCATGCTCTGCCAGGGAGGAGGGGAAGCTGTGAGGAAGCAGAGACGGGGCGCCTGACCCGGGCTAGCCGGGGAGGTATTCCATACCACAGCACGTCATGCCCGGGGTGGGGGGGTAACTGGGAGTTACCCGGAAGGGAGTTACCCAGGGGCTTCCGGGTGGAACTCGTTTTCTTGGCCGGTGGTATCGTATTCTCTTCCCTTGTTATT
Source organism: Pezoporus flaviventris (assembly GCF_033815535.1). Lineage (NCBI taxonomy): Eukaryota > Metazoa > Chordata > Aves > Psittaciformes > Psittacidae > Pezoporus > Pezoporus flaviventris. The sequence continues at coordinate 32,234,292 of NW_026892561.1, forward strand.
TTCCCTTATCATTGTTGTAGTTGATAGTAGCGGTGGTGATTTGTTGCTGGACTGTTCTTGTCTCAACCCGTAGGAGTTGCACTCTCTCGATCCTCCTCCCCGTTCCTCCGGGAGGGCCCGGGGGAAGGGGAGAGCCCTGGTGCGGGGGGGGGGGGGGGGGGGGGGGGGAGACGGACACAGACCTCAATTGTTGTCAGCTCGGCACCACTCACTGGGAGTGAGTGAACAAGTTACCTGACTGGGTTTAAACCACAACAGTTCTTTTTGGCGCCCAACGTGGGGCACGAAGGGTTGAGATAAGAACAGATCTGACTGGATTGATAGTCACTCGTCACAATGCTGATTTATTGGCTCTCAAGGTTGTTCCTCTTGATCTCACAGTTTCAGTATATCATATCTTACGTCCATCCGGTATTGGCTGTATTAGTGTTTTTCAAGTGTGGGGCTTGGGCTAAGGTTTTTATCCCATTGTACTTTATGGTAATGACTTGTAATACAATAGAATCATTGATCATGAAACTGATCTGGCTTATGTTCCCAGTGTGGTCACCACCTTTATACTTTGGGAGGTATATGATGGAGGTGTTTAGCAATTACACATCTTTTTTCTCCTCCTCAGGTGCTCAACCTGTGAAGGAGACATCCTTTTACCCTCCTAGTCATCCCCCCAGACCATTTACATTTGAGAGTTTTGAATTTTTTGAATGGCCTTTTAATGCTGTTGAGACTTGTTTGCTGATGGTGATGGGAATCACCATGCTAACACGCATACAGAGTGTGTTTTGCCCACTACTGATTTCAAGAGTTAAGCAGATTCAGGTTTGGGTCTTGTCTGGGGTCAAACGACGATGTAGGAGGACCGAGAGATTTTCCCTGAGGCTGGACAGCCATGAGTGGCAGGGTGTGTGGGATAGTATGGGCAAGTATCTAGGTCAGTGGGCCCCTCCAGTACTTTGGAATTTCCCTACCGAACAACTGCAAAATCCAGAAGAATTAGTAAAACACTTAAATGAGGTGTGTGGTCATTCTGGCCATGCCAGAGATGGACAAATCATGGCAACGTGCTGGGGCTTGGCCTATGCTTACAGGGCCTTGTTCAACACTATCCAGCACCTTCAAAAGGAAAAGAATGTCGGCGGATCTGAGGGCAAAGTGACAGTCGCTACTCAAACTTTGGCTGCAATGAACAGCACAGCTACCCCAGTGGCAAGTACAGCAGCTGCTCAAACTTCAACTGCAACAGGCAGCGCGGTTACCCCAGCTCCAAGCACAGCAGCTGCACCAACCCCAGCGACAAGCACAGTCGCTACTCAAACCACAGTGATAATCACTGCAGCCAAACCAGAGGACCAATTCGTACCAGTATCAGTTGCCCTGTACGCAAGAGAACAAGCAAAAAGGAGGCAAAAAGGGTGAAGCGAGATGAAGAACCAATGAATTCACCACCCGGTCCAGAATCTGATCAGGAGTCATCATCACATGACGAAGAAGAAGAAGAAGAGGTAACTTCTCGACCTCGGACCTCAACCGAGCTGCGGAATATGCGAAAAGATTTTACCCGTCAACCAGGGGAGCACATCATCACCTGGTTACTCCGATGCTGGGACAATGGGGCCGATGGTCACGAACTAGAAGGTACACAAGCCAAGCAGCTGGGATCACTTGCTAGAGAAGGGGGAATTGACAAAGCAATTGCAAGAGAGAAAAAGTCCCTCAGCCTTTGGAGGAGGCTCTTGGCAGCTGTGAAAGAAAGGTTTCCGTACAAGGACGATGTTACGAGTCGTTCGGCCAAGTGGACTACTATAGACAAAGGCATCCAGTCTCTGAGGGAATCGGCCATCGTAGAGATGATCTGTCACATCAAGCTGAATAATGGGGATACACCTATAGATCCAGATGAAGTTGAATGTACACGACCCATGTGGCGAAAACTTACACGGAATGCACCGTCATCATATGCCCGTTCATTGGCAACAGTAACCTGGAATGACATAGTACCACTAACAGTGGATGAAATGGTTCATAAACTCCGAGAGTTCGAAGACAATCTCACTCCTTCCATCATCTCAGTTGTGAAAAAACTGTCCCAGGACCTCGACAAATTGAGGGACGATGTATCTGATTTATCCAGCTCCTCACGTGTACCAACACACGTCTCAGCTATTAACAAAAGACGTCCTATTATTCAAGAGAGGAGATACAGAAGGTATACGCCACGGGGTACCCTATGGTTTTACCTGCTGGATCACGGAGAAGACATGACAAAGTGGGATGGAAAACCTACTTCAGCTTTGGAGGAACGGGTGAGTGAACTGAAGAGGGGAGCAAGGGCCAAGACTGATCGTCCCATGAGAGCTACGGCTTCAGTCTCTGGTGAGCAGTTTCCCAGATGGAGTGAAAGAGCTGATTTTACTCCAGCTCCTGTGATAACGAAGAATAATCCCTTTCAACATGACTTAAGTGTCCAGTGCTGTGACGACCATTAGAGGGGCCCTGCCTCCAGCCAGGTGGAGGTAGGGGACAATCGGATTTACTGGACTGTGTGGATCAGATGGCCTGGCACATCAGTCCCACAGAAGTAAGGCTCTAGTAGATACCGGTGCACAGTGTACCCTGATGCCATCAAGCTGTCAAGGGGTGGAACCCATCTATATTTCTGGAGTAACAGGAGGATCCCAAGAGTTGACTGTGCTGGAGGCTGAAATCAGCCTGACTGGGAGGGAATGGCAAAAGCACCCTATTGTGACTGGTCCAGAGGCTCCATGCATTCTCGGCATAGACTACCTCAAGAGAGGGTACTTCAAAGACCCAAAAGGGTACCGGTGGGCTTTTGGTATTGCTGCTTTGGAGACTGAGGAAATTGAGCAGCTGTCCACCTTGCCTGGTCTCTCAGAAGATCCCTCTGCTGTGGGGTTGCTGAAAGTTGAAGAACAACAAGTGCCAATTGCGACCACAACAGTGCACCGGTGGCAATATTGCACCAACCGAGACTCCCTGATTCCCATTCATCAGTTGATCCGTAGAGTGGAGAGTCAGGGGGTGATCAGCAGGACCCGCTCACCCTTCAATAGCCCCATATGGCCAGTGTGAAAGTCTAATGGAGAATGGAGACTAACAGTAGACTATCGTGGCCTGAATGAAGTCACACCACCATTGAGTGCTGCCGTACCGGACATGCTAGAACTTCAGTATGAACTAGAGTCAAAGGCAGCCAAGTGGTATGCCACGATTGATATTGCCAATGCATTTTTCTCCATTCCTTTGGCAGCAGAGTGCAGGCCACAGTTTGCTTTTACTTGGAGGGGTGTCCAGTTCACTTGGAACCGACTGCCCCAGGGGTGGAAACAGCCCTACCATTTGCCATGGACTGATCCAGACTGCACTGGAACAGGGGCAAGCTCCAGAACACCTGCAATACATTGATGACATTATTGTGTGGGGCGATACAGCAGAAGAAGTCTTTGAGAAAGGGAGGAAAATAATCCAAATCCTGCTGAAAACCGGTTTTGCCATAAAACGGAGTAAGGTCAAGGGACCTGCACAGGAGATTCAATTTTTGGGAATAAAACGGCAAGATGGACGTAGACAGATCCCCACAGATGTGATCAACAAGATAACAGCAATGTCTCCACCAACTAATAAGAAAGAAACGCAAGCTTTCTTGGGTGCAGTGGGGTTCTGGAGAATGCACATCCCAAATTACAGTTCGATTGTAAGCCCTCTCTATCATGTGACCCAGAAGAAGAACTATTTTAAATGGGGCCCTGAGCAGCAACAAGCCTTTGAGCAAATTAAACGCGAGATAGTTCACGCAGTAGCCCTTGGAACGGTCCGGACCGAACCAGATGTAAAAAATGTGCTGTACACTGCAGCTGGGGAGAACGGTCCTACCTGGAGCCTCTGGCAGAAAGCTCCAGGGGAGACTCGAGGTCGACCCCTCGGCTTTTGGAGTCGGGGATATAAAGGATCTGAGGCCAGCTATACCCCAACTGAGAAAGAGATACTGGCAGCCTATGAAGGGGTTCGAGCTGCTTCGGAAGTGATTGGCACTGAAGCACAGCTCCTCCTGGCACCCCGGTTGCCCGTGCTGGGCTGGATGTTCAAAGGCAGGGTCTCCTCTACACATCATGCAACTGATGCTACATGGAGTAAATGGGCTGCACTAATTACACAACGAACTCGAATAGGAAATCCCAGTCGTCCAGGCATTCTAGAAGTCATCATGGACTGGCCAGAGGGCAAAGATTTCGGAATGTCACCAGAGGAGGAGGTGATGCATGCTGAAGAGGCCCCACCATATAATAAACTGTCAGAAAGTGAAAAGCAGTATGCCTTGTTTACTGATGGCTCTTGCCGTATTGTGGGAAAGCATCGGAGATGGAAGGCAGCTGTATGGAGTCCTGGACAACAAGTTGCAGAAACTGCTGAAGGAGAGGGTGAATCGAGTCAATTTGCCAAGGTGAAAGCCATCCAGCTGGCCCTGGACATTGCTGAACGAGAAAAGTGGCCAGTACTTTATCTCTATACTGACTCATGGATGGTGGCAAATGCCCTGTGGGGGTGGTTGAAGCAATGGAAGCAGAGCAACTGGCAACGCAGAGGTAAACCCATCTGGGCTGCTGCACTGTGGAAAGATATTGCTGCCCGGGTGCAGAACCTGGTGGTGAAGGTACGTCATGTAGATGCCCATGTACCCAAGAGTCGGGCCACTGAGGAACACCAGAACAACCAACAAGTGGATAAAGTGGCTAAGATTGAAGTGGCTCAGATGGACTTAGATTGGCAACATAAAGGTGAATTATTTTTGGCCCGGTGGGCCCATGACACTTCAGGCCATCAGGGCAGAGATGCAACATACAGGTGGGCCCGTGATCGAGGGGTGGACTTAACAATGGACACTATTGCCCAGGTTATTCATGAGTGTGAAACATGTGCTGCAATTAAACAAGCCAAGCGGTTAAAGCCTCTTTGGTATGGAGGACGATGGTTGAAGTATAAATATGGGGAGGCCTGGCAGATTGACTATATCACACTGCCACCAACCCGCCAAGGCAAGCGCCATGTGCTCTACCATGGTGGAAGCAACCACCGGGTGGCTGGAAACATACGCTGTGCCCCATGCCACTGCCCGGAACACCATCCTGGGCCTTGAGAAACAGATTTTGTGGCGACACGGCACCCCAGAGAGAATTGAGTCGGACAGTAGGACTCATTTCCGGAATAACCTTATAGACACTTGGGCCAAAGAGCATGGCATTGAGTGGGTATATCACATCCCCTACCATGCACCAGCCTCTGGGAAAATCGAACGGTACAATGGGCTGTTAAAAACTACACTGAGAGCAATGGGTGGGGGAACTTTCAAGCATTGGGATACACACTTACCAAAGGCCACCTGGTTGGTCAACACCAGAGGATCTGCCAACAGGGCCGGCCCAGCCCAGTCAGAACTTTTACATATTGTAGAGGGGGACAAAGTTCCCGTGGTGCATATGAAGAATTTCCTGGGGAAGACAGTCTGGGTTATTCCTGCTTCAGGTAAAGGCAAACCCACTCGTGGGATTGCTTTTGCTCAGGGACCTGGATATACTTGGTGGGTAATGAGGGAAGATGGGGAAGTCCGATGTATACCTCAAGGGGATTTGATTTTAGGGGAAAACAGCCAGTGAACTCAATTGTATGCTGTTGCCTGCTATGTAATGCTTTTATAGCCCATCAACTAGATGTCTTCAGGTCACCAGCGACTGGCCCTGACTTCCCTCCAGCCATCATCCCAACAGAGAATGAACTTTGAACACCATGGACCGAATGGACTCGGCAGCATTATAGGGATTGGTCCATGCACTAAGAAAATGATTTTTTCCTCTTGGTCTGTATGTATATGGATGTATATATGTGGGAGAGCGATGGTGTATTGAAAATGTGGGATCTGAGCACGACGTGAATGGTATGGAATAAGGGGTGGATAATGTCCTGGGTTCAGCAGTAGCAGTCATGTTTTTCCTTTGTGTTAACTGGTGCAGTGCTGTGTTTTGACTTCTAGCTTGAGAACAGTGTTGGTGAAGCCGATGTTTTCAGTTGTTGCTAAGTGATGTTTACCCTGACCAAGGACTCTGTGAGGCTCATGCTCTGCCAGGGAGGAGGGGAAGCTGTGAGGAAGCAGAGACGGGGCGACTGACCCGGGCTAGCCGGGGAGGTATTCCATACCACAGCACGTCATGCCCGGGGTGGGGGGTAACTGGGAGTTACCCAGAAGGGAGTTACCCAGGGGCTTCCGGGTGGAACTCGTTTTCTTGGCCGGTGGTATCGTATTCTGTTCCCTTGTTATTTTCCCTTATCATTGTTGTAGTTGATAGTAGCGGTGGTGATTTGTTGCTGGACTGTTCTTGTCTCAACCCGTAGGAGTTGCACTCTCTCGATCCTCCTCCCCGTTCCTCCGGGAGCGGGGAAGGGGAGAGCCCTGGTGCCAGGGGGGGAGGGAGATGGACACGGACCTTGATTGTTGTCAGCTCGGCACCACTCACTGGGAGTGAGTGAACAAGTTATCTGACTGGGTTTAAACCACGACACCATCCCAGGTACAGGCTGGGCAAAAAAGAGATTCAGAGCAGCCCTGTGGAGAAGGACTTGCTGGTTCATGAGAAACTGAACATGAGCTGGCTTCAGTGTGCGTTTCCAGCCCAGAAAGTGAACTGTATCCTTGGCTGCATCAGAAGAAGCCTGACCAGAAGGTTGAAGGAGATGATCCTGCCCCTTTACTCTGCTCTTGTGAGACCTCACTTGGAGCAGTGTGATAAGGGAGCTGGAGAACCTCCTGTACGAAGACAGGCTAAGAAAGTAGGGGCTGCTCAGCCTGGAGAAGAGAAGGTTGTGTGGAGACCTCATAGCAGCCTTCCAATATCTGAAGGGGGTCTACAAGGATCCTGGGGAGGGACTCTTCACTGGGGACTGTAGTGATAGGAGAAGGGGTAACGGGTTCAAAGGTAAACAGGGAAGCTTAGATTGGGTATAAGGAAGGAATTCTTTCCTGTTAGGGTGGTGAGGCACTGGGATGGGTTGTCCAAGGAAGTTGTGAATGCTCTGTCCCTTGCAGTGTTCAAGGCCAGGTTGAACAGAGCCTTGGGCAGCATGGTTTAGTGTGAAGTGTCCCTGCCTATGGCAGGGAGGTTGGAAGTAGATGATCTTAAGGTCCTTTCCAACCTCAGCTTTTCTATAATTCTATGATCGTTCTTTGACTTATCTGTGTCATGGGACTGAATGTGAGTTTATGTGAACCATGTTCTCCTTCCTAGGGAAAGGTTCACTGTTCAACATGTTGGGCAGTTGCACAATTATTTTTTATTAGTTATTTTTTTTAAGAAACCCCTGTGATCTGAATATTAACAGGATTTGGATTACAGTACCCAATAAAAGAGAGGAACCACATTTTTAGGAGGAGAGAGTTAATAAATTAACATCTTGAGCTATTATTTGGAGAACTTAGAAACAAAAATTTCCACTTCAAATTTAAGAAAGACATTGACTATTTTAGGGAAAATAAGTCTTTTTGTTTTTTTTTTCTTTGAAATCAATGCCAAAGCAATGATCAACACTGTCTTCATACACAACACAGGACATAAACCTCATTGAGTAAGAATATTATTTCTTAGAAAACGTGCTGTCTTTTACAAAACATTCACAGTGAGAATACAAAATGATCCCCGAGATGTTTCTTCACGTTAACCACCCCTGTTGTTAAAAAGTTGCATCTGCTGAGTATGATGGTGGCTGGATCTACTGCTGACTGATCAATCTCATTGTATTTTTCTCTGTAGTCAAATTTCTCCTTCCAATATGACTAATACTACATTACTCACATGCTTTTTTTGGAGCTTACACCATGAATCATGAAGCCCTCTGAGTTTCTTATTCCCAGGACCAATCTGGGAATTGGCCACCTTCCTCTCCTCAGCTGTAAGACCACATTCAACAATACTGTACTGAGTTGTTTTAGTAAGCCCAGTTTACTCATCAACCCAGTGAAGTCCTCTTTGCTCTTTATGACCCCAAAGAGCATTCACGCCTTTCTCAGTATAAATTCTTTCTGACTGTTTGCTAGGCTCATATTTTTTTTCCAGCTTTATGGGATTTTTAAAGTAAAAGGGTTTTGGAATTCATTCTTGTTTTGCTTATTAAATATAATCAGCTGAAGATGATGTGTAAATTCAAGATGCAACTTTTCGTTTCTTTGGTGTACTTCATTCTATATGCCAAGAAACACTCTGCTTTTCAATTTGAAGATGCAGCATGTTTTGATTTCGGACTTACCATCTGAATTCAGTGGAATATGGGCACAGTGATGTTCCCACGCTGTATATTTCAGTCTGGAGCATCATATGATGATGGAAGATGAATTGGCTTTTGGTTGTTTATATTTCCATCTTTCACAGCATAATTCCCTCTGATGTAAACAGAATATTCAGGCCATTCAGGCCTGATCCTGGGACCTGTTGCACACAGCAATGCTGGCTTTCTCTTTGAGGCTACTGGTCCATAAGTACTTTACTCTTCAGGTAGGGAAGAATTAATATCACTTTTGTGATAAAATGCCACTCTTCTTGCTTTTTATCATTTTGAATGATAATTGATTAATCTTAAATAGGTTCTTACTATTGCTATGCCAGCCTTCCTGCCGGGTCTCAGTAACACAAAAGTGGGTCTAGTTTAGGCTTATAAATGAGTCATTCCAATTACCCTTCCTCATTACTCTCTCAACATAAGCTATTTGATTTTTTTGTTTCCATTTTCTGATCCTTTATTTCTTCATTTTGATTTCCACTGTCTTGATTTTCTGCATAAATGAATGCTCATTTATCCCTGAGGTGCTGGCTCAACATACAGGTGGCCTAATCTCCTGCAAAGAAAAAAAGTGCTTCCCTGATCTCAAGCATATGTGAAATACAAATGGGAAAAGAATCCCTAACTGCTGTAAGGATACACATTGGTGTAGCTGTTCCAGCCAACCTGCATGTCCATGGATTTTTAAAATTGTACTTTGCTATGAACACAAATTAGCTTGAATTTTCTATTATGCACTCACTGTCTGCACTGTTTTGATTGTTAAGACTTTAAAATTTTAAGGCTTGTACAACTTTTTTTTGCTTATTTCCACTGTGTAACTGTGCTGTCTGCAAAAATAAATAACTCTACTGACATCAAGCTTCAAGGCCACAAAACAAAATGACAGCATTGATTTCATCCAGCTATAAGGTTTCTGAACAGGATAAAAAGAAAAATGAAAACAAAACCCAAACCCAAAACCTACATAATGAGGTGGATTCTCTTTATTTGAATGCAGGATAACTGTTCCCAAGAACATCCATACTAAATACCTTGAACACTTGCTGTGCCTCCCGCCTCTCTGCAGTTCAATACCTCAATTACACATGCTGTGGAGGAAGGATGTCTTGAACATCCTCAGATATGTGCTGTTATGCTCCAAAGGTGTCACTATTGTTAGTTTTTGAAGAGAGATGAGTAATCACAGAAACAAATGAGCATCCTTCTAACACACTGAATGTCTTACAACAAGGTAATTGTTGCTGCAGTCTTGAGCGGACTGAATTAATTCACTTAAGCTTCATACATTTCCTGACCTGGGTTCAGACCAAGGGCAGAGGAAGACAATTGAAGCCGTCTCTGTCTTTGCAACTTGTTTGTATAATCTTCAAGTGTTCAGTGACAGGCTTTCAATCTACAGAATAAAGTGTTTCTTTTGTCTTCCAAAAATACCATATAAAGTGCTCAGCTAGTTATTTTTCTGTTTGAAAGAGTGGGGAAGTGCATTGTAATACCCGTGCCATCAGCATCAGAGACATAAAGTTTTTACAGGTACTTTTTCAGGAAAGTGCAAACTTGCGTGCTCTAAGTCCAATTGCAAAGCAAACTCAGCATCTGTCAAATCATTGCAACATGAGAAAACATTTCTATATTTGCTTAAGTGCTTGATGGGTTGTCAGCTCATTTATTTCAAATAATGTATCTACTAGAGGCCTGCCATAACTGTGAGAGAAGAGAAACTGGATGATGGTACTAAAGACAAAAAGATCCAAGTTAAAGGTTGCTTGCTGTTACAGGAGGGCACATTGCCTTTGTTTATCAAGAAGGAATGGGCCTGTTTGAGTCATGAGCCACTTGGTAACTCACTCTGAATTGACAGGATGGATTTGCACAAGCTGATACCAATGTTGTCTCAGAAAGTAGACAAAAGATCAAGATCCTATGCTGGGACAGACAAACCGAGGTCTGATTGGGGCAACAGGATATGCTGATTTGTGGAAGATGGATAAAGAGTTTCTTACAAGCAAAAGTTTTGTGTAAACTCCTCAGTGATGATTCTGCATTTTGCTGTGCATTTCCCAACTCTCCTGGTGCTAATCCTCCCTCATACCACATATATGGTACTAGAAACAGCCTCAGACCCTAAATCTGGAAAGCAGTAAAACTGAAGTAAGGTCTGCAAGTGAAAGTGTCCTGGTATAGTTTACAGGCCTTTTTTTTTTTTTTTTTTTTGTCTGTCTGTTTATATCCCACATTGATCATAAAAGTTTAAAAAATATCCACATGATTTTATGGTCACGGAAAAGCAGCTGCACCCAAAGGCCACACACAGGCAGATAGCTGCAAAGCTCAGGTTTCAATATTCCAATATACACAATTTTACCTTTTTCACAGCAACCTCCCATGGCTGCAGAAGATCTGCTAGCAGTTCACATCTGCTTTTCATTTTATTGGAGTACAAAATTCTATTCTTGAAGTCTCCTAGGTTAAAATAGCTGGATTAGAAGGAATTGGAAGGTATGTATTTAATTCACAATCTATGTGCTCGTTTTTGTGAAAAACACTGCTTTATTTTTTAAAAAAAATTAAGTTGAAATAGTTAAAAGAGAAATATAATTTATTCTTTCCCAACCGTTATTTCCTCCTGGGACAAAATGCAGTTACCAGCAACTTCTTTCCACTAAAAGAGAAGCCTGGCTTTACCTTATTCACTTCCTACAGAAGGCATCAGCCTGTTGCACATTCAGAACTGCTGAATTCAGTGAGGAGGGAGCATGTGTCCAAAGTGCTTTCCAGATTTGGCATCTGTGGTCTTAAATAGAAGTACAGCTCTGCAAAACTGCTGAGCAGAAAGCAGTATTTTAACTGGATAATCTTTATGTGCAATTACTTCAGAAAATCAACCTGCTTATTTAGAAGCCCAGAAATCAACATTTACCAACAGAACTTTGCTTTTAAAACTATTACCTTCTCTCTTGCAATAGCACTTTTGCAACAATGTTTGCAATTTCCTCTGTTGTTTCAGCCACATTTTCATGGCTATTCCAAACTTGTTTTAATCTTCTGTTTTACAAAAATCTGCAATACAGAGTTGTGGTTTTGGTTGTTCTTTTATTTTGCAATTTAATTTTCAAAATATATCACATGCAACTTTCTATTTGTGTGTTTTAAATAAATCCCCATATGCCTCCAAGAAACCAAGCAGGTTTCATGATATAGACAGAAAACAAGTACTTAAAAACAAGGAAGGATAATGTCTCAGTGAGTTAATCTGAAAGAATTTGTTTGGCTTTCCTGGGCCATATCTTGTTTTCAGACTAACTCAAGTCTGCACAAATCCAGCAACAATTAAAGACACAAGGAGGGAAATGAAAATGCAATACCGTATCTGTATATGCACAGGTTATTCATGCTTAAAAACATGGGAAAATCATACATATAAAATGAAGAAGGAAGTGGGACTAATAAAACAGCTGTTCCAAGTCTTCTCTGGGATTCCAGCCCCCGATATATATATATATATATATATATATATATACACACACACTTTTTATTTATTTTCCAAAAGCCAAGCTGTAGTTATTCTGAGCACTACCTCTCAAAAGTTTGGGCCTGCCCACCTTCAGAGATGATTATAACAACTGTATCTCCTAAGACATATTTTCAAATGATTTCTCTGCTTTTACTTTGTATAGTTCTATACAGCAGCCAATCTTAAAATAAACTGGCTTCCCTTTCCCAAGCCTGTGTCTGTCATAGCTTTAAAGATAATGATCAGCCCTTGAAGCTGTCATTATTTTCATAATGATACTTTTCACTAACACTACCTCCTGCCACTACATCCACCTCCCTGTCTTGATAAGCCACTGTGGCATCAGCCTAGGAGCTGCTCATCCCTTACCAGGAATGAAACTTTGATGTAGATGAAGAAAACAAACCTCTGCCAAAATATAGGAAAATGAAAGAGGAGCCACCTTCATGACAGTTTATTTGAAAGTTCTACCATCCTCATAACTTTGGCAGAAAGCCTCTTATTTTCCACAGCTGGTATAAATACTAACACTACTTTCCAATGCATAATATTTGAGGCAATATAATCCACTTTTCCCACAGAAATCACACAAATATATATTTATCTTAGTATTGGAAGCATCAGAATGTTTACAATCAACCAACAAAATATAACTTGAGATTATCATTTTTTTAAGCATGCCTCTGATCTGAAGGAAGGTGCTGCAGCCTTTTTTTGTACGACTGCTGCTTTGTAGTGAAACTAACCAAAACAAAACAAACCAACACCAAACCCAAACATAAGCAAAAGAATGCAGACCAATTAAAAGAGAAAAATAAAAATAAAGTTTTTTTTTTATCCTATATATTTTATTTTTTGGCTTACCAGAAAAACAGAAAAGATTTAGTTGCAAAGGTTAAGACCCATAAAAAGGTGATTTGAATAGATATAGTACAGAATGCCCAATGTTTTGCAAACAGCGTCTTCTGCTGTCTGAGTAACTGATGCTGATGCATGGCCAGAATGATATTGTACAAAAGATACTGAAGGACAACAGCACTTTACTGAATTTGTACAGCAAGAACAGTTTTCGTATTGTTTTTGCAGAACCGGTTTCAACTTCAGGTAAAGCAGAGTCTGACTTATAATTGATAATCAATTTTCCAATACAGCCTGGGTACTAAGGTCAATGAACACATGGCTGAGACTTGTGTGCGGTAAACAAATTTAAGTGTAAAGTTGTTTCGGTGTGCACGTGAAGGGTACTATAAAAACAAAGTGAATTATAATTTATTTTCTGCCTCTTTTTCCTTTTTTTTTTCAGATTGTCTTTGTTCATTCACACTGCAATATTGAACACATCAGCTTTGATAGTTAGTACCTTTAAATAGTGAACAATTCAGCTCTCCTGGGCAGATTCTCTGTGCTTGGATAGCACATTTGCCTTCAGGGCCACCTCATACCTTCAGTTAAATGTTCCTCTCTTAAAACAGAGAAAAACTGTGAGTTCTGCTTTAATAATGAGAGGAGTGTGTTGCTGTGTAAAATCCTTCTGCTACTAACTCTGCCACCTTCTATGACAAAGTTTTTCCTGGAAGAATAATGGCCAGCTGACCCAGGGACCAGTATGATGAACCAGGCTGCATTCATACGCGGAGTTATAAATATGTGATAGCAAAATTTTTTATAAAACTACAGTAAGTAGGAACTACACCACTTAACTGTTTTAAAGAGAAATGTATGATGAGGGGAAAAAAGATCAACTCAATGGTCAGGCAAGTCTAGGAAAGTGATGATGCTAAAGGTGTTCTGTGATGACTGGTTGATAAATGCTGTAGCTCAGAGTTCTCTTTACTACCAAATTTTCAATATTTCTGTATTCTGTTTTGCAATGCTTGAGGTATTTTATCACGTAGCAAAAGGAGAGTAAATTCACAAAAGTGAAAGCTACCACAGGAAACAGGTCCAGCATCTGCCGGTACCAATTTGAAATAGAAGAAGTTTGATCAGTAACTCACAGGTTATGCCCTATTGTTTCCCTCTACCTTGTCTGGATTGTATTGACCTGTAAAATGCCACAAAATTTCTATAGGAAGCTTATTAAAATGGAGTGCAACTGAAAACAAGTTGTTTATCAAAAAATGGGAAAAATAAATTTGTGTCATAAGCTGAGAGTACTTCCACTTATCATAGCTCTGAGCAAGCAACAGAAGGGTTTTATGGACCATGTGACCCCTGTCAAAATGATGATCTTCATGGCATTCACCTGAGAAGAAAGATGCTGATCTTCAAAGCCATTTTTAACTTGCCAGTTATGAATATATTTTTATTTCTATTTTTATACTGTTTTAATTTCCTTATGGAAGAACAATAGTTATCTTTATTATTTTTTGTTTACTCATATCTAACTTTGTAATGGGGAAATAATTTTAAAAAGATATTTTGTCAGGGCTGTGAAACTAATTGAAAAATATTAATTCTCTATTGCATACCTGAATTTCCACAAAACTTAGAAGTACCACAGAAGCTGCAATACCACAAGCAACTATCCCCCCTGTTTACTCCCCATGACAGTTCTAGGAAAAGAAATCACTAGATTTAGTTGAGTCAGTTTACATAATCTGCCACTTTGGAGGAAAAAAAAAACAGCAAAACCCAAAACTCTGAAGTATTAGACATTGCATCAAAACCCATAATTTCTGCTCCTTGGTCTTTTGTGACCCTTGCCCACTCTCTGTTGGGATAATTGAAGTCTTTCATTGCTGTTGCCTTTTAACTTCACTGTATTTCTAATTTCTACAATCTTTTCACCAGACATGTAGGTAACAAACCTAACCCTCATGCTTCCCTTATTTAGACACAGTGTTTCTATATTTAGCAGTTCTGTTGTACAACTAATTACTTTTATTTTTTCTTTATTACATTCAATCCATGAACTGTAATTAAATGCAGTTCCCTAAACATGTTTCTATCACTTCTTTTTAGTTTACCCTCATATTAAGTTCTCATTGATTGCTACAATTAACAGTAGAATAACATTACTGATTTGTGGGTTTTTTGTTTATTTATTTTTTTGTTTCTTCCTCTTCCTCCATCTCTCTTTTTTTTTCCTTTATTGTTACGTTCTTTTTTTATTCTTCCTCAAAAAAGTCTGCAAACCAACAGAAAGTTTTGGCATCTATCTTACTTTGCACCATGGAGAAGATCTTATTCATGAAGAAAAATGTATTTTAGTCATAGCTTGCACACTGGGAAAGGAATAGCTCCTGAAAGATGGAGATGCTGTGAATAGAAGTATCAGTTTCTTCTCTGACGATCCTGACATCATCTTCAACAGTCATTTTGAAAGCCAAGTAAAGGCTTGCCTGAGCTTCTAAAGAACTCAGCATAGTGATGGACAGAAGAAAGCAAAACAAAACCAGGAAACCACAACCAAAGTTCCGCAACAAACCAAAATACCAGAAGGATAAAAACCCACAACAATCACCAAAAAACTCACAAACCAAGCAACTTTCTTAACTATTTATATGAAATTTTGTTGAATGAGGCCCTGACTAAAGGCTAACTAAGATGTCAGAGTTCTGTCTGATTGAAATCTTGATTGCAGATAGCTGATGAAAAGATTAAAAAAAGAAAAGTGTAAATGCAGTAAAAGATTTTTATCATTGGATAATTAGAAGAAATAATATTTAAGTAAGAACTCTGCAAGATTTGACTCTGAACCCACTTGTTCCAAATTCCTCTTTGTGTTTCAAAATCTATTCATGCCAGATTTGAAAGGAAGAGCACCAAAAAGAAGGAATTTTCCTTAAAAGCAATGGAGATGGTAGCACATGAGAACAAAAATAAAGTAGATGAAAGAATAAAAGTTACATATAGCAGATACTGAGCCTAAACAACATAGGAATGGGAGCTACACCTTCTATGCTCTATTTCAATGTGTTAATTGGACTCCAAGCATTTGCCTAAAAACTGCTGGCCAACAAAATCAAAGTGGATGCTGAAGTAATTGCACTGTTCATGTAGCAGTAGAGACTGTAATTAATTGACTTTGCTGGTGGCTATAAAATGCTACAGAACTTTTCTATCAGAATTTCACAACTGATAAAAATAATGGCAGGAGCTGAAGGTGACATTGTCAGCCCTCGTCATTGTCTGTAGTAGGGAAAGAAATACTGCCACATACACTGACGTTATTTGGTATTAGACGTTCTAGCTTCTAAATGTCATATTGTAAATGTCAATACATTTGTAGATTGTAAAAAAATAAAATTTTAATGCTATTTTAGTCATAGACCTATCACTGAACCTTAAAATAATGTCATTTTTTTATGAACACTTTTAATAGTATGCAAAAGTAATTATCTCTAGTCTCTCAGGCTCAGTATCCTTTAATAATGAACTGAGTCATTCTAGACACACCATATCCCAGTTTTCGAAGTGACTATTTGCAGACTGGAGGAAAGCATAGAGATCAGACACATGCGGACATATTCAAGTACTGCTATATTCTGTGACAAGTAATAGATTCATACTGACTTTATCTATGAATTATTTGTGTTGCGTATATCATTCTTGAAGCCAAATTTGACCAAAACATCCATTCAGGGTCCAGAGTAAGAGTAATTACTTAATAATGTTTTGGGGTGGGGCCTCATGTTACTGAGCAAACAAGAGGAAAGTGACCATGTAACCTCAATTTCATATACAACTTTAACTTCAGTGTCAAAGCTTGTTAGGCTAAGACATTAATGATGACGTAGTCTTCACCTAACTTTAAATATGTAAATTGACCCAGTGGTCTAGGTCAACCCTGGGCCATGTTATGCAGTAGGTGATTCAAACCATCCAGAACTGGATGCCCAGAAGTCATTTCTGATCGTTTCATATATCCACCAATTTTAAACAACATCCAGATAATTAATTTGTACTAAATATCTAAAGACTAAATATCTAGTCTTACAAAGCAAAAGAAGTGAAATCAAATCTCAGGTCAGAAAGATCACAGAAATTAATACTTGGTCTCTGAAAGATGAGAGTGGCCTAGTCAAAAATCCTTCATTGCACATTTGTTTTTATGAGATGCCTGCAGAAGACAATGTCATGAGGGTTTCAGCATCCTATGAAACAACAGCAGTAGCTGCAAGGTAACTCTCGTCAGAGACTGAAGAGGAAACAACAGCCTTCCACTGAGATGCTTAGTTCATTGCTACACATGCTATGCACCAGGATGCTTCTTGGATCATCTATATTTGAGGATCACTTTCAATCATTAGTTTCTCCTTTTATAATTTGCTGTAGATTTTCTTGTTAGCAAAACATTGTTTAAAACACATAACTCTGCTATTTTGCTTTTTTCATGACTGGTGCACGGCTGTGCTTAGCCTTACAGGTCCTACATATTGGTATTCAAACCAATAGTTGAAACAGATAGCAAGGCACAATTCAGATAGGCAGCCCAAACACAGCAACATGTAAATGAAAAGCTAGCCTCGGTAGCAATTAGAGAAAAGAATGAATAGAAATTGCTTTTTAAAAACAACAATGAGCCAATTGGTATTAGTATCCTACTCTGTTAGTACAGAGCCAGGATTCAGGTTTTTTGGCAGTGAGCCATACTGGATGGCTTTAGTCCCTTTCTCTTTGTCTTTAGAGATAAGACCCAATATAATAGCCTAATATATTCTACTAGCATTCACAAAACAAATTTTTGTTCCAGCAGACTTACGCTCCGAATATTCTTAACAGTTTTGTGAGGTTTGGGTCCCACAGCATCTCTGGGCTCCTCTTTCCTAGCACCGGGCACTGTCAAGACTGGCTCCATCTTCCCTACACCCTCTTCGTAAGGCTAATTCTCAAGCCATAAAGCTGTGTAACTTCATTGCAGGTTGGTGGGCTCAGAACTGTGTAATCTGCAAATCATCCATTCTTTGAACTATCAAAAGAATGAAAATCTTGCATTCAATTCTTACATAACATTTAATTGGTACTTCAAAATTTATTTCTCCTAAAAATAAGCTAATTTACAAAAAAAATAAATTAATATTTGTAAAATAGGATATCAGCTTAAAATCAAACCATGTAAACCTTATAATGGAAACATTTAATTTCTCTGCAGATATTTCATGTCATTATGTCATCTTTTTAATAACCTAAGTGAGGTATGAACTGAGTAGACCATAAATTATGTTAGTGACATATAGTTTGTAGATTTGGGCTTCTGAGTCACAGCTCTTATTCTGTGTCTCAGTCCAGATTTTATCTATAAATAATCTGTCACTATACTTTTGTTGATAATTCCTACTACTGTAGTAAAAATACTTTGAATATCCCTGGTCCTTTACAATGATGTGAACCCCCTTTGCTCTCAGAATTTACCCTTGAACAATCCTTCCTAATGTCATATGCATTGGACACTGAAAGACATTCTTGCACCAAAGTAAATATTTCATGCTGAAATTAAGTATGCTGTCAACAATATTCTCTCTAACGTAAAGGATCATAATATATTTAAGATATTTAAGATATTTACTGTGTTTTCAAGTCAGCTGGGCAACCGACCCCACTTTGTAAGACAGTAACTGTAAGCAGCAATTACCATAGCTAAATTAAATGGTAGTACACAACTTAAAAACTGGCACGATCCTTCTTTGCCTCTTGCTCCTGTTGCTCTGCAGACTTGTACTCATAAAAGAAATCAGTTCCAGTCTTCTAAGACTATATAACGATTTTGTAAAACAAAACCATGCCAATTATTTATTCATCATAATTGAAGGCCCTAGAACCAAAGAAAACATTTTGTAGATTCTTCCTATAGAATAGTAATTTACTTTCCTGAAGCCACTACAAAGACCTGAATTAATTAACACTGAGATGCACATTAGTAGATTAGTATGAACTTTCATTCTGCTCTCCGAGTTAATTGACTTTCAAGCTAAGACTGACCTTATTTCAGTTTGCATCTTCGAAAAATATACATTATTAAAATGCAAACCACTACTAGTCCATCTCCTATTCTTGTGCTATCCTAAACTGAATGATAGCAAAAATTATGCTGAGCAAGATGTTTATTTTTCAGTTTTGTTGCCTTTATCCTTTTTTTTCTAAATCCTTGTTAATTTATGAAATTTTGAAAACTTCTTTCTTCATCATTGTGAGGTTGCTGAAACACTGGAACAAGTTGCCCAGAGAAGCTGTGGCTGCCCCACCCCTGGCAGTGTTCAGGGCCAGGTCAGAGAGGGCTTTGAGCAACCTGGTCTAATGGAAGGTGTCCCTGCCCATAGCAGGGGAGCAGAAACTATTTGATCTTTAAGGTCCCTTCTAACCCAAACCATTCAGAGTACTATTATTGAAATATACAGTTACTGATACAGTTTTATTAATGATAACTGCCCTATCACTGATCAGATTTTCTTTAAATTACCCAAATCTGTATCACAGTACATGATGATCGTATAAAAGACTATGTGTTGAACCACAGTGAAGAAAGGGAATTATTATTATTATCCAAGCTAATATTGCAGAGACACCAAAATGCATTGATTTACTTTATTATATGCCATTTACCAACTGTTTCAAGTTCTAAGATACCAAGGAGAATAAGGAAAACACCAAATAGCAGGAATGGGTGAGGTTTTTTTTTGCCTAACTGCCACTGGACACAAGAATTGAAGCTGAAGGCATTGCAGTGTAGATCTTAGCACTTTGCCCCCACATGACACCAACACCTACATCAGCATTATAGACACAAACTCTGGCCAGTCAGCTCAGCTTCAGTCTGATCTGACAGCTGACAGTAATGTACAACTACCAAAAACCCCCAAAGCAAGAAGCCACGTCATTATTACTCTCTGTAGCAGGAGATAAATCAGTGCAGCACAGGCAAAGTTCTGCACCTGTTGCATTAAATGCCACCATGTAGTCTGCCTGTTCTTTGAGTGCATCACAATGTGGGAGAGGCTCAGCTTGGAAAAGGCCTCATTTATTATACCAAGGTTTTCCCCATATGAGCTTCAGAAAAAAAAACCCACCAAATAAAACAACAAAAACCCTCAACCATATACATCATCTTTACTATATTTCTGAAATGTCATTCCCTGCTATGCATTTTACCAGTATTTTACTCACTATAGTTTTTAGCTTCCTAAAACAGAAGGTCAATCTTGCTTTCTTCAGAGAATTGTTCCAAAGCCTAATAAACTTCTCCGTCAAGGCTTTTTTTCCTTCTTCTTTTTTTCTCTCTCCCTGCCCCTGCTATAAAGCTTACATTTAAATTCTTCATTTTCCAGCCCATTACATCTCACAATGCCCCAAGTGTCACAATAAATAATCCTTTATTCTCCTTGCCATTCTTTATATTTATTTATTTATTTACTGGGAGGCTGCTGCCTCATCCTAGTGTCCACCACCTAGTCATCCCCATTTTATGAACACTCTTCACCATTCAGCTTCCTGATGCTGCTTGGAAAGTCTGAGCACAGAAAAAAAACATCACTAGCTTTTAGACCTCAATTTGCTTTGCCATGCACAGAGGGAGGCCTTTTGGTTGGTTCCCCTCCATTGATATGTCACAGTTTGTTATGACAGAGCAGAACATACCTATGAAATAATGACTGTCAATGAGTATCAATTTCTAATTATTAGACTTGTCAAGAGAAAAGCAGAAGTACTCATGTGAGTTTTGGTATTCAGGTGTCTGCTCAGAAGCATCCATAATTCTCCATTATAATTCACCATAGCCACCTTTTTCTCACTCAAGGCTCCTGAGCACAGTGCCCTCTCCCAGACCCAGAGCCTCCCCAACTCAATGGGAAGTATTGTCTCAGCAGTGCTCTCAGCAGACATCCACTTAAAATGAAATAACAGACATTCACTTGAGATATACCCCTGTAGGCCCATATGGCCTTAGGGTTTCACTGTGCTCAGCCTGATCACTATTTTTTGTGATTAAATTACTTGGTATTACCCATTATGATATTATCAGAGCTTCTTTCTCTAAAATGGACCATAACTTAACAGATGTGCTTGTTCTGCTTCCTTGTATTCTTTACAGTCCTATACCACATGGTTTCTACGAAGCATATGCTCCTCAATTCCCTCATTAAAGCAGCAATCTTAACAGAAATCCAAAACCAACTTGATTTTAACATGATTTCCCTACCTGTGACTGATGTTTCTCATCTTCCTTGGTGTGCAATGCTTTTGAGCTACTCTTCCTGGGCAGGGGTGGTCACTGATGTCACTGCCCTCACTACTTTAGCTTCACAACTCTTCAGCCTGGGCTTTGCGGCACATTTTCAGGCCTACCCTGCAGGTGTGGGCAATAACTCATCCTCATACCCAACTCAGTCTGGGCTAGTGCCCTACCTTCGTTCCCCAGGTTCATGCTGAGATCTTGTCACCTCCAAACTCTTTCTTTTTTAAGTAAACATATGTGTATATTAACTACACCATTAGATGTACAAGGTGAAAGATTAAATGAGTTGCTTTTCAGCCTAAAATATTTAACTGAATTGTTTTAATATTGCATTAGTTTACTATTTTTAAAATGAATGAGAGCACTTTTTCCTCACATAAACTCTCTTCTTGGAATATCCCAGCTGTGGAAATTATTCTAGGTCTTTAGACTTCATGAATACATAGACATTTTGTGAATTGCTCTGTTAGATCTCTCTTAAAAGCAAACACAGGAAAGGTGTTCCAGGCTGCAATAGCCTGTCCAAGCCCAGACTCAGCCTTAAGCAAAAGTCAAGGCAGAAATTAGGGATGTACTGCTAAACATAGAAAGGGGGCATTCAGATGTTATAAACTACCTGCCCCTGGGAATTCAAATGAATTGAAAAAATTTAACAGTAATATCAATGATATATACTGCTATACAATCCAGGTTCCAGACAGAGCATCCTTGTAAAATTCAAAGGAGGTATGCAGATATAGAGGTCTTTCATTCCCTCTCAAAAACCTGTAGCTAAAACCATTCCCCACTTACCAGGGTGGGCCATTTGACCTTTCAAGACTTTTCTGGCCATGTTACTGTGACTCTGTACTCTCCAGTCTGATTTCTAACTCAAAGCAACAACTCATTCAATCTCTATCATAAAAGACATAGCTGCGCCATGAAGAACAGGCTTACTGTGAGCCATTGCCCTATCTTCTCCCACATTGGATAATTTCTCCATCACTTACATATGATGGGAGGGCTCATATACCTTCACAATTCAATTCTGTAGAGTAACGTTGTGTATCAGTACAAAAAATAACTTCTACCACCCCTCCATCTTTCGAGCATACACAAAACAGCTGTCTTTAAAATTCCTTGAAGTATATTGGGTAATCTCAGCAATAGCAGGGTGCAGTTGGGAGTTCAATGCATTACAAAGTCTAATAACAGTAACAATAACAACAATAATAACACTAAGGCAATGAAAGCTCAAGGATGCTGTGACTGAGCACACTGTAGAATTATTTTTAAAAGGTCTACTGCAACTCCAGGAAACCTCCTCACCAGACTGCTACAGGTTCAAATACATCTTAGGGAGCACATAACACAAGTTTGGGTCTTTTATTTCCAGAATATGGGCTTGAATCTGCCTTTTGTTAGATGCAAGAAAGGTGCATTTAAACTAAATCAGGATTTACACCTTTTCACACATCCAGGTGCAGTCCATCAGACTTTACATACGCTGGCTATGATCTCACCTTGAAAGGGGTAAGCAGGTCAACTAAAAAGAAAGCCAGAGAAATTCTCCTTCAAGTCCTAGTGTTAACACTTGTAATACAAGAAGACACAGTGACTTGATATTTGATTGTTACGTAGTAAGTTATTTCTTGATTTGTGCATAAGCCTCTTACATAGCAAGAAATCACAAGAGGCACCACAAGAACATGTTGAGGCTAATTTAGGCCAAGGTGGGGTACGGTGAGCCATGGTTCATCCCTGTAGGAAGAATAAATCCAGGTTAGTCTGGAGTTGGAGGAAGGACTCCAATATGAACCGGCTCATCTTTTCTCCCAGGTCCTGGGTCAGTCAGTGGGACTAGATCAGAGGGAAGCCAAAGTAATTTGAAAGTCGTTCTAGGTACATTTTGCATGTGACAGTATAAGCACAGATGGAACATGAAGCCAAAGGACTAATCTCTAAACTTTGACCAAAAATATCATATATGATGAATGACAAAAGTTGAGACCAAATCTGTTACTTACCTCAACTTTTTAAGCCCCTGAAATTAATACAATTTTAATGGCCTTCAGGAATCTCTGTCTGTAGTGAAGATTCACTACAGGGACATCTCATAGGATAGATAGGAGCTGACAATTTAATAAAGTAAGATGGGACCAGAATGAGTTGACGTCTTAATCAGCTCTTCTTTCTGAAATAAAGGGTCTGCACAATTTCTCAATTTCTTTACTTGTCCAGTTTTTTTCTCAACACTAGTTGATCACATCTGGTGACAGAAATTACTCTTTGACCTTTCTGGCAGCCTTTTCTGTTTACAGGGTTTTGTTTTTGCTATGGATCATGTTCCCAGGGAGATAAAAAAAAGCACACTGTTTCACAAAATTATCTTCACAAAATTGTCACCAACTCAAATATATGAATATCATTCCCTTTAGTAAGCCTCTCCTCAAATAAATAGTCCTCAGCACGCCTGCAGCCTGTAACTACCAAGTTCAGCTATGGCAAGAGCTCTTAGCAGCAGCTGCTTCTCTAATTGCTTTCTACTCCACCAGCAACCAGCATGTCTGCTGTAGACTGTTGGGTGCAGAACAATGTACAGGCAGGAATTTAAAATGTTTCCCTGCAAATCATGCTCCATTTTAAGCTGGTTCTTGAATTCCTGACATTCTGTAATGGACTTCATAAAGCTTTGAGGATTTTGGAATATATATGCCAAGCTGGGAGTTAGTACAAAGCCTCGCTGGAAGGATGAATGATTCAGTTTAAAGAGGATCCTCAAGCACACATCAAATTTCAATAAATCTTTATCTATTCTAAATTTCATCTCCTAATGACACGGTGGAAAGATGCTGTTTCTCCTACCAGATCCTCTCCGAAAAATGCTCAAATGATAAATTCATGGAATCTGATAAGCCATCGAAGTTTTCTTGCTAGTATTTAAAATAGAGGGACAGAACATTTAGCTGTTTGTCTTTAGGTTATGATGTTGTTTGGATGTACAGCACCTTTTTCTGGTTTCAACTGCCATAGGAACATTTCCATGACTTTCCTGTCACGTGAAAACCCAAAACACTTGTTGGTAGGAATTACTGTTTTATAAGATTGGAAAGAGACTCCACTTTGGTACACAACAGGCCAGTGTTCATGAATAGGCAGAGAAGTGGAGCTGGTAAGTGGTGGATCTAGGGTTGTACCTATTTATACAAGGCTATGTACCTATGTACACAAGGCTATATACCTCACCAAGTGCCTTTGCATATTGACCAGCTCCCACAGTATGTTATTTAAGATGAATTTAGTGTACTGACCACTCCCACCAGTTGATGCATGATTTTCTTTTTTTTTACACAAACACTTGTGCAAGCACATCAAACCAACAATAAATTGTGAATTGAAAATAGTGGAGTTTATTTTTTAATAAGAGGCACATGCACCTGATGGAAGGTGACCTTGGGCAGCCATCTAATATAATAAACAAATGACTGCAGGAAGACGTTACTATCTGCAGAAGGTAACAGCAAAAAAGAAATCTTTCACTGTCAATCTAAATCACGTGTCTCAGCCTAAAGAAACTACAAGCTGCTGTATTTTTCATGGCTATTGCTCTTAGGCAAGGATGTAAAATGCAGTGAGTATGTACACTTGGCTGGGAATCACAGGACTCCTGCAACAAGAAAACAAGGCTCTTGCTAACTTATTGGCCAGGGGTACCCCTGGCATGTGACAGAGCATCACTGGTGCAGGCAAATTTAAATAGGGAACAAAATACAAAAGCCAACTTTGTTTGCAGGTGCAGACTGACAAACATAATATAGCCTTGCAAGGTTAATCAATGCCCTATATTATAGAGTAACAAGATCTTATTTTTTTCCTTTTGGGCTGCAGAATTTAAAGGGTCTTACATACAGCAACACCTACTTGTGACATATCATAGTCTTTGGGAAGCTTTCATACAGCCCCATAGTATGCCAAGAGAAAACTGTAATTTGCATCCATGAGAAGGACACTATACTAGAGGTATTTTATCCATAAAAATATTTTTCTACTTATAAACAACTAGCATGTTTTCATTCTGTAACGTGTTGCTGGAAAAGATCAGTCTTAGTTAAGGGCTAATCTTTCCTGTAGCAAAAGGGAAAATACACCTACTTGCTTCTTCTTTGACAATCTCTTTTTCTAATCTTACTGATTGCACTGGCATTTTTATTTTTAGATTGATGCACAGCACAGATGAACTTACAATACTTTACCTCATGGACCCACTTCACCCCAGATTAGCTTTACTGCAGGAGAACTTTATAGCTATCTTAAGAAGCACAGGCAATGCCATGGTAACAGGAATCACTGACAGAGGCTAACTAGAGTGTTGATAGTCATCACTGCACACCGTGATTTACTTCTGTTTCATCTAGAATTTCATATCTATCATCTTTTCAGACCCACTTTGTAAGGAAGTATAATTTTATAATTTCTAGTTTTTAAGGGATTGTGAGATATTTCTTACCTCAGAGTCACACTAAGTAGTTGCTGCATTGAAAACAATCTCACCAAGATTAATTAAATATTTGCATGTAAAAATAATATTCAGTAGAAAGAAGAATAGGACAATCTGCTCTGCATGTTTTATGCGAAGAAATTTCATATGAACACTGAATTTATTATTTTCTGTTATAGCATTGTGTTTGAAAAATTGACAGCTGAACTCCCCTTGGGAATTCAGCCTTCCAGTTTTGTATACAATTTAGTAATAAAATTAACTTATGTAGCACATGTCATGTCCAAACAGTTTCTAACAAAATATCAGTATCCTTTTTCCCTCTGTATTAGTAAAGTATATTTTCTCATACCACATGAATCCCTCCTGGATGGACTACTTTCTTCTATTTAGTTCAGAGGTTAGACCTTGTACCTAGAAGAGCACATATCCGTTAAAAATTCACTTATTACAGAGGTAACAGTTATAAAACTCTGGGAGTAATTTTAATCACTTTCTTCACAGAAGAAATGTTGGTAAGAATTAGTTCAGTTCAATTAAAATACAAAACTGAAATAGACAATAAAACATTGACAGGAAAAATATTAAAAATTATCCCCAGGTGCAGTTAGTTATACTTTCTATACAGAAAAATCTGAATGAGGAACGGAGAGTCTAAAAATAGGTTTAATTTTTTTTAATGGTATTGAATTATTGAATTGTATTCTAGTAGTGTAAGCTACATAACGGATACACTAGATTCAGCCCTAAAGGATTTACTAGAAGATCAGATAAATATAGTTAGTTATGTGAGTAAAAATATAAAAACGTCATCAAAAGCTTTTAAAGCAAATTTTGGCTTTAAAACCAGATTAACAGGAGACAAACTGAAAGAAAGAGGTGGATATTGGTTGCTTAATTAGATAAAGCCAGCACCTTAATTTTAATGAACTTTCTGGAACTACAAGTAGCATTAAAGACCATAGCAATTTACATCAACAAGTACCTAATAGGTCTGTTAGATAATATTGCCTTTAGCTATAAAGCAGCTACCAAAGGAGGTACTCTGCATTCCGTTTGTGTGTAAACACACCCTGAACCTTCCTGGATAGTTTATTTTAAATACTTGAACTTTGTTTTCAAAATCTACACATACTGCAGAAAGGACTGGCAGATTAGTCAGTGCTGATAAGCCTAATTGAGGACAGTTAAAAGATTTGAACATGAATAATACAATACTACCTTTTAATGACCAGTTCGCAATTATCAGTGGATACTTTCCATTATTTCTTGGCAAACTGAAACAAATCAAATGCTTTCTGCTTACTAACAAGTTGTATACAAACTAAAGATATAAACTACTACCATAACTTATTGCACAAAGGCTGAAAAATGAGATGAAAATGCATACCCTTGGGAATTTTTAGGCAATAAAAATGTATTTGAAAGCTATTAACATTTTTCAAGTAAGATCAGGAAAGATTTATGAGTGGGTGGATTTATTGCAAAGGCACAACTTTCCTATTGTTCAGTTCTTTTTCAGCTGTAGAGAAAGAAAAATGAGTTTTCTTTGGGTTAAACTCAAGACAAAACAAACAGAAACCCTCAGTCTACTTCTGAACCTGCAAACATTTACTGCAAACTTCCTTAACTCATAATTTGGCTAAACATCTGTAAGAATTTATATCACAGACAGCAATGTATGGCGGGGGATGACAATTACTTGACTCTTGCCAGGTCCTGAGAAATGGAGAGAATATTCTGGGGGCAACATATGTTGTCCTGCATCTAGTGGTAGGCATTAGTTGTCTCACACTATCCTCTTGCACACATATACAGTGGGAAAAGTTTTGTTCCTGTCCTTTCCAACAAAAGGATAAGTAATACACTGATTTTGGGCTTTTAATCCGTTTCTAACATTACTGTTCTCATGAAAAGTCCATGACATGCTAAACTGCAGCAGTTCTCAAAGTGCTTATTCTATAATCTATTCCATAAGCATGTATCTTGAGAAAATATTGTATCTATAGTGTGCCATTACATATCAATGCTTTATTAGTTGCCTGGTTTGAGCCATTTATTTTCAAGAAGCTGCTCTGATGTTATTGTTTTGCCTCCATGGGGATGACCTAGGAAAGCCTGAGGGGCAGATGGATCTCATGAGCTGCTGCTGCCCGCAGTGCCTGCACAATGAGATAATTCACTCAGCCCCAGAAACGCTTCCCTGTGGCTTCATTCACAGTTTGTTCAGGTGCAAAGAGTTTGTAAGTGGGAGCTATAAAAGTTAACTTTAAAAAGTGACAGCTTGCCCTTTTCACTAGTGCTCTGGACTTCCTACAAATCATATCTTTTGCTAGTTTTCTCTTTTTTTTTTTTTTTTAAACAGGTGCATTTAGATATATCTGGCAGCTCAACTTCATTCTTTTCCAGAATTTAATTTATTGCAACTAATTGCTTATTAAACTCTTGGTTTGGTGTGGAATTATATGGAAGATTTCTGCAAAGGCTGATGCTTATGATATTGTCCAGCTGCTTACCGTTAAAGAACTGAGAGTAATGGTTTCAAATTAGAATACATTGAGACAATTCTTGCATAGCCAGATATGCAGCAAGTAAGAGGTCTTAAAGGTCCATGAACTGAATATTACCGTTATCTTATGTTGTGCTGCCTAGAGTGTGGACTCAAGTTCCCACCTGCTCAGATACTCAAAATTATACTTTCTCTGGAAGAAATGTGACACAGTAAGTTTCTGTGGTTCATCACAGTGCGTGAAGCTGAAGAAAAAACATGCGTTTATTGATAACAAGCAGGTTTATTGCATCATTAGGTACACAAACTGCAATAAAGAAATGTAGATATAATTTAGCTAGAAGTGATTAGCTTTGGAGAATAATATAAATCTTGAGTATCAGGAAAGCAACATGGTCCTGAACTGAAGGAACAGATCTATATGTAGGATATAAATCTGCAAAAATCTTGTCATCGTGCTCACCAATAGTCAGGCATTGCTGTAGTTGTTCTCTCTATTTCTTACACTAGCATACCTGTATGGAAATTGTAGTGGCTCTAAAGAACATGCAGGTTTCGCAGATCTTTCAGCACATCATTACCCTAGTAATGCCTTGGGACTTCCTCTCTATAGCTTTTTTAATGTACAATGAAAAATAAACAAAATAAGGTTTTTCCACTTCACTTAATTTTAGTGAATATATTCTGATGCCTATATAATTTACTAGACCTAGCCATTCTGAGGACTTTTCTATCCTAGTGGAAATGTAATAAAATACTTTCTCATGATTTCTACTATCCTCTGTAACAAATACTGTCTACCCACTCTTGGTGGTTATTTCTTATATTCTCATATGTGGTCCAAACATTACATTTGGAGCTAGATATTCAGAGGCAGTCCAGGATTTAAATTTTACAGATAACATAACTCTTTTAGTTGTATATTCTTCTGAATATAGATCAAGCTGAATATTGGGATGTCATCTATTTCAGATTCAGATTACAGTAACATTCTATAATCTAGTTCAGCACACAACCTTGATATAACAGAGAAAGTAATAACTAAGAGTTCTTTAATTAATGAATATGCTATCAGAAATACAGCTCCATGTTTGACAGCTGGATCACTGAATTTTTATTTTTACTTTTATAAATTGGGAGACCCTTACAATAACCTCTATTAATCAGTGCTTGAGCAGCTCACAGCACACTGTCCAGAGGACACATACAAATGAGGACTTTCCACTCATTTAAAGCCATATATGTAAAAGTATGCTGTCCAGTATTTGTTGAATTTTACAGAATTAAACCTGTGCTTGAACATTTTCCATACACCACATAATGTGATTTTACAACATTTGATAACGTATTTTTGTTACACATACTGATGCTTCGTCTTTCCATACAGCACCATTAATGAAGGAAATTGTACTGAGCATAATTTGGATTACTTGGAAAATAGAGTCCACCATTTAAGTAGAGAAATATGTATAAATCTATTATCTCTCATATTGAATTTTCCAATTAAAAGTTCCATCACAGTTATTAGTTTTGGTCAATTAGATTCAGACATACTGGGCCATATTATTATTAATATAGATTCATTTCAGATAAATTATAATTTTATCACTAGACAAATAGGCCTGCATGTTTTCCTTTTTTAAAATAACACTGAACATGAAAATCTCAAAGAACTCCAAAGCTGGCAACATTTGCACTTACATTTTGGTTATGCATGAACCAAGACAGAAGCCCAACAGCTGTTTCAAGAGGCATAAGAATATTAGAAAACATGCACACATATATTTAGCAATATATTTGTAAAATGAGATGCGTTGCCTCCAATCCAAAACTCATTTTGCAGAACTGTCATCCACCTTTTCCATAACACACTGGCAGGAATGAGAATCTCTGAGTTTGTATCCTTGACCAATTTTAATTGAAAGATACTCAGAAGGTGCAACCTGTTGACACATACTTATGCATCAGGGCTTTGTCTGGTCACTGAGAAGTAAAATCCCATCTGAAAGGGTCAATAACACTTTCCATCCAGGCATGTTAAAACACTTTATACATTTTATGTATCAACTAATTAGTTTGAATGTCTTCTGAGACTTGTAGATATGATCTTCATTTGACCTTTCAGGAAACTTAGGCAGACAGGGTAAAAGCCCTCTGGAGAGGTCCCAGCTTCACCTCACTCCATGGTTAGGAAAGAACTCAGATGTCTGACTCTTATTACAGCCATATAACCACAAGACAAGGACATATTCCTTACCACAGCCACACCAGTTACCAATTTCATTTCTTCTTGGGTTTTTTGTTTTGGTTTTTGGTTTTGGTTTTTTTTTCTTCTTTAAAACACTGTATTATATTGTCAAGAAGGAAGTTGACATTTAAGCACTCTTAAATAGCTGACAAATCCACAAAACCAAGTAAATTCAGATTTAAGGCTGAAAATCCAGACTGACACTCCCTTACTGAAACTGCCACAAAACTCCTTGCATTTGTGCATTAAAGTCAGATCTCTTACTTAACTAAATGCTGGGGTTTTTTTTGTAGTTAAATTATAGTAACAAGTGTTCCAGTTTCACTAAACCCCACTACCTACAAGATTTGGATTAATAAAATGTAACCTAAATCCTTTCTGCTTGTGGTGTGTTCATTTGAAGATAAGTAGCAGGGTGAGTAGGCTAATAATGGATTGGAATCTCCTATGGATAGTTCAGCACATCTCTAATTTCATTGCAACTATTTTTCTAGTTAAATTTAGATGAAAGAGAAAGACATTATTTCTTGCCTGCCATTTTTTTTTCCTTTAAGGTATTATCAGAATTCTCTTATAAAAAACTCACACATACAGACAAGTGAAAAGTGGCAGCCACAGTAGCATATTAATTTGTCACATTTCCAATTATTTTGATGGATTATAGTGTGAATGATGCTGACCCACAATAATTAAAGGCACAGTATTTTAGGAATTAACACAAAGAGATCCTCTATCTCACCTTCCTGCAGACTGGGGAGTAAAACACATATTTATTTTTTGTTTAGTAAAACTTTAAGGATGTAATTTCGACCACTCAAGTCCTACATACATTGATCTTTATGAGGAGAAAGCTCAACCCCAATGTTTTCTGGCAGTGGAAATAAAATCCACTTTCTCATTCCAACATATTCAAGCACATCTGATCTTACAATAAAGCAAATACTGGAGTAAGCATAGAAGGTGATGCCCTACCCTTTCCCTTTTGATTTTACCCAACAAAATGTATAAAATCTGGAAAATTAAACCCCCTAAAATTAAACAGAAAGGTTTGAGTACATCAGAAATGGAGAAGAGGCACATAAATGCTGGAAAATGCATTTCACATGCTACACATCTTTCTGGCTGTAGCTTTGTTGTTTTGAACCACATCTTTCATACAGGTCTTACCAGGGTTTTTAAATATTTAACACCTAGATTTTCCAGGAAAAAAAATGGGGAAGAAGATTGACAATACAAATGAAAATACTGAAATAGTTCTTTTAAAGAATAACAAGAGCTTTACAATAAGCAGATGAAATAGAAAAAATGGTTTTTGTGGGTCCAAGCCTGTGTTTACAAAGCACGAATTAGAAAGGACTCCTGGTGAGGATTTGTTTATGTCAACATGGAACTTAATAAGAATTAAATCTTGCTCTATGCAATGCTGGAAACCAAATCCCCAGCTTGGTTACAAGAGTGTCAACATTAATTCCACTGTGCTTGAGAATCCTACTGTGGATTTCCATCCTGCTCTCATCTGTGGACCACCAATTTAGAGCTGAGGTGGATCTAGCTATCAGTAAGCAATCTGCCTATAATGACAGGGGTCTTCACATAAAGACCTGCAAGACCTTCACCTAAACATAAAGATTCCTAGACCTGTAAGTTTGGCTCTTACCATCTGTTACTCATCAGTGCATTCCTCACTGATACTCGTTTTAAAGTCTAGCACCTTTCTTTCTATGTTTGAGGCATTTGCCTTCAAACTCATTCTAATGTTCAAGCTACTAAAGGTGTCTGCTGTCTTTGGCTCAGTTGACATTTACTTGAGGAAATTGAACTGAGGCAGCTGGTAATTTCTATAAGAGGTGTTGGCATTAATTTTCTTGCTGTTATGCTTTATTGCTCTAGTAGATATTTGTAGATGCCAACATTGCCTCTTTTTTCCCCCCTTTTACATACATTTGACAGGTTACTTATTGTTTATTGACTGTGGGAAGTTTATTGTGTGATTTTGCCTCCTCAGCTTTGGTATTCAGCAAAAAGGCTTTACTTGTCTCATGTAAGGATGTTTATCTGACACTAAGTAATTTTTTTTTTCTAGAAGTCAAACTTCCAAAGAAATTATTATAACCTTCACTACTTATCTGTTAGGAAACTCTGTACACTTTCATTTTTGAATATATGGTTTGAAGAAAATGTGATAATTTCCTGAGTGATAAGAGAACTGTCTAAAAAAATGTTCACTTCCCTTTTCATGTCTTATTCTGCTACCATCAGATGGGGGAAAGTACTTATCTGTCATTAAAAAAAATCTATACTGATGAGTCCTAGGATTAATAAGATATGTTTTAAAAATCTATTACATATTTGAAAAATAATGCAGCAAGTATGTTATTACAAGTATCTTTTCTAAGCTTATAGTTCACCACCTGAATAATAAACAAAATTATAATTATTGGAGATTGTAAAAAGAAATTTTAATAACTATGTTAAGATCTGGCTAAAGGCTTGTGTCAATAATTGCTTTCACATAATAAGACTCTGTTGACATCTGTTGCACTACTCATATAGACAGGTATTAACACATAATTCTATTCAAATTTATAGCCCCTGAAGGAATTGCAGGATAAAACCAGAATTGTCTGATTTCACCTTTGATAAACTTACTTTTTAGAAGATTAACCATGGCCTCTCTGAATAGGTATGACAATATCATGTGGAAAAGTCAGGAAAGGCTTGATGTCTTCTTGACATCTTTTTTCTTAATGTTTCCCACTTAACATTTTTTGCTTCTTGCCAGCAAGTAGCACAGAATACATTACAGCGGAATCATCTACAGTGGGAAAAAGTTGCAAAAAGTCATTTAAACAAAAACACACCACCTTGTTCCTGTCAATAATACGAAGTTTTTATATCCACAACCCTGATAATCTCAGTAGCTCTGTGATCATGCTGGTCTCAAGCCTTCCTGTCACACTTTACTTTGGAAATTATTCTTTCTGCCAAGCATACATTTGGTGTTTTGCTGCAAAAAGAAGCTCAAGCTTGGCCAAGGTTGTTCTTCACCTCAGTTTCAGAAGAGTCGAGTTTGCCCAGCTGTGGAAATGCCAAAGGAATTTACATAGAGATTGCAAGAGACAAGTAAAACTGGAATGTGATAATACCACCCCTTCCTTCATGATCTTAAAACTATGGCTGGGTGCATATAGATAGGGAATATAGGCACTGCTTTTTTTAAAGAGCCAGCTTTAGTTTTAGTGCTTGGCATTAGCAATCAAAAAAGCAGAAAGCAGATAGCATTGGATCACCTGAAAACATACCTAGCTGCATGATTTGAGCAGGTGATTGCATTTCCTTGCAATATGATAAAGCAAATCAATAAAGTGAATACAGAAAATATGAAACTGAAATCTATATTGTAGCACTCACAAGAGTGCAGGATCAGCAGAATCTTGTTAAGAACCACCTTCCAGGTTGTGTCAACACACAGGCTGCATGGTTTTCTGAAAATAAGAGTACAAATAAAAAAAAAAAAAAACAAACCAAAAACTCAATAAAAATGAGAGCTCCCTTTCCAAGACCAAATCATGTTACTTGTATGCTACACTTTGAGAAACAGAAAAGATCAAAACAGTAGGTTGCTCTTGGCTCTATAGTGGCTTTCAAAAAGCAGTGAAAAAAGTGCTTCTTGCAGATGATGTAGATGTGAATAAAGATTTCTCTTTTGCCTTCATGAACTAATTAAATTTTTTTTTTTAAAAAA
Source organism: Pezoporus flaviventris (assembly GCF_033815535.1). NCBI lineage: Eukaryota > Metazoa > Chordata > Aves > Psittaciformes > Psittacidae > Pezoporus > Pezoporus flaviventris. The sequence goes on from NW_026892561.1 coordinate 32,268,297, forward strand.
AATCAATCATCCTATCCTATCTAAGCCAGAAGGAGGCAAACACACCTGTGACAGCAAGGTCACCGCAATTGACGTCCTCCACTTTCTCAGTAACAGTTCTGCCCAAAGAGATGGTGCAGTGACATAATACATACTCTCCTGTTGACTGCTTGTGTACAAGCTCTCCAACACTAACTTGGCTGCCTGCTACCTTTCTAAGTGCAAATTTTGACATACAGCTGCAGTGTGCTTCTCTACTGGGAATATGCTACGTGGTTTGCTGTGAAGAGACAGGCTTTGCAGGTAATTCCATGCATGTGGCTTTCCTTTGTACTCAGTTTTTACAAGCATTCTTGACTATCGAAGATTTCCATCGTCCTCTGGCATTAATCTTCAAAATTTATTTCAGAACCTCAGAAGCTTTGTTTGGCTGAGTGCAGATGAGAAATGAGAAGCTGAAACCCTTTGTGACTGTCATACAGTTTTCCTATTTCCTTTTAATATCTATCAAACTTGTAGCTTTATGTAACCAGTTTTAAATGTGTCATAAGAGAGTTTATTTAGCTACAGGCAGTGTTTTCACAGTGGGCTTTGTGGTGGCTTTTGTGTGTGTGCGCGCGTGTGCGCTTTCTGAGGTGATAAAAATGGAATTAGCAGGTATTAGCAACTAAATTAGTGGGCACTAATAAGAAAAGGACTTGTTCAGGCTCACTGAAGCAGATACTATTCTAGTTACAGGTAAAATATTTTTTCAATAAATTGTTTATTTGCATTGTATTTTAAGTATTATTTCTTATGAAGTTAATTCTTCTTAACCGCAGTCCAGTGAACATTAGAGTCTATCTGACACTGGCTTAGACTATTGCTTTTGGAGAAAAAACCCTTGCCATTGTCTCATCTACTCTCAGACAATGTGACTATGCTCCTAGGATCGCTTCTAATTCAACCTCAAGAAAAGCATAATTTCAAATGCCTAGAGAAAATGAAGTTACAAAACATGAACTGTGGAAAAATATATGTTCAGGCTTGCCATGTGTGTGTAATTAGTGCTCTACTAAATTTCTTACAAGATATGAAAAAACATATATATCACAATACACTGCAGGTATTTCTTACATAGGAATATAAACTGTTTTCCCCAATAGCTGTATTTTGATCTCATACTTAACTTGTTCAAATGTTCTCACCAGATAACGTGGTGTTCAAAAAGTCCCTACTTAGAGTGCAGAAATGCCCAGAATCCTCAAATTTAAGGTGTGGCCCACTGATGAACGGGATGGGTGCCCCGGTGACAGAAGATACAGAGACGGCAGAGTTACTGAATGCCTTCTTTGTCTCTGTCTACTCTGCTGCGGGCAGTCCTGAAGAGTCCTGTACCCCTGAGACCTCAGATGAAGTCAGGTCAACAGAGCGGTTTGACTTAGTCGATGAGGAATGGGTTAGAGACCAGTTGAGCAATCTGGACATCCATAAATCCATGGGTCCAGATGGGATGCACACACAGGTGCTGAGGGAACTGGCAGAAGTCATTGCTAGACCACTCTCCATCATCTTTACCAAGTCTTGGGAAACGGGAGAGGTGCCTGAGGACTGGAGGAAAGCAAATGTCACTCCAGTCTTCAAAAAGGGCAAGAAGGAGGACCCGGGTAACTATAGGCCGGTCAGCCTCACCTCCATCCCTGGGAAAGTGATGGAACACCTTATCCTTGGTGCCACCTTAAGGCATATCAAGGATAAGAAGGTTATGAGGGGCAGTCAACATGGCTTCACCAAGGGGAAGTCATACTTGACAATCTCATAGCCTTTTATGAGGAAATAACACGGTGGATGGATGATGGCAGAGCGGTGGATGTGGTCTGCCTTGACTTCGGCAAAGCATTTGACACAGTCTCCCACAGCATCCTCACAGCTAAATTGAGGAAGTGTGGTCTGGACGATCAGGTAGTGAGGTGGACTGCGAACTGGCTGAAGGAGAGAAGCCAGAGAGTTGTAGTCTATGGGGCTGAGTCTAGTTGGAGGCCTGTAACTAGTGGAGTGCCTCAAGGGTCAGTACTGGGACCAGTATTATTTAATATATTCATCAATGATTTAGATGAGGGAATTGAGTGTACTATCAACAAGTTTGCTGATGACACTAAGCTGGGAGGAGTGGCTGACACGCCAGAAGGCTGTGCTGCCATCTAGCGAGACCTGGACAGGCTGGAGAGTTGGACAGGGAATAACTTGATGAAATATAACAAGGGAAAGTGTAGAGTCCTGCATCTGGGCAGGAACAACCCCAGGTTCCAGTATAGGTTGGGGAACGACCTGTTAGAGAGCAGTGTAGGGGAGAGGGACCTGGGGGTCCTAGTGGACGACAGGATGACCATGAGCCAACACTGTGCCCTTGTGGCTAAGAAGGCCAATGGCATCCTGGGGTGTATTAGAAGGTGGGTGGTTAGTAGGTCGAGAGAGGTCCTCCTTCCCCTCTACTCTGCCCTGGTGAGACCGCATCTGGAATATTGTGTCCAGTTCTGGGCCCCACAGTTCAAGAAGGACAGGGACCTGCTGGAGAGAGTCCAGCGCAGGGCAACTAAGATGATTAAGGGAGTGGAGCATCTCCCTTATGAGGAAAGACTGAGGGAGCTGGGTCTCTATAGTTTGGAGAAGAGGAGACTGAAGGGTGACCTTATTAGTGTATATAAAGGGGGAGTGTCACGAGGATGGAGCCAGGCTCTACTCAGTGGCAAACAATGATAGGACAAGGGGTAATGGGTACAAACTGGAACACAAGAGGTTCCACTTAAACTTGAGAAGAAACTTCTTCTCAGTGAGGGTGACAGAACACTGGAACAGGCTGCCCAGGGATGTTGTGGAGTCTCCTTCCCTGGAGACATTCAAAACCCACCTGGACACATTCCTGTGTAACCTTATCTAGGTGTTCCTGCTCCCGCAGGGGGATTGGACTTGATGATCTTTTGAGGTCCCTTCCAATCTCTAGCATACTGTGATACTGTGACACCGCCCAAGGCTCTGTCCAACCTGGCCTTGAACACTGGCAGGGATTAAGCACTTACCACTTCTGTGAGCAACCTGTTCCAATGCCACACATGAATAAATAGAAGCATTATGAAGCAATGCACTTTGCCAGAAAGTTTACTGGGCCAAGTCATGGGTATCCTATTCACCTAAAAAGGCTGCTCTGATCTTAGGCAGTGGATCAACACTGAAAATTTAACCCTATATTTTGTTAAATTGTTCACATGTATAGGAATACTGGAACCTGCCTAAATATATAATTGCAGTATTTTAATAACTATATTGGATTCTATTATGTAAAATAATAGATAACCACACTAACAGAGCTAAATTTCAATTTATTTAGTTCAGTTTTGAATATTCACAGGCTCATAGAATGTTTAGGATTGGAAGAAACCTTGAAGACCACCTAGTCTAACCCGCTGCCATGGGCAGGGACAGCTTCCATTAAACCAGGTTGCTCAAAGCCACATACAACCTGGCCTTGAACACTGCCAGGGATGGAGGCACCAAAGCTTCTCTGAGAAACCTGTTTTAGTGCTTCAGCACCCTCATAGCAAAGAATTTCTTCCTGTTGTCCAATCTAATCTTTCCTAATGACTTCTTTGCCTCTGTCCCCACCAGCAAAAGGCTCTGACCACACCCCCTCTGGAAGCTATCAGAAGAACTGGCTACACAGGATTTGGAGAAGGCTGAGGTTCTGAATGACTTCTTTGCCCCAGTCTTCACTGGCAAAGGCTCTGACCACATCACCAAAGTCTTAGAAGGTAGACGCAGGGACTGTGAGAATGAGGACCTTGGGCCTACTGTAGGAGAGGAACTGGTTCGAGACCATCTTAAAAATCTGAACATGCACAAGTCCATGGGTCTTGATGAAATGCATCTGTGGGTCCTGAAGGAGCTGGGAAATGAAGTTGCTAAGCCACTGGCCATCATATTTGAGAAATCATGGCAGTCAGGTGAAGTTCCCAACAACTGGAAAAGGGAAATATAACCCCCATTTTCAAGAAGGGGAAAACGGATGACCCGGGGAATTACAGACCAGTCAGTCTCACCTCTGTGCCTAGCAAAATCTTGGAGCAGATTCTCCTGGAAGGCATGCTAAGGCACATGAAAATCAACAAGGTGCTTGGTGACAGCCAGCATGGCTTCATTAAGGGGAAATCCTGCTTGACCAATTTGGTGGCCTTCTATGATGGGGCTACAGAACTGATGGAAGGGGTAGAGCAGTTAATGTCATCTATCTGGACTTGTGTAAAGCATTTGACACTGTCCAACACAACATCCTTGTCTCTAAATTGGAGAGACATCAATTTGATAGGTGGACCACTTGCTGGATAAAGAACTGGCTTCATGGCCGCATGTGCAGAGTTGTGGTCAATGGCTCAATGTCCGGCTAGAGACCAGTAACGAGTGGTGTTCCTCCGGGATTGGTGCTGGGACCAGTCTTGTTTAACATCATCATCACTGACATGGACAGTGGGATTGAGTGCGCCCTCAGCAAGTTTGCCGATGACACCAAGCTGTGTGGTTTGGTTGATACCCTGGAGGGAAGGAATGCCATCCAGAGGGACCTTGACACGCTTGTGAGGTGGGCTGATGCCAACCTCATGAAGTTGAACCATGCCAAGTGCAAGGTCCTACACCTGGGTCGGAGCAATCCCAGGCACAGCTACAGGTTGGGCAGGGAAGAGATTCAGAGCAGCCCTGCGGAGAAGGACTTGGGGATGCTGGTCAATGAGAAAATGAACATAAGCTGGCAGCGTGCGCTCGTAGCCCAGAAAGCCAACTGTATCCTGGGCTGCATCAAGAGGAGTGTGACCAGCAGGTCGAAGGAGGTGATCTACTCTGCTCTTGCGAGACCTCACCTGGAGTATTGTGTGCAGTTCTGGTGTCCTCAACATAAAAAGGACATGGAACTGTTGGAACAAGTCCAGAGGAGGGCCACGAGGATGATCAGGGGACTGGAGTACCTCCCATATGAAGACAAGCTGCAAAAGTTGGGGCTGTTCAGCCTGGAGAAGAGAAGGCTGCGTGGAGACCTCATAGCAGCCTTCCAATATCTGAAGGGGGCCTACAAGGATGCTGGGGAGGGACTCTTCACTGGGGACTGTAGCGATAGGACAAGGGGTAATGGGTTCAAACTTAAACAGGGGAAGTTTAGATTGGATGTAAGGAGGAAATTCTTTCCTGTTAGGGTGGTGAGGCACTGGAATAGGTTCCCCAGAGAGGTTGTGAATGCTCCATCCCTGGCAGTGTTCAAGACCAAGTTGGACGAAGCCTTGGGTGATATGGTTTAGTGTGAGGTGTCCCTGCCCATGGCAGAGGGGTTGGAACTTGATGTTCTTAAGGTTCTTTCCAACCCTAACTATTCTATGATTCTATGTTTTCTATTACTGTAAAATTAAGCCTGAAATGTAGCATTCATGTCCAGATGCTAAGTGTATCTTCTCTGTCACTCTAATGGTGATCAGAACATCAAGCAAATTTTACAGGTTTTATTGAAATTCTCTATTCCAACACAAATCGGGGTTTTGGCATTTGGGGGAGATGTCATGTGGAAATCTCTTCCTGTGAATATCCCATGTCAGAATCCCACCCTGAAATGAATCTCTCTCAAAGACAGATGAGATACTGCCTCCCAAAATATTTAACAGTAAAGAGAAATTCATAGCTATGCAAAAAGAAGGAAGCAATGAGCTGGATCATGGAGTTCAAACCATGCTTATAGAGCCCTAGCAGGCATAACCAGCAGGATGGGAATATGCTGACAACCTTGAAAGAAAAGACTTAGCTTTTATGAGGTCAGATGAAGCTATTCTGCTCTTTATGGGTTTGAATGATCTAAGGGAGGTTTTTGAAAGAGCAAAGATTGCCTCATGGTGTTCATTATCCCTTGATCTGCATAAAATGTCCGTATTCATATCAGTGTCAATTTCCTTGGCAGGTTTCTCATCTGTGCTATTCTGCAGGCTGTCGGCTCACAGCCCCAGTGAGCCCAGCGGTCCAAGCCCTCTTGGCTAGCTCCTTCTGCTCATATTTAACTGGTGTATGTCAAGATCTGTGAAATGCAGAAGATCAAATAAGCTATTTTTGTATTTATGCTATTATTATGGATGTTATCAGAGATCCAGGAGGTCTTCACAAGTCCCCAGATTTGATTTTATGGTAATCTTTTCTAAATGATAGTTTATGTGAGAAGTTCTTTATCCATGCCATTAATAAAGCATTGGCACCACATGCTCCTCTACTACAGTTGCCCAGAGACATTAGGCTCAGAGTGGTTTCCTGGGGAAACAGCGGAGACAACTCATAGTTTCCAAATTTGTGTGAGAAACATTTTGCCCTCAAGTGCAATGCATTCATTATTAATAATGAACTACAAAGGTTCTGCTCACACAGAAATGTTTAAGGATCACAAATAAAATGGGGTGAGAGGGGGAACTATATTGTAAATATTGTATTATATTTCCACATAAAATTACTGTTATACTTCAGAACAATTTGGGATACAAAAGAGGCCCTAAATTGTCAAAATCACAAACCTGTTATCTCTTCTGTCACAGGAAATATCATTATAGCTTTTTTTAAAGTCGGCAGAAGTCGTGATGTTCTACGTATCCTTTCACACCTCTAGGTAACTTTAAAAAGAAATAAAAATCCTTGTATTGTGTAGCACCTTGTACTTAATTTTAGTACAGATTTGAACTTTTGGGAAAGGTTTACAAATTTGGTTCATCCACTTTTTTTTATCTTCTAGAATATGAAAAATACATTCCATTTTGTATTTGAAACAGGTTATTTTAGGTATTCCAATAACTTAAAAATTAAGTAGGTTTACACTATCTAGGTTGTACTACATTTAGACCATTTTCTTCTTGCAAGTGAATGACTGATGTTTGAAACTAAAAATAGTTGCACAGTAACTATGACAATACAAAAATTATAACAGGACCTCAACATAGATATTTCTGGACGTTGACAGTACCTCACATCTATAATTGTGGAGAAAAATATTTCAAAAGTCCAATGCTGTGTTCCAGTGGTTTTAAATTCCATGGGAATAGAATTACTACTCACTGTAGTAAAAGGGCAGTCAGTGCACACATTTAAAAAGAACACCTTTTGACTAGAGGTAAATAACCCCTATGGATTAAAAACATCATGAACAAAAATCAAAAGGCTTTCTTTGTCTTGTAATCAATATCACCTGCCTGTCAATATTAGGTACCATTTTTTATTAAGGAATTCTCTGACCCAAATGTTGCTGGAGGCTGGGAATTTATTCTATACAAGTTTTATGATAAGGCTATTCTTTACATTTCTTCATTGGCATCTACTATTAGCCACATGGCTACATGGCTCAATAAATCTGAGCTAATGCATTATTTTTCTTGCAATAGTATCCCTTTCTATAGTACGTTTTTCTTAATGTGCAGGCATTGATTATGAATAATTTTTACCACATCTATATGTATGAAAATAAATACAAGAGTATTTACTGTAAAATAAGTGAAATATAAAGTTGCATTATACAGACATGACCTTTTTTTTTTTTTTTTTTTTTTTTGGTAGGGAAAATATTGCTTTACACTGTGAAGAGCATTGGCAAAATTTTATAAATTCTCCTCTCTTTTCCAAGAGAATAATAAGGTAAGAGGGCAAAATATTATGGGACCAGTAATGAGATTGTCTTCCTCTTCTACTCAGCCTCATTAAAGTTAAACCCTACTGTGCACTTCTCCAATTGCCAGATTGATGGAACAATGAAATATTTGATACAAATACTCTACATTGCTTAATCTAGCTCTTGCATTTCTAATTCCTGAAAATTAGAGATGCCCTATTTATTGCTTAGTTTGGAATGGCCCTGATTTAACTTTGTAAGGAACAGCTGGATGAAATATCTGAAATATGATAAAACAGAAGTAGAAATTCCACCATTTCACAGAAAACTAGGTTTTCTATGAAAATGTACTGGGTGCACCTTGCAAAATATCTCCTGCACCTAGATAGCAGTAATATGCTCTTTGTGACAGAGGACAATGCCTTGCCTGGTAGATTCAACATTCCCATGTATGCTTATTGTGATTATGAAAATCATTTAAAAAAACAAACACCACCTGGAAACTAATAATTGTAAGGCAGCTTAATGATCTTGCAAAGGCTTGGTTGAATACAGCTGTACATTTTCCTACCACAAAAATCTATACAGAAGCAGATTAGTTTTGCAAGTTCTTTTTTTTTTTTTTTTTTAGAAGAAGAAGTAATGCCAAGGGTTATAAGATATCCTTATTGTCTGCTTTTCAGGAGATTTCTTATTTTATCTCAAGTAATTTAACACACTTATCTTATGTCCATTTAGTAAGGAAGACCTTGATTTTAATGGGCGATGTAGTTGCCCAGGCAAGGACAAGGGTATTTTTGAGCTTTAAAGGTGCTGAGTATCAGCTAAATACTGGTCAGATCAGCAGAACCCTGGCATTTGGGAAGTGTTTAAACAGCCTCTGATGAAAATCTGAAGTTCTGTATATTAACTTTGCAATTTAATACCAAGGAGAAAACTGTGCAGACATAATTAAAAAATAGAGTGATCTGGAGATGACAGAAAAAAGAAACTGTATCTCTTGCCCATATTTGTCTACTGAGCAGTAGCAGTGAGATGGCTGTAACCTTCCCTTGACCACAGGCAATGACTTAGCTGTACCAAGATCTTGTGTCTGGTCCGCAAAAAACCTGGGAGCAGGTGGAGGGTTAGTGCTGCACACATACAGAGGCATCTGGATTTGCACTGGACAAATGCACCATTCCTGCTCAAACTATAGGAAAATTCCTTGCTGCTGGCTCCACTATAATAGAAAACTAAGTAATGGGTTATTTGGTCTACAAAACTATTTCCAGGGGGATAGATTTTGGCTATGGGATCAACTATTAGTATTAGGTGCACATAAATGCTCTGAAGATAAAAAGATACTGAGTTGTCTGCTTTGGGAGCCGTTTTGGCTTTAAGCCCAATATCATGTTGACCAATCCTTTAAAATTCAACAGTGTTTGTGTATTTTAATACGTTTTCAGAACATAAATAAATTATTGTTGTTTCCTGCTAGGGATTGTGATTTACAATGGTCATTTTAGGTAACCATAAATGGGGTAAGCCATAACCATTAAGTAACCATAAATCTGCTAAAGCTTGTTAAAAAACCCTGTATATTTTGCTAGTTCAGTTAGATACTTCTAAAATTATAGGGTTTTCTCTTGCATATGTTCAGCACCAAAATCACCCAAATTACTTTTAAAAATTCTGACTATTACTACTTGAATATGCACTTTCCCAACAGGAACATAATGAAGTTCAAGAAGAATTTGGACAAGGCAGTAAGAAACTTTGAAAGGCTGTGTAAGATGGATACAAATTATCAAAGCAGACTTTTTTCATTAGCTATCATAAACAGTCTGTAATAAAAACACAGCACAGTCTTTCTAGCAAGAAAAAAATGCAACATGGGTGTAGGTTGCCCTCTGCAACAGGACAGCAAGATGCCTTCCTTCCTCCACCATCAGAGTAGACACAACACAACTTTGCTTCAGCACCAAAGAAGCCTAGAGCATTATAGAGGGATGCCTTGTATTTCTTTTCAAATTAATTTATATGAATATGGATATTGATATGAAAATGACCTCTTCCCTATGTGCTATTGTTATATTGTGGTATAATAATTGCATCTATTTTACATTCATATTTTATTTGTTTCTACCTTTCTTATCTACTGAACTTCTTGCTGTGGATTTTATTTTTTTTCAGGATTTAAAAGTATGAGAGGCAAGGGGTGTAAAATGTATGAGGCTTGGCTGTACCTGTTGCATCTGAACTTTTGCAAGAGGAATTGGTCTTTATGCTATAATCCCAGGGTCTGCAGTCTTGCAGACAGTGTGGGATAGTTGGCAGGAGCAAGGAAGAGTGGTTCCTATTCCTTCACCTGGTTGGAGAGGAAAGTCACTTCATTGTGAAGTGAATTATCTCACCTGCTACAAGTTTAAAAGTTTTGAGGCCACTATGACAACATCAGAAGTGTAAGTAACAAAGACATATTTGGAGAGCAGTACTGAAATGATCAATCATTGATGACAAACCCAAGTTTTCATGTTAGGAAGTGCAGAAGCACATTGTAGACATCTGTTCTGTGTGCAAAGTGACTAGCAACCACTTATTTTCTCAGCTCTTTTCATATGAGTAATCTGCTAGAAATTGAACAGACTTACATGAATATAGTCATTTTAGTATACATAATATGGAATAGATCTCTAAACATTAACAGAGACCCTATAAATCAGAAGCTTTCTTTGAAGTTATAGTGCACACAAAACACTTTCAGACCTTGCTGATATTTTTAAATCAACATGTCCTGCATCCTACCACTGAAAACCACACTCTGAAACTTCAACCTGCTGCTCTGCCTTTAACACTATTTAGCTTTCAGCAGTCTTTCAGACTTATACCTCTCTACCTGTCCTGCTGCTATGTTGCCAAAGCACTTTACTGTTGAATTCTTTCTATAAGCCAGCATTCCTAGTTAGGTCTCCTATTTCTTTAGATGCTTAAGTTCAGTACATACTTAGTAGTCAGAATAGTTCCCTCTGTACAAACTGTACATAGTTTATTCACTGTATATTCTTATATTCTACATATATATATGTTTATATATAGTTTATACAGATATTCTCTCTGTAAACTATTTTAATAAGTGTTACACTTACATGTTTATATATCAATGTAGAAATACATAACATTTATATAGATGTTTTTAAATGAAGTAGGATGGTGACATCAATTTTATAGCTCTCTTGAAGGATACTCTTGGCTCCCAGCCAGGAGCCTCAGGCACCACATGTGACCCATGATCAGGCACATCTGGTGACACGCTCACCTGTCACAGAATCCAGTGAGATTTGAGTCTTTGTGTCCATGCAAAATGCAAGTCTGGAGATGATGTCAGCTGGTTCAGGATTTTATACAGTTTTCATTAAAGGTCTGCATTCAGTGGGGATTTGATTTCCTTTTCCACAGCCATCTGTAAGACATGTGAGAACAGCTGCTCCTGCAGCAGGTGCCAACTCCTAGATTTCCTGAGAGAGAAGCTAACAAGGATTTAGGAGGTCTGTCTTTTAGATTAGCCAAAGCTGTCACTGGATATTGCTGGGTTTGCTTTCTTAAACAGGTACTATATTTATTAAAAATTAGTAGATAAACACCTAGAAAAAAATACCTTAAAAAAAAAAAAGTCTCTGTAGAGACTGGAAATTGCCACAATTAAGAGTCTGTACTGAAAAACTGTGTGATGAAGACAGAGTTTCTGATCATATTTTTAATAATTTAGTCATAATTTTACCTATGAAAGCAAGAGCAGAATCAAACTGAATTTATAAGAATAGATAAATATGAGTGATCTCATGGGAACCTCAAGTTCAACAAGGTCAAATACAGCCTAAATCTGGGCAATACCAGACAAAACTACAGCTTGACAGAAAATGAATTAAGAGCAGCCCTGAGGAGGACTTGAGGGTGTTGGCTGATGAATAGCTCAACATGACCTCTCTGTGCGCTTAGAGCCCAGGAAGCCAATCATGTCCTGGGCTGCATCACAAGAAGCATGACCAGCAGGTTGAGGGTGGGGATTCTTCCACGCTGCTCTTGTGATAGTCCCACCTGGAGTACTTCATTCAGTTCTAGGACCCCCAATTTAAGAAGGGCGAAGACCTGCTGCAGTGAGTCCAGATGAGGGCCACAGAGATGCTCAGAGGGCTGAACCACCTCTCCCGTGAAGACATGCGGAGAGAGCTTGGTTTGTTCAGCCTGGGGAATAGAAGGCTCCAAGGAGACCTTAGAGCAGCTTCCAGTGCCTAAAGGGGCTTACAGGAAATCTGGAGAGGGACTTTCTTACAAGAGCATCTGGGGATAGGACAAGGGGTAATGGCTTTAAACTGGAAGAGGGTAGATTTAGATTAGACATTAGAATCATAGAATAGTTAGGGTTGGAAAGGACCTTAAGATCATCAAGTTCCAACCCCCCTGCCATGGGCAGGGACACCTCACACTAAATCATATCACTCAAGGCTTCGTCCAACTTGGTCTTGAACACTGCCAGGGATGGAGCATTCACAACCTCCCTGGGCAACCTATTCCAGTACCTCACCACCCTAACAGGAAAGAAATTCCTCCTTATATCCAATCTAAACTTCCCCTGTTTTAACCCGTTACCCCTTGTCCTGTCACTACAGACCCTAATGAAGAGTCCCTCCTCAGCATACCTATAGCCCCCCTTCAGATACTGGAAGGCTGCTATGAGGTCCCCACGCAGCCTTCTCTTCTCCAGGCTGAACAGCCCCAACTTCCTCAACCTGTCTTCATATGGGAGGTGCACCAGTCCCCGATCACCCTTGTGGCCCTCCTCTGGACTTGTTCCAACACTTCCATGTCCTTTTTATGTTGAGGACACCAGAACTGCACACAATACTCCAGGTGAGGTCTCGTAAGAGCAGAGTAGAGGGGCAGGATCACCTTCTTCGACCTGCTGGTCACACTCCTCTTGATGCAGCCCAGGATACAGTTGGCTTTCTGGGCTACGAGCGCACGCTGCCAGCTTATGTTCATTTTCTTATCGACCAGCACCCCCAAGTCCTTCTCCGCAGGTCTGCTCTGAATCTCTTCCCTGCCCAACCTGTAGCTGTGCCTGGGATTGCTCTGACCCAGGTGTAGGACCTTGCACTTGGCATGGTTCAACTTCATGAGGTTGGCATCAGCCCACCTCACAAGCGTGTCGAGGTCCCTCTGGATGGCATTCCTTCCCTCCAGCGTATCAACCAAACCACACAGCTTGGTGTCATCGGCAAACTTGCTGAGGGCGCACTCAATCCCACTGTCCATGTCAGTGATGATGATGTTAAACAAGACCGGTCCCAGCACCAATCCCGGAGGAACACCACTCGTTACTGGTCTCTAGCCGGACATTGAGCCATTGACCACAACTCTGCACATGCGGCCATGAAGCCAGTTCTTTATCCAGCGAGTGGTCCACCTATCAAATTGATGTCTCTCCAATTTAGAGACAAGGATGTTGTGTTGGACAGTGTCAAATGCTTTACACAAGTCCAGGTAGATGACATTAACTGCTCTACCCCTTCCATCAGTTCTGTAGCCCCATCATAGAAGGCCACCAAATTGGTCAAGCAGGATTTCCCTTTAATGAAGCCATGCTGGCTGTCACCAAGCACCTTGTTTTTCATGTGCCTTAGCATGCCTTCCAGGAGAATCTGCTCCAAGATTTTGCTAGGCACAGAGGTGAGACTGACTGGTCTGTAAATCCCCGGGTCATCCGTTTTCCCCTTCTTGAAAATGGGGGTTATATTTCCCTTTTTCCAGTCATCGGGAACTTCACCTGACTGCCATGATTTCTCAAATATGATGGCCAGTGGCTTAGCAACTTCATTTCCCAGCTCCTTCAGGACCCACAGATGCATTTCATCAAGACCCATGGACTTGTGCATGTTCAGATTTTGAAGATGGTCTCGAACCAGTTCCTCTCCTACAGTAGGCCCAAGGTCCTCATTCTCACAGTCCCTGCGTCTACCTTCTAAGACTTTGGTGATGTGGTCAGAGCCTTTGCCAGTGAAGACTGGGGCAAAGAAGTCATTCAGAACCTCAGCCTTCTCCAAATCCTGTGTAGCCAGTTCTCCTGATAGCTTCCAGAGGGGGCCTACATTGTCCCTAGTCTGTCTTTTATTTGCTATGTACCTATAGAATCCCTTCCTGTTATCCTTAATACCCCTAGCAAAGTTTAATTCTAACTGGGCCTTAGCTTTCCTAACCTGGTCCATGCTTCCCAGACAACATCCCTGTACTCTTCCCAGGCCGCCTATCCTTGCTTCCACTTTTTATAAGCCTCTTTTTTCCTTTGAATTTTCCTCAGGAGCTCCTTATCCATCCAAGGAGGTCTCCTGGCCCTCCTGCTGCACTTCCTTCTAGTTGGGATGCAACACTCCTGTGCTTGTAGCAAGGGATCCTTGAATATCAACCAGGAGTCCTTGGCCCCCCTGCCCTCTAGGGCTATATCCCACGGAACCTTACTAAGCAGGTTCCTGAAGAGGCCAAAGTCTGCTCTTTTGAAGTCCAGGGCAGTGAGCTTGCTGCACGCTCTTCTCACTGTCCTGAGGATCTTGAATTCAACCATCTCATAATTGCTGCATCCAAGGCTGCCCTGGAGCGTCACATTTCCAACCAGCCCTTCCTTGTTGGTGAGCACGAGGTCAAGCATGGCACCTCTCTTTGTCAGCTCCTCTATTACTTGCAGAAGGAAGTTGTCTTCTACATAATTGAGGAACCTCCTGGATTGCTTGTGCCAGGCCGTACCGTCCTTCCAACAGATGTCAGGGTGGTTGAAGTCACCCATGAAAACAATGGCCTGCAAGTGTGAGGCTGTTCCTATCTGTCTATAGAGTGCTTCATCCACAGGTTCTCCTTGATCAGGCGGTCTGTAACAGATGCCCACAGTAATGTCTCCCATAGCTATATTCCCTTTAACCCTGACCCACAAACTCTCTGTGGACTGCTCATCTGTCCCCAGACAGAGTTCCATAATCTCCAGCCTATCCTTAACATAAAGGGCAACTCTCCCTCCCTGCCTGCCAGGCCTGTCTTTTCTAAAGAGCCTGTAACCTTCCATTCCAACACTCCAGTCATAGGAGCCATCCCACCAGGTTTCTGCGATGCCTATTATACCCCCGTAGACGTGCACACATCTCTAACTCCTCTTGTTTGTTCCCCATGCTACGGGCATTTGTATAGAGGCATCTGAGCCAAGCTCCAAATGAAGCCAGCTCATTGGCTGCAGCGGCTGGGATATCTCTACATTGCTCTGAGCATTTATTATAGGTGCTGGCAACTGACTGGGTGTGTTGGGATGGAATGATACTCCCCTCCCCCAACACATCTAGTTTAAAATGTGCTTTCCTGATTATTATAATTTTTCCTAGCATTATAGACAGACACATTTTAAATTTAAAAATTTAAATTTTAAATTTAAAAAACAACAACCTGCTTACAGAAGTCCTTTCCTTTTGATGTGTCATGCAGATATTGCATATAGAAATGAATGAATCTGCTGATGTGTTTCTTCATCTGTTGACAAGGTCTCACTGTTCCCCACCCAGAAAGTGGCTTAGACCTGAAGCATTTCCTTAGGCACTGTATTTGCTCTTATTGCAGGGGTGGCTGGGAACTGGGCTAGTCATCACTTAAAAACTCAGGTTTTGTTCTTTGCTTGCCTCTGCTTATCCAACACACCATACAGGTGTGCCTGCCCAGAAGTCATTCCTTCTTTCTCCAGCCTCTTCCTTCTCTGCAGTATTGACCATACTAGAGACTTTTTAGGTGACTTCAGCCTACAACCTGCAAGCTCTGTGTTTACCCTGACCTCCCTTTTAGCCACGTGCATTAAGTTGTAATGGGAATCTATAACGTGACTGGTCTAGATACAGCTCGTAATGAAGAATTCATATATAACTTTTTTCAGAGGACGTATTTTGTCTTGTACTCTGGTTAATTGCGCCTCAAAACTATGGCAAGGGCCACACTTGGTTATTTTTTGCTGGTGTGAGAGACACCATTCGCTTTCATATCCCATATCATGTTTCACACAAAATTTACTAGAATTTGTCTTACAAGCACTTCTTTCTTGCGGGTATTACCACATTTCCAGCATTAGAATTACTGTCAGATTGCTAGCAACACAGACAAGGAATCAGTGAAACTGAGAAAGTGTTTTGCACAATTCCCACTTTGTCAGTCAGCAGTTTGCGAATCCCTGACAGAATGACAGAATGGTTAGTGTTGGAAGGGACCTTACAGATCATCTAGTTCCAACCCCCTGCCATGGGCACAGGAACCTTCCAGTAGACCAGCTTGAGCCATCCAACCTGCCTTTGAACATTCCCAAGGATGGGGCAGCCACAACTCTCAGCAATCTGTTCCAGTGTCTCACCACTCTCATAGTGAAGATTTTTTTCCTAATGTCTAGTCTAAATCTCCCCTTTCAGTTCAAGCCAGTACCTCTTGTCCTATTCCTACCTGCCCTTGTAAAAAGTCCCTTTCCAGATTTCTTACAGGCCGCCTTCAGGTACTGGAAGCTGGTGTAAGGTCTCCCCAAAGCCTTTTCTTCCCCAAGCTGAACAAGCCCAGTTGTCTCAGCCTGTCTTCATAGGAGAGGTACTCCAGCCCTCTGATCACCTTTGTGGCCCTACTCTGGACTCTCTCCAAGAGGTCCACATTCCTCTTGTGTTGAGGGCTCCAGAGCTGAACATAGTACTCTGGGGGAAGGGAATCTTACAAGAGTAGAGTAGAGGTCAACAAAATCACCTTTGTTGACCTTCTCGCCATGCTTCTTGTGATACAGCCCAGCATGCAGTTGGCATTCTACACTACAAATACACATTGATGGTTCATGTTGAGCTTCTCATCAACTGACACCCCCAAGTCCTTCTACTCAGGAATGCTCTCAATCCATTCTCTACCAAGTCTGTAGTTGTGTCTGGGATTGCCCAGCCTCCAGTGCAGGACCTTGAACTGAGTCTTGTTGCACTTCAGGAAATTTGCGCAGGTCCACCTCTCCAGCCTATCAAGGTCCCTCTATATGGCATCCTTTCCCTGCAGCGTGCTGATTGCACCATACAGCTTGGTATTATCAGGAAACTTGCTGAGGGCACACTCAATCCCACTCTCTATGTGGCCAACAAAGACGTTAAACTGCACCAGTCCCAACGCTGACCCCTAAAGAACACCGCTTATCAATGATCTCCACTTGGACATTGAGCCGTTGACCACAACTCTTTGAGTTCAGCCATCCAGCCAATTCCTTATCCACCGAGATACTCTACATGCACTACATGGCTATGTTAACAAAATAATTTTGTTCTGAATCAAATATTTTTTGATCACATGACTTTTGTGATTGGACAATTCTGCAATTCATATGACAAGTTTACAATAATTTCCAGTCCAATACTACCAAAACCTATCTGCTAAATAAATTATCCAGTTAAGAGTTTATTAGTTTATTAGTTTGTAATCAATTTATAGGTCTATGTTGAAAAAATCACATGCTTACTTATGAGAAAAAAAAAAGTGGATGACAGAAAGCTTGAAAATAAGATTTCATTGCACATTTTGTGGCAAATTTACCAACAGTTAAATATCACCTGTAATTTACAGTAGCTCTTAGCTGTCCCAAGATAATGCCAGTATAAATTTAGAAAGATACCCAGCTGAATCATGACTAAGAGCAACAGGGAAAGTCTGTACCTACCACTTCTACTTTTATCTTGTTCTCTTATTCTTCTGAAAGCCAAAACAGCTCCCTTTTTACTGATAAAATTGCTGTTTTGCTCAACACTGTTTTCTCTAATTCTCTCTCCCCTGGCCCAATTCTCCTATTTAAAGGAGCAGCTTTCCATCACTTTTCTCATCATGCATGCATATATTTTTTATTTTCTGATTTCGTAGTAACACAAATTATCTTTTCTGTTGAATTCAATACTTGAGCAAGACTTGAATAATTCACTGAAATACAGCAGCTACATTTAAATACATAGGCATGGCAAAGATTCATAAAAAAACCAGGGAAATTAAGCCAGCTGTTCATCTTGACATATCATACCCATCCTGTTTCCAAAAGCAAACAATCACATTTGAAGACTTTAGCTGTTATCCTTAACTGAGGGTAAAGGATCTGGTTTATTCCTTTGTCTATCAATCAGGATCTCCACAGGCACACTTGGACCTTGCAATTTGTGTTCTCTGGAGTCAAGGGCTCATAGTAATCACTGAACTGAAACCTTCCTTAAAAACCACTATTTCTGTAGAACACAAGAAAGTCGGAGCAAAGGTATCTTGAAAACACATATACATACCTAGAAGATATTTATACATGGAAACCATCTAAATTTCATTTCCTTTTGACTTTTTATGTAACATCTTCTAAATGTGGTTTATTGTTGGATTTGCAGCCCTAACTTGGACTGTAAAGTAATTTAATTACTTTATATAAAATAAGGGCATTTTTTTTAACTTCTTGGTTTTGCATCTCCCTGATCTGGTCAAACAGTATCAGAAGTAAGACACAAAAGTCTTTGATATTGTCAGATGCCAACATATTTTGCCATGATATAGAGCACTTTTGAGAGTCCCCATTTCTTATCAGTGTTCTTACTTCAGATCCATGATTTTAATTACATTATTAATTACAACAGAAATATAGTAAACTACAGCAATATCATCCTAAAGAAATCCTTCAAGCTAGGCTTAAAATAAATTTCCTTTTTTTGATTATGATGGAATTTATCAGGAGTTCAGAAAGCCTTTACCTATTTTATTTTAAATCTGATTGGAATAAGACTTAATCTTTCAAAACTTATGCCAGAAGCTTATGTCTGTTATGGTTTTATATATGTTTTAGAAAGGCAAAAGATCAGAACTATAATGAAATTTCAAATGTAACAACTATGGAATTATTTCTAAGGTTTCATGGTACTTACTAAGCTTAAGCAAAGGCAAATGTATGCATCTCCACAACTGGAATTTCCTGCCTTATCATCAACAGCCTTAAAATAAGCATTCTGTATCATTTCCTGTGCATATTAATGATTTCTATAAAATTGCTCTTCTTCATTATACACGTTCATTTTTTGCTGCTTTAGAGACACTTCAAGAGCCGTGGGGAGAAGAAAAGTGCTTGTCCCTTTCATTAGCAGTCTACACTAAACTTAATTCCCCTGACTCATCTACTTACTTCTCTTTTAAGCAATCAGTCCTTTGCTGTCAAAGCCAACACACTGCTGGTCAATGGCAAATACTCCAAGTTTCATTAGAGGGATCCAGCTGATTAACTTGGGAGACTTTGCAAGGAAGAAAAATGTCCTTTATTTCTTTTCAAGATAGATCACCTTTAACAGAAATATTGTATTTCAGAATCTGAAATCTGTATTCATACAAAATTCAGAGTTTTAGGCTTTCCATGTGATTTCCTAAAAGGGTAAGAATACACCTGAGTATTTCACTGTCCGTAGCATTGTAATCATTTGAATCCTATCTCTCCCATCCCAGTATGAAAAGACTTCACAAATGAATGACAAGCAGATGGCATATCATTTTCTCAACTGAAGACTCTTGGATTCAATTTGCCACTCATTGAATGCTGGCAGAAAAGCACTTTTGTACCCCAGTGAATAGTCTGCATAGTTTCTATATTCTCTGACAGTATTTGTTTAACAGCTACTGGTAAACATAATAAAGGCTTATATCAAGCAGATTTTTTTGGTTTATTGTTGTTGTTATAAATATCACTGCAGTCATCAATGTCATCACTTCTTTTATTTTGCTCTCTGAGATGTATTTTGATGCATAGCTCCAGTTTGCCTTCAGTATCACTGTTGGCTACTTCCAAGTATTCCCCTCTCCTGGCTGTCCTTATCCTCACAGCCTGTGGTTGAGGTCCATTGAGTCCAACATTTTTTCCCACTTTTTTCACCATTCAGCAGAAGTTTGGCTTACCAATTATGCTATTTCCATGATAGCTGGTGTACTCATGACACCCATGTGTAATGCAGAGTGGACATTACTGGGGTGCTTTGGAGGCAAACCAATGGTCCACAGAGATGACGCTCTAACATATGGTGCCTTCTGTAAGTTCTCAGCTACTACCTAAAGCAAGTGGTACAGATATCTCCAATTTGACACCGCTGTTTTTATTTCAAACACCTTTCTTAACTCTATTTTCCCTTTCATTATGCTTTTATGCACAACCTGTTGCAACATTATCAACTGACTTTGGTTTGACAATCACATTTTCCTGAGTTATGCAAGTAACCAACAGAGATGCTACCATGATCCAATGTGACATATGGGCCAGTGCCTTCCATTCTCAATGCAGAGCTACCTATCTTATCAGCAGCTGAAATGATGTTAGTAAAATAACTAATGTACAGTGAGATTTATCAGAAACTTTTTTTCATATGCTAAGAAATCTAAAAACCACTGCTCCTACTTGAGGTAGCAGAAACACCAACTCATAGCCTGTGCACAGTGGAACTATTGTCCATCAATATCACATACTTTATGTCATTCCAAGCCTCCTAAGATGTAAAAAATTAACAAACTTTTGTAACTTCTCAAGTAACAGCTTGTTGGGTTTTGAGGTTGGGGTCATGAGAATTATCCTTTTTCCAGATTGTTCTACTATTGCAAACTTATCAAACAGATTAGTAGGTTCATTGTTGCAAGTGCTCTACTCTCAGCAAAAACTTTCTAAATCCTTGAAAAAGTATTAATCACTTATCCAGGCTTTTCTGCTATTGGAGCAGATGTCTAAAGCATGAAATTCATGTAGGGAGCCCTTAGAAGTTTTGTATTGTTTCTACTGCCTAAGGGGTAGATATTAAAATTTTCTTAATATTGAGCCAACTCAGTTCTTATCACAGTTACACAAAACCACTGCAAAATTCAATAGACAAATTGTCTGAATCTAATCCCATAAAAAGAGAAATTATGACATGTTTTAAAAATCTAGACTTAATAGATAGCCAAATGGCTACAAGCCACATCAGCCTGAATGAATCAGATACCATCTGTGATGAAAGGCATGTTGAACAATACAGTCTAGATACAAAGCATATTGAACAGAACAAAGCATACCATACAACAGATTTATAGTCTATAATCCACCCAGAAATTCTGTTAATTCAGCTCTGTCACGTAACACTGCTTTCATCTACTGTTCAGGAGCACTGCACCACTTTGACTCATTTAGCAGATCAGTTACATGCTACTCCTGATTTCATGCAGTGATGATTAAGGATGAAAAATATCACAGACAGCTGGCAACTGCAATAAATAAAAAAGCTTTGCTCAATTTCGCTTTATGTATTTGCACCACAATTAAAAAAAAAGA
Organism: Pezoporus flaviventris; assembly: GCF_033815535.1. Classification (NCBI taxonomy): domain Eukaryota; kingdom Metazoa; phylum Chordata; class Aves; order Psittaciformes; family Psittacidae; genus Pezoporus; species Pezoporus flaviventris. The sequence continues at coordinate 32,289,287 of NW_026892561.1, forward strand.
AAAAAAAGAAAAAGATTGAATTCATCATGTACAGTAATCTGCTATGACAACTTTGGATCTTCAGGTTTCATAAGCGTTCTAAGACAGGACAGTAAATTAAGCTTTAATAGACTGTTATGAATTTATTATCGGGGGATGTTGCATACACATTAAGATTAGTTTCTATTGAGACTTTTTTTTTTTAGTCGAAAATTGTCCAAAGCTGTAAGCGAAGTAATGGTGTGATGAGCTGCATTGATCAAACAAGATTTGGCACAATTGCCTAAGATGCTTAAGGTACTTTTATATATGCTGTTCCAGCCTGTGCACCAGAGACTCATCAAATATAGTAAACATCTACTGGTTTAAGGATTATGGACTCTATTTTCTAAATTTATAGTTCTTGGATACCAATTTTAGTCACCAAGACCCGACTTGAAGCTTAAATGGAAGCTTCAACTGCCCCCAAAAATGAATACATAAAGCCACCCTAATGAATTCTACCAGTATTATTGTATGCCTGATCATGACAAATAGCTCATGCTATACCATGTAACAGCAAGATCTTGAACAGTGAAGCCATATTAGCCACAATTTCATATTTTCACAGAATCATAGAATGGTTTGTGCTGGATGGGACCTTAAAGATCACCTAGTTCCAACCCCCCTACTATGGGCAGGGACACATTCCATTAGACCAGGTTGCTTAAAGCCCAGCCTGGCCTTGAACACTTCCATGGATGGGGCAGCTACAACTTCTCTCAGCAATCTGTTCCCATGCTTCACCAGCCTCATAATGAAGAATTCTTTCCTTTGCCCACCATGTGTCATAAAACAGCAGAAAAGTAAAGGCTATTCTGAAGATTTGGAGCTGAATCTGTTGATTAGCTGTCCTCTTACGCCAGCAGAGGAGCTGAGTTGTACCTATATAGGATACAGACTATATAGTCACTATATATGAATGTCAATGTCATTATAGTACCTTGAAATCACACCACTGCACACACATAAAAGATCCTTCCTGGTTCAGGTAGCTTGTATTATACCTGTCCCAATAATAGCATGGAATAAAATACACATCACAGCATTTGTCTATTTTATCAGAAGTTTCTAGTAGAAAACAAACTGCAATATTTACAATACTTTTCAAATGTGGAACTTTGGAAACCTTTTTGCTGTTTAATCTGAACATTTCAGAGAGTATGAAATCAGAAGGCCTCTAAGGTCTCATGCCTGTGCAGTTTCATTTATTTAAAAATTAATCATAGACTGAAGGAAAGAGCAGTAGTCCATTCCCACAAGAACTGACTTAAATTCTGCTGCCTTAAATTCATTTTGTTGCTGCCTTTACTTTTAATAAAATATAGTGATTTAAGTGTGACTGATGGTAGTGAGAATTATTATTTTTATGTTATCAAATTAAAGGGCATTTGGGGAAAAAAGCTTTTTTCTTGTATAGCTGTCATACTACAGTTTTCATTTTTATGCGTATTTAGAAAACACACCAAAGAAAACATAAAAGTGTGAACTCTGTAACTAAAGTGTTTTAATGTATTTAATAAACATTTTCCCAAAGCCATTAATTGCAGATCCTGTAAACAATAAGTGTTAATGTAACATGAAATTTGCTTACTTGCAGGCTTTCTTCTTGTCCCACCTCTGTGCTCTTTTACAGCTGGTGAATTCACTGAATGAAGAAACATCCTTCAGCTTCTTTTGTGCATAGAGACTGAGTTCTGTCAGAAATCTTTCAGAGATCTCTTCTGTTAAAATGGAAAGCCATGCTACGTGTTGCTGTGTTTGACATCATGTATTCACCTCTCTCACTCAGAGGAGAATCAATGTGTAAACCTTCTCCCTAAACTTGCACTATGAAAATTGCGTTACACAAAAATATTTAACCAGATCTCATACATTTCAAAGGGTATAATTTTTTTTAATTTTTTTTTTTAACCTAGAGAATATGAACAGCAAACAATCCTGAAATTATATGAGCCTCACCAAGGAGAGATAAACCATAAGGATTTCAAATGGATGTGTCCTCTCCCAGTTCCTGAAGTTACAGAAACTTACTTAAACCTTTGCTTCTTTTAAAAAAAGAACTTTCTTCTTTTCATGACTGCAAGGAAAAGCTAGGAACTATGTACCAAGCTGCAAAGACATCTTCTTGATCCTTAAAAACCATGAAAGGTCTCAGAGTAACAGAAACATCAGTCAAGTTACTGCAGCTGACCTACCCCTAAGTTGCAGCTTGGAGAATTTCAGTGTAAAAGTGTAAGCAAAATTAAGGCTTCTTTCAGGAAACCACAGATGAATCATACTGTTATCCTAAAGAAGAATATGAAAGAAGGTCATGACAAACCCTGGGTCTTGATGCAGCTACAGAAGTAATTCAATCAGTTCCAGGCAGCAAGGAATCTGCCTCAAAATTGGAAAATACTTGTGTTGCTCACAAGAAACATTTTGTTTCATAATGCCATAAATTGTTTAAAATACAAAATATCTTTCTGGTTTTCAAAGGAACACATTAAAATATTAATGTTTTTACAAATATGCATAGGTAAGCAAAAAATGCTTGGAAACCAGAAAATGCTCATTTTCACACCCTTGAATGTCAGCATGCTGAGGTGGTTATTTTGCACTGCTGTCACTCATTGTCAAGCAGTCATTATTACTTCCCATGCAACCCCCAAAGCCAGTCTTTCTTTGCTATACCAGATCAAAAAATCTCTAAATACAACCTGGCAATACTTTCAAAGCACTTTCTTATGTTAATTTCCAATTCTTATGTTAACTTCCAATGTATTTTAATATATAAATTAAGAAAACAAACAATGCATGCTCCCTGGAAGAAAATGCAACTCCGTAACTTGAGGGAAGCTCCTACCTGTGCTGGAATCAATGCTGGCTTTATGCCTGGAGACCAAAGGTGACTTTGAGGCTGGCAAGAGGTGCACACTACCAGTCTCTCACTTGGTTATCACCAGCTGCACCATAGTTCATCATACCGATAAGAATACACTCCCACTAGCTTCTTCTATACTTTCCTAGGTATACATGTAGGCACAGATGATAGGGTAGGCTTCCCCCAGTCTCTTCAGATGGACATGTTGTAGAAATACACAAACCAGAAAATTATATATGATTAAATTATATCAACTGTGTCATTAATTATTAGAATTAATAGATCCAACTTCATTGCACTTAAAATCAGAACAGCTGCATTATGAAAGAATTCTATTTCTTTCACAGGTGCCTAGTATGTGACATTTCATGGGCTTATTGTTCCCTACTAAGTCAAAATGTTGGATCAGGAGTAGTAACTAATGATGTTTTCCATATAACCTCAAATAAAAATTTTGTATTCAGGGTATGGATATGCAGTCAATGTAGATAATAATAATAACAAAATAAACTGATGGACACTAAATACATGGTATACTGCATAAAGCTCAGTAACCCAGTGCTCATTACTGTATTAATATTTAATATTCCTCACTTTATTTCCCAGCTTCTTCTCGATTTCTCCATTCTGCCTAAAGGCAGGAATCTTTGCAATCACTATTGATGGACTTGAATAATAGGTGAAAGAAAAGGCATAATTCTTTCCTCCTCTTAAACCACATAGGCTTTCTCATTATATGATGAATGCAGTGTGATTTACTATCCCTCAGTCTTCACCAATTATTGCACATTGAAGTACTTAAAGCTTCTCTGTTTATCACAAATACACACAACCACTTACCCTAAAAGGAAGGTCTATTAATTTGAACTCCATCAGCCCTGCTTGTTCAGTACTTGGGTAATAATACTGTCATACAAAGAAGGAATGCGAGATGACAGTTATACTTTTCTATCCTTTTTCATCTATACATTGCTGAATCAGGGCACTGAAAAGAAACAGAACCCTGTTATGCTATTTTGTGTGTTCAGGCCATGGGAGAAGATGTAATACAAAACCATTATATTGAAAAAAATTGTATACTTAAAATTAACATAGACTGTGCCCAACTGATATAAAAAATAGAGCATCTTCAACTACAGTAAGAATGCTTGTGGAGACCTTTCCTTGAGAAACAGTCTAAGCAATGTGTTCTCTTCCACTTCCGGTCATCTTCATGAAGGTTTGCCTGATATTTAACCTAAATGCCTTTTTCCTCATTTCATCTTATCATTCGTAGGTATGTTCTATTTCATTATGCTAAATATTTTTTTCTTTCTTAAATGTTTGCAGTAGGGAGATTTCTTTTCCCTTGCTTCCCAATTCTGGTCTCATCTAAATCTGGCACTGTATACATGAAACCACCTGCCCTCTAATAGTTCTGCTCCCTTTTGGTACCCTTTCCAACAGCACTTCTACCATGCTAAAAGGAAGTTGGATTAAACTATTCAGTGGTATGATACCAAAGTACTTCAAATCTTATGCCAGGTGAAATAGGCTGAAGGGTCCTCTTTGAAAAGAGGGAACAGTAAAGTTAGAAAAACAGAAGAACATCCAGAAAGCATTGCTAGATGCAATAGTATTTGTTAAGTCTCTTCCTCTTAATTTTATTATTCTTATATGGCTTATTGCCAAGCCTGGAGTACAGTGCTCCACCTGCAGCCAAGCCAAAAGGAGGCCCACGATGTCCTAGCAATAGACACCTGTATGTAGAATATACTGGAAATTTTTAAAGGCCTAAAGATTAATTTCTACATGTACCTTTTGAAAGCATCCCAGTAGGTGCAAGAATAGCACTGTGGCACCACAAAATGCATATACATTTCTAAGAAAAGAATTTAAGTATAAACCAAGTGAGTCAAACAGAGCTGTAATCAACACCAACCACCACAAAGAAGAAAACATTGCTTCCTTGCTTCCTATAGCAGGTAGTCTCATTTTGACCAATCTCGGCTAATGAAAGGATGAATTTGTGGGACCTGGAAAGAAGCAGTTTTCCATTGCAACAGTATTTTTCAGAAATACCATGTACAGATGAGCCAAAGGTGACTTGTAGTTTGGCACGCAGAAGCAAACATCAATAGCCCTGAAACAGGCACTCGCAAAGAGCCTGTTTTCAAACAAGTGATTTCACACCTAACAGATAATTTAAACATATGAGATATACAACATGAGCTTTAAATCTGGAGCAATATTAATTTCTAGACATGAAAAGAACAAAGAAAAATATTGTCTAATTATATTGTATCTAGCCTGCAATCCTGGGGGAAAAACCTATATGATTTTTATATAAAATGACCAAAAGAACAATATGAGGAATATTTTTAATGTTTGAGCAACATGCTGTTTGAAGAAATTATTTATACAAGCCATTTATATGTAAGAATGCCTTACTATTAAGCAAAAAGTTACCTTCAAAATACAGATGTTAAATTCTTTTGAAGTGCAAGAACAGTATGTACATATCAGATGTTACTATGCAACCCGTTTGTAAGTCAGAAGCAAAGAATGAATGAAGAATTACATCATGTTCTAACAAATTGTGAACAATTCCTGAATGTGCAAACATAATGCATTTCAAGTCAGAAATCTGGAATGAATCAGGATGGTTGTAACCTTAGAATAGACTGCTGCTCTTTATTTCTTCACATTGTGAAGAAATTAATTAGGCATTGATAAGAGCAGTCCCGAGATCTAAATAAACTCATGTTGCACCTGCTTCAATAGTAAAATGAATACTGCTACTTTTTAAAATAACAGTTTTTTTTAAAAAAATGTTCAATTATACACATGAAAGAATTTAAGACGTAGCTTAAGATGACCTTAACCTTCCTGATCTACTGATCTGATAAGAATGCAGCAAAAAAATCTTTAAGTAATGCACAGTTATATTAAATGAAGGTGTGAATAATTAAAAACCACAAGAGGTAAGTGGCACCCTATAGACCACTGCAAAATATTTCTAAATAGATACTTCAATGCCTGTAATAAGTAGTAATCCACAATATCTGCTGATGTATACATTTCCATGCTACCACTTACCATGAGCGATGAGTGACTTTTGGATTGGGTTATTTGTAGCTGTTGAATCCATTGTACAATTAGCTTAATTGCATTTCACTGCTTTAAGTTCAATTCACTTCCTCAAAAAGAATAGAATGTAATTTTAAGCAGCATTACTTATTCTCCTGTATGAAATGTCTTCCAGTTGTCTTAACTTTCCTTTTCTTTCTTCCTAACACACCAAAGGTCATTTGATTTGAGTGTTATTGTGGATTGTGGGTATATGCTAGATCCACTGAGCTTCGAATCCTAATGCAGTATTACACTTCTAAGTTAAAGTATTATTTTATATAGCAAAATGCAAAAACTACAGATGTTGACTAGGTATATTTAAGGTGATTATAAGTCAAACTCATGTCCGAAATGAGGAAAATGCTGCCTTGACTATATTTGTTTAATTTTGGATTATATTATGATGCATTTCCTAGTTACTTCTCCCTAAAAAGATTAAAGTTTTAAACAGAATCATAAATAAAATAAATGTGAGTCTTTCAATATTTCCTTCTTTAGACAAAAATACTAAGGGAGAAGGAAGGAATTCTACTGGGATTTTGAATTTCAGTCATATCTACAATACTCTCTTTTATTTGCTTTTGAGCAAGACCATAATTTTCTTCTACTGTTCAGAACCCTACCCAGCAGGATCCCCCATCCATGATTAATTTTTCTAGGCAGTGATACAACAAAAGCAAACACGCTAGACTAAAGATTTCATCTTTGCAGGAACAGAGAAAAGAGCAGCGTGCCTGCATTTATTATTTTTTTTCCTCATCCCATCATCTTTTTATTCTATGCTTCTTCAGACATCTTGTCACTTCATTCCTTTCAGTTTCATGGGACACAACAACTGACACGTTATGGAAAACCTACATGCAAATACTGATTTATAGCAGCAAAGGATTAAAATTTCTTGAGCTCATAGCACTTGATTTTTTTTTTTTTGAAAAAAAGTATCATCCTGAACTTAAAAATACATTCCATTTCTAGGGATATGGTTTTCTAGAATAAATCCCACCATTTAATGTGTATGAAACTATATTCAAGAATGTCTAAACTTGCTCAATGTTAGTATGATCTTGTTTATAAAATACCACCTTCATTTGAATCTGCAACACATACGTAAAAACATTATCAAAAAATCTCCTTGATAACAAATTACTAAAAAAAAAGTAGTAGTTACTTTTGATGACGTGATAGTTAACTGTAGGGTTTTAAGGAACACATAAATGTTCTGTGAATGGTCTAAGGAATAAGCAAGGCTTTACTCACTGTGGTCATAGAAGCAGAGACAAGTAATGATGTGGAAAAGCCCTTGCCCTCTGGTTACTCCAGGAAATCTACTTTCCAACTAAATGTCCCCAGAACATCAACACATGCCAAAACATCATATCCATTGCACTATTCTTATTCTGCATCTGCAAAGTCAGTGTATTTAATTAAAAATATTTACACTAACAGATTCTCACTCACTTAAATATTTGACAAAAGTTAAATAGTCATTTAAACATTCAGGTAAACCTGATCCTGTTGCCTTGGCCCCTCAAGGCTTATGTTGCCCGCTGTGTGATGGACACTATGACAATAATTTTCCTGTGATTTCCCACAACTAAGGACACCATTTTGAATTTATCCATGGATATCACAAAAGGATTATTCTATCAAAAAAAAATCAAACTCTATCAGACCTTCTCAAAGAAAAAAGGGATTCTTCAGAGGAGTGGCAGGAAGAAAACAAATAAATACTTTTTAAAGGCTGCTTCTTACTTCCCCCACTTCCCCGTTTTTTGTTTGTTTTTTTTTTTAAATCTTTAAACTCCATGGTAAGCCTGTGCACAAAGGACACAGCAAATAGCACACCACAACCATGTTCATCTTACTGCAGTATCTGTTTATCTGTGCTATGGGCACAGGTTTATCCTTTTCATACATCATTCACTACTGTCCAGACTGATTTCACAATGTCAATTCAAAAAATACCCAGCCTTACCAGGAAGAAAAGAAAAAAGAAGGGGCGGGGGGGGGAAGTCTATCTTTTGTTGTTTTGAATATTAGCCACACTGGGCTCTGGATTTCATTTTCTCTGTCCTACTTCAGAGGCTCCATTGATAGCAACCGTCATAAGAACAGGACAGAAAAATAAATAACATTTTCTGCTGTTTTCTTGGTTTTGAAAGTTCTTTTATGTCTATGAACACAAAGAACATATCATCTCTCTGATGCACCAAGAAAGGCCCTGATTATAACTTTTCATTGCTTGAATTTCTGTTTCAATTAAGATGCTGCTTGGGTGATACTTTCAAAGGCACAGAAGCAGTTAAGTCATCCAAGTCTTACTGAAAATTAATGGGAAGAGGGAGCTTCACATTCACTTGTAGCTATGTTACAGCTTTCCCCATCTGACTTCTATTTCTGTAGCAAAGCAAGAAAAATAAGCCAGATCATAATGGCTGGATAACAAGTTACTTACTGAGAGGCCCAAGCATCTTTCACATAAAAAGGATTGTTCACCATCTTTCTCACGACTTTGGACTGTTAAAGGGAAAACAAATTTTGCTACTTCATTTACTAACCAGATTAGGCTTAAATAAACATATAATTGGAGGTAAGCCTAACTTCATTAATTAACAGGAAATAAAAATGTGCATGCAAATCACAACTGAGACTCAGTAAATTAAGAGAAGAGCATTTGATTGTGTTGACCACCTGTGTATGTTATAATTATGTAAATGGAACACATAATTAACTCATGAAGTTGAACAAGAACTGGTTGTAAACAGTCCCACATCAGACAACAGAAGAAACAGCTTTGTTGTTTTAATCTTAAGCATCCAAAATAAAAGATCACTTGAGAGTGATTTTTTTGACACTCTACTTAAAAGATCTTGCTTTTTGGCTAGAGTGAAGAAGGCTTATTTTAGAATAATATAGAGACTAGCTAAATTTCTACAACTTTAATGATTTGATAATTAACAACACTTTTAATTCTGCCATACAAATGTATCATGTGATCATTAAAATTGATTTAAATTAGGTGAGCACTGCTCAAAGTCTACAACAGGAGTCCTGTCCTGGGTTCAGCAGTAGCAGTCATGTTTTTTCCTTTGTGTTAACTGGTGCAGTGCTGTGTTTTGACTTCTAGTTTTGAGAACAGCGTTGGTGAAGCCGATGTTGTCGGTTGTTGCTAAGTGATGTTTACCCTGACCAAGGACTCTGTGAGGCTCATGCTCTGCCAGGGAAGAGGGGAGGCTGTGAGGAAGCAGAGGCGGGGCGCCTGACCCGGGCTAGCCGGGGAGGTATTCCATACCACAGCACGTCATGCCCGGGGTGGGGGGTAACTGGGACTTACCCGGAAGGACAGGGGCTTCCGGGTGGAACTCGTCTTCTTGGCCGGTGGTATCGTATTCTCTTCCCTTGTTATTTTCCCTTATCATTGTTTTAGCTGATAGTAGCGGTGGTGATTTGTTGCTGGACTGTTCTTGTCTCAACCCGTAGGAGTTGCACTCTCTCGATCCTCCTCCCCGTTCCTCCGGGAGCGGGGAAGGGGAGAGCCCCGGTGCAGGGAGGGGGGGGGGAGACGAACACGGACCTTGATTGTTGTCAGCTCAGCACCACTCACTGGGAGTGAGTGAACAAGTTACCTGACTGGGTTTAAACCACGACAGTTCTTTTTTGAAGACTCAAAAGGGTACCGGTGGGCTTTTGGTATTGCTGCTTTGGAGACTGAGGAAATTGAGCAGCTGTCCACCTTGCCTGGTCTCTCAGAAGATCCCTCTGCTGTGGGGTTGCTGAAAGTTGAAGAACAACAAGTGCCAATTGCGACCACAACAGTGCACCGGCGGCAATATCGCACCAACCGAGACTCCCTGATTCCCATCAGAGAATTCCCATCAGTCTTACACGCTGGCTTCCGGGTGGTGAATTCATTGGTTCTTCATCTCGCTTCACCCTTTTTGCCTCCTTTTTGCTTGTTCTCTTGCGTACAGGGGCAACCGATATTGGTACGAATTGGTCCTCTGGTTTGGCTGCAGTGATTATCACTGTGGTTTGAGTGGCGACTGTACTTGTTGCTGGGGGTGGTGTAGCTACCGTGCTTGGAGCTGGGGTAACCGCGCTGTCTGTTGCAGTTGAAGTTTGAGCAGCTGCTGTACTTGCCACTGGGGTAGCTGCGCAGTTCATTGCAGCCAAAGTTTGAGTAGCGACTGTCACTTTGCCCTCAAATCCGCCGACATTCTTTTCCTTTTGAAGGTGCTGGATAGTGTTGAACAAGGCCCTGTAAGCATAGGCCAAGCCCCAGCACGTTGCCGTGATTTGTCCATCTCTGGTATGGCCAGAATGACCACACACCTCATTTAAGTGTTTTACTAATTCTTCTGGATTTTGCAGTTGTTCGGTAGTGAAATTCCAAAATACTGGAGGGGCCCACTGACCTAGATACTTGCCCATACTATCCCACACACCCTGCCACTCATGGCTGTCCAGCCTCTGGGAAAATCTCTCGGTCCTCCTACATCGTCGTTTGACCCCAGACAAGACCCAAACCTGAATCTGCTTAACTCTTGAAATCAGTAGTGGGCAAAACACACTCTGTATGCGTGTTAGCATGGTGATTCCCATCACCATCAGCAAACAAGTCTCAAGAGCATTAAAAGGCCATTTAAAAAATTCAAAACTCTCAAATGTAAATGGTCTGGGGGGACGACTAGGAGGGTAAAAGGATGTCTCCTTCACAGGTTGAGCACCTGAGAAGGAGAAAAAAGATGTGTAATTGCTAAGCACCTCCATCATATACCTCCCAAAGTATAAAGGTGGTGACCACACTGGGAACATAAACCAGATCAGTTTCATGATCAATGATTCTATTGTATTACAAGTCATTACCATAAAGTACAATGGGATAAAAACCTTAGCCCAAGCCCCACACTTGAAAAACACTAATACAGCCAATACCGGATGGACGTAAGATATGGTATACTGAAACTGTGAGATCAAGAGGAAAAACCTTGAGAGCCAATAAATCAGCATTGTGACGAGTGACTATCAATCCAGTCAGATCTGTTCTTATCTCAACCCCTCGCCCCACGTTGGGCGCCAAAAAAGAACTGTCGTGGTTTAAACCCAGTCAGGTAACTTGTTCACTCACTCCCAGTGAGTGGTGCTGAGCTGACAACAATCAAGGTCCGTGTTCGTCTCCCCCCCCCCTCCCTGCACCGGGGCTCTCCCCTTCCCCGCTCCCGGAGGAACGGGGAGGAGGATCGAGAGAGTGCAACTCCTACGGGTTGAGACAAGAACAGTCCAGCAACAAATCACCACCGCTACTATCAGCTAAAACAATGATAAGGGAAAATAACAAGGGAAGAGAATACGATACCACCGGCCAAGAAGACAAGTTCCACCCGGAAGCCCCTGTCCTTCCGGGTAAGTCCCAGTTACCCCCCACCCCGGGCATGACGTGCTGTGGTATGGAATACCTCCCCGGCTAGCCCGGGTCAGGCGCCCCGCCTCTGCTTCCTCACAGCCTCCCCTCTTCCCTGGCAGAGCATGAGCCTCACAGAGTCCTTGGTCAGGGTAAACATCACTTAGCAACAACCGACAACATCGGCTTCACCAACGCTGTTCTCAAAACTAGAAGTCAAAACACAGCACTGCACCAGTTAACACAAAGGAAAAAACATGACTGCTACTGCTGAACCCAGGACAAGTCCTAATTGCAAGCAATACTCAATATAATGAAGGTTTAATCTTCAATTAAAAAAAAGCATCAATGATACTTTTCCTCAAAATAATAAAAAGGCACAAATGCCTCCATCTCAATAAGAATAAAAGAGGAAGAAAAGTGAAAATTCCTCACATACCTGCTTATAATTTTTGCCTCATTCATCTGAAGTCACTGCAATTGTGTGGCACAGTCTTCTAGGCAGAGTACTTCATTCTGTGAAGAATATTGCAGATAAAAGCAGCCCAAACAGTGTAACTATGGACTTAACTACTTGCTCCTGTGGATATTGTGCTGAAGGGAACTGTCACAGGTGTTTTGCATAGATACTGTTGGTAAACCAACATAGGAAAGAGGTCATGCCTATTCTACCCTTATCTGACCTCTTTTTTAGCAAGTGACTTTCACCAGTTCAGCCACAAACACTTATGTTTGTAATTTCAGGTCTGCTTGGGTGGTCCTCACATGCTAAAGGCAGGTTGATGTCTTTCAATTTTGCTGCAGCAGGCAAATGTCAAGCTTCAGGTCACCAGTCATCCTGCTCAGGATGATGGGCATCTGGAGAAAACTGCTGATGGATACATCAGTTCTCTCCTGACATCTGTTCTCTAACAGATACAGAAATAGGATCTGCGTGGGCCTTCTGTGCAGGAGCTGCTATCAGCCTTCAACCTGGGGTAACAGCTCTGGAGCCACCTCCATGAGCAACATTTGGTAGAGGATTATGTCCTTTCTTAAAAAAAAAGCTCCCAACTTAGTCAGCAACATATATTCACTCCTACAGATTTGCAACAGCCATGAACCAAGACTACACAGATCAGGAGGGTTGATGTTCTTACTCTGAGCAAAATTAAAAAGCCAAAACCAAATCCAAGCACATAATCCTAGGGCCTTAATTTAATAAAATATTCTCTTACTTTTGCCCCTGAAAGAAAAATGTTTTCATTTCATATTGGTTCAGCCTCCATCTAATGTCAGATGATTCCTGCTTATGTAGGTCAGAAGTCCCCTCTGGGTAGCTACAAATGCACTGCTGAGAAACTCACATGCCCCAGGTCAGAGAAGCTGAAGAGGAGTCTCAGGGTGTTGTGATGTTTGGTGTTTTCCTGTGCTATAGTTTAAGGTGCTAAGCAAGCCTAACAACCAAAAGCAAGATGATTTTGCACATCTATTCTTTTGCATCAAGTTTCAAGATAAGTTTCAAAATGCTATGGTTCTGATGCATTACCCATGGTATGCAGTATTGTAGCTATAAATCACAGTATCACAGTATCACAGTATGTTAGAGATTGGAAGGGACCTCGAAAGATCATCTAGTCCAATCCCCCTGCCGGAGCAGGAACACCTAGATAATGTTACACAGGAATGCGTCCAGGCGGGTTTTGAATGTCTCCAGGGAAGGAGACTCCACAACCTCCCTGGGCAGCCTGTTCCAGTGTTCCGTCACCCTCACTGAGAAGAAGTTTCTTCTCAAGTTTAAGTGGAACCTCTTGTGTTCCAGTTTGTACCCATTACCCCTTGTCCTATCATTGTTTGCCACTGAGTAGAGCCTGGCTCCGTCCTCGTGACACTCCCCCTTTATATATTTATAGACACTGATAAGGTCACCCTTCAGTCTCCTCTTCTCCAAACTATAGAGACCCAGCTCCCTCAGTCTTTCCTCATAAGGGAGATGTTCCACTCCCCTAATCATCTTAGTTGCCCTGCGCTGGACTCTCTCCAGCAGCTCCCTGTCCTTCTTGAACTGAGGGGCCCAGAACTGGACACAATATTCCAGATGCAGTCTCACCAGGGCAGAGTAGAGGGGAAGGAGGACCTCTCTCGATCTACTAACCACCGCCCTTCTAACACACCCCAGGATGCCATTGGCCTTCTTAGCCACAAGGGCACAGTGTTGGCTCATGGTCATCCTGTTGTCCACTAGGACCCCCAGGTCCCTCTCCCCTACACTGCTCTCTAACAGGTCGTTCCCCAACCTATACTGGAACCTGGGGTTGTTCCTGCCCAGATGCAGGACTCTACACTTTCCCTTGTTATATTTCATCAAGTTACTCCCTGCCCAACTCTCCAGCCTGTCCAGGTCTCGCTAGATGGCAGCACAGCCTCCTGGCATGTCAGCCACTCCTCCCAGCTTAGTGTCAACAGCAAACTTGTTGATAGTACACTCAATTCCCTCATCTAAATCATTGATGAATATATTAAATACTAGTCCCAGTACTGACCCTTGAGGCACCCCACTAGTTACAGGCCTCCAACTAGACTCAGCCCCATAGACTACAACTCTCTGGCTTCTCTCCTTCAGCCAGTTCGCAGTCCACCTCACTATCTGATCATCCAGTCCACACTTCCTCATTTTAGCTGTGAGGATGCTGTGGGAGACTGTGTCAAATGCTTTGCTGAGGTCAAGGTAGACCACATCCACCGCTCTGCCATCATCCATCCACTGTGTTATTTCCTCATAAAAGGCTAAGAGATTGGTCAAACATGATTTCCCCCTGGTGAAGCCATGTTGACTGCCCCTCATAACCTTCTTATCCTTGATATGCCTTAAGATGGTACCAAGGATAAGGTGTTCCATCACTTTCCCAGGGATGGAGGTGAGGCTGACCGGCCTATAGTTACCCGGGTCCTCCTTCTTGCCCTTTTTGAAGACTGGAGTGACATTTGCTTTCCTCCAGTGCTCAGGCACCTCTCCCGTTTCCCAAGACTTGGTAAAGATGATGGAGAGTGGTCTAGCAATGACTTCCGCCAGTTCCCTCAGCACCCGCGGGTGCATCCCATCTGGACCCATGGATTTATGGATGTCCAGATTGCTCAACTGGTCTCTAACCCATTCCTCATCAACTAAGGCAAACCGCTCCGTCGACCTGACTTCATCTAAGGTCTCAGGGGTACAGGGCTCTTCAGGACTGCCCGCAGCAGAGTAGACAGAGACAAAGAAGGCATTCAGTAACTCTGCCATCTCTTTATCTTCTGTCACCAGGGCACCCATCTCGGTCATCAGTGGGCCTACATTGCCTCTGGTGTTAGTTTTGTCTGCCATGTATTTGAAAAAGCTCTTTTTGCTGTCCTTGACCCTTCTTGCCAGGTTTAATTCTAAGGATGCCTTAGTCCTCCTAGCTGCCTTCCTACATCCTCTAGCAGCAGCCTTATATTCCTCCCAAGTGGCCAGCCCCTCCTTCCATGACCTGTAAACTCTCCTCTTCCACTTGAGCATACCCAGCAATTCCCTATTTAGCCACGCAGGTCTCTTGGCCCTCTTCCTTGACTTCCAACGTGTCGGGATGCTCCGATCTTGAGCACAGAATAAGCAGTCCTTGAATGTCAACCAACTATCTTGAGCCCCTTTACCTTCAAGCAGCCCTGCCCATGGATTTCCCCTAGCAATTGCTTGAAAAGGCCAAAGTTTGCCCTGCTAAAGTCCAGGGTTGCAATTTTACTTGGTATTCTACTAGTCCTGCCACACAAGATCCTGAACTCCACCATCTCGTGGTCACTGCAACCAAGGCAGCCCTCAACCCTTACTGCTTCGACCAGATCCTCCTTGTTAGTGAGGATGAGATCCAGCAGCGCTCCTCTCCTGGTCGGCTCATCCACCATTTGCAGGAGGAAGTTATCATCCATACACTGGAGGAACCTCCTGGACTGCGGCTGGGTTGCCGAGTGGTCCTTCCAGCAAACATCAGGGAAGTTAAAATCCCCCATGACGACCACGGCCTGTGACTGTGAGGCCGCTCTCAGCTGCCTGTAGAAGGCCTCGTCAACTTCCTCACCCTGATCCGGTGGTCTGTAACAGACACCTACAACAGTATCCCCCCTGCCAGCCTGCCCCTTAATTCTCACCCACAGACTCTCAACTCGCTCATCATCTGTCCCTGGACAGAACTCGGTGCATTGTAGTTCCTCCCGCATATAAAGAGCAACCCCACCACCCCGCCTGGCTGGCCTGTCTTTCCTGAAAAGGACATAGCCTTCCATGACTATATACCAGTCATGTGAGCTGTCCCACCACGTCTCTGTAATTGCCACCAGATCATAGTCTCCTGACTTAACACAGGTTTCCAACTCCTGCTTATTTCCCATGCTGCGCGCATTGGTGTACAGGCATTTCAGGGAGCGAGCTGAGCACACCGATTTCACCCTAGGATTGTAGGAGGCCTCCCAGTCTTCATTAATTCTGGAGTGCTGCCCCACTGGGGCAAGCCCAACTACAAGCCCATCCCCCTTCGAATCTAGTTTAAAGCTCTCCAAATGAGCCCTGCTAATTCGTGCCCCAGCATCCTTTTCCCTCTGTGAGACAAACCTTTCTCACTTGTCATTGTCCAGACTGGTGCCCTATAAAACCAGCCGTTATCAAAGAATCCAAAGCCCTGCCTGTAGCACCAGTCTCGAAGCCAATTGTTCATGAACTGAATCTTCCCATTCCTTCCCACATCAGTGGAAGATGGAAGGAGAGAGGAGAAGATCACTTGAGCCCCAGACTCTTTCACCATCCGCCCCAAGGCCCTGTAGTCTTTCTTCGTCCCCCTCAGACTGCGGGAAGCAGCTTCCCCCTCACCTCTCTGGAAGACCAGCAGTGGGTAGTAGTCTGTCGGGTGCACCAGGTTGGGGAGCGCCCTGGTGATATCCCTGATCCGGGCTCCAGGCAGACTACACACTTCCCTATGATGAGGGTCAACTCTGCATATTGGGCCCTCTGTTCCTCTCAGAAGGGAATCCCCTACTACAATGACCCTTCTTTCTTTCTTAACAGAGGCAGTCTTGAGGTGCAAAGTCGACTCCCTTTTCCTATGTGGCCTTGTGGGCTGCCCTTGCCCCACATTCTCACCTACCTCTCCTTCAAGATCCAGGGCCTCGAACCCATTACGGAGGGACACCTGGGGAAGCAGGGCAGGAAGGGGGGAGGGTTTCCCACGACGTCGAACTGGAACTCGCTTCCAACCCTCGTCATCTTTTTGGTCCCCTACCTCTGCGCAACAGCTACAGGGCAGGGGCTGCCTCGGGCCATCCCCCTCTGTGTGAGAAGGCAGGGGGTCCTTCCCCTTTTGGGGGGTATCTCCCTGGAACCGTTTCGACTGGCCCGCCAGGGAGTTACTCCACCAGTCGATTTCCCTTTCACACTCCCTGATGGTCCTCAGCGTCTCAACCTCCTCCTTAAGTCTTGCCACCAGGCTAAGCAGATCTTCTACCTGCTCACACCTCACGCAGGTGGAATGCTGTCCTCCCTCCCCCGGCAGCAGCAGGCTCTGGCACTCCCTTCACCCAGAGACCTGAACAGCCACGGTCTGGGACGGGGTCTCTGTCTGAGTTGCTGTAGTCACCTTACTGCAAGCTCTCTTTCTGGAGACAACCATATTGGTGCGCAGCCTGGGACACCAACAACACGACCTGCTTGTTCCTCCCTGTGCCCGGTGGGCAGCGCCCGGTCACCACCCTCTCAAAGGCTTTTTCAAGGCAAGCAGCAGGGGAGTGGTCGCCGTCACCGTGGGAACGCCCCCCGGCACGTCAGCCTCTCTCTCGCAAGGGCTGCTGGGGCTTCGGGGATCGGGAGATGTCGGGAATTGCGATGTCTCTGCGCTATCCCCTCTGATTTTCCTAATCTCCGTTGACCCTCGCGTCGCTGAAGCGTGCCGGCTGTGGCTCTAGCTAGGCTAGCTCCGATCAGCTGACTGAATGCATTGCTTCATCCCGTTATCAGGAAATACTGGCCAGCAGTGTCATGAGGTCTCCAAGAGGGAAAAATTTTGAAGGAGGACAATGAGCTGGAAGAGTTGTTAACTTAGTTCCCAATGAACTGATCTTTTGGAAGAAAAATAAATCTCAGTGAGGGGCAACATTTTACAGGAGGAAAACATAGGAAAGAGAACTGCAGATACTGAGATTGTTTTCTTTTTCATATTGAAGAAGTGCTTAAAAATGAACTCATTAGAAGCCTCTGCATTGTGCATAAACTGATCAAAGTTCTCTCATATGTTGAGCTAATCTGTGAAGCAAAGGTCCAGAGTTAATCTGTCTTGCAATGGCTAGATTTCCAATGTGCTAAGACATCCATTACAGGATAAAGCTCTGCAGAGACATCAAATTTCAAATCCCCTTGAAAACACTTAAAAGCAAACTCTCTTTACCTTGCTGAGTGCTACACATGAGCTTTGCTAATCCCTCACAAAAGTTAAATCTTTAGAAGCCAAATTATAAATTAGTATAACACAGTAATTTATTGTCTTATTATCAAAAACTAACAGCAGAAAAAATCAATTTCAAAAGGGAATTTTTCTGTGTCAAATTCTCCGGTTTTGCAAAACTGTAATTTCCCTTGTGGGAAATTCATTATATTGTGAAAATACTCCTGTATGCATTGGCTGCTTTTCCATGAATTATATCCAGACTTTTACATAACATACTGTTATTTTGCAGAAGCAATCATTTCTAGTAGTGGATCAAATATACACTATAACCTCTTCCCTTCCAGTTCTTTAACACTATTCATCTCAGAGCATTACTAAGTGTACTGAAGGTTGATCATTTTAGAGAACGGATGTATTACAATACAGTTACTCCTGCAGATAAAGTATCTTTGTCTCAAACCAAGGATTTTAAAAATTATATATATGTGAATGAACAATCTGAACTGACTCACAGAAATAACTGCATTGTCCATAAATATTATGGGTATAAACTTTTAAGGCCACTCTAGTTTCCTTGCTACACATTTCCCTTTATTTCAGATTTGCTTTCCTCTGCAAGAGAGGAATGTGAAGTTCACTTGGAGAAAATATATGTCCTGAGGGCATTCCATAATGAATGACTTGGCTTTCTCTCTGGAAGTGTTTGTACTATTTTGAGAAATGGATATATAGCGGGGTGGTTACCAGCAGTTCCTTTTGTTGTAATACCTGAAATGGAGCTTCTCATGTTTCAGAGAATAATTGATTTTTTAAAATAGCTTTCCTGTAGCTATACAACTCATTTTATTCTGGTTCTTTTTCTTTTCTGCTCCCTTTTTTTCTCTTCTCAGTTGCTTAATTATCTTTTACAATAGCATACACAATCAAATGGCACATCTGCTAGATAGGTGGCTTCCTGGTATCATTAGCATCCACAAAAAAAAAGAATGCTTTTAAAATTTTGTCATAGACACTCCAGTTATCATTTTTTTCCCCTCCTATTATCATATTATTAAAATTGTACTTTCAATAAGGGTGCTAAAACAATGTGAAATCTTACTTTTATAGTAACAGCAAAAAATCAGGCTCAGGATTTAAACTTTGTGTGTTTTAACATCCCTGTATGATTAGGTACTTCATATGGCTCAGTGCTATAATGTACATAATATTCCTCTGAAGCTCCCTAAAGCACAGTAGGCTTCAGAGTGACTAGATTTAACCTTCAGAGATCAAAACCATGATTTTAAGTCTTTAATTCAAATCTTCAAATCAATGTCGATGTATGCTGTTGTAGACACTTGTGCAATGGGCTACATCCTTCAGCTTTTAGATCTCAAACATATGTACTTATATATACGTACATACAAATAAATGAAAATAATGTATTCACAGCCTATGGCATCTCCCAAACTTCTTCTCTTTCAGTAAGCAGATGCAAAAGGGAAAACAACTTTAAACAAATGCAGTCCCTGTTTTTTCATATTCTTTGAGAAGGATACAGAAGTAGTTATATAGGCCTGCCCATCTCCACCTCACCTCTACTGATTCTTCCCTCTCCCCATCAGGCCCTTCATCAAAGGTTTTTATCAGCATCTCCTGCTGGGAAACTACCATTTACTTTTAGTAAAAGAAAACAGCTGCAACATTAAAGTGGAGAGTCTACACATGACTGCTGCCTGATCTTCCTCTGTTTCACCTTGCTGGGTTTTATAATTTCAAAACAGGGAAATTAGGATACAGAGACCATTTGAGACTTATCAAAAATGTGCCTTGCACTTGCTTGACTCTTTGCCAGGAGAAGTGTTGAAGATGGAGAATGGAGGAAATGAGTTTGGTTTGGAAACTGTCTATGGGCAATATAGGCAACAGCTGAACTGCAGTAGCATGTAAAATATATGGTTTAACTATTGAATCTAAATTTTGGGGAAAGACGACTAACCTTGAAAAACCCATTTACTCTGACTTTGTGAAAGGGAAAACAATTTGCCAACCTAGACAGCAAAAATATTAAAAACAACTTAAGGCTTGACCTATTACTTTTTTGTCATATATTGCGTTAGTTTTCTCCACCCATCTCATTCATCATCTGCTGGTCAAAAATTAAGAAGAAAACTTTTGTGAGTTCACAAGAAGTCAGTGTTGTGTAGACATCAGGTTTATCAAGAAGCAATGCATCATTCAAAAGGAAATGTTTAATAGTGGACTACAGTACTAGACACTGCCTTCTAATAAAGCAATTAATTATCACAAAATTGTTTTGAAGATGGGCATGTTTGTATGTTTTAAAATTTTATACCTTCTTAGATATGTTATTCAGAAGAACAGTAATATGCCACAAACATTTAAGGTTTTTTGTGCTTTAATTCTACAATCATTTGGGAAGGCATCATAAAGACAATCAAAAGGATGGAACAACTTCTGCATCAAGAACATCAAGGTAAACTGGTATTCTTTAGCATTAGGTGACCAGATGTATGAAATCATATATTGAGAATATGAATAAAGGTACAGTTGTTCACCATTTCCTTCAAGAAACAAACTAGGAACATCAAATGAAGTGAGGCTGAAAAAAACCCACACCCAAATGTAAAAGGAGATGTTGTCTACACACCAAACAGTTAAGCTGTAAAAGGCTTTGTCACCCAATGCTGTGCATCTTGTAAGTTTAAATGGGTTCAATAGACAACTTGGAAAGTTCAAAGAAAACATATGTGAGGGATGATTATATTCCAAAACAGAGGAATCAACTTTTGTTCATGGATGTGCCTTGGCTACAGATCTTTAGAGACTTGAAGAACAGTGTTGGACAGCAACCTCATGTTCTTGTACTCTTCCCTGCACAGCTCCTTCCAGGTGGACATGGCAACAGGGTTCTGGACTGGATGCTTTCCTTTGCGGTATAGCAATTCTCATGGTCTAAATATTAATTAACAATATTAATGACTGAGGTGTTTTATTAAGGTCAGTGAAATCTAAGTAATAATCACTTTTACAGGCTCTTACTCCTCAAAGAACTGCTGATTTAATTGATCCACTCAGACATTAACAAATATGGAAAGATCACAGACATGGGGAAACACATTGAGTAGGACAGCTGTTTAAATGTATCATACAGCATGCCGCCTAAGTATGTCACTGGAGTCACGATGTATCAATGTTCTTCCATACACTACACAAACATACTAACATAAAACCAAAAAGAGCCATTCTAAAGTAAACTGAGAAATTAAGTAATGTGCATATACAGATATTTATTCTCAGTAGTCTACACACATTAATGTATGTACATAAAAATCTCTCGTGTTTGGCCTTTAAAACAA
Source organism: Pezoporus flaviventris (assembly GCF_033815535.1). Taxonomy (NCBI): domain Eukaryota; kingdom Metazoa; phylum Chordata; class Aves; order Psittaciformes; family Psittacidae; genus Pezoporus; species Pezoporus flaviventris. The sequence continues at coordinate 32,310,467 of NW_026892561.1, forward strand.
AACACCGAAGAACTACCCTTTGTGAGCCAAATCTCAAACATGAGGAAACAGATTTAAATAGAGTCATGCCACAAACCCTTCAAATGAAAACAAAGTTGACTTAAATCTCCCCACACTACTAGAGGCAGATTTTTGGTAATATTTCTGACATCAGTTCTATTGTTTCTTCCTACAATGCACTGACCTAGATGTGTTGGTGTAATTTTTCAGCTTATAATACTGATAATATTGCTTTTAGACAGTGGTTTCAGGGCCCTTTTGAGATGAGTTCTTCAAAGCTGTAGCTTAATCCATTCTTTATTAGCTTCTGTAAAGTGATTACTTCTTTAGGGCTGGATGGAAGTACTTAAAGGAAATGAGCATTCTGTTACCAAACATCACTGATCTACTTCCAAAGCATTTTCTGGAATTTTAACGCTTTAGGGTTGACTGATAGGGATATAAAACAAGAGAAGACACTAACAGAAAAGTTTCATAAGGTAAAAGTGTTGACACTATGACATTTTTTTAACAAAATCCCAAAATGTGACAGGTGCTTAGGGACTGATGGCCTGTGACGGGCAATCTTGAGGTCACTGGAGCTGATACTGCTGTTGAAATGCCATTTTATTTTTTAATTCAAAATGAAAAATTGCTCTCTGCATGTAGCTTATTAGAATCCTGTTAGAACTAGGGGTTAGGGGCAAGTCACATCTCAGTTGCAGATTACCTTTGCAATGTTCCTTCCACAGAGCACAGAAAAAAAAACAAACCAAAAAAACAGATCTACTGCATTTGTCAGATTGTAGTTAGATCAAGACTTTTTCTTCTGCTCATTGAACTTATTCTGCTAATTCCATGAAAGCTGTGTTGATTAGAACTAGGCTAAGATGGTTTCAAAGAATATTTATTTGACAAATAGCTACAGAAAATACGAATCACCTGTTATCACGGAGAAGTACTTGCCCCATAGGCAAAGCAGGTCTGCCAACTTGACCACAGCTCTAAAGTTTCAGATAGCAAATCCAAAATTATGAAGGAAATTAAAAAAAAAAAAAGAAAAGAAAAGAAAAAGAAAAAAGAAACTAATTGATTTCAGCACTGTTGAAAGACAGAAATGTTAAAAAAACTAGCCAACTCCTGGATGTTATTTTTATAAGTGTCTGCATATCGGTGCAGCCAATAGCTGTTGCATGTATTCCACAATAAATAAATGTTTTGGGAAGACCTCAGAACAGCCTTCCAGTATTTGAAGGGGACCTACAGGGATGCCAGAGAGGGACTTTTCATCAAGGACTGTAGCAACAGGACACGGGGTAATGGGTTCAAACTAAAACAGGGGAAGTTCATGTTAGATATAAGGAAGAAGTTCTTTCCTGTGAGGATGCTGAAGAACTGGAACAGGTTGTCCAAAGAATTGATAAATGCTTCATCCCTGGCAGTGTTCACGGCCAAGTTGGATGAAGTCTTGGGAGACATGGTTTAGTGTGAAGTGTCCCTTCCCATGGCAGGGGGGCTGGACCTAGATGGTCTTAAGGTCCTTTCCAACCCTATCCATTCTATGATTCTATGATTGTGAAGTTTTGTCAGGAATAGAAGTGGTTTCCCCAAAACAGTATATGAAGGTAAATAAAATACAGGGTACATGCTACCACAGGTAAGAGGACTGAGATGTGATCTATCACAGCATGAAAAAAACTTTGTTCCTAAATTGAGAGTGTAGAAAACCAGTCCACTTTAATGTGCTGTTCATATAAGAAACACTGGGGAATGGCCTGACTCTGAGAAGTGCAGCTGGTAGTGAGTTCCCAAACAAAACATCAACAGTACAGGGATTTAAAAAAGTCAGGCAGGCAAAGTGGAGCTAGATGATCTTTCAGGTCCCTTCCAATCCAAACCATTCTATGTTTCTACAAAAGGAGTTTTGAAGCTTGATAAACTTTTGAACACATTAATCAAATTATTTGTGGCTCCCATCTCAAGGTGAAACAATAACAAATAGATAAAAATTTGATTGAGCTCCCAAGCTTCTTAAAAAAAATAAAAATAATAAAATTATAGTGTATTTTTAAAGGAAAATTTGGTATAATGCAGTCACTCTTGGTAAACATTAATAATGAATCATTCCATTGCAGTCTGCCACACTTTATGTGCTTAAGGCGTAACCAAGTACAGATCCAAGACATTCATTTTAATAAAAGAAAATACAACATCCAGAGGTCTGCAGATATCCGGGTAAATATATTTTAGAATAAAAAACTTCTCAGGAGCTGACAAGCTCTGCAGTGCCAGTGTCACAGGAAAGACAGGGATGTGGGCAAGATCAATTCATCTTACCTTATCTGGAGGCTAGAGCTCACTTGGGGATCAAATGTCTACAGGTTCCTTCATGCAGCCACTGCCTCAGTGCCTCCAAAGCACTGGCTGTCACGAATGCAGTACATCTAGGAGGTGAAGTGCTCCCTCGATTTTAAAATTTGGGGGTTTTATGTTTGTTTCTTTATGTTTTTCTTGTTTTTTGTTTTGTTTTTAAATCCTAGGGGGAACTTGCAGAGTTTACTAAATTATCCACGGTAGCCCTCTCTGAATAACTTCAAACCCACCATGGAAATACTGTCTAATATGATGATTATAAAAGGGCAGCATAACCCAAACATGTTCCATTGTTCCATTTCCAGTTTGCTCAGAAATAACTCGAATTCTGTGAGCAATTAAATTCACTCCAACATGCTTCAACTGATCTACTTCGAGTAGCATCACACATCTCTAAAACTTCATAGTCCTTTTGGGTACTTTTTGGTGAGTATAACATAAAATGGCTCTAACGGCTACACCAACATTTATTTGTCATGCAGTAACATCTACTGTGCATACCATGCACTGTCCTCAACTGTAGGGCACAACAAGAGCTGCTGCAGGCAGGGGTCAGCAGGTCCCTTTTTAGAACAGCAGCTCAGCCTTTATGTTCCTCTCCTTTTGGGCAAATGTGTCAAGGAGCAGAAAGACAAGGGAAGTATCTCCTGCTCTCTCCCATCTGAATGTTCAGCTGGGGACCATGCCTATCTGCAGATTTTGCTTTTGGTCATCTAATGAAAAGGTGGATAAATACAATACAGCCGTATTATTGCTGACTTCATTGTAAACCAAATCAAAATATTGTGGATTCTTTCTTCCTTTTTTTTTTTCTAATAAAAATGAGAAGAACTTTAACAAGAAAAAAGGTAAGAAAGAAGATTAGAAAGATAAGAAAGATAAGCAGTGCAGAGTGGTATTGGAAATCAGATGTAAGAACTAGAAGTTAAGCACAGACATTGCAAGAGCCATCTGGTTCGTCTACATTAGCTTCCATAAAGGAAGAGACAAAAGCAGCCCAGACTATTTTGACAATTACAGTAGTTCCCTGATAAAGTAAGTCAGTTGGATTTCAGAGCATACTGCTCCTACCACGAACTTCAGAGTTTGTCTGTAGATTGAAATGTCTTTCTAATGAAAATAAATTCAGTCTGTGAGACTGTCAATGTACCTCAAGACATTTCAGGAATTTTTATTTTAACAAATCCTATGGAAAGCATGTTTTGTGAAGAAAATACCCTACACAAATAAGGGATAAATAGAAGGATTGACTGCAAAAGTGTGACAGCTCATTCAACCTTGATTTATAATCTAATAAAAAGAACAATAACACATTCCACAGGAACTGCTGTCACCTGCAGGAGGATTTTTTCTTTGTTCCCCACTGCATTTGTCCTACAAAAGTAAATTCATTTTCATCTGACCTTGACGAGAACTATTGTCTTCAGTTCTCTACATCGTACTGTGAACACCCCTTTTGCCTCATCTTGTAGCCCCTACTTAGAGGGAAGGAACATGAACTACTCTTCAGAAAGAAGCACAAACATGAACCTTTCTTTAGAAACCCTAAAGAGCTTGTCTTTGGTTCAAGAAGCACCAACATTATTGAATACCCACAAAAAAGCCGATGGCCAAGTTGTGTAACTTAGCCAGGGTACTTGTTCAATTATTCACCTACCTATCTCAAAACCCCATATCTAAGAGCAAATTTTCTGTGTTTCAGCAAGTCCACCCAAAACATTATTTTGAATTGTCATTTGATTTTCTAAATTCAAAAAAAATTATAATATCAGAATTTATTACATTTTTTTATTACAGTACCCTTAGTTCTTTGTATTTAATATAGGTATTATATATTATCAGAAATTATCTATTAACCATGTCTCAATTTTGAGCCTTATATTGTTAAAGAAAACTTAGATTATATGCAACAGTAGGAAAAAGTTAGCAACTCATGTTAGCGAAACCATGCAATCATTTTAAGCATTCACTCAGTTAAGCAGTACAAATCTGTTGATAAATTGTGTCTTTTTCTACATATTTCGCCAGGTAAGGGCAAAGGGGAATGGCTTTAAACTGAAAGAAGGAAGATTTAGATTAGATATCAGAAAAAAATCCTTCACTATGAGAATATGGAACAGGTTTCCCAGAGAAGTGGTGGATGCCCCATTCATGGAAGTGTTCAAGGCCTGGTTGGACAATGCTTGGTCTAATGTGAGATGTCCCTGTGTATGGCAGTGGGGTTGGAAATAGATGAGGTCCTTTCCAACCCAAGCCATTCTATGATTCTGTGCCATGGGTAGGTTTTCATGTATTTCTGCAATTTCATATCTTGGCAGCAAAGCCAAAAAGGCATCTTAAAATTTTAAATAATGTAACTTGTTTCCCTAAGTATTTGATACTGTTATCAGCAATGAAAACAACATGGTCTATAGGACACAGTTTGAACCCTTGAGTTCTGTACTGTGGTTTCTCAAACACCTGGAGTTTGTCAAAACATTTCACGTCTCTCTCCCTTCTCTTTCTTGTTTGTTATTTGCTCTATTTGGGCTACGGTCTCTTCAGAGCAGGAGCTACTCCTCATTTTGTGTTTGCATGATGCCAGCCACAACAGAAACTTAATGTTGGTTTGGACCCTGCTGTGGCTGTCTTACTGATCCCCTCTGGGGACACTGGAAGGATCTTTTTCGCCTCATGCCACACTGGGCTGTGCCAGGTGTTGTGTCTGTTGGCTTGCTCACTCACTGGCTTTGCTGCTTCTCAGCAGTCCAGGGATGCTGAAGCCACATGAGGTCTGTAAAATAAACGTGACTGCACCTACGAAGATACCAATTGCAACTACCAGTTTAGTAGTGGTTTGGTTCATGGGTAAGCCAAAAGTGAATTAAGAGAAGGAAAGGGAGTGCACATTGCATGCCCAGTGGTGGCATAAGGGGCAGCCAGGCACCCAACAAGTCAGGCAGGTTTGGGGTGGACAGACATCCTCTCCTACCCTGAATGACAACATGAAGGAGGAAAAGAACGCTGTTCCTGCAAAAGCTCTCAGAAACAATAGTGAAGCTCCATCTCAATTAAATTGCATCCCCATCTACTTTTGTCTTACCATGGAGCTTCACAATGTAAAGGCCTGAAGTGGAAGCACAAGATACTGTCAAGGCAGCAGTGATAAAAGAGCTGGATGAGAGCAGGATTTATTTTCTTTCAGAAGGAAGAAGCACTTGTCACTGCTCCAGCTTTCTCTCATTCCAAAATATTTTGCTACTCACCAAAGCCCTTGGGGTACTGGAGTCAGTATAAATCAAATGCAGCCAATCTGACAATATTGGATTTAAATGTGCTCTTACTAGAACCTCCGCCACTGAGAAATGTTACAGCAAAAATAGTCTTCAAAGGCAGCTGTAAAAAGTTGCTCTAGCTGGCCTTGCTTTGCACAGCTTAGGACTCCTCAGTATTTCCCAGGGAAATGGCTTTAAGACACCCATGTTTATTTTCCTTTTAAAATTGTCTTTAAAGGAATGCTGTCCAAGGACAGGGTGTACTTTATAATTTTCAGCATCTATTCAGGAAAGATTAAGAACATTATGTCCCAATACAACAAACATTTACATATGTCATACTACTGCTGCAAGTGGTGCTCATAATTATGACTAAAGTATACATAGTCAAGGGCTACAAATATTTGTCACGTTTATGTAATAAATGTGTATTTATGCATCAGCTTCCTCAGGAGAAATCCTCCAGCAAAATATGCATTTCCTTTATTCTGCTCCCTGGATATAAGCCAGTGATGTGGTTTAAACCCTAGCCAGACACCTTGTTCACTCACTCCCAGTGAGTGGTGCCAGGCTGAGAGCAGTTGAGGCACCCCTCCCCCCACATCCCCCCCCCGGGGCTCTCCCCGCTCCCGGAGGAACGGGGAGGAGGATCGAAAGAGTGCAATTCCCATGGGTTGAGACAAGAACAGTCCCGCAACCAATGTACAACACAAATCACCACCGCTACCACCAACGACAACGATAAGAGAAAATAACAAGGGAAGAGCATACGATACCACCGGCCAAGAAACGAGTCCGACCCAGAAGCCCGTGTCCTTCCGGGTAACTCCCAGTCACCCCCCACCCCGGCCATGACGTGCTGTGGTATGGAATACCTCCTTGGCTAGCCCGGGTCAGGTGCCCCATCTCTGCTTCCTCACAGCTTCCCCTCCTCCCTGGCAGAGCATGAGCCTCACAAAGTCCTTGGTCAGGGTAAACATCACTTAGCAACAACCGAAAACATCGGTATCACCAGCCCTGTTCCCAGGCTGGAAGTCAAAACACAGCACTGCACCAGCTCCCACGAAGGAGAAACATGACTGCTACTGCTGAACCCAGGACAGCCAGTCATAAATTTATTCTTATATTCTCCAAGAGCCACTGTCATTCCTCCAACACTGTCATAGGATCATCACAGAATGGCTGGGGTTGGAAGGGACCTTAAAGATCACCTAGTTCCAACCCAACCTGCCATGGGCAGGGGCACCAAACACTAAACTATGCCACCCAAGACTCCATCCAACCTGGCTTTGAACAGGGATGGAACATTTACCACTTCTTTGGACAACCTGTTCCAGTGCCTCAGCACCCTTACAGGAAAGAAATTCTTCCTAATATCTGATCTAAATCTACCCTCTGTCATTTTAAAGCCATTCCTCCTTGTTCTATTCGTACACCCCCTTGTAGAAAGTCCCTCTCCAGATATCTTGTAGGCCATTTTTTGTTACTAGAAGGCTGCTCTAAAGTCTCTCTGGAGCCTTCTCTTCTCCAAACTGAACAACGCCTGCTCTCTCAGCCTACCTCTGTAGGAGAGGTGCTCCAGCCTCTGATCATCTTCATAGCCCTCCTCTGGAGTCACTTTGACTGGTTTGGTAAAATTCATTGTAATACTCATTATTTATTATTCAATAATGTTTAATAATTAGGTCCATAGCACCCATTTAGTTGTTCACCAAGGCCAAATTATTTGTTATAAAAATTGTACATGGAAAAATGACAGAATTCAGTAAATATAATTTAAAACAAAGTTAAGTAAGACCATTGTTCCAACATCCTGTACCACAACCCGTAACTGTATGATAGCTACCATCATAAGTGTAACGAATTGGATCATATGCACCCTTCAGACTGCTCTTCAAGTTGCCATTCTTATTGGCACCAAGTGCATGATCTCTTCTTGGTTAATGGAAGTCCCATTCACATTTGCTTTCAGAACCACTACTTACTCAAGTATTTAATGAATCAAGACCTGCACCTATGCTTTTCCAGCAACTCACTGTATTGTGTTTACAGAAATTGATCTGGTGCTTTCACCAAACTGTTATTCAAGTAGTTGAGCACCTTAAGTTTGCAGGTGCCTCACTGAGACACTTAGTTTTAGATCCTATTCAACAGTTCTGTCTGTTCAGTGTCAACAATATGAAATGAATTCTGCTGGGCTAAGCTGTCCCAGAACTGCGAGCACAGGTATGTAAGCTGCTTTACCGGAGCAGTTTTAAAGGTGCAGCTGGTTTACAAAGACTCTAACAATTTAAACCTGACCAATCTTTAGGGCCAGCGGAGAATATTGGTTTACTAATCTGCTTGACTTCCATGACACATAAAATAATGGGAACTGTTGTGAAGTGCAAAAGCTGTTGTGAAATGAAAAGCAATAAAATAATTTGAGATCACTGAAATAAAAGAAGGAATATAAATAACTAATCACCAGGAGATTTTTAGGAGGTTACAGTTAAGAGTGATAATTGCATGATGCAATTTATGGGAATTGTCACAAAGCCATTAGTAACATTTCACATGGCACAAGCCAGCTCACCTTGATAATAAATCTCAGCAACTCTGGGCATTTCACAGGCATGGATAAAGACCCACTACTGAAAAATACAGAAGACGGGTCAGTGCTTGTACAGGAGTGCACTGGAGCAGAGTTTTTGTTTTCATTTAATAGCTCATTTTCGTTCAAGGGTGGTTGCATCACTCACAAAACAGATTTATAAGCATTCTTTTTTCCTCTGCTAACAAAATAAATCCTAATATCTTCAGTAATTATTAATAACGTAATGACAAGCATAACAACTCTTTTTCTTTAGTGGATTTTGGTGTACATACCACACTTTAACTCTCTTTTCCCTGAAGTAAACTCCTCCTGACTTTAAGAACCTTTTAAAACCATAAACTGCACTGTATCAAATTTGTCAAAACACTAAAGATGCCTTTTAATGATGCTACTAGGACAGATTTTTTTACCTAGTTTTGTGTGTGCCTGCACAATAAATGGGAGGGGAAAAGTGTTTACTTCCCTGTTTGGTGTAAATGATAAGATGAAATAACACTTAGTGTAGAGGAAGCAGAAAATTGTGCCTTGGTGAAGAAAGGAGGCCCAAACCCTGAATTCTGTCATTATCTCTAGCAGCCAGAAGGAGAACACTTGAAACAAAAGCCCTGTTAGATACGGTCTGTGGTGAAAGGAATTGTACTTGTGTGTGAATTAAGGATGCTCAGAGCCTGTGTGCTCCTTTGGTTCTCTTGCTGTCCTATCCTATGGAAGCAAGCACACATTGAGAACAGTTGCAAACACATAACAAATCACATATTTTGAAAAATAATTGTAAAAATCACCAAATAAATTTACTGTAACGGATCTCCATCTGTGATGGAGAAACCCATTTTTTCCTTTGCTAATGAGACAAATACTGCAGTGCTTTAGTCTAAAGCCATTCATCCCCAGAGAGCCATGTCACCACTTGACCACTCCGACTCACTGGTATTTGGCTACTTGACAACTTGTTAGCTTATTTGGTTACTTGTTTTGATTTGAAATCTGAATATTTCCATGTTCCTGCCAGAAGAACAAAGATGCATCTGGCTCCAGAACAACCATACTGTAAGCAAAACTAGTGGAAATAAAACAGTCCCTAGGCAGATTCAACTGTGTGCCGATAGCAGTAACAAATTAAAAATAAATAAATTGCATTGGTATTTACCTACTACTTGGTAAAACATGCATTCTGGTAGCTACCCTGTCTCTGCACACTCCTTTCCACCTCTGCTGGTTGGATTTAACTTTCCTCCACAGCACTACACATTACCTCAATTGTAACCACGCTCTCACAGAACACAAGAAGCCTCCTCACTTACTTGCAGTACAATTTTCTCTCCAATAACAGAAACAACATCAGTCAAAGGTCTGCAGCTCCTGTATGGCTGCTGTTTGCTCTCAGATCAATTTTCCAGTCTGTTCTCAAGAAAAGATTAATGTGTAGGATGATTTGCAGAGAACTGGTTATTATTAAACAATTCATAGATGTGTTGTTTAATACAGGTACAACCAATTTCAACCATTCCTCTCCTACCTAATCTTTGTGTCATACTTATAAGCAGTTTATTTAGTATTTCTAGAGCACCCCAGAAGCAGGGACAGGTGACTGCGGTGCTTGCATGTGAAAGCCTTCTGAGATCCTGCTAACTTTGCTCCCACAGACCCATGTCCTCCCAACCCCCTGGAGTGCACTAGGAGAAAACGCTTCCTGAAGGAGTACATGGGCACAGCCTGCCAAAACACTGTAGGTGGCAGAAGAGGAGAGACTTAAGTTATTTAGCTTGAGAGGCTTCAAGCTGGATAAAGCCCTGAGCAAACTACTCTGGCCCCCTGAAGTTACGCATGCACATTTACTATCACACAATACCTTCTGCCATCAACAAAGACTTCTGCTTTTTTTTTTTTTTTAAGTGTGTTTGTACTTCTATACACTCTCCAGCAGTAAGAAAGTAAATGGTATACAACAACATATTTCACACTGAATCCACTTCAGAAGTTTGACAGCAGCGCTAGAATAAATCGCAATGCAGATTACACTGATTGGACGCACTGCTGAGTAACCAGCACTTCTGAATTCCAACTTGTGGCTTTATACTCTTTCAGATGGCAGCAGCTTAGAAAAGAAACAAACATCTCACAAATGATCCTAAAGCTTTGTTACAGAAATGGCCACTTAAATGAGCCCCATCCCAAATTCTATGCAAAGAAAGAAAAGCAAAGCACTCGCAACACTAGCCAACCCATCTAAAACACTGTTCTTACTTTAGGATTAACTTTATTTACAAAAATTGGGTATTTATAGAACAACCAAGAATATATTAATCGCAAGCAAATCTTTAGAAAGAATGGCCTCTGTTGCATTGCAGGGCTCACAAAGCATGATAGAGTTGCCCCAGTCTTTTTACCTACTACGGCATTTTAATGTTGTGTTTTGAGATATCTAGAGCTGGCTTAGGCCAATAAACTTGACAGGCTGTGTTCAGAGTGGGTAAATCACTCACAGGAATTGGCCTCTCAGTGTGCGCATGAAGCCGGATACCAGGGCAACCCCTACCTGGCAATGAGGGCTCTTATTCAGCAGGAGAGCGGGAAATGGAGTCAGCAGGGAGGGTGAAGCCCTTTCTGTGCCACCTAGTAAACCCCAACCTGCAGTTTTTATTTAATATATCAACCTCTGTGTTGTAACAAAACCTCAAACACATTGCCAGCAAATATATGTGCACAGCAAATGCAAAAACCATGTCTGGCAACAGGCTCAGGCAGAAATGTGGGGCTTTTATAGGATCAATGATTGTGGTTGTTTTTAAAAAAAAATACACTTTAAAAAAGATGGCATTATCACTAAAGTATTCATATTCAATTTAAAATGGATTAGAGAGCACTCTGAGTGTAAGTGCTGCACTTTAAGTAGCAATGATATTTCAACTATGTATACAGCGTATTATATTTCATCTCTTTGTACTTCTTATGAAGGCTTCAGTGTAGCTTCCGGTATCTACACTGTTATTAAAGCTTCTCGTTGTAATACATTAAAGAGCATAAATGCTCTTTTACATTAATCCTCCACATGCTGTCCCTGTCTTTGCTGCTTCAGCTGCCTTCAAGAGCAGAGAAACAAAAGAGAGCTCTAGCAAAGAATCCAAGGAGGATGTGGCTAGACCGGGTGTCTGCAAAAAAAAGTAGCAAAAGCTTAGCCAAACCAAGTTATTTGGCAGCTCAGAGGAGCAAAACGTCCTCTAGATCTTTCTGCTAGAGGACAATGGCTGGAAGCAGTACCAACTACCAACGACATGGTGCTTGCGTTGTCCATTCCATACAATGTGCATGGAAATGCTCGCATTTCAGTTTTAGTGCTCAACCGTTACAAAAAAGTCTTTGTGCATAGTAAATCCAGCAAATGGCTTTGCTCAAATCACAGAACAGACACTCCAGTCACCACTGTCCAGACTATACTTATCTCTCTAAACCAATTGTACAAGAATTTCCATAAAACCTGCATATTGCATATTGATTTTCCTATTCATATTTTATAACAGCAGCTTCTTTCTGAAGCCATGCCACAACAATTTGCTCCTTATATTGTAATAGTTTGTTAAGCTGTAAGATGCAATTAAAATTTCCTTCACATAATCATGTGTATATATACAGACAAATTTCTGTAAAAATGTCATTGATTCAAAATGGAGGAAATGGACATCCAAATTTTCACAGTTCACAGATGACAATATAGCAGGCTTTTTCACAGAGCAAAACTCATTATCCCTCTCAGGGGCAATGATAATGGCTTCCCTATCTAATGCAGGTGGTTCCTTAATTCATCGTCTCCATCGTATTTACTTTCACATTTATCAAAGAGCATGTGAGTACCCTTAACTAATGAGATCATGTTAGATCTGGAACTGAAAACCACCATAAGGCTAGCCTGTGTTATTTTACTGCTATTTTGTTGCCACTGGGACAATGAAATTGTCTTTATTTTTACCATATGGTCATACCAGTGCCACCAGTAGTATCTTAAAAACCACCTTCTGTTTCACTGTATGAGACTATACCGTGCAGCCCTGATTTGAACTGGACCATAACCACCTTACCCAGAGACGCTGAAACCTGAAGTTTCATTAATTATCCAGATTATTATGCTATGCCTTCTAACAAATGTATAAAATCAGAACAAACCAAGCTTTTGTTCATTACCCATGATTTTTTGCTTTATGTTTACTAAATATTATAAAGTATGATTTTCTTCAGTAGTTCTCTATTGAATAAAAGCAAATTAGTAACTGATACTTTATTGCAGCCTAAATATCTAAAGAAAAAAAATAAAATTTAAAAATAGCAGTGAAGAAACTAAATAGAAAACTAATTTATTTGCTGAAAATAGAATTGTGAGATTTAGTTTTACTTTAAATAATCAAACTGGGATTGATAACATAATATCCAAGCACCTTAAGAGTAATTCAGTGATGAAATTGAATGACTACTCCAGCCAAGGCATCCCTTTACAGAGAAAAATGGTAAAGTTAAATGCTAATTAAAAAAAATAAACATATAGCAAAAAGAAAAGTATCATTCTCGTAATAGATCTGTTTCAGATATCCTTAGTCTTTTCTGCAAATCCACTTTTCTCCTTAGATGTTACAGTAAGGAAGTCTGAAGAACGGTATCTTCCCAGAAAGCCTCAGGTATTTGCGATTATTACGGTTTTGTTTGGAAAGGTAAAATGATAACTGGTCTCCTATCCCTTCCCCCCCCCTTTTTTTTTTAATAAAAAGAAAAATCAGAAATCAAAAGTGGGTTTTTTCGTTGCTTCCCCCCACCACCTACAATTTTTATAACTGGAATCAAGAATACTTCTACCTCCCATATTAAACAGTATAAAGATGGTTACTCATCCATTTCTCAGTTGTGTTTTGTAAAACATTTCATTACATTTAGACGATTTATATTCTATTTAGACTGAAACCTTTTTTCTTTTTAAGAAAAGAGTATTTTCTGCTTTTCTATGCTATAACAACAATACCTTAATAAACAGTGAAAAATGCCGTAAATTTCATTACAATTGACTCCAGGTAAGGGGAGTGCATGCCACAAGGTTCTGCGTATAAAGCGGGCTTGAAAGAGAAGAATATCGTAAGCAAATGGAAGATATTTCACTGAACATAGCTGCCATGGCTTTGGCTGATCATTTTAGTTCCTCACACCCTGTTTGTGGCCAGAGTGGTGAAATAATCTGCTCTGAAGAGCATCTGGCAGTGTATGATAAAGGTGCATTTGGGGTGATCGTGTATGCTAAAATGCATGTAGAACTGTTTTTATCTTGCTAAGCAGATTTGTTGAGAAAATAGTTTACTCACTATGAGTACAACAAATATTAGCATGTAAATCACAACCACCAGTATTGGCAACAATATCCTTACATCAATGAAATTGTATTTATGCTTTTTAAACATACCCTTGTCTATTCCACACAACAATACTGACAGCTCCAATCTTTTATTTAATTTGTTCCAGATAATGCTGCCTGTTATCTGCCTGTATTTGTTCCTTAACTATAATAGCAATATTGGCCTGAAAAATTGCATTTGACCCTCTTAGAGGTGTGAATGCTGAATTCACACAAAACTGCTTTAAGGTATTTTCCTAGAAATGATTAGGCCACATACACATAGTTACATATTTCTTCTGCATTAAACTTCAGAACATGATTTTTGTTAAAAAAAAAAGGAAAAAAAAAACCACAGATTATTTTTTTTCTTAAATGAAAAAAAATCATTTCCAGACAGCAGGAAAGTATTAATTTTTCTAGGAAATACTTCTCAAGAATTCTCTTTTTAGTTTCATTCCATAATTCCTGTTAACATGTCTTGGTTAACATGTCTACACTAACTCAGTCAGTGTAATGATGCAGAATGATATGAACTGCAATTATTTCCATCTCCAAGTCTTTGTGTCTATACAACAAATCTGCCATTAACTTGAAGGTGACTAAAGGTGACTAAAAAAATTAGAATAATTTTTGTCTTTATATTATTATTATTATTCCTACATGTAAATACAGCTACTATTTTAAAAATTCCACTTAAAAATTTGAAAGGTCATTTATTTAGTACATGCAGAAGGTGCAGAAAGGATATTTTAACATGATCAGAGGAGACAAAGGAAGGCAGACTGAAAAAAAAAAACAAAAACATTGTTCCCACAACATATTCAAATCACCGATTCTTAATTGACTGCTCTTGTGAGATTTCTGCCATTTTTCTCTTTAAGTTTTATAAAGATCACGCCTAAAGAACAACATCTAAATAAAGTCTTACATGCAGAATACAGATGAAGAAGAAAAAAACATTTCAAGTATGTACTTAAGAAAACGACTGATTTCCTCTATAACTGGAGTTAACCAGAACAATTTCAAAATGCTCAAAACTTCTTTCAAATTCTTTCTCTCAGAATAGTTTGCCTATTTAGAAACCCAGTATAACTTTTAAAACCCACCTAAGAAATAAAAAATAAAAATAATTGCAGTATTTTTTCCATAAAAGATGGTCGTGAACCTCTGAATCTAGTTGGCAACAGATGTGAAACTTAAAGTGTTCTTACACCTACTTGTAAATACATTGGTTCATTTTTTTTTTTTTTTAAATCCCTCATCAGAACAAAAAGCATAAGTTCTTCCAATTCACTGATTTATTTATTTATAGCAGGACTAGAAAATAGCTGCCATTTCAGAAAGTATATATAGGATATTAAACTAATGATTTCATAATGGTCTCCAAAAACTATAGATACTAAGAAGAAAAAATATCTCAGCTACTTAATAGTTCTATAGGTTTTATAGTTATTTTTACTGATATAATAGATATTTTGCAACTTGCCCAATGAACCAGGATATTTACGCTTATTTCCTTGCAATTATTTCCCTGCATTTTGTACATGTTTAGATGTGACATAAATGTTTATATTCTCTAAAACACAGTAAAAAAAAATCCAAAGCAAGAGAACTGACACAAAATTTTCAATGCAATGAATTAGCTTTCATGATGAAGGACCTGGCTTAAAATAGTGTACTTAATAAAATTTCAAAAACAAAAAAAAAAATCAATCTTTGTATTTTACGGGTGTATGATCTCTAATTTCTTCTTTCACTGACAAGTCCTGTTACATTAACACAGAATTTAAATTTGAAACAACTGATGAAACAGTAGTTAATAACTTGCACATGATTCTTCAATAGCAGAGAGTTCTTCCAATTCTATATCAGTTATGCAACAAATTAATTAAATGGAAGAAGGCTAAATTGAGAAAATCTCCTACTTAAATATGCTTGGATTAAGTATGGTAATAATATACTCTATATTCACAAAAAGGCAGGAGAAAAAATTCTGGCAGCACTAGGAATGTACATGATATCCTTTCATAAGCATTGTATTTAGGCTCTCTTGTTCGAAATATTTTTTCTTGCAGTGTAACGAACACACAAGTTTAAAAGCCTACTTACTGGATTTTTTTTCAGATTAAAAAGCAAACTTCTGAAAGAAATATTACCATATTAAAATAGAAGTAGTTTCAAGTTCGAGGGTTTTGACTAAATCCACCTTGTAGTAAGGCATATACGTGATTTTCATACCATTTAATTTCAGAAAGGGGATGAATACTGACCTTTGTGGAACACCACTTGTCACTGATCTCCACTTGGACATTGAGCCGTTGACCACAACTCTTTGAGTGTAACCATTCAGCCAATTCTTTATCCACACAGGCGTCCACCCATCAAATTCATGCCTCTCCAATTCAGAGAAAAGGATGGTGTGCAGTACAGTGTCAAATGCTTTGCACAAGTCCAGGTAGATGACATCAGTTACTCTTCCTTACCAACCAGAATTATAGCCCCATTGTAGAAGATCATCAAATTTGTTAGGCATGATTTGCCCTTTATTCCCATCAGCCATGCAATTCGGTCAGATCAGATCTCTTGATTCAAAGACTGATTCTGTATCATATCTAATAAGATATAGTGTTGTCAAAATTACCTGTATCCTAAGGTATTAATATAGGATTAGATAGATCCCAACTCTACTTTACAAACAAACCAAATGACTAATCTATTCCCCAAATGTATTTTTTTAACTTCTGATGACAATCTAATGAGCTCCCAGAACAACAGCTCAAACAGGAATTCTCTCTAAAACATGGAATTCCCCAAAACTCCTTTGTTATATCCCCATCTAAGTGTTCAGCAGGACTGCATGTCATGGTATGGTGGTACTACATTGCAGATATCGATCCACGTGTTCTTACAGTGACGTAAACCACATTTTGATAGAATTTAATAATTATCTTTCCAAAGGAAAGAAAATAAGACTAGTATTGAGAAGGGAGAGGATATAATCAAACAAAAGTTATTTCTATTAATTAAAAGTAAATAGATTATATTTTCCAAAACATTCATAAGAGTAACTGTCTTTTTTTTGTCATTTATAGTTCGGAGCATAATTCTGAGGCTGTGTTCCCTTGGTTGTACTTTATGGGCCAACACTCTGCACCATACACATGAAACAAGGAGAATGTTACTTCACTTGTTAATGGTCATTAGAACATAAGACCTTTCTGGATTGACTAAAAAAAAATTTGAAATTTTGATCTCTAGAGAATCATTGTATTGTTGCTCTGCAACTCTGATTCATTGATGTTTCCTTTGCATACTGCAAAGTGTTGCTTACTCTCACCAGTCATTATTGCTTTTGTTTACAGTATTTAGCTGAAAGTAAATAAGCAAGGTAGACAGGGGTTTAGGGAAATGTAAACCTCAAATCATTGTATTAATCACTGCACATTTATAATATCTTTCATTAGCTTGTGCAGAGTGGGTAAAAATGACACCTCATATTTTACTGCTGATTGCACTCAGGAGTGGAATGGCATAGAAAACTTTGGAATCCCAAGTACTGTATCTGCCAGACTTCATCCTTGATTACGTTTGGTCTACATTATTTTCATAGTCTTAGGCTTGGCTGAAGTTTTAGTCCATCTGCATGGTTTGGTTACAAGAACTGGAAAGGAGAGAAGCTGCTCCCAGCTGGAGGCATTGAACTATTTGTGTACAAGCATATGGGGAAACTATTTACCAATTATGGATTACAAGTCCAATTAATTCATGAGTATTGTATTTGCATAGACGATTGACAAAACCAGACACAGTTTCTATCTAATGTTACTGTAGCAAAAGCTACACATCTTATTTTGTAAGTCACAGTGGTAGAATTTATTACAAAGCTGCACTGTCAAGCCTACAATTGCACATATATTTCTCAGCAAGCAATCAGAAATTTGCTACTTAATAAACCCAGAATTGCAGACATATTGTTCTGAAGCTGGATACCTGGAAGTCCCAAAGTCTTGGGAGGCTTTCAGAGTCTGGGGGAGAAAACCCTCAGGAAAACCATTGACTCTCACACAAAAGGACTTGATTAATTTTACCACTTGCATGGTCACATCAGTGTCTGCAGTTCTAATGCTGCTAATTGCTTTTGAGCTGTCACAACCAGTATTTATTGCAGGTTTCCTTCTTCTTGCTCAGCACTTCTTACTGCTTATGTAGGACTCCTTGCATTCTTAGACTGTGAAACAGAGAAGAAAATCACAGACCTACAGAGCGCCACTAACACTGCTTCAGCTGTTCTTATTGAGAAGTCAGCAGCACAAGCCCCTAACAGTTTGTTCACCCAAAATTATATAAAACACCAATTTAAAAAAGCTGACTCCTCTCTCTGGCTTCTGCCATTGGAAGAAAACATTTCTCCACACAGCAAGTAAAAGGAACACTTAAGAAGAGTATCTATAAATTAAAGCAAGAATATCTTTAAGATAACTGCAAAGAATTATTTCAGCCTCTTACAGCTGGAACTCTGCAATTCATGCTTCCCACAGGTGCTCAACAAAACCTTCTCTGCTGACAGACACACACATTCTCTCATGTACAACACTTCAACACATTCACACTAATCTGAATCATTCTCTCCAGAGTGAAAGCAACATTAGACTTCTCACAGATTTTACAGTTTTCAATTTTCTTGGATAAATCCTCAATAATCTCACTCTCTCCTTGCTTACCATATTTCAATGAATGCCACCTGTAACTCAATTTTCTTCTCTTCAAAATTTGCTTATTTCTTCTTACACATCAGCATTTCTGCACTGCTTGAAATTTCAGCTCGATTTCAGCTCAATTTCAGCTCATTTTAAGCTCACAATTTTACCTTTGAAATGCTGCCAAACTTCAGCCAAAATTTGTGTTACTTGCCACTCCAGTCACTTCTACCAATCACCTTTTATTTTGCCACACCTCCTTCTTTTTTTTTTTTTTATTATATTTTCAGGTCTTTATTTCAAATACAGTTAGTAAACAGAATTGAGAGAACATAAATTAACAATGTCCACAGCTGAAGCTGTGTCAGATTGGGTGCGGCAACCTGGTCTACTGGAAAGTATCCCTACCAGGTGTCCCTGGTCTAGTGGAAGATTTTCCCCCTGTAGTAGGGGGGGTGGAACTAGATGATCTTTAAGTTTCCTTCCAACCCTAACTGCTCTATGATTCTACCTTTAAATGCATATATATGTACCTCTTAATGATGCATTTAGTGCTATAGCAGTAGAATTTTACAAACTGCTGTGGCTGGAACATATACCAGGACAGAAAAATCTCTTCAACTGCATGGCACATTTTAACATATAGACTGCTTTCTTTAGCTATACTATTTCTTTACGAGATGACTCATGGGGCAGTCCATAGAGATGGGGACACTGCCCTTCATATTCTCTTTGGTCTTGTTCAGAAGAATAGCAATGTAATAGGGCATGATGAACAAAGACAGAAGTTTTACTTCCAGGAAACCCTCACCAGCTGCTTCTCTCTTGAGCAGTCCCTTCCCTGGTCAGCTTTAATTAAAAATTTTTACAGACACAAAAAAAGGATCTGCTTAAGAAAGCAGAAATATTCACCTGAAAGGGACTTCAGAATGAAAAATATATTGAAAAGTTGTGCATGAAACAGACTTCTTGGCTCCTTTCATGCTCACTCATTCTTCTTGAATTGATTATAGAAGTTTTGTACAGATTTTTCTTACAGCTATTTCAGTTACTGTTTTCACTTTTACTGCTTTTTAATCTGGTCTTTATTTTATTAGTAGAAATATTTGAGAAAGAATCAAAAACCTCATTAAAATCAATAAGAGTTTTCAGGACTGTTTCTTACTGACCTTGTTCAAACAATGAATAATCTAAAGAATTGGATAATTTTTTTTTTTTTAAAGCTTTGTCTTTTCTGTCCAACCGCATATTTAGGGGTCTTTGGACTGTTTGCTCACTACAGAGGGTGGGATAAAAAGGTTGGTGGTTGTTTTGTGCCTGACTGATGGTGAAGGCTTTCTGCCAAGCCTTCATCCCTTTGCTTTATCAACTCCTTTCTGATCAACACCACCCGAATCACTCCCTCTAGTGTGCCCTGCAACACAACACAGTATGATGAATAAATGGCTGTCGTGTTTTAAAACCAGTCAGGCAGCTCATTCACTCACTCTCCCCCCTTCTTTCCCTCCCCCTACTCCCGGAGGGAGGGACAGGAGAATCGAAAATAATGCAACTCCCATGCCCCGCCCCAGCCCGTCCAAGCACCGACTGATACCTACCCTACCCCACCCCGCAGTCCCAGATCTTCCGGGTAACTCTCAGTTACATCCTGGGCATTATGTGTTGTGGTACGGAATACCTCTTTGGTCAGTTTGGGTCAGGTGTCCTGTCTCTGCTTCCTCCTGGCTTCCCCTCCTCCCTGGCAGCGCATGAGGCTCAGAAAGTCCTTGGCCAGACCAAACATTTGAGCAGTAACTAAAAACATCGGTGCTATCAGCACCATTCCCAGGCCGAAAGTCAAAAACACGGCACTGCACCAGCTACTAAGAAGGAGAAAAAATGACTGCTACTGCTGAACCCAGGACAATGGCACCGAAGTGTATGCACTTGCATACACATATATACAGACCTTTTTGAGCCCAAGTAAAATTCAGTTTTTCTTTTCTGAACTTTTAAGAACTGTTACCTGATATCAGCTTGAAGTATCCAGGAAGAAGTCAATCAGCACTGAGTTTAGATTGCAAAGTTAATTTATTTTTTAGTAATTATATGCCACCAGTTTGATTTAGTAAAAAAGAAGCTGAGACTTAACCTTCCATTATACACTTCAATAATACGTGCCAGAAAGAGAGAAAAACAATGTAGATACCTATATATGAAATGCAAAGTTCAAACACTCTGCCAGCTCCCTGAAAACCAGCTTCCCCCATTCCTGCTTTAATGTTTGTTTCACCAAGACATATAAAAATCTCAAGGATATTATTTGTCATTAGTGGGATCACCATTGAAGAAACTTCATGGAGGATATAGATGCAGAGCAATGAAACTATGGAGTCAGAAAAGAAAATTAAACAAGTTGAAAAGGACTAATGCAATGGACAAGCTAATGAAGGCCTAACACAGCTCTGAAAAGTAAAAATGTGCCTGATTTACATTTATATTGCTGTGCCTTTTTGCAATTGCTTTTGCATTCCTCCTCAATTATTCTAAGGCTGTGTTTCATTACTCTAAATAAAGAAATTATAAAATATGGCAGCTACTCTATCTTTAAAAAAAAATAAAGAGAAAAATGCAGGGTCTGACAGCAAAGTCTGTCTGCTTAAAGATCTGAGGAACCAAGTAAATTTGTAAAACTGAAAACAGTCTCTGCTAGCTTCACAGCATCTCCAAGTACTTGCACAGATCGGGATTGTTGGAAAACAAACTAAATTCCAACAGGTCAGAACTGTATTCTGAAAAACAGTACTCCTGGTCCCTCGGGGGATGCTACATCTTTGCTGATGGAGACTTTCTGGAGCATCGCTGTCACCCCTGCCTGCCAAACAGCTACCAGACCCTGCTGCACCAAGGGCTGTGCTGCTGGCATTGCATAAGCAGTCCATACAAGAGACATTTCTTAAGTGTGTAACCATGAAATATTCCTAACAATATTCCTCTTTCTTATTACCCTCTTACTACCAGGCAGCTTCTGCCCTGCTTTGGGACACACTGGATGTGCAGGCAGCTGTACAGATGCTTTCAATGGGACAGTTTCTGCTGGAATGAAACATGAGGGAAAATAAGTCTGTCTCAAAAGAAGTAATATCAGCTGTCTTACAGGATACCAACTCATGTGTACCCAACTACTGGGTCATTTAAAAACCTTACCACAATCAGCCACCTCAGCCCCTGCTACAGCGCAATTGAGATGAAGACCTGAGCCCTAAAGTATTCCAAAAGCAGCTGCTGTGTTTTTATCAGTCTTCTCACTGAATAAAGAGGAGGGCTTGTAGGTTTGCTCTTTCCTCCTCAGCATATCTCAATATAAATGCAAATTACTTTTCCCCTGTCTTTTTTCTGAGAATATCTTAATAAAATTATTTGGGGGGAGAAGAGAAAAAATTCTTTATCTTCTCTAGAAAGAAATATTAATTTAAACCTTAATTTGTATACCTTGATTTTTTGTTTGTTTCTTTTTCAGGGTCCTATAAGTCAAATAAGATTTCCCGTAAAATGGAAAAACAGATCCATCTTTATGGCCCAGATGCAGTTTGGTATCTATATTGCATTCAAGTGAGCTCTGCTATCAAACAGCTCATGCAGCCTCATGGTAACTTCTGTTTTAATAGCAAAGGTATTACTAAGTAAAATATGACTTGAAATAAACCTTAAACTTTTCTGCTTTGCATTTAATATTTCATGGCTTGTGTTCAAGGTAGAAAGTACCTAGAAGATGGAAAAAATAAGCTTTTGAGTCTTGCTTTGTTCTGTCACACTTAAGGACTTTGTTGGTATTAACTAGCATAAATGCTTTAAAAAAAAAAAAAAGGCTCCCGCTGCCAACAACACATTAACCATTCAAAACAAGTGGAATTTACTGTGCTACTTTGGTGTGTATGTAGAGAAAAAATAGGATGCTTAAAAGGGCTTTCAATGTTTAAAAAGCAGCTTATGTCATAACACTGTAATATATATGTATATATATATAGGCTGAAATCATCTGAGGTAAAAAAAAAAAAAGCACAAGGGCTCTGTGACCCGGGCAGTTACCTACATAATAACTTTTAGTTTTTAAATTGGGGAAAAATCTGTAACTCCGTCAAAGCCAAGCAACATTACATGCTAAAGATTGAATTTTGCTATTTTGTCACTAAAAAAGACTCAAAATTGTACATACAAGGACTTGGGTGTCAAAGACAAGTAGCCCATCATAATTTCTGATGTATACACACACATTTATAAATATATGAAAGAAAAAATTGGACATTTTAGCTAAGTTAAATAGTCCCACGGCTTAGCCACATCCTTTTGTGGAATAAAATTATACACTCCAGTGTGGTTTTGTACTTCAGTTTATTTTACTATTTTACACTAGCAAGTCTTTTGCTGCATTTTTTTTTCTTTCATGCCAAAATATGTCACCTCTTCAACATCCATCCCTGTTTTAAAAGGATGCCACTTACACGGAGATGCTACTCTCTCTTGCAAATGAGCAGAAACTGCAGTGATGTACAATGTGTTACCAGTTCACACATTTAGTTTACAAGCTGCTGTACAAATGATAACATTTAACTCTACATGAAATGAGATAAAGTTACAAACCTGTACAGGTTGAGTGAAAGATTAAATAACCTGCCCACAAACCAAAATGAATTTCAAGCAGCAGGAAAACCACTCCCATTCGCTTCCTTGTTCCGAACTGGGGGATGCTGTTTGACAGAGCTGAAACACAATGAATGATTTCCTGTACCAGGAAAACCTGGTTTGATTCTCATTCACTGGGGCTTATAGCAGATCTGTTTTTTAATACAAGGAAACTTACTTAGAGGGGAAAAAAAAGCTTATAAAAGGTGGAAGCAATGACTGCGGCCTGGGAAGAATACACGGCCGTTGTTCAGGTAGCTAAGGACCAGGTCAGGAAAGCTAAGGCCAAATTAGAATTAAATTTGGCAAGGGATGTGAAAGATAACAGGAAGGGCTTCTAGAGGTTTGTAGCATACAAAAGACAGACTAGGAATAATGTCTGGGCCCTCTCCAGAAGCTAATGGGAGAACTGGCTACCCTGGATTTTGCCGATGAGATTAAGTTACGTGGTTCGGTTGATACACTGGAGGGAATGGATGCCATCCAGAGGGACCTTGACATGCTTGTGAGGTGGACCAATGCCAGCCTCATGAA
Organism: Pezoporus flaviventris; assembly: GCF_033815535.1. Classification (NCBI taxonomy): domain Eukaryota; kingdom Metazoa; phylum Chordata; class Aves; order Psittaciformes; family Psittacidae; genus Pezoporus; species Pezoporus flaviventris. The sequence continues at coordinate 32,333,930 of NW_026892561.1, forward strand.
TTTTAACCATGCCAAGTGCAAGGTCCTACACCTGGGTCAAAGCAATCCCAGGCACAGCTACAGGTTGGGCAGAAAAGAGATTCAGGGCAACTGACTCTTCATTAGGAACTGTAGTGAAAAGGGTGATGGGTCACCTGACTGCCATGATTTTTCAAATATGATGGCCAGTGGCTTAGCAACTTCATTTTCCAGCTCCTTCAGGACCCGCAAATGGATTTCATCAGGTCCCATGAACTTGTGCACGTTCAGGTTCTTAAGATGGTCTCGAACCAGATCCTCTCCTACAGTGGGCCCAAGGTCTTCATTCTCACAGTCCCTGTGTCTGCCTTCCAAGACTTGGGTGGTGTGGTCAGAGCATTAAATTCTTTCCTGAAAGAAAAGGAAAGAATTTTGGTGACAAAGATGACAAATCTGCCTAATTTTAGGCAAAAAAAAACCCAACATTTGTAATAGAAGCATGTCAACAGAGTCAGAGATTGAATCTAAAATGTGGTATTTTCTGTATTCATATTTAATCAGGTTGTTTTGCAACAATACTGCAGAAATGTATAGATTGGGATATTTCGTGTTCTCCTGTCAATGATATCTTAATTAATGCCTGTAAAACCCCCACCCTAAAACTGTTCTTTTTGGCTGAGCATGCTTGATGCTCCATTTATACCCCCCCCCCCCCCAAAAAAAAAACAACAAAATCTCAAAGGTATCATACTGAGTTTAAGAAAGAAATTTTGGTCAGCTGTTAGACAATACATAGTCTTCCAGCTAGCTGAAGGCATCAAACAAGTGCATAGCAGTATTTTTGTTTCATCTTGATGGTTTGGACATATAGAGCACATTGAAAAGAAACTTAATCTCTTTATACCAGAATTGAGAAATAAATCCCCGTCATCCTCATTCAAGTCTTATGTCATCATCTGGTCTGCTTAACTTCTGAACACGTCAGAGACCAGACCTAGAGTAGGCTGCATTTAAAGGTGGTGAAAAAAGCAGAAGCTTATTAGGAACATTAGTGAACACCATTAACACAGGGTTTTGATGTTAACATACATTACAGATCTTCAACTGTAGCCCAAGCACCATGTGGAATTAAATAACATTAATCTGCAGATTTGCTTCGTCTGCCCGCAAGATGCAGTATATTCAGATGACCAAGCTGAGCTTAATAACCCCATGCTGAATAAATTTTTAGTAAATGACTAATTACTGCTATCATTCTTGCAGCTGTACAGCTGTTCTTAGTGCTGCAACTAGGGGAAAGAGTGAGATTTGTCTCAGGGAAAACACAGGCTACAGGCAATGCACAAAAACACCCATATGCATAGCAGCAGTTTTGAATGAAATCTTCCAATTAAATACATTTCAACAGCATTGCCAGCTGTTTGAATAACAGTCATCCAAAGTTAGTACAAGCAAACTTCAGGTACATGAAAGTATTTTGCTTGAACGTACTGTGTACTGTGTGACATCACAAAACCCACAAACAGGTAAGAGTCACCATCAGATGTTTGAAATTACACTCAATGGAACTGCCTGACCTTCTGAAGGTGGAGGTAATGTAAGGCTTCTGTGGTGTTTATAAACTACCAATTCTACTATGGGTCAGGATTTTCTATTTAAAATTTTCTGTCATTTTCTCTGAAAAATATGTGGTGATAGAGATTTAGCAAGATATTTATTATTTAATAAATCTGAACTAAAAGCGAAAAAAGTCAAAGCTTCGCCAGAGCTCACACTTAGCATTTTCTAATGTAATGTAATGTAACAAAACAGATGGCAAACCCCTTCCCATGAAATTTCCCTAATGATTTCCCTCAGGTGAATCTAACCAGAGCCTGACCTGTTATAGTTTTATTACAGAACCACACAACTGTGGTTTTATGTCATCCTCACAATTATTAAGCTGTGATAATGACCTCTTGTTATTTATATTGCAAAAGAGTTTGAAGAGTGTGCTCTGCCAGGGGCTGTGTGAAGGAGTAGGAAAATGCCACGGCAGCAAGGAGATCTAGAAATATAATTACAGCTGTTAGAACACCTCACACAAAGTATTGTCCACAAATTAGCTTGATAGCCCAAACTTTTAATAACCTTTTAACTTGTGTGGGAATAATTTCTTTGGCAACCCTTTTTAGTTTCTGTAATTAAGGTACTTTAAAAGTTTGAACTAGAAAATACACTCAAGGCACATAAACTGATAAAGGGAAACACAGCTTTTTTTCCTCCCCTATGCAGATCTCCCACTGTGTCAGAAAATTACAGAACGTCCATCTTTCAATTTGGCTCAACAACAAAGGATTTCCACCTACTCACTCCATGCTTTTCATTTTTTTAAGTCTGTGTTCTTTAATGCTATGAGTATGTGGTAGTATTAAATAGGAACAGCGAATTGGAGGAAATTTTGGAGTACAAGGAAACTAAGCAACCATACAGGGCCATTTCCCTGGTTCAAGTGCTGAAGCACTTGTGTACTCCAACATTTTTTTTTTTTCTTTTGAGTATTATGATTCTCTAATTAGCTAGGATGTTATATTTGTTATGTTCATTTTAACAACTGATTTGGGTGTTGACTGCTTTCCATATAATGATTACTTTCCATTTAAAGATCCATGCTCAATTTTAACTTCAAATCTTTCTTTTGAATGGGCCAATGAAAACATGTAAAGGGACCAAGCTTTAAAGATACTGAAGCAATGAAAAAGAAAAGCAGGTGTCAGGAATGATTTCTGAAGTTCTTTGCATACATCATGGGAATATCATGCTCATGTATCACAACATCAATACAGAAATTATGCAGCCTAAATACCTTTACAGAAAAGTCCTGAATTGGTAATTTTTGATTTTTATATGATACTCTGGATGCTGACTGACCTCCAAGTAGTGTAGAACAATTCGAAAAAGAAGCCATTCTGAAATATTTTTAAGCAACGAATTTAACTTAGTAAACATGAAGAATACCTACATTCAAAAGTTTTAGCACTCGGTATGACAATTGAAACATATCAGTTCAACCTCATAAAAATATTTAATAGTATAAATAAATTTATAATAATAAACCCATGACATTCTACTATGATCTACCTGAAACATATAGACAATTATAGTTCCCAAGGAGGGCAAGAGGTGAGACTGGGTTTACTTTTGGGCTTTTAAATGTGTGTCTATGAATACTGCCTCCAGCTGCAATACTCCACAAGCGTTACCAAGAGTATTGTTTATAATAAAACATTATATTGTAAATCAAGCAATATTCATATACGCAGTACAAAAAAAGTGTTTCAAAAGCCAAAGAGGCCATAAACCTACTCTTTACTGCATGTATTTGACCCATGGTTCACTGAACTGAAGTTTAATACACTACATAAAGGCACTGTGTTGAGAAGCGCAATTTCAGAAGGTGGCTGAAGTATGCTCACCCTGTTTTGTCTGAGGCTTTCCAAATTCAAAAATTAGACTGCATTTTAAATAACAGTTACACAGCCTCACCGTGTATATAATTAAACTGCATTCAATATGAGATTATTAGCCTATTAAAGCCATCAACCTCTTCTGATAAATAATCAGTATAACTATGTGCACGTGCCTTGTGGCTATAATTAACTAACGATAGTTTATTACCGCATGCCAACATCTTTGCAGTTGGTGACAACCATTATCAGGGTTAATGATGATATCCTTTCATCAGTTTGAGGTAATATCTTGCAATAACAAACCTGGCACAAAGGTATTGGGCCACATGCTCAGAATTTTGTCCATTTTACTTTTGATTTTAAACTATTCAATACTAAGACTGACCCTAGGTTGGCAGAGACATTACTGAAAAGTTTCCTTATGGGCACAGAAGCAGACTCTGTACTAGGAGTAATGTACCAAATGCTTCAGAAATAACAGGAAGGCAGGACATTGGAAGAATGTGCTACGTAAAAAATTTAACTGACATGCCAGCACCATGGAAGAAATTCTCCAAGGTCCACCTCAGATTTTGCAGAATTTTCATGGGCCACCGTCTGAAGTTCTGCTATTAAATGTTACAGGTGGGATTTTCACGACCCTACTCATACACACACAGCAAAGGAAGCAATAACAATGTCATCCTGCTTGCAGAAGACCATAGCAGATAGATAGCTGTGGCTGGGAACAGAGAACTGAATTCCACGAAGAAGAGATACACAGTTTTCACATTTTATAACTACAGCAAAAATACAACTTTTCATTATATCCTTTTAATTTGTCAATAAACAAAAATTGCTATACTGATGCTATCCTCTAAATCATTTCACATAGAATCTTGCAATAGAAAGAGCTCCTTATCCTTACATTATTCTGAACTTCTAAAATTCCTATAAAAACTTAATCAGAAATGTACAGTTAACCTCAAAGTATACTTAATTCCAGGTGTGTATTCTACCTTCTCTTTTTGCTGTACACTCTGGGCATTAGGAGCTTTGACTGAAAAGGAGCACAAGAAACAGCACAGGGGCTTTCAAGATGGATCTGATCCCTCAGAAACATCACTGACTCAGCCCTTCAGGTGTAATTCACTTGCATGAGGAAGGCCAACTTACCACTTAAAACATGCTTAAACCTCACTTTGCTGGCATAATGGAATTTAAATGGATCACATGCTTTGTTGTTTCCCCCCTTGGAGAGCACTGGAACCTGATCTTGCCAAGATGATGATCAGAGTACGTCCAAGGGGCATATTGACCAGACATGGAAAAAAATAATAAATTTCTGATATTCATGTTCCCTAAGAAGGTCTCATGGAGGTTTTGGAACTGGAAATAGCTCATCACGAAGCAAAGCCTGCCATCCTATGCCAATCATAGAGCACAGCAGGGCTGCCCAGCTCTGGGTTTCCCCATTGAGGATGGATCCATTTGAGCCATGTGCCAGGAGCTTCCGCCAGCTGCACATCAAACCTACAAGACAACTATTCTCCTTTAAGCAATTCCAAAAGGTGCTGTGTCAGATTTTCTGCCATTTATGAACAGAAAAAAAAAAAAAAAGTCTTACAGAATGGGAAAACTCCATTTTAGCAGTGATTAAACTGGACAGTGCCAATCTAATGGCATTAGACTTAAACTAAAGAAAAAGATAGTACTAGAATATTAATCCCACTCCCAACTGTTTCTAATCACTGATTTTCAAATCTCACATTCATATCTTTAGAGCACATAAGCAGCTTTCAGGTAATATAGTAATTTTTGGTCAAATGAAATAAAAATCACAAAGACTTGTTATTTTGCCATGTTAATCTGCTTTGTTTCATTCTGTTTCACCATGGTAACACTTCAGTCAATTGACAATTTTTAGGAATGCAAATAAACACATCAAATAATTCATACAGAGGCATAAATCTGATCTACTGGTTGTAGAACTTACACAGAATACAGGTATATGTTGTAAAGACGATTTATGTGCTCCTTTTTTTCTAAGGCACTGGAAAGCTGCATAAAGTTCTAAACAATTATATCAGTTTTCTGATCTTAGAAACAGCAGTTTTTCCATTACATTAGAATTGGAAATCTGTAAAACATTTTCTAACCTGTTTTTATAATAAAATCTGTGGCCAGATAAACTGAAGCAACATGGCAACATCTGATAAATGATGTCTCATCACTAACATTCAACCATGCATGCTGATCAAACTCGAAAGAGTTAACTACCTATTTCATATTACAGAAATTGAACATTCAGGTCTAAAAAAAAGACAAAAAATCACAACGCAGTTGTCATAAAACATATTTTGGAGGTTTTGTTTAGATTACAGGATCCTGTAAGAACATTACAAGGTTTACTTAGTGAGACAGAAACCACATGCCTACTAGAAAACTAAAAATGGATTTTCAGGATTACATCTAATGTTGTCAAATACAGGCTATAGACATGCACCCACTCTATCTGGACTGCAGCTCCCCACATCCCACACTAGCAAGGTATCAAGCTCAGCATTTTTCCCCACTCACTGGCTGTGGGATTCTTGTTATATCCAGGGAATACCTCCCTATCTATATACCACATTAACAATTCACCTTTTCCTTAAACACCTTTTGAAAGAATAAACGTGTCAAAAGAAAGTTCCTGAACACAAGAAACATAAACTAGTTAGCCAAAAAAATAGCCTTAAAATATGGTTTCTTTTTGATTGAATAGCTTTTCAAGCTGAAAAACATGTATCATTTCTTTTAAGTAATACCTCTGTGTTGGCCAATTTTCATCCACAATACTGATAGAGCCAAAGCAGAGAAAGAAGGCTAAGAATTCCTGAAAGCTTTTAATTGATCCCTTTCTGTGCCATCATGGTCTGAATCTCCCTGTACCCTGCCAGACCCAAATCTTTTCTGTTCTTCCAGGACGTAGTTTCAGACTTCTCATATTTATTTTTCAAATTATCCCACCCAGAATAAAGAGATGACGCAGGAACTCTGAAAGAAAATCAAATAAAAACTGCATAGATATATATAAAATCAATCATATCAAATAAAATAATAAAATTGTTTATGTTGGAAAAAACCTTTAAGATCGTAGAGTCCAACTGTTAACCCAGCACTGCCAAGTCCACCACTAAACCATGTACCTAAGCACCACATCAACATGTCTTTTAAATGCCTCCAAGGACAGTGACACCACTGTTTCCCTGGGCAGCCTGTTCCAGTGCTTGACAACCTTTTGGTGAAGAAATATTTCCTAATATCAATAAGCCCCTGGTATCTATCACTTCAACTTTTTCCAAAGGTTCCATCTCCATTTTTAAAGTGGTTCCTCTGTCACCATCTATAGAAATAGTTTAGGTGGCAGAACAGGTATTTTCATATAGGTTTCTGGCATAAACCATCACATATATCACCATCCAAGAAAATATTTATAATTCTTAAAATTATATATTTTCATACATATGTATGGATTTATAATTCCTGAAAGGCTACTGTTAGGTTTTTATTTCTTAATTTGATACATGTTAGAAAAAAATTAATAAGCAAGAGAGAAAAGCAGTAAATAACAGGATAAGTTGCAGTGCTTACAGAGATTAATTCTCAAAGCAAGACAATGAAGTGGCTGCAACACATAGTTAAACTGGTGGCAAATCTATCTGAGGTTATAAAAGATCCCAGTGGACAGATGGATTGGACAATCATTTGATATGAATCAGTTTATAACAAAGATAACGTAGAAAAGGAGAATGAGAAAGAAATGTTTCATGTCTGAAAACACCAGGTTTAAGAACAGGGAGTTACCAACTGAGGTTGCTAAAACAACTGTTATCAAATTAATGCAAGAGTGACATGCTTGAAAAGGCAGGATGAGCCTGAAACAGAATTCAGAAGATGTAACAGAGGTCAGAGCAAGCCTGCTCAGTGGCAAGCTATTTAAAAGAAAAACAAGATGCAAGGAAGAGCTTGTAGTGGAAGAGCTGATGCACAGATAGGGGAACAAACAGAAAAATGGGAAATAAAAGAAGGGAGAGACTTTATTCCTAGGCAAACAAAACCAATACAACCCACCTGCACCCAGCAGCCTGTATGCTGTACAGCTTTGCCACGTTCTGCGTAAAATATCTAGGCATGCAGCTACAATTCATACAAATCACCATCACCTTACTCTTTGAGTATCTGCTGAGAATATGGTACTGGGATTCTAAAATGTGCTTAAACCATGCTACGTTTTAAAACAAAAAAAGAAACAAACCCCTATATCCTTTGGAACATTTGACAACCTGATCTACAAATTTGCTTTGATTTTACCTTTGTAATATCCACCAAATAAGTCCAAGTTTTTGTAATTTCCTTGCTGGAAGTAACCAAACATTGTAGTTCTATGCCTGGCAGCAATGGCTGCATGTGAATAGCTTTTCCTCACATACAGGAGCCAAACCAATCCCACAAACCTGCTGCAGTTCTCATGGCCCCTTATCAAACAACATTTGGAAATGAAAACAAGGATTTTAGGCACAGGAAAACGCATTCATATTGGGCAACTGACACTTCAAGCACTTGAGGAATTTTAGTGCTATCACACCAACTGACAACATTTGCTTCATGAGCAAAGTGAACATGACCCAAATCAAGAAGACCTAAGCAGAGTGTGGGGACAAGTTATTTATAACATCCTTTCTGTGCCACTGAGATGTCTGGATGTACAGAACTGCCTCTAAGCCCAGTAAGTCCTATTAAGCAAAATAATTTATATTCTGCACCAAATTGTTTTCTTACTTGTGTGTTCTGAGCACAAACAGTTGAAATGCTTCCTTCAGTACTGCCATCACCTTTATCATCATAATTGTTATCCAACAGTTGCACAGGAATTCCTACACAAATTCCAAGAAGATGATCTGTCAATTTTAAAATGTTTCTCCTCAACTCTATAGAATGCATGACAATAGGCTCTCATATTGTACACATATGCAAAAAGGGATTTTGCTAGCAGTTAACTGGTAGTCCTGTATGCGTACCTACCTATATTTATTTCTCTATATATGAACAACCTTATAATAATAATTAAAAAAAAAAAAAGATGGGGGGGGTGTGTGGGAGAATCCAACCTGAAAGCACATGGGCTGTAACTTCTGTCTTCAAGACTGCAGTATTTAATTGTTAGGAAGCATGTTATTGCTTATGAAACTGTGATACAAATGGACCATTAGTGTTGCTGAAACAGATATAAAGCTGAGACAGTAATAAAGTTTTTTTATCAAAATCTCCCTGTAACTTAGTAACTCCCAGTAACTCATTTCCAGTAATTTATTTCCATCCACTGACTTCTTCTCCAGGGGGGATATGTTTGTATTAAACAAAGATCTTGAGGGATATGCTTGGTAACTTCCATGGGATAAAGCCCTTTAAGGAACATGGGACCAAGAAAACTGGTTAATATTCAAGGATCACCTCCTTCTAGCTCAGCAGCAATGCATCCCGACAAAAAGGAAGACAGGTCTGGAATGAATGGAATGCCAGAAGGACTGTGTGGATGAACAAGTAGCTCCTGAATAAACTCCAGCATAAAAATGAGGCCTACAGAAGGTGGAAGCAAGGACAGGTAGCCTGGGAAGAATATACCTTGGGAACAGCCCAGTGTCCAAGTGGAGAACAGTGATGAGTGGTGTCTCTCAGGGGTTGGCGTTGCAACTGGTGCTGTTCAATATCTTTGTTGGCCACATGGACAATGGGATTGAGTGCACTCTCAGCAAGTTTGCCAGTGACATCAATCTGTGTGGTATGATCAAAGCTGGGGGGAAGGGATGCCATCCAGAGGGACCCTGACAGTCTCAAGAGGTGAGCCCATGCAAAACTCATGAAGTTCAACAAGGCCAAGTGCAAGGTCCTTGGGTCAGGGCAATCCCAGGCACAGCTACAGGCTGGGAAAAGAATGGATTGAAAACAGGCCTGAAGAGGAGGACCTGGGGATGTTGGTTGATAAGGTCAACATGACCCAGCAGTGTGTGCCTGCAGCCCAGAAAGCCAGCTCTATGCTGGGCTGCATCACAAGCAGCGTGGTCAGTAGATCAAGTGAGGCGATTCTCCCCATCTACTCTGCTCTTATGAGACCCCACCCGCAGTACTGCGTTCAGCCCCAACGCATAAAGGTCATGGGCCTGTGGAAGCATGTCCAGAGGAGGCCACGAAGATGATCAGAGGACTGGAGTAGTTCTCCTATGGAGACAGATTGAGAGAGTTGGGCTTGTTCAGCCTGGAGAAGAGGTGGCTTTGGGGAGACGTTAGAGCAGACTTTCAGCCTAAGTGGATGACAAGAAAGCTGAAGAGGGACTTCTTACAAGGGCATCTAGGGACAGGCCAAGGGGTAATGGCTTCAAACTAAAAGACGATAGATTTAGACCAGATATTAGGAAAAAATTCTCAACTATGAGGGTGGTGAGACACTGAAACAGATTGCTGAGAGAAGCTGTGGCTGCCCCATCCCTGGAAGTGTTTAAGGCCAGGTTGGATGGGGCTTTGAGCAACCTGGTCTAGTGGAAGGTCCCTGCCTGTGGCAGGTGGGCTGGAACTAGATGATCTTTAAGGTTCTTTCCAACACAAACCATTATTTGATTCTATGATTAAACAGTTGATCTGTCACAGGAAACTAGGATGGCAGGTTTTCCCCTGCCACATTCCTTTTGTTATTACAAAGGTCATCTGGAAAGACTACAACTTGTTTAGGACTTCACTGATGTCGTGGGTTGAGCAGTAGCAGTCATGTTTCTCCTTCTTGGTAGCTGGTGCAGTGCAGTGTTTTGACTTTCGGCTCGGGAACAGAGCTGGTAACAGCAATGTTTTGGTTTGGCCAAGGACTTTGTGAGCTTCATGCTCTGTCAGGGAGGAGGGGAAGCCAGGAGGAAGCAGAGACAGGAGACCTGACCCAAACTGACCAAAGAGGTATTCCATACCACAGCACATCATGCCCAGGATGGAACTGGGAGTTAACTGGAAGGGCTGGGAGACTGCAGGGTTGGAGGAGGTATCGGTCAGAGCTTGGTCGGGCTTGGGGGGCGAGTTATCGGTCAGCTGGTGCTGAGGTGTTGTATTCTCTTCCCTTGTTATTTCCTTTATCATTATTATCATTGGTGGTAGCAGTAGTGATTTGTGTTATACCTTAGTTACTAAACTGTTCTTATCTCAACCCGTGGGAGTTGCATTCTTTTCGATTCTCTTCTCTGTCCCTCTGGGAGTAGGGGGAGGGAAAGAAGGGGGGGAGTGAGTGAACGAGTTACCTGACCGGGTTTAAACCACGACAACTGACTAGGATTTGAACACCACACTACTGTCACCCACACTACTGGGGACTGGGGACCTTTAGATTTACTTTATGTTGGAAAGTTGCCCGAGACTGTGGATTCTTTATAATCGCTACAAATGGACCACACCTTCTCATGAGCTTAAATTACCATTTCCAAGACTTCAGATTTATTTTTTATATACATGCATACACACAAACACACATATGTATATTCTGCTTCTAAACAACTGGGTTTTGAACTCAGTAAAAAGAAAAAACAAAATAAAAGAAAAAACAAAACAAGCAAATTCTTAGCTTACAAGAAAGAAGCCAGCTAAATTTCTAATTGAGATGACTTAAAGACAGGCATTTCTCTAGCAAGCAATTAACTAAAATGAAGGCAGGTTACTGTCATTAATGTTGACTCAAGAATCTGACAAACTTGAAAACAAAGGGGTGTTACAAGGGCTCTTGGCTACCTACTTCTCAGGAGAAATGTGCTTCTGGGTATTAGCAGAAATGCCATGTAACTCAATTTTCATCATCTGTCTGCCATCTTCCCTAGTCCAAGCTTATCAATTGAGGCAATGGCTTGCTACAGGTTTGCAGCTATGTATTTTAATTCCATGTATGGACATTTTCAAAAGCAAGCAGATAAGAATAATATTCAATTTGCATTTGAAAAATGGGAGCATGTTTTCTCCATTTCACTTGTTATGCAGTGTTTGACTCCACAGCTCTTCCCACTGAACACACTAGTCTAGGTGCCAATCTATATTAGATCTCACTCCTTGATAAGTATGAACATGATCAATCTCAGTCAGTAGCTAATGCACCACCCTTTTTTTTATTGTATTTATAAAAACATTTCCTGACTTCTATTCACTGGAGAATAGAGACATAATTCCAAGGTCATCTCTCTACTTTTACTGCTCTTAACCTCAATGCAAACAGTCTCTGGCTTATCATTTAAACACATACATCATTTCTCTGCAAGCCTTCATAACCCCTTATCAATAACATCCCAGTGTCTCTTATTTAATTTTGTACATCCTTTCAGTAAACTCCTGATGTTTTAATTCCCCAATCACTTTTCTCATTCAGACATGTCTCACTTATTCCAATAATTTCATACTTATGCTAAAAGATTTGTAACTCCCATTCAGCAATCTTATATAATAAGATATGCAGCTTTTCTCTCTTGGCTCTCCTTTGATTTATAGTCTTAATAGAGGTATCTTCCACTGAACATTGTTAACGAATGGATAAATTACCTTGGGATTTAGGCAATGATATCTAAATCTCTCTTCACTCTCATTACTTTAGCTAATAAAATATGGATTTTCTAGTTTAGAATTCAGCTGATTTTCTCCTCAGGTTGTGAAAGACAGGACCTTTCCAAACATTATTCTGCTTTTTAGTATATTTATTTCTTGTTTTGTGGTTTTGTTATTGGTTGGTTGGTTGGTTGGGGTTTTGGGGGTTTCTTTGGTTGGTTTGGGGTTTGTTTGGTTTTTTGTGTGTGTGTGTTTTGTTTTGTTTTTTTGTTTGTTTGTTTGTTGTTTGGTTGGTTTCTTTTTGTTTTGTTGGTTTGTTTTTTCTAATAAAAACTTTGCTACCTTAAAATGTCTTCCTGACCCAACCCAGCAAGGGCAAAGGGTTGGGTCAGGAAGAAAAAACCCCAGCAAACAAAACCCAAAGCAACAGATCATTGAAATAGGTCCAGATTTAGATCCCCAGACACAAAAAATTCCATTTAAAAGTTTCTCGTCTGCTGTCAAAGAAGAGTCAGGAAAGAGAGGCTGCCATGGAAAGTATCCTGCTGGCAGTCTTCTTTTAGCCCATCACTGCTGGAACAGTGGAAGTGGTGCCTGGAGGCAGGGCAGCATCATGTGCCATCTGAGTACTGCACATAGCACAGCAGTCACAGTGCTGCTCAGGGTGCCTTCAACTCAGACCTCTCTAAAAACCATATCCTCCTTGGGGCTGGAGAAATATCTACAGCATCTCCTCAGTGCCCTAATGCAGGAATATCACAGTTAACTGGTTCAGAGGAAGGCCCCAGGGAAAAAGCTCAAGTTCCCTTTTACTGAACTGAAATTGGAGAAAGCACCCAGGAACCCAAAAGCATCTTTCAGCTCTGATTTTATTGTGCATTCACTACTCCATGTATAAATCACGCAAAGCCTCTACCAGAAATTTCCATCTGTACTCCCTGAAAGTGCTGCTAAGCACATCCTGGTTACACAACTATTTTACCCAAAGATGCAATGTTTATCAGATTTAATGAGCACCTTATTTTAAAACTGTCTACCTTGCAATATTATAAAAAATTCAATTAAAAATAAAATCTTGCAAACACGTTTTAGGGCATGATTAGTAAACAAATAACCTTACCTAATACTGGGTTTCAGCTGAGAAACATTGATGGGGGACATCTTACATGTATGTCCCTTGTCTGATTTATTTCCACTGAAGTTATATCCTTTTCTCTGAAGCCCTGAAAGACCTGTTCTCTGAAAAGGAAACCATCAAAACATCCATTCACTAAAAAAAAAAGAAAATCAAAACACACAAAAAAGTCTAAGGCTTAACACAGTTATCCACTTAAGAAAAAAAAAAAACAAAACCATCCAGACTACAAAGAATCCTTTTGTATGCCTTCTTAGGTTGCTTCCTCCTAAGCTTTTGGTGAAGCTCAAGCCCCCTTTCCCCAGGTGAAAGGGAGAGATCAGCAGGGATTTTCTTGATTGCAGATTAGTGCAAACCTGAGAGCCAAGCTGTTACTCACACTGAGCAGTGGTTTGTGTTATGACTAACCCTATTACCCTGCAGTTAACAGAGCAGTTTTGGAGAACACAGCTTCTGTTGGGCACACAGGGTTTCTCACCTTCTCAGCAGTTTATTTAATGTCCACAGAAAAGATAAAACAAGCTGTGTAACAGGCAAACTCAAGAAATCATGTTTTTCAAAAAAAGTTACAGAAAACTATACCTGAAATTTAAATTCTGATTTCAATTGCAAGTACAGACAAGGTCAAGCAACTAATGTGGAAGTTACAGTGTGACTTGAATAATAAAACTATGGCAGCTAACCCTTCAGGAATGGTAGTTCACCTATAACGAATTAGATTTTAAATTGAATTTTGAAATAATATCAAAGGTAATGTGACCCAATGTGCCTGACCACTGCTAGGTTAAGGCTAAAAATAATGTTGGTTCAAAAAAATAAAGTAATTATATTAATTTCTTTAATACTTGCAGTAATAATTCTGTTTTTATAAAAGTTATACATTTTATCCTACTAGATTAAAATTCTCACTGTGCTTTTGAAGATGGCAGTGTCATAAGCACATAAAATTGGTTTAAGTGCAGGCAAGCAAAACGCTTCTGGCAGTAGTAATGGAAAACACTGGGGTCACACCACTTCAATTAACACATGATCAAAATGTTCTGATTTTTGATAAAGGACTCTACAATCTAATGTGGCTTCCTGTAAAATGTGACATTGCAAATCACGTAGTAAAGCACAGAGTGAAAATAACACACATGTATTTCTCTGGCCGCTCTGACCTCTCTCAAATCATTTGGACACCTACAAATTCCCTGCCATTACAGTGGCACAACACAGCAACTATGCCCTTCATCTCCCCTGAATATCTCCTGTGGATTTTGGCCTTTTGTACTGTAGCAGAAGCAGAGCTTTTGGAGAACATTTTCTGACCTGTGTGATCTTTAACTGTAAATAATGGATATGTTGCAGACCTTACAGGGATTCAACATATACTACCCCATTGCTGTAACTATCAAGCATGCAGTAACTTGATGCACAAGCTGGTCCCAAATCCTTTTTTACCTGATAGGAATCCCCCAAAGTTGGAATGGCACAGCAGCAAAACTGGCCAAAGAGGGTCACAAAGACCTTTACCATTTCTTTCAACACACCATGAAAGCAGAATAGTTAAAAGTAATGCTGGGGGATTTCAAATGAGTGGTCAAAATGCTAGAAGTGTTTGAAGATGGAACTGAACAAACATTTACTCTTTCGTGAGCTAACACTAAAATCCTGCTGGGGGTTTTGAACTGCCTGTTTAGATCAAGGGAAAATTTATTTCTATAACACATAAGGCACACAGGTTTTTTGTTAATTCTGGTTTCTCTTTCTATTCCAATTCTTCTCACCTAATTTTTTACACAATAATAAAATACAGAGATGCCAGCAGAGACTTTATTTTCTGATTCAGGGTAGAACTGAAATGGTTCAAATGTGTTATTTGCGTGTGACTTTCACAGAAAATTGAAGTGTTCATGGCAAAAATAAACCTCAACAGATTTTATGATTTTTTTTTTTTCTTTCCTGATCATGTAGATAATCTACACTTTCTCATACTACCAGAAACTTACTGTCCATTATGTGATTGAATTAATTTATTGCTCAGTTTATTGTAAATAAAGCACATCAAGATTTTTCCATATTGGGTGAGTTTGACTTGTGTGTCTGGAGAGTTTATGATTTAGCTGCTAAGGGAGAACCATACAGAAACAGAGGAAGGAAATCTCATTAATGTTAATGGAGTTACACTTTGCTGCAGTGACATTCAACATGACCAATTTCAGCACCATTATTTCTGTAAGGTAAACATGATATTTTTCACCAATATGGGAACTTTTTAAAACACTCATGATTGGAAAAATCCACCTGATTATGAAAGCTCTAAGCTGTGAAAACTGCTTAAACAGCTTTTGAATGTCTCTGTAGAACTACCTCATGAATGATTGTATAGTTTCAGAAGGTCTTGGTGCTCTAGCCGATAGAGACAGTGGTTATAACTATGCCATCATGGTCCATTATAGAACAAAATACAGCATCAGGGTGCCATATTTTGGTAGTGCAACTTTTCTTAACATCAGTGCTCCTCTCAGGTAACTTTTTGTAATGTTTGCTAAAGCTGCTCATCCATCTGAAGCAGAGTTATCACCAAACTGGCCTTCTTGATCTGACTTGTTATGCTCAGCAACAAATCTAATTCCTTACCAGTGGCTGTGAAATGCATAAGTGACTGTCAAGAAAAACAACCAAAATTATGCAATATTTACTTTTTGAAAATTGATTGGAGTATTTTATTTTTGGTTTTGGGGTTTTGTCAGGGTTTTTTCTGGCTTTTTTTTTTATAAATTTTTTTTGATTTTGTGTTTGTTTTTTGTTTGATTTGTGGTTTTCCTCCTCAATGCGCTCAGAATCAATAGCTTTTCGTATATCTATCAGTTTGAAAGCCTCAATGTTTCTTTCAGATTTTTGGGATCATCAGATTTCTGAGGCTTATCTGGAAATCTGTAACATTAACCTGTCATATTGTAAAGACTTATCACCATCAAATATTGATCAGAATTGGCCTCCGTATTCCATAAAAGACTTCCACAGAACTCATCAAGACAACATACTTTCGGGGCATGAAGTCAGGATCATCCTCCAGTAAGTAGCACTCTTCATTACAATTAGAGTGGTGATGTCACTGTTAATGACACAGAGGTCCATTTTCCAAGACATGAACATGCCATCCAAACCCAATGTGCCCCTCTGAGAACAGTGTAGATTATGAACTGAGAACACATATTTCAGGAAGTAGATATAAAAGCTGATCAAGATACTGTTTTAAACTTCACTGCTTCCTCTTTCAGCCTGCATTAGTCACAACTAACATTGGCCACATGCCATCAGGTGTAGAGGTTTATGCAAATTCTCTGCAAAAGCCTCAGTCAGGGAGGCTAAATGAATACAGACACTGACTCAGCAAGCAGGCTTCTCAAAGTAACCTAGCAACTAAATTAGGTTGAAGATTAATTGCTCAAGTCTTGTTTTGGTGTGCATGATTTTAAATACTTGGGATTTTGCCTGCACATGCTGTGACTGGTTTTGAAAGGCTTCAGAATTCCATTTTATTGACTCACATATGAAAAAGATTAAATGGTCTTGAACATTCCACTATAAAACTAAGAGCTCCAGATATCTCCTGAGGCTATTTTTGATAGGTTAGTTAAGAACCATGATGCTTAGATTTTGTTCTTTGCTCAAACATCATTCATCTAGCTGTTAAATAAGGAAAGTTGGCATTTCTTGCCTTCTGGTCATTGATATTGGCTGTCAGGATACCTGGGCCATTTGTTTTATTGTCATGTAGGTGCTGACATGGCAGAAAAACATTATTATGAAGGATTTAGCAAGGGAACATTGTCAATTGTCTGTGAGATATATCTTCTCTGCTCCTAGGGTCATATAAGCCTTTTTATCTCTATGTATGCAAATGAGGTAGCTAGGTTAGGGAGACCTGAACACTTGAAAGAAATTATTAATCTGCCTTTTACCCACACACTCAGAGTATGCAGGATGATTTTGCCCAGATGGCTGGTTCATTGGCTTGAGCTTTCTGTCACCTGTAAAATGATACCAACTTTCTTTGTAAAATACTTGAGGTCTGGGGCAAAACAACAATGAATTACAAACCAAGTACACCTCCTTTTGCATAGCATCATTGATAATTACAAGGAAGGGGGGTTTCATTCTCTGATCACAGATGATGAAATTACTCCAGTTATTTAAAAGCATAAACTTACCCTAAATGTAGAACTATTGTCTGCAATGTCAGTTCATCACTTCTGAGACTGCCTTTCTCATACTACCATTTAGCCTGTATTAAATTACAGAGAGTGATTGTTGCAGTGACATGACTGATGAGCTGTATCAGCACTTACTGCATAATATTTAACACATTTCAGAACATCTGTCCAGCTAATGTGGTTTGCAAGAGAGCTTTCTGTCTTCTCAAGAATTCAATGACTCCCCAGTTAATAAAAGGGAACTAATTTTAGAACAGCTGAAATGAACAATTAGAAGATCCATAAAGGCGTTTCTGTATGTGGCATTAAATATAGCTTGAATTAATTTGTTAGAGTGGTTAAAATGTACGTGACAGAATCTTAGGGGAAGGGGAAGAATTAATGTAGTGCAAATAAAAATCTAATCAGAAGAGTGGGAATAAAGCACAATTTATTGTTAGGGACTGTGTTTGCTACACATATTTTTGCAAACTGTGTACTTGCAAAAGGGGGCTCAACTAAATATACTATATAAAATTAGACCAGCAGGTGCATTACTTTTAGTCACATAAAACCATGTTTAAATTCATCAAAACTCATTAAAAATACTGTTAACTAGAAGAATAATTAATACTGTTAACTAGAAGAATAAGTGAGGAGAGTGTAGACATAATACGATGTTAGAAAAAGGAGATTCAGTGTCTGTGACTGGACAGAAAAGAAAAAATAGGTAATGTGAGCAGAAAGTGAGGCCATAGAAGATCAGCATGATGAAGTATACCAGTAGGAAGGCACTACTGAACATCTCATTAGTGGAAAGTGTGCCTAAACAGGAGGGTTACATGCCTGCAATTTTTCTTAAGGTGTCATTATATTATTCTGCATGTGTTTAGTGTATTATTTATCTCCCTCAGCATGTAACAGTGAAGGATAACAGCCTGGCCATTAGCAATGGAGAGCATATAGCACTGGGCAGAAGACTGTGCTCAGAAACCTCTTGAGGACCCTTCCAGCCTGTATTATTTTATCACCCTGCACATACCAGTAGCATCTCCTTCCCCAGCTGATTTATCAGAACTGAACTAAGGGAACACCTGCTCAGAGGAGCTCATCCACCCAATCTGACAGACCACCTTTTGGTCCCGGACGTGGTCATGCTTGCCCATGAAGGAAGGATAACTTCTTCAACTTAACATCAAAAGCTGAAGAACTTTATACCAACCAGCAGAGGAAGCAAGAATCATAGTGTAGCAATAACTTACTCATATATTGATTCTGCTACTGCTGCTGTTTTTATCCCTGCTCCTATTACCTATAACTTATTACCAATGACTAAGGCCTTATGTTTGTGGGCACTGTAAAAAACTATCTAAAAAAAGATGTTCACCAAGTAAGCTACAGTCTAAATGACATGTCCAATTGCGCTCCGCTATGCACCATGAAGAGACTGGGGTAACTTCAGGTATTAGAAACATGTTGGCCTTAGGAGCCCAGGTTTCCATGCCAGTTAGTTTACACATTTCTCAGCAGACTGGATTATAGACTTAACATAAACTGTAACACATGGTACGCTGCAACTCTGTGTTAAAGGCACCAAAATAAAAATAATAGCTGCCTTTTACAAAGGTTTCTCTTATGCCACTGTAGGGCTGAATGGCACTTAGAACAGCTCTCAAGGTCACAGTTAACCTCCTGCCTCTCTGGAAAAGATGAATTTGAGTTCTGTTTGTGTTTCAAACTCATTTTTCCCTTAGTTAACTTCATACTTTTACTTTGCTCTATCTTTCTGGTCTAGCAGCCAATACAAAATTTAATAAAACTTCTTATGTAGATCTCATTTTCTTCTATTTATCTACATTACTAAATTTCTCTGCCTCTTCTTCCTTTTTTCCTGAGACCCAGTACCACGACTCAATGTTATTTGTATACAACCCATTCAGGCAAAATAGTTCACAATATTGTGAAAAACATCCTGGAAAGCATTACCAGGACAAAATGTCACATTCTGCAGCACAACATCAAACATCTTCAGCAATCTTTGATGTTTCAAAGACACTGGAGTTTCCTGGAGACTTCAACTGGCAATGGCAATTCCTGGGTTAAATGGACCTTCTCGTAGCTCTGCCTCAATGCTTGGCTGTCTCTCTGCTATTACCCTGCAATCCAGCTCTCGTATTTCTTAATCAATATATTCCACAGCGCTGCACACGTACTGCCTGGGATCTAATAAGCAGCACTGTGTGGGGCTACTTATCTTCCCGATTTGATTGTACAGATGCCAAGACTTTTGCCATTCATTTTGGCAGATCTCAGGTCTGAATCGTTAACAATACTTGCCTTTTTCCCTCCTAGCTGCCAGCCTGCCCGTTATTACTGAGTTACTCCAGTGCATTCTGTGCAGTCTTCCCTGGAGGATGGACTCCAAGCCACATGGCACTTCAGCAGAGGACATCAATTGAGGTAGATACAACAGTACTTACACTGCATTTATGAAACTGGGAGTCTGTTTCTCATTACAGCTCACAGTATATCATCCTCCTCTCAATTTGTCTTGGAAATTGTTTCAACTGCTACCCTTATTTCCATTCTATTATATATATAAAATCTTTCAGAAGAAGCTGTACAAGTTAAAAAATAAAGTGAGCCGTTCTTAAAAAATAAAACAACAAAACTTGCGAGAGACTTTACAATGCTTGCATGTGGACCACAAGATACCCTTTCCCCCCCACCCACCCCACCCCTCCAGATTTTCCCAAGTAAGCTCAAACTTATTTATTTCTTTTTACAAAGCTGGGAAGTTTGTTTTGACAGGCTGGTGGCCGTGTTGGTCTATTAAAAATAGGATAGCTTCACATTTCAGAAAGAATGACCTTTCTGACCTAGCATAGCTTCTAATCACGCTTCACTGTTAGCAAAGCTGATCTAACGTTGGCTCACTGAGAGAGAAAATGGGGTAACATGAGCATCAGGCAATGCACATGGTTCCCATCTATGCTACTGGCCTGTTATTACAGTAAATATAAAGGAAGCCACTTGCTCTACAGAACAGCTTATCAGACTGATTTTTAACACTTCTTAATATATGACAACCTGGAAGCAGAAGCCAATATAACTAAGAAAATCCAAATATCATCAAACCATAACAGTTGTTTTAATTTCCTTTTATAGAAGAGAAACTTAAGCGTGTATGTGTTCAGATAAGTATCACTCGTCTTTACTTACTGTGTATTCCTAATCACAGCCATGCAGAAAATCTGCAACTTTCCAGGTTTATTGCTTTTCTGTACTGAAAGGAATACACCCAGCAGCTATCAAAGACTGGCAACTAAGTTAGATTTTTTTCTCCTTACTGTGTACTTTTCCACAGCAAGAGCAGTTGTTCATGTACCTATCTCCTTTTTGCTTGTAGCAAACACACATGCAAAAGGGTATCTGAGCTCTCATTATTTTATGTACATGTAGTTCCTACAGAAATGGCATTACACACATGGGAACTGTTATCGAGAGACCCAGTTATCACAGTGCACAGATACAATCTTTTTTTGCAAGTACAATTGAACTAATGTGATTTCCCAAGCATCACTTTGCACAGATATCTTGCCCTTTAAAAACTGTTTTGTTCTATATGGCAAGGGAAGTATCTGCTTACCACAAATGTCCTTCCTTTCCAACTGCTGACATAAAATTCACCAACTGAATTTGGAACAAGGCTTTTAATAGCTCTCCATTTTCAGCCTTGCTTGCACTTTGGATGGAAAAAAGAATGCTATCTAGTAAAGCAATTGTTCTAGTTGCACCAGCACGAGCTTTTGTAGGAATAGTGGTAAGAGGGAAGGAAATTGGAAAAGTAAGGCTTGAGAGTATAATCCTATTTAAAAATGACCTTAGAATCTCTATGGGTTAAGAAAGAAAAAAAAAGTAGTGAGGGAGAGAGAAAAGGGAAAGAAGAAAACTTCTTCACATGCTTTTTCTACTTTATGTGATAAAAATATTACTAGTTTTCATCTCAATTCTGTCTGTGCCTTTTAAGCACTCCTGCTTTTAAGAGATAATTTATTAATATCCTAAAGACAGTTCTTTGATTCCTTCCTTACTATTATTTCCAAGTGTCTATTTCTTTTCTAGGCAATGAAAAATGACCTCTTGGTCCAAAGGATTATCACCTTTACAAAAGGACTACAGCTTCAGTAGAGACTTTTCCAACAGTGATGGTGTTTCTTAAAACCAAAGCTCCGGTCAGTAAACATGACTCATCTACCCTCAATCTGTGAAAGCTACATGCGATTAAGGTCTGATAAACTCAGGCTGCCACCAGGTAACAAACCATGATCCTCCACATCCCATCAGGCTGGAGAAGCTCTTGTGGAGTTTTCAAATTGTAACTGAAACCCAGTGCAAATATGTGAAGAGAATAAAGATTTGAGGTAAATGGTAATATATAGAGAGGAGCCCCAGTGGACCCAAGACAGAGAAGGAAGAAATCCCTACCATGAACATCACGGAACACCCCTCCCCGTTACTCTTCATGAAGACTGAAGCTGTTGATATTTGGATCCAGAAGAATGCTAGAGCAGCATGACGCCAAATAACAGAAGACTTCTTATTTAACAACTTTAAGTGTGTTAGTAAAAAAGCTTTCCTGAATTTTAAGTGTTAGCATTATTATAACCAGATTAATAGTCACAATTGTATCTAGAAGCATAGGATGGACATAATTTGTTGCCAAAGTCAACCCTTGTTCCCTCTAACCACCTCTGCAAATAACAGAAGACACAGAGAGATGAAAATATTGTTCAAGTTTAATTATTTACCCCTGGCAGTAAATATCTACTGTGCTGAATAACCTGTATAGTAGACCAAGTCAGGGGAAATGTTAACATAAGAAAATGACAGTAAGAAAATTATATTGGACACAAAACAAATAGTTTTGCCTATCCTACAGATTATGAGCTTTTAAGTGATAGCTGGTTAGCCATGGGATATCAACATATCCAGGTCATGTCCTTTATTAGATGTAATAAAATTAGAGGTTACTAGTGAAGAACAATACAATGAGCTATTCACTGATCATTGAGAAAGTTGACAGAAAGATTTTTCATGTATCAGTTGTAGAATGGGATGCTTAACATTTTGAGTGTCATTTGATGACATTCATGAGATGATAATGACTTTGTGTCAGTAATGACCTAGATTCTCTTTGGAGTGGTGACCTAGAGGTAAAAGCTTTATAAAGCATTACTGTCATCTAAGACATTGCCATCAAGCTTCACTGCCACTTCAGGTCATACCTTTAGACATTTATCCATGCTATTAGGAGCCGTGCACTCTGTACAGTGTTTGCAAAAGAGGCCAGAATTAGTCTGGCTATATTAAAACTGCCTTTGATTTAAACAGGAGCAGATCTAAGCCAACAATGAATATATCTATTATTACTTTCTCCTTACCCTCCTCTGTGCTGTCCATTTTCTGTAACCTTGCTCCATGCCCTGCAGAGCAGAGCTGATGAAATGACCCCTCAAGATGGTATATTTTATGATCTGCTCTATTTGCACCTTTTGTCACTGACTGTATGGGAAGTAGAATAAAGAATGGGGCCTAATTAAGTCTCTATGATTATATTAATAAATAGAAATCTCTGGCAAGAGCAAATCATGAACAATCTCCAGTGATCTGCTAGCTAGAATAGAAGAGGTATAAGATGAGATGGGCCTTCTTGCTCAAGAAGAACCTCTTTTTACCCCATGTTTTGCTTGGGAATCAACAATGTTTCTTTGTACTGGAAAATTAAGGTAGCAGTTTGGAAGCAAATGACCGTATGTTGTGATACCCTAAACCATCCTAAAAACTTGAAAGACATAATAACTTGGGTTTACTCTTGTTTGGGGTATCTTTAATTCTAATTCTTGTTTACTCAGGGACTGGTGCAGTTACAAACTGCTCTCCTTTTCTGGCCTAATTGGTTAACTGAAACTGGACTGGGTTTCCTGATGATAGCATTTGGTAGTGAAAAGACTGTAAAGCAGCATGTTCACAGAGATTTTCATGCACTTCTGACGTGGAACAGAACTGTCAAGCACAGACCTAACCCCTGCAACCCAACATACAAAACCAATACCTAAATACTCATTACTAATTAATTGAATAGCCAATGACATTTATACGTTAATATAATATATAGGCAAACATAAAATACTTTTCCATCCCCCATCCCCCTCGCTGATAGTAAACAAGACCCTTAAGCACACCTCAGGAGGATATGCAAGCTTATGGCCATGGTCTGCAGTTGCTGGGAAGCAAGAGCTATGAGCCTTGTGGAGTAAGAAATTAAACAATACTTTGGTTCTTGTTTTGTTTTTTCTGTATACAATTTCCATATATTAATTTCCATACAAGAGAACCAAACAGCACCAAGACAAGCACAGAACTAAAGCAAGGTGGTTGGCAGAGAGCTGCCCCTGTATCTCACTGTGGTGGTTGCAGGACTCCTGAGGTGTCCATGGGTATGGCTCACAAAGCTGTCCATGATTCTTTGAAGCAAATCCATAACAACTTTTCTCTATCATGTAATACAACAGTTTACATTCCTTCCACTTGAAACCTGTAGTGCAATTGGAAGTATAATACAAAGCATATTTTGGGGAACCTGACTTATTTTCCTGGCTTTTGAAAACGCTTGTAGAATTATTGTCAGAGAATGTATTTGTTTTTGTATAAGTCTGTAGTTGAAACTGCTGACTTTGTTTACATGATACACATTAGTTGGCCATCTGGCCTCTCCCAGAATAACATAAGAACAGATTTTTACATCATTATAAATATTAAAATCATAAAAGCAATAGCCTTAATTTAGTGTTATCAAGGGCAATTCTGAGTCATCCTCATTCTCCTTCATGACTTTTTGTAATGTATCAAAAATTAAAACTAGTTTTATTAAAGATATTATTGGGTATACAATTTTAAGTAAATGTAAGAATTTTGATACATGAAAAGCTAATAATTACCTTATCTAATAAAAAATAATTAAAAGTAAATCTTCACTGAAAAGTGCTGCCATATATTTTTGACCACTTCTATTTTTTAATTATCAAATAAAACTTTTTGTAACTCTCTAAGTTAAACACTAGCTGAAACAGAAGCCATGAGTGAGTATCTGCTGGTAATAACACCCCTTGTAAAATCATTGAATTACACAGAATATAGCTACTACCACACATACTACTTCAGGGTAGGTGTGATTTGAACCATACTATTGTGATAAACATGTTGACAGTAAAATCAGTTGTGAAAGAAGAAAATCATATTTTTTGAAGTGAACCAAAATTGAGATATTTTCATAATTTCCAAAATGGTAACTTTCTTACACAATTGCTACGGCAGCAGTATTATTTCTCATTTAATAGACCATGAAGGTTTTATCTCTATATACAGTAAATATTTAAGTGTCCTCTTTAAATAAAAATGATGCCCAATATTTTTATAAGTTTTAATTTTACTGAAAACATGGAGATTTCATTTGCTGATGAAAATCTATACGTAGGCTCACTTGACGATACTTAAAAGGTGAACGTTTATACCTTTTCTTGATAAAAAGAGAAGCTGCTTTTCCCGTAAGTATTTATCAGAAGATGCTCAGTTATAAGCATAAAATTCTTACAGCCATAGATTGATAAGCAAGGCATCATTTCAGTGAGGATGATAGAGTTATATTCATTTAAAAATTCCACAGAGGGAGGAGAAAATCAGGACTTTTGTTACTTTTCAATAATTACATTGAAGCATTTTGTGTGCAGTCATCTGGAGAAATGAAGCTCATCAGGCCATGACTCTCCATCATTCCCTTATTCTCCCTCTGAGCCATGGATATATCATGTTTTCCTTTCCTCCCTTAACACAGCTGAATTTCATATTGGTTTTCTTTTGAATGTCACAGCAACAAAGAAGTCTAATTTCAATATTAATTCAGAATCTGTCTGGATATGTATCCACAAGAGTGTCATTTTCCTAGAAACACAGCCAGAACAGAAAGGGGTTTGGAAACAGGGAGGAGTTAGTCTTGCTCTAAGACTGAGTTTTCAAGGCTGCACCAAATCAGGCTCCAGTGACATTTCCCACTACAAATGCTCCTGTCATGTGCTTTAAGAACCTCACTGACTAGAAACTCAGAATTTTTGTTCCTGTATGAAAATCTGTTTCTGCAAAAGCTTTCTCCTGAACATGACAGTCATGCCTAACAATCCCGGCAGAATACTAAAGTTTTGTGTCTCATTTTTAGGTTGCAAAAACTTTCACCTCATCAATTATTTCCAGCAAAAGCACAAAATCAAAAAAAAATAAAATAATAGATGTGTTTGGCTGTGGTGTGAGGTGTCTGGATCTGGGCACTAATAGGTAAGCGTCCCATTGAAGAGATGGCTAGGAGATACAGCTAGGATGTCAGACCACCCAGTCATATTTCTATTTATTGTGATTCAAATACTACAGCAATTCTTGGTTTTTCTTTAGTGTTTACAGTTACCTAAAAAATAACCAAGAAAACTCAATTTGTTTTTGGAAGTGTGCAATTGTCTAATCACTTGTTATTTAAACATTTCTTCAAATAAAGGTCTTTTAAGTTAAATTAGAGAATGCAGTAAGCCTGCATGTATCTTGATGTGTTTTGTTTAAGTAGGGCAGCCTAGAACAGCGGTAGTCAACACAACATTTTGAAAAATTGTCAGCTCTGGAGTCGCTGGCAAACATCATGCAATTGGTAAATCCAGGTAAATTTCTAACCACTAAAGCACCTCACACCTGCCCATATCCATCAATTACTGTTTCTAAACCCAACATTTGTGACTGTGAAGCAGAACCCATCCGCTCCAAAAACCTCGCTTTGTGTAGGAACACCAGTTTTTTTAATTAAGGTATTTTTAAAATTATGCATGTCTGTGAAGTGTTCAATACAATTACAGACATTTTAGTGGCAAAACATCTTGTTTGCTTTTAATCCAGTGTCAGGAATTTAATTGTAAGCCCTCCCATGAAAAGCTGTTTCTATGTTAAGCGCGGTGAGCAGATCAAATGCTGGAGAGCCAGTAAAGAAAACCCCTGGAAAACATGGGTTATGTGAGAGGCACAAGAAGTTTGCTAAATAATGAACAGTTATACTGCCAGGCATGCCTTTAAGAAGACTTTCAGAAACCAGTTGTGCATGCTGTCTTCAACTCTTCCAACACACTGAAGGCTAGGGTGTCTTTGTATTGACTCCCTTTGTCTCATAGGAGACCCTCGTACAATCATTTCAGTCTCAACCTAATGATATTTTGATAAGAAAAAAATAAAAACTGTTTCATCTTCCATCTCTGAACTGACTTTCATTTCTAGTATTTCTCAAGTGAGAGAACCCTGCTGTGAAACAGTGACTTCCAAATATTTAATATCGGAACATGGTCAAAAAGAAGATTTCTGAAAATTTGTTTTGGTTTAGGATTTATTTTTTAATAGTTAAAATTCTAACAGACTTCTACTAGAGAAGGTATATTTTCTTAGAAGAAAAAAAATATAGGAGTCATTAAAAGTTAGTAGTGTACTGTTAGTAGGGACTGTAGCAAAAGGACAAGGGGTAATGGGTTAAAACTTAAATGGGGGAAGTTTAGATTGGATGTAAGGAGGAAATTCTTTCCTGTTAGGGTGGTGAGGCACTGGAATGGGTTGCCCAGGAAAGTCGTGAATGTTCCATCCCTGGCAGTGTTCAAGGCCAGGTTGGACAGAGCCTTGGGTGACATGGTTTAGTGGGAGGTGTCCCTGCCCATGGCAGGGGGTTGGAACTAGATGATCTTAAGGTTCTTTCCAACCCTAACTATTCTATGATTCTAAGTAACTGGTTTTCTTCTGAAACAGTAGATATTTTTGGGGGGCAGGGAGGTGGGGGAATCTAGAAAAACAGCATTTGATCAAAAGCTTTTTGATGATCTTCGCTAATACTCCATCCTTCCTCTTAGAGTAGATTTTACTAAGAACCACTACTGAAATTAAACCAGTGGATGAATAAACTAAACCGAGCAATACAGACTGTAACTTTGGGGAAAGCTGAGTTTGATTAAATTTGAGTCCCCATTACCAACCCCTCCAACTCTTTAAGGTCTTTTAGTGGCAATAGTTTATTTTTAGTTAAACCCCTGGCAATGGTGAGACAACACACTGCCAAGTACACAGTCACTATAATAATGATTGTTTAATTAGTTATTTTGTTACTAAGTGAATTCAGTGTTTAAACTCTTTGACATTACTCCAGAGTGTTCAGGGACCTCCAGACTTAAAACAAGTATTAATTACTAAACATGTAATAATGAATTATTCCTTGTATTATGTCCATTTTTGCTGAAGGTGACAGCATACAGTTACTCTCGATTTTTCTCCCACTTTAAATTGGTATTGGTTGAAACATATTTCTACATTCAAGACTGCTAAACAGCCATTAAATTAATATTAGTTTTATTAAATTAATGTTAATTTAACCTGAGTTGCTCAGTAAAGAAGAAACAGCTATGAGAAGCTCTTAAGTAAACTGAACAGTTAGGGACAAAACTGCAGGAATGATAGAAATTCTTGTTTGGCAATTAAAGGGAAAATGTGGATTAATGAAACTACCCCAACACATGACAATGAGTAAGTGTAAATTAAAATACTACGCCATGTGTCAGTGTGGCTCAACTTTCAATGCATCCTCAATGAAAGTGGAAAGTTCTGTGAGTCTTACCTGTTATTCCTCCATCAGCCCCAAGGAAAGACATGCTTGCAAAGGAAGTATTTTGTTACATTGCAGAAAGATAACAAGAAAAACAGTCCACTTTACTTTGATTTCTTATGCACTGGAAGAAGTATGTGCAGCTGAAGAGGTTTACTCTCTAATCCACTTGGCACTTGATGATACATACCATACTGACAGTGATACCCTCCTAGATCCTGCATGAGATCAGCCAGCTTAATACAAATTCCCAGCTGGCCTCAGGTTGGCTGCCCACAGTCCTGAAGCTGTCAACCTTCTTCCAACAAGAAATTGAATTGCCACTTGTAGCAGCCAGAGGTCTTCCGATCTCCTTTCTGTCCTGCCTGTCATCACTGTCCATCCTGTCATTACAGTCCTTACTTGCCTTCAAATGATGACAGACAGTTTGAATCACACAATAAGCAACGGAGGGGACAAATGCTGTATCAAAATCTTTCTACATTGTCTGCAGGGACTGGTCAATGCTAAGCACATGTTGGGGAGTATATACTTACTTTTGCTATTTATCACATCATTATTGTTGGTCTGCAATGAAAAACCTCTTGCCCACCTCCAGACTAGTAATTTTAGAGCAAGATTAGAAGAGATCATTGTTTCTAATTGACCTTGTCTAGTGAAAAGGCCCCAGGTCTTGATGATCTTTATAGAGATAGAGCTCAGCCCCCAGCTAGCACAGACATAGCCTTTGCTGCGTGTCACTGGTATGCGGCATTACACCATATAAGCATCTCTCTCACATATCAATCTTGAAGATATTACCTAGAAAAATAATTTCTCTTCTACTGCTGTAAGATGGACTGACTCTACTGAAATGAAAATTTTAAAACCATGCAAGGCTGCATAAGGCAAATGGAACATGAAACCTTCTGTGAGAGGCTGGTTTTGGTAGGAAAGTTCCTGCAGGATAATTGTGATCCTTATCAGTCTTTTAATACTGAGACTGTAATCCCTTGGCAAGCACCCATCCTGTGTAGACAACCAGCCTATGCCTGCCAGACACTGCAGAGACATAGAGAAGACACGTCATGCTTTGGATGGGAATAACAGCAGGTGAAAGGCAGGAAGTAGCAACTTTCCTTCACATACACCCACTGAACAGAAAGATCTCTTTGTTTCCCTAAATCTCTAAAACAGAGAACTAACTTCTTTTTATGCAGTCTTTCCTCCCTACCACAGACTTAGTGTTGAAGGAAAAATTGTACTGCATACTAGAGAGAACAATTTCATCAACTAATTTCCTTTTGCTGTTTTCCAAGGTGCCCCAGCTAGCTGTGGTCTCTACAAGGCAGGTATGGGGAAAGCTAAGCCTGTTCTCATTAGTGTCTTTCACATCACTGAACTCAAGTGTCTGCCTGTAATATTCTGTTTAAATGATTATAGTTTTGAATATTCCCCACGTTCAACAGGAAATCCATTTAATCTAGAAACTATCTTTACGCACGATCACATGATTGCTGATGACTCCTGAACCCAGTAGACATCCCTCCCAGATGCTGCGCACTTGAGCATGTCCTGCCACACGCTTGTGATGGGAAATGCAAAGCAGCATTTTGGAATAAAGGTTTGCTACAGGGTGGGGGGAGTGAGCACTCACCAGGCGAGCTGGGTTAAAAGTTCACCAGAGATGGAGGCAGTTGACCTGTACCATTTTAATATCATGGTTTTCTAAAGGTTACCTTTTAAAATCACTTTTCATTATAAGGGAAACAGGAACTGAGTTTGGGACAAATCTGCTGGAAAGTAAAGAGTGTGCTGAAGGAATTGAAGACGATGCAATCAGCATGGAGGTTCACATAGCCCCTCCAGCACATCCTCAGTGCTGCTCCACCAAGGTGTTGTCCTCTGCTTTACCAAGTGAATTTTGTTTTGAAATCCAAGTCAATAAATAATTCATAGAAAAAAATTGATGGATGTAGATTTCTTCTGAGAATCATTCACAAACTTCCATGTACTGAGCCTCAGCTAACCACATGCATTCCATTTTTTAAAACGTCAAGTTGTTTATGAAAATGACCTCCAGCTGGTCTCTGACAGCATCTCAGCAATTTGGTTTTATTGCTCATTATTGTTAGTATTTCACTGCTCATCTAAATCCCAGAGCATTCTGCCTACTCCCTCATGGTGCATCTGAACACTTCAGAAGAGGAAGCCAGAGATGGAGCAACCTGCAACAAATGGCAGAACTCTACTGTGAATTGTGGGAAAAAAATTCTCATTTGAGACAACATTCTAGGAGATCTAGGAGAAATTGGCTGGATCTGTTATTAAGTCACTGTGAGTATCTGAAAAGTATCTTCAATACTTACAAAAATAAGAGGTGAATCCCCAGCTGTTTTAAATGTGCCTTCAATGATGTGCTCTCCTGCCTGGCTGTCTTTCCTAGATCAATGGTTGGTCCGAGCATTGGCAAATGGCACTGGTGGCCTTTCTACTGGAGGCCAACTGTTTTATTTTAACATGATTGCTCAGCTATCCTGTTGGGAGGTGCCCTGCTTGTCTCTTTTCATTCTGCTTTGTTTGCTCTTCCAAAGAAAAAAGCATGTGCTTCAGCTTTCAGGTGCACTGAAGTGTTTTTTGCAAACAACAGTTTACTAAGCTGTGGGATTCTTCAGGATAAAATGTGATATAATTTAAAACTAGAAGATGTCATTATTGTTAAAGATAATGTCTTAAAAAAACCCCAAAAAAACAAAAAGGCCCCAAAAATCCACACACACACAAAAAAAAATACAAAAGACCCCCAACAAAACAACAAAAATACCCCAACAGAACAAAACAAACAAACAAAAAACCCCTAACCAATCCCAAACCAACCTTCCCTACTTCCCTCCTGAAAAAATCCTCCCCTCAACAAATCCAAAGCCCTATCTAGTCATAGCAATGGTACAGAAAAGAGGAAGAGAAGAATGAACATATTGTTTCCACACACACCCAGGAAAAACAGCAAACATTTGGGTGGCTAGATATTATTTGCCTGAGAAACTTAACATATTTCCTTACTCAGACAGTGGCAGGGGAAGATCCAGGTGCTCTGGTCTTCCTTCAGCTGGACTATCACCTCCATGACCTGCAGCTATGCAGCAGAACAGGGGCTCAAGAGACGGTTGCAGCAGAGACCCTCATGCTCCCAGTTAACACTTCCTGTTGCAGCCACTTGAGGCTGGTACTGCTCTTGCTTTTCACCTACAGCTCTCCAGCTCAATTCATTTTTACATGTGGAAAAATACAACAGAAAACTTAGTAACAATGAAACAAAGACAAAATGCTGTATTTTGTACTTTGGAGATCTAAACTATATTCTAAAAACTGAAGATATGACCTGGTTTTCTGCACACCTTTATAAGCAACATGTTACTATGATGGTTTAATTTTACTTATCATTGGCTATTCCAGACTGCAGGTCTGTGAAGCGTTTGAAGAGAAACATCCAGCATTATCACTATAATTGCAGCTTCCAGTTATGGGAAAGAATCATAGATCTACACTTAGAAAAATTATATCATCTCCCTTCATTACAGATTGATCTTCACCTTCTGTTACTGATGCAGCTGACAAGGCAATCACATTAAGACAGCTCTGAAGAAGCTGACACAATAAAGCTTTTGGATATAAATTCATAAGTATCCCGACTTGTCAGTTTTCCCATTACAAATCTTCTTTGGCAAGGGATAAAGGGAAATGGTTAGTTATAATTTAGCTATGAAATTTTAATTATTGGCTAAAAACTGCTGAATTTAGAAATTAGGTTGGGTTATAAAATTGCAAGTGAGAGAGACAGAAACCAGAAGATACTTAACATCTAAGAGGAACAGATTTTCGCTTAATAAAACAGGTAATTATTGGATTACAAAATTGAACACTTTTTTGCTGTAAGTGCAAGAAACACAGAAAGAACATCTGAGATACATCACCGTCTCCATACCTGTATAAATTACTGACGTTTGGTTTACAGTTAATCAAAGCAAGAAATGATCTGCAAAGCATTTCACACCTTTTTTTTTATTGTCACTTGTGTAAAGGTCATGCAAGTCCTGCTGAAATCAAGGAAGAAATTTACTCTGCTGCAAAGAGCAGCTGCCTTTATTTCACACTGTCCACTGACACCTACAGCTATGTACAAAAAGCCACCCTTGCCATTTGGGTGCTTGAATACAATCCTTTCCCTTGGGAATTCAGGACCTTAATCTACATCACGCTCTTTCAAGACCTTTATACTAAATTCAAACCACTACAAAAACAGAAAAGGAAGTGATGAACTAAAGCCAGATCCTTCAAACTACCAGGAAGCTCTGTGTAATGTGTTAGATGTAAATAAGTTCTTATAAGCAGATAATATAGAAGCATTTTGTGTTATAGATTCTGAGCAATTTGAAGCCAGGATTAAAGCAAAATTACAAGCCACGGATCATTAATGCAAATGCCCAAGTTAGCAATTCAGGACAGAGTCTTGGGTGCAGACATTAGTATTCACAGCAAGGACTTCACAAACAGAGCAGCACACTAATAAAAAAAAACAACAACAAAAAAAAACACTCTGCAGACAGCAGCTGTTCAATATAGATCATCTTTCAATTTTAATTTGAATCATCATCTTTCCAAGTCAAATTGATTAATACTAGGGTACCTTATCCAACAGCCATGTGGTCAAATCAAAGATCAATTTAAAATGTGTTCTAAGAGATTGATTCTTCTAATTCGCAGACATAAGAAGCTTTAAGCTCTGCTAGCATTGCCAAGACATGACCACAGCATCATTCCAGCCACAAAGACACACAGACAATACTCAATGGATGCAGATTAATGGAAATGAATTTTTATTAACTCACCTGGAAACATAAACCAGAAATAAGCCACTTAGACCTCATCCTTCTTTTGAGTATTGCACTGTGTTAGAGAAGCTTAGATTTTCCTGATGCACTGGGGCCTCCACAACTTTCTTTGGGTAATATTTCCCAGACCTGTAGGTGCCTCCTCATAAATGCACCTGCAGGTCTGGTTTATTGCCCCAGTTTGTGGGTGCTCACACCTATGACAAAACCATTAGAAAACACCTTGGCTATTGATGCCCTGCTCAGTCCAGCAGCCTCAGCTTGAGGGACCGCTGAGTCACCACTTCCTACCCAGCACTAAAACAGACCCTCTGAGGTCAGGGAGGTAAGGTACCATGATATTTTTCCATGAGTTGCATACAAATTTCATCACCTGGTTACTAAACCAGGTAACTTTTCTCAACATTGACAGCCTGACAGCATTCCATAACATTATTTTTTTGTAATACACAGGACTGAATTATAATTAATTCCTCAGGAAAGATCATATGGATCTACAGCCTGCAAAGTCAAAGAGCACTTGGGATTCTGGCACCCATCTTTCTCTCTCTTTTTATGGTCTCCGAAAAGAAAACTGTTTTTTAAAATATATGTGTAGAGATGATTTATCACTCTTCAGAAATGCTTTCAGCAAGTAGCAGTGGTGACCTGAGAGGGGTGCAACTGCAGAATAAGCAAACACACCACTGACAATGCCAATTGCTTTGGTAAGGTTAGAGCACTCTGAAGAGCTAAAAAACACCTCTGTCCCATTAGTCTCGTACGAAGATGGATGTTTTAAGAAGTAAATACGTTGAATGGCACACGGACACTTATCCTCCACCTTCGTAACCTGTATTTGTCTATACCTACAATGTCTGCATACGAGTTGACATCCTTCTCTTTCCTTCTAGTATCTTCTGTTTCACTCCACAGAAAAAGAAAACAACCAAACAACAAGAACAAAGGTTCGAGCAGTAGATATATGAATTTCCAGTGTGCTTTGATTGGAAATTGCAGCGTAGCAAAACCAGCACACAGACTGCATTTGAGTTCCTGAGCCATCCAATATCCTCAGGTACCCCTCAGGTAATGATTTTTACTCTGACTTGCTGGCTTTTATGCTGAAATATAACCTTTTTCAAAAATGGAGCTGTTCCTGACTTTCTTTAGGGTGGGTATTGTTTCAGTTTGTCTTTTTCAAGTATTTCATACAGAGAAGAACTCAGCATAATTGTTCTGCAAAATTTATACATTCAGATTTGGGCAGCTAGACAGACCGTTTACTTTTTATTCTTAGCTTTGCCGCACCATTAGTTTTAATTGGTGATGGTAGTAGCACACCATGCAACACAGCCCTTGCTGCTTCCCCTTTTCTCCCTCTGATGGCGACACAAGTGCTTCTCTGCATCAAGTTGGTCTTTCTATTTATGGCTCACCTCTTTCAAAACAATGAAAACTCTTAGAAATATACTTTTAAAATCTCAAAACATCATTTCAGGTTGTTTTTTTTTTTCCCACAACTCCCACCTTTAGAAGTCAAAAACAGCTTCCAGAGGAAAATCTGTTAAAAACCAGAAACCAAAACATTAACATACTAGATACTCTATGATAATACTCTTAGAGTCAGATTCTTCTGCCAGTTCTCCAACATGGCACTCGTCATCTATTTTGTTTTTTTTCATAAAACTCTATGGTTTGAGTGACCTCTGTACGTAATTTAACACCAGCTAATCTGTACATTATCTAGTCTATGGCAATGCAAACACAGCTGCCTAGGGATTCCCAAGTCAACTAATTCTATTATGCATAAAAGGTAAGATGTCATAGCCTATAATAAATATTTTCCCATTTAAAAGAAGAGGAAAAAAAAAAGCATTGTTCAATGTCTTCCTTGAAGAATAATTTTATGTTCTATGCATTAGAAGGTTGTATTATACTTCCAAACTGTTCAAAAGTATCTATTGCTTATATAAGAAATTACTTCGCATCTGCAACCCTGGATGCCATGGGTGCCTTATAACCACCAAAGGAGTAGCAGCTCTTCACCTTGCAAACATGAAGTATATTTCAGGAGGCTATTTAGTTAGGGATGTGCAGCAAAGACTCCCAGATTGAGTGAGGTTGTAATTATATGGAGTTATATATACTAAAGCGCTGTAAAAGTTGATGTATAGTAGCAAAACTGCCTGAGAGGGGCCCCATGGATGCAGAGCAGATCCTTGAACAAACACTGTGCTGGATCTGACAGATGTTGAGCATCTTCTGCAAACAGCATTCTGCATGGGGCTCAGGCATGCAGAGACCCTGCATACTGCTACTGGAAACCAGCTTCTACCTTGGGCGGAAGTGGTATGGGATGCAAAATATTACCAAGGAATTACATTATTCAGGGTTTTTAAGTTCTTACTCTGTATTTAGTTAGTCTATTCCAAATGAAACAAACTCATGTTTGTTAGCATTTTCATTCTTTCCTCATGGGATTGGAATGTTAATTGTCCTTTCTTTTTTTTTTTAATACGTATTATTAAATGGGTTAAACACATTGCTTTGGCTGAAGAATTTATTTAGCACTCCAAAATAGTTAATGTTTGACAATGAAATTAATTTTTACTTTTTTTTTTTTATTGTTTTATAGTAAAGCATTTATCTGAGATCTTTCTACTTTGTTTACTTTTCCACTTCAATGCCTTTTCAAATTGCTGATTATTATAATTAAAGCAGTGATTGTAAAAATGCCACAGAATAAAGTGTTTCCATGAATTTGGGCAGCACAAGTCAGATTACATAAAACACGATGTTTCAACACAGTAGCTAAGTAGTCTAACTGGTAGTGCCGCAAGAGGCAATGTTATTTCAAAACTGTAAAAGTTTTAAAGAAGTCTGAGCGTTTGAAACAGAAGTTAAAGACTACAGCAATAATTTGTTTTACCTGCAAAATGGCAGAGGAATTCTTTTATCTATAACAGTGACTTTGTTGCAGCTATGAAATGAAAAAAGAAGCTAAGGTATTTGCCACAGGAAGACAATTTGTTTTAGTTCGTTGGCAGCACATCATGTGCCATTTATCCAAACATAATTCGATGGTTTCTATCTAAATAATTTGGCAAGGATCACTACTAAATGACAGACAAAATATTCAAATAGTCTGAAGGATCCTATTATAGTTGTTAAAATAAGCTCCTTTCCTGCAACAGAAAATGCCACTGTTGACCCCTGTGCATATGTAGGGTCTTAGTCCCACATGAGGGTTGTCTGCAAGATGATGAAAGCTGATACTCTCCAGGGTCCCACAACAGCAATTCTGTATCCTGTGCTCATGCCATGTGCAAAATATGTGGATACACTGATGTCAACAACCAGTAAAATCACCATAACTCTTAAATCAGCCTCTTCAGGAAGCAACGGTTTGCAGGCCAACACATTTTAATTTAGTGAATCTGTCTTTAGCATTTTACTACATCTGATTATATTCACAGATCTGAATATATTGTGTACAACTTGTATTTAAATTTTCATAGAAAATTCAGACTTCTTTAAATCTAAAAATATAGTCTGATTGAATAAAATAGTCTAATTGCCTAAATTCCTCTCTGAGATTGCACATTTCTTCCCCAACAAATAGGGGAAGATAAATATACTCACTGAAGGTGTGCCAGTACATATAGAAACAAAGATTTTCTCAGTGTAGGGGGCTCACTTCTGTTTATATAATGAATGTGAAGATGCAATAGTCCCTACATTGTACCTTCCCTCAGCAATTTCTCCTACTAATTTTACGCTTGGATTTAACTTTTTGGTCAGGAGTCCAACCTCCTGACTCTAGTTTCCTGAGCTGGAGGCAGCTTTCCAAAAGAGCATAATTTTTGCAAGTGAGCTTACCTTCATTTCACAGTATTCTTTCACTAATAATGGTGATTATCTCTCTTGTGAATATTTGACTAATATGAGGATTTTCATCCTGCTTTTATATAAACCAGGCACAGGAGATGTCCAAGTAAGAGCAAGCTCTTAAAAGAGCTCTCTGTAACCTCAAGAGAGGGAAAAAAATCCCGAGCATTGTGATGTGATGGAAACAGATTTGTGCAGTGACTACGCTGCTTTCAGTAGGGTTGGTTTCATGAAGCCTTTATTATATATATAAAACAAATATAAAGCAAACTGAGGCAACATTGGCTTTCAATGGCTCATATTCTATAGCCTGAGAAAGTAAAATATTACTCAACAAAACAAACAAGACAACCATTTTATGAAACAGAACAGAGCAGTTTCCTCTAATGCAGGAAGCACGTATTAAATTTCCTGGCTTGCAATACACAGGAGGTCAGAAAAGACGTTTATAATGGCACTTTGTTGTTTAAAAATCTATGAAAACAACTGATTGATCTGTCAGGTTCATACTGTATTCTCCTCTATTACCTTCCAGTTTGACCTCTTAATCCCATCCATCTCCAAAACAAAGTTAATATCTTCTTAAATTCACTGAAGTTCTCCTTCAAAGGTTCTGAAATCAGTGAGAATTTTTCCACTGGTTGTAAGTTGGATCTAAGTTGCCTTTTTTTTTTTTTTTTTTCCCCCTAAAAATATCTAAGGATGTATAATGCATTTATATATATATCCCCCAAATATATATTAATCTTTATATAAAGTACTTCAGCTCGAGTTCCTCACACACTCCCAGTAAATAAGATTAATTATATTGCTATTCATCTTTTTGTTTTGTAATACTGACAGTAAGCATAACCAATAGTCAAAACCCAATTTCCAAAATGCAGCAAATTAACTAATGCACACAGCATCTATACCATGATCACAAACCCAATATCAGAGGGACTAGGAGCAGAATTCAGCATGGTTGGACAAGGTGCTCCACCCAATCGTATCTGCTCTTTTATTTTGCCTTTTTTTGCTTTGTTAATGTCTCCAAAAGTAAATTCCATTGGTGGTTTTGGAGAAGGGAAAGACTTCGTTGTCTCAGTCTTGCGATGATTTTTTCTTCAAACAAGCTTTCTGAGCTGGTTTAGTTTAACTGAACCCCACACGTGGACTAGGACAACACTCTCATGCAAGCTAATGCTGAACACAAAGATGAACCCTACTAAAAAGATGAAGATGCTGCAAGTGAATACACAAAAAAGTTTTGCTCTAGGTTAGGGTCAGAAACGATTGCAGAGTATCACAAGTCCTAAATTTAAATCCAAAAGTAAATATTGGCCTATGTAAATTTTGAAATATATCTCAATTATTTTCAGAAAAAATGAAGGCACCAATAAGTACTGAGTAGGGTACCTGAAGCCTAGTCATTAATGAGTTGTAAGCTGATAACATTCATTGTATATATTCTTTGTGAATTTCTAATTAACTTGTACAATTTTCCCCAATGATAGTAAGCATATCAGGTTATGCCATATATTCCAATAATCTGCATTATTCATTTATACTATATTTATGCTCCTAAATGTGTTGAGACATTTTAAGCAATTCAGGATATTTGCAAAGTTTAATCGCCTGATGTAGGCACTGGTTCAGGATAGTACTGATGCCTTTGTTTTGCTGTCTTCAAAAGGGATTATAATGCATTTAAAAAGACAAAACCCCCCACATTTATTTACCAAGGTAGGTAACATCTATTCAGGTTTCTGTATTTTAGACTCCATTAAAAGAAGTGGAAATAACCCCTTTGACAGAATCTAAGTGTTCAATAAATAAAAACACAAATGCTCTTCAATTACAGTGATTACAGCCTGGGCAGTTGCACTTATAAAATTAGAGTAACACAGAATGTTTTTTTACCATAAATCCCATGTTGTAGACTGTGAAGGAAATGAACTTCTCTACAGCCTTCCTTAAATGAATGTTAGCATATGATGACTTAGGATTTCTTAATGGTCAAGTGTTTGAGCCAACTGCAGGGGAACGTGTACATTTTTATGGTGAAAGCCAAAATCAAAGGTCATGTTAAATTGCCTCCTCAATGAGAGGTTTCCTTGTAAAGCTGAAATCTTTGGTTTTGGGCCATCTAATGTCTCATTAAGTCCACAGCTTCCCTGTTCTCTTCATTTTAAAAAATAAAAGAAGGCCTAAAAGTATTACTTGCCTGCTTGATGAGGATGTTTAACAGAAACATGTTGTATATTACGAATGACCCAAATATTCCAGTAATGATGACTATTGCTAGGAATATACTTCCAATAGTCTGAAACAGGCATACACTTTGGCAAAGAGCTTTCTATGAGACTAGAGGCAAGCAACATGTTCACTGTGTGTCTTGTATGTTTATCCTTCTGATTTTAAATATATCAGGTCTGAGATAGAGCAAGGGTGCCATTTTTTGTAAGAATAATATTAAAATTTCACATTTAAACACAAGAAATAGAAGGCGGCCTTTCTATGGGTTTAATCACAATTGACACAAGTAAAATATATTGCTTTGTGAGTACTAAGACATTATTTGTGGCACACCATTAGTAGTAATCTGACCATGAAGTCAGTCAATTAATACTTAATTTGAATGTCTTATTATAGCACATAAACCAAAACCCACTGTAGGTGTGAAGGATGTGGTATGCATAACAGGTTTGTGCTGTACTGGCTCACAGACCATGCATGTTTTAAGGTTGGCAAATAGTTTGCCATCAATGCACTGGAAATTTATCCTATCTTACTTCTCCCATGTGGTCTGCTTTTGAATCACCTGCAACTTCTGAGCAGCGAATTCTGCTTTTCTGCCCCCAAGCACCTACATGCAGCACATGCGCTACTCAACCCTCTATGTTTCCATACTTTAATTGCTCCACGAAGCCTGAATTCATCAAATATATCCTGTACAGATGGGACTCCACATGCACAGAGCTTCTCCTCTGCTCTGTAGATAGAAGTCATTACAGGACAGCATTGACACCATTTGCTAGAAGCTAGTAGAAATTCTTCTTTTTTTTCCAGCCTGAGCAATCAGTATTCACCAACAGGGCAACAATGCCTCTTGTTTCAAACAACTTGAGCACTTGCAAGATCAGTCAAAACCACTAGTGACACCCAACATTAGAGATCATTTACTGAACATAAGACATATCTTAGAGTGGCAATCTCCTGGAAATACTCCTGATAAGCCTGTGCTGGCAAGCCTGCATTAATTTATTTGCTCTAATACAATCACACAATAGCAGAGCCCCAGTGAATAAGCATCAGCTCTATCCCCAGAATGTCCTTCTAACCAAGGACTGAGGCAGAGAGAAAACACTGCTCCCACCCTTCCCTTCAACCACCAGCAATGCTCACGCAGATGCCATCCAAACTGGGGCAAATGGCACGAGCCTTTCCAAGACAAATGGCTGTTGGTTCAGAATTTGGTATTTTAGGGCCAGACTCTGAAAAGTTGGTTAAATGCATTTACTGTTTCTCTCTACTAGAATTCATTAATTCTGATAGGAAAAAGTGTGTTTTGTAATTATTACTATAAATCATACTTGCAA
This sequence comes from Pezoporus flaviventris, assembly GCF_033815535.1. NCBI lineage: Eukaryota > Metazoa > Chordata > Aves > Psittaciformes > Psittacidae > Pezoporus > Pezoporus flaviventris. The sequence continues at coordinate 32,374,281 of NW_026892561.1, forward strand.
TTGCACTGAGATAGAAGCAGAAATTGCTAATTATGTGCCACAATAAAGATTATACTGTATGCTATCATTAACTATTTGTTTGTTTGATGAAATAATAAATAATTTCTTCCTCAGCCATTATAAAACCATTTTGCATAAACCCCCTTAATGCACTCTTGCTAGGGCCTCCACTTATAAACCTCTCTAGGTAAGCATTCATCATGAATTTTTATCAACTTTGGAACGTGATGTACATTTCACAGCTCAAATACATGTTTTCTTTTTTCATTTTGCCAATGCCATTATACACAAAGGGCTTCAGTTGGCAATTGGTTTACTTGTATTTTGTTGTCAAGCTTAGGGCACTTTTACTACCCAGAGTGAGTGAGCCTGCATTGCTCACCACCTTCTATGCCAGCCAACCTCTCCAACATCCCTCTCAGAATCTCTTTCCTGCCTGAAGAGATGCTCCAGAGATGTGCAAGTGCACTAACCAGACCAACAGTGGACATCAGGTGCAGAAGATGCTCTTTGTTTTGTTGAAACATCTGAAGGCTAAAAACATGGGCTACGGGCTGACGGGGGATAAACATCTACACAGCATGGTGTGAATATACATGGCTGGGCTCAGGCATCACCCTGCAGTAGCCCCTTCGCTTGGTTTTCTCCAGATCCATGTTAGCAGGAGCTCCAGAGAAAAGCTGTCTGAGCCCACTTCAGCTGTACATGTGCACTCAGGGCAGGCGGTGCCTCTGCCTCACATCTCCTTCATGCTCTGACCCTGCACCACTCCACACACTGTGCTGCACCTGAGAGAGAGCCCATGTACTGCTCCCAAGAGCAGGTATCACTGTTTGCAGTGATTTTGAACACAGTTCAAAGAAAGACAAAGAAGTTCCCTGTCTCACTGTTGAACTTCCCATTCCACTTGCCTCTCTTTTTAAATTGAAACTAATATAACAAATCCCCTGTAAGAGAACAACAGTATCTGCTTCCATTAAAATGCTTTTTCTCCCTGCAAGAGTGAAGATAGAGTAGCTAAAGCACCAAGTCCAGGATGAAATCAATTCTATCCACTGTGTACAAGTAAAATGTGAAATAAAAATATGCATGTTCTTGAGCTATTATAAACATTGAGGGTTTTGTACGAGGAATGTTAACTTATCTGTCTTACTTCCACAGAGCTTTTTGGAGTTCTGCATATAACAGCAGCCAAAACAACTTGTTCCTTCTAAGAAACTGTGTGATGCAGCACAAGTAAAGCAACTTTGCAAATGAATTGCATCTACAACCCTAAGAGCCACATTTCATATTTGTTCCGTGAGCCATTTATGTCCAAGCATATTTCAGAACCGAGGAATGACTAAGCTAAGCAGAAAATCTGTAATGGTAGTGATGATGGCTACATGTATTTGCACTTGGGTAGCGGGCAAGAGCCTCAGTCATGCCCCAGGAAACAGGAATGTGAAGCACTGCATGACCTGTGGATATTTAAACAGGCTTTATCCCTAGAGCTTACACAATATATGAAACATCTTAATGCAGTTCCTTTGCTATTCACTAGCATCACGCCCAAGTATCCTGGTTTAGCAAGCACTCCATTATGGTTTTTAATGTTGCAGCTAAGTCATGTCAATCTAGATCTGTGCTCCAGACCAGGAAGCAGTTACAAAATTATGAGTGTTCTGGCTCTGAATGTGCTTACTTTAGAGAAGCTTGTCTGATATAATGGGATAAGCAACCATCACTTGTATTTCCAGGAATCCCAACTGTTAGATTTATCAGGAGTGGTTTTGGTTTTAATTAAAAGACATTCATTAAATCAAGCATAATCTAAGCAATGCTTTCATTATCAATATATAGCCAAACAGCATTATTTAAGTGTAGAGGAGGAGGGAAGATCCTTGAGGGCAAATCATTGCTGTAGCTATTTTCACTATAAGAAGTGTACCATGGCCTTTATCCAAACCCTACTGAAGTCACTGAGAGTCAATTGACAATTGACCTGACTGGATATGGGATGAGCTTTCAATCAACAGCTGCTGCAAACCTTTCACTGACAAACAGACCCAATAATGTTTTACTGCCTTTTGCCCGAAGTACTAATTCCTGTTGTGAATTTGAACCCCAGATTTAAACCCATAATTAACAGTAATTCTCAAATGGAAAACAGTGTGATCAGGAAGATCTGAGAAGACTGTTATAATAAAAAAGACCATTGCCATGAACATAGCTCTTGGCATGTGCAGGGTAAAGTGAATGTCTCTATCTATAACATCACTCTAAATTGAGTTGGTGTGTTTATACAGCTGCTAAGTACACAGGAAAGCTCATCATCATAACCAGTGCTCTTACCACTTCCAAAAAGGCTACCAAAAAAATTCAGAGAGAAAGACATTAAAATGACCAAAAGAAAGAGGAAGAGTTGGAAAGAATTTCTGAGTGAAGACTGTCTTCTAGCAACACAATATTCATACAATAAACCTCACAAATAAAACCAACTTAACAGCTATCTTTTTTCAAACTACATGTCAATCCGCATACAGTATTGCTGTGTGTCTATTTGCCTTTCAATAATTTAATGATGTTTGCTCCTGCCTTGGGCTTATGAACCTACAGAGCTTGGAGATACTTTTTATTAGAGATTCCTTGCCAGGGGCCTTTTCTAAGTTTGCAAAGGTCACACATCCCTCTATCCAGCTTCCTTCATTATGTACACTCCAACCTGTAACTGAATCAGCTACCACTGAAAAGTGTATGAAATGTCATGAGCTAACCCATAAATACAAACCCTTATCAGAGGATAGGAATATGGCCATTAGCAACAGCAAGTGGAATGATGCTGGGGAACAGACCCACTGATAATATTTTAGCAATGTCCTAAAGCAACCAGTAGCCAAGAGAAAAAAAAGCATATGTACCAGATTACAGCAGAATCCACCAATACTTAAAAATCAACCCCCCAAACCCATTAAAATCTCAACCTAGAACGTACAGAATGCGCTCTCCTTAATTTTTCCTCTCTCCACAAGTTTTCTCCCCCTTCATGGTGGTGTTATATGTTTATCCTTTTTCTGTCGAACAGCACTTGTTGGCCTAACAGAAGTTACTGCAAGAAACAAAAATGTGTAATTGGTATGACACAGAGGTAAACATGGATGAGCTTGTACTTACAATACACACACAAGTACCAGAAGAGGCTGATGCTAAGAAGGAAAATGCTCAACTTTTCATCCCAGCTTCCCCAGCCTTGAGATAAGTCCTGACTCCTCTTGGAAGCTGCATTTCAAACCTGACCATTCAGAACCATTGCATTTCTTAAGACATTCTGCAGTCTTGTCAATCTCTTTGCCTTATATTCAATGGTGACTTATTGAAATAAACATGTAGTTTATACACTTGAATACCAGGCACTTCCATCGTCTAGCCTCAAGATCCATTAATGGCAAACTATGGGTCTAGAGGCTTCTTTAAGTTTGTTTAGTATCCTCAACCTTTCTGAATATTTTTCCTTCTCACATAAGAGAGCCAGGCACTGAAAATAAAAAGATATGTACTTGTGAAGATTAAAATCTCTCTCCCAAATTGAGCGTATTATGCATCTGTGCTACTTGGCAGACTAGTGCATCAATTCCAAAATAAAATAGTGTTAACAGCTCTAGAAGATTTTTATCTCCTATAGCTTCCTGTACTCTGGGTGAATCGCATGGGCAAAAAAATTGATCTAGCCTTTTAGACAGTGAGTTAAACAGCTTTTAAATCAAACATGATGCCCATGCAAGACAATTTACCATTTTTTCAGATCGTTTTAAGTACCAAAACCCCTTCTGCTCTTCAAGGAGTGCCTCTCAATCTGGACTTTATGTATCTGATCATAGTTTCTGTCACACTACCATAATCCTTTGGATATTTATTTACCCTATTTTCATACTTGTGCCATCCTGGCTCATTACCACATCATGAGGCTGAACTATGATCCCAGCAGAAGCGCTGACGTTTATTACAGGGTGGAGAGCAGTTACTCGCACTGCAAATGAACTCTGCTTCAGGAATCTTCTCTCTAACTTTGCTAAAATATATGGGGTTTGGATTCTCACATTTTACTAGCAACCATCATTCTTCTTTCACAGCTACATCACCACAAATTTGCCTATTTCTTGTAAGTGTAAACATAGCTCAAGTCTAATGAATGACCACAGACTGGTGCATGAATTGTATGTACTACAGGCATAAATATTGTTATGTGTCCAAGGGAAAACCAAATTTACAACTCATTTAGAACTAAGTCTATTAGTAGATAACTAAACATAATTGTGGGGGAGTGCCTAAGCACTTTAGGAAAATGGGTTTGGGGTTTTTGCCCATGCATAACTGAGTGCTAAGAAAATTGCTTTGCTCTACTTGACATTATTCTGTGTATACATCTTTAGTATATATTAGTACATATTACAAAAAAAATAAATTAAAATGCTATTATTCAATATTCTAAAGCTTAAATCAGTCACTTCACATGTGCTTCTAAATAAGAATCTTTTTAGAGAAGAGATTCAGAGCAGCTCTGTGGAGAAGGACTTGAGGATGTTGGTCAATGAGAAAATGAACATGAGCCAGCTTCAGTGTGCGCTCACAGCCCAGAAAGCCAACCGTATCCTGGGCTGCATCAAAAGAAGCATGGCCAGCAGGTCGAAGGAGGTGATCCTGCCCCTCTACTCTGCTCTCGTGAGACCTCACCTGGAGTATTGTGTGCAGTTCTGGTGTCCTCAACATAAAAAGGACATGGAACTGTTGGAACAAGTCCGGAGAAGGGCCATGAGGACGATCAGGGGACTGGAGCAACACCCGTATGAAGACAGGCTGAGCAAGTTGGGGCTGTTCAGCCTGGAGAAGAGAAGGCTGCATGGACACCTCATAGCAGCCTTCCAGTATCTGAAGGGGGCCTATAGGGATGCTGGGGAGGGACTCTTCACTGGGGACTGTAGTGATAAGACAAGGGGTAATGGGCTCAAACTTAAACAGGGGAAGTTTAGATTGGCTATAAGGAAGAAATTCTTTCCTGTTAGGGTGGTGAGTCACTGGAATAGGTTGCCCAGGGAAGCTGTGAATGCTCCATCCCTGGCAGTGTTCAAGTTCAGGTTGGACAAAGCCATGGATGGCATGGTTTAGTGTGAGGTGTCCCTGCCCATGGCAGGGGGGTTGGAACTAGATGATCTTAAGGTCCTTTCCAACCCTAACTATTCTATGATTTTATAACTGCATTCAGAAAGCCAAAGACCATCAAGCCTTATTAGTGGAGCACTGAAAGATATAATAAGAAACAACTTTTTCAATAGGAAAACAGTTTTGTTTATCACTTTCCTATTTTAATGAGTAGGAAAGCATCATGAACAAATTTATTTTAAAAAATGGAAACATTCAGATAAACCAATAATGCAGATTATAGCTTGTTGATAGGGCTATAATAAATTTATGTACTTGTTACTTCGGAGCAAACCCTCTGCCAAGCAGTCTTCCCAGCTGCTCTCAGGCAGCTTCAGTGGCAGGAGTCAAGGGAAATATCAGGAGGAGGACGACAGGACCCAGGATGCCAACAGCATGTGGGCACTTTGAGTCCCTGTCACCAAGACTCCAACCACTGGCATGACAGAAGAGAAAGGAAAAGCCAGGAAAAGTGGAGTTTTCCCTTCCCTGATGATTTTCCATAAAACAATGATCTCTACTTTCTTTTGATACCACATCATCTGTTCTTTACAAGATCATATTTTTAAATGCCTTTAATGATGCAAATAAATGATAGTAAGAATTGCCGAGTCTCCTCTGAAGTCAATGGGGCTCTGCCAATTACACTAGCACACTGGCAGTATCTTTAAGAGGAAAATGCCATGAAATCAGTAGAGCCTATCAGTTAAGAGAGCTATTGGGGAAATTAGAGGAACACCTTGTCCGTGAATTATAAATAAACAATATACAGTTGAATTATTCACCCAAACAAGTCATGTATATATTACGAAATATTTTTGGCAACAAGGTTTAAATAGAAAGTTTTGCTATTAAATGGAGTTTAACTAACAAGTACAATTACCTAATTGAAAACAAATACTTTCCTATTATTAGCTAGTACATGCAGTAGAACAACTGTATTTGCTATCTATTGAGGAAACACAGAGTCAAATTATTTACAGAAACACTAGTAGTTACTGAATTTACCTACATATAGTGGTTATGGTAGTTTCAAATTTCAATTGAGAATGTTTTTATTCCACTGAAAAATAAAAATAGGATACAGTATGTGACATGTGAATAGAGATAATTGGCAATGAAGGTGTTCTACAAGCAAATTATTGAAAAAGCCCAGTTACTTAGAAAAGCAGTTCAGGTAAGCAAAATAGATAAACACGTGTGATATGAATTATCACCACATACTGGAAAAGAGTAGCTGAATGGGTGGGGAAATGTTACTAATTATTAATAAAAACACATTTTCTATAAAATTTAATGGTAACATATTTCTCTATATGAATGGACTGCAGCCACTCAGTAAAGATTTTCCTTCTGTATTAGAACATTTATATCTTCTCTAAATGGAAACAGTAAGCCAATTCTCCAGTATTTCAGTACTATACCATAACAAACTACACTATACTAAATTTTGCTATTATTCCACTATACTAAATTCTACTATTACCCACTGGACAGTCAAGTAGATTAAACCTTTTTTCAAACCATGGAAACAGCACCTGCTGTTTTATTGGTTTTGCTTCATTTTTTAATCAAAGCTGCTGCCTTTAAGATGAGGCTGTTGAGTGGACCTGACGGTGTGGACAAATTCTCACTGCCTTAGACACACAGCTCAGTTATTGTGCTGTTACTATTGCAGTAAGGAGGAGGATCCCACATCCCCATGATGCAAACTAGAACATAAGCAAGGAACACAGCTTCTGTTGTAAAGAACTGAAATATATAAGTAAATACTCATTCTACATCTAATGTAAGAAAATTAACAAATTCAGTATGGGTATCTCTTAAAAAGGAAAACTCCATTAACCTCTAGAAGCTACATACTACCCAAACAACAGTTTCACCATTCCCTGCCCAAGCACCCAATCCCGCTTCCATGGCCAATGTGCCTCCAAAAAGAGCACATTTGTATGCTAGTCATGCAATCTATGGTTGTAGTTAATATACCAAGTCTGTCATTCTGTCAGTTTTCCCAAATATTTGGTGATCCTCAATTATTTTTACTGTTTGCCAAGTTTCTTACAATAGTGTACTTCCATTTTATTTTATTTTCTGACACATCATTAGATCTCTTCAGCACTTTATAGCCAAAGGTTTGCTATATATAACATAGAAAATGACCTTTCATTTCAGTAGGTATTCCCCATTCCATATATACATCTGTTTCCAGCCACCTTAGAATTCTCAAACCTTCCTTTCTAACTGTTTGTGTGCCTCTATGACCACTTATGTGCACATCTTTATCAGTCTTGATAAAATAATCATTTGGTTTATAAGCTTGCTTCAGCCAAAGCTTTATTCACAGCAGTTTACTTAACCTTAGGCATCTGTAATTCCACTGGGAAAAGAGGTTTACATAAACAATATGAGATAGCCATGTTTTTTCCCATTTGCTCTGATGCAAGTAAAAATCAGCGTCAATGAAATATATTTATCCTAGGCTGCACAGCATAAGAATTAAAGGAAAAGAAATAAGGATTATGCAGCATGGAACATTTTCAAAGCAAATGGGTAAACAAGTTGAAGTTATGATCACATTTGACAATGTGGTAAGACTTGAAGAACTTCAAAATTATGCTTTTATTCATAGTGCTGCTTTTATTCATGCTGCCCAAATGGCAGAACCTGATCTCCCAGTCTCTTCAATGCAGTCATGCAGGACTGTTTCCACAAAATGTGCATTCACCAGCCTACTGCTCAATATACTGGGAAAGGAGATTTTTATATGAAACTTCTTAGGTCACTGTATGGGTAACATGAGCAATGAAATTCATGCGTAACAATAGCAAAGTCACTGCATGACATGTTTTCTAGGGTCACTATTTGATATTATATGTCTGAACATCGACTGAATTTTTTTTCAGTCTAGCCTCTAATCAGCAGGATGTTAACTTTTGAAAAATCAAATACACGTGTGAAAAAAAGAATCCAAGAAATTAACTTGATGTGTGGAGACAGAAAGATATCTTCCAATTACTTTTACCATGTATTGTGAGAAATACATATAGCTAGGTTTTCTTTCTTTTTATCCATGCGTCTGAAAGAGTTAGAGCTTTGTAGGATTAAACAAATGACATCCTTTGTTTAGAATTTACATGGTTATAAAAGATTTTCTAATGCTATGGAGAAAATGAAGATTAGTACTGCCATGCTCTGCTTTTGTTTCAAACATATTTTGAGTGCACAGGGAAGTGCTCTAAGGCACCAAAAGGAAGGCTTAGCCCCATTTCACACCACTTAATCACAGATTACAAACAGCAGGGGACAAGAAATCAAGTCTTTTCCCATTCCTAAACATTATGGGGCTTGTTTCTATGCATATTTTTTTTTTTTAGCAGGAAATAGCAAGTTTAACGTGCCTATTAAGACACAGGGATGAGTTCTATCCTTTATTTAATTGGGTTATATCAAAACTTGATGGGAGAAATGTGTTTGCAGGTTTTTACTACAGGGTAATTAATTTGATTTACCATTTACATTCTGCTTGTTATTAAATTCACCAAGAATTAATACCTAAATCAATTGATACTTAACCACATATACAAAGGTAAAAAGTCCATGAAGTTAAAGAGGAAATACCAGAGATGTGTATTTCCACTATTCATTGAATTCTTGTAGCATTATTAAATGCTAGAGTTCAGAAACACAACATGCAGACTATATAGTGCTGTACACTCCAATGCAGAGCTCCACAGGGCAGGTGATTTGTTCTTAAAGAGGAGTATAAACCTTCAGAGTCAGTCTCTCTAATCCTCTACCACCATCTCTCAGAAATGTATAAAACTACTTACCAGTTGTTGTAAAACTGCTTTTAATCTTCTGTCAATGCTGCACATCCAGATGCATAAAAGCTGAGTAATACATTATGAAAAGTTTAACCTAATTTTTTTATATGGAAGGAACTAAGTTTGAACACAGGCAATGAAATTTAGTTCTTTGAATTCTGAAGTTTCTGCCACTCAGTAAAATGCATAGCTTTGAGGAGAAGTTATTTGAACAATTCTGTATAGAAAGAGGTTCAAAAGCTTTTTTACCGGTCAAGGTAAGATTGCTACCTCTCAAAAGAAAAATGCATACACCAGAAAAATAGTGTGAGAAATGGCTTGTGTGATATGAATACATTTCTCACATTAGTCAATTAGCAAAACTATAATGATTCTTAAAAAAAGCAACAGTTTGGTGTCACAGGAACATGTGCAATACCTAGTAAATGCAAATAAATTAATTTGAGAGCAAAACAAATAAGAATTTTGAAAATTAGTAACTTTCTAATTTTCATTTTCAGAAAAGATTATTATTAAATAATAACTGGTTTTGCTTTCTTGGGATCTACATCTGTGTGGAATAGCCTGCTGATTTATTTTTGACCCATACTTTGTTTATTTGCATTACCTATAAATAAAATACTACAGCCAAATCTGTTACACTGTCACAGAAATACCCTGTGGCAGCAGCACTTCCCAAAAATATTCCCATCTCCTGCAAATTTTATTGCAATGTCAGAGAGAAAGGTTAAAAGTACTATTAAATAACTACTCCAAAATAATCATACCTGTTAAAACTTACCACTTCTGCCTGACAAAACTACGATTTATTGCAAAACTTCTCTCATAACCAAGGTAAGCCATACTTCTTTGTTTCAGGTTATTTCTTTCTGCGACGGCTACTTTTCTCCTCTTCCCTCTTGTAGCTTTGTCTTGCTTTGGCAGAGTCATGCTGAATAGTTGGTTTAATGCCAAGCAGCCCAATTTCATGGCACTCTTTCTGGCATCCAACTTCCATCAGAGTGTTTTCCTTGGCAGCAACATGTCAGGTTATTAGATTACATATGATTTTATCACCAGCAGACATGGTTACTCCAGCGCTCCAGATATTTACCCCTTTGCTTCATATCATTTACTACAATCACAGCCAAAAGCTCACACAATAAAAGAACCTCAGCGTAATTTCTCCACTAGCCATTCAAACTACCAGCTTTGCTAGCAGTGCTCAAACAGCCTTTTGGTTTGATGGTTTTCCTACCTTCAGGACCGCAGACATGGGAATTAAAAATAGGATCTGTTTCTCACCTACAGAAGAAGTCAGAGACAAATTCTGGCCTGATCACTGCTGGACTGTCCTATCTTTTTATTCTTCTGGATTGGAAAAAATAAGATGCCCTCCTGAGCAAGGGATGGTGCATGTTATTAAACCTAATTATCCTTATTTCTCTTACATATATATACATATATATATATATATATGTTTGTGTATAATATATATACAGTTTCTACCCCCTCAGGATCTAACCAAATTCCCTTTAGAGCCAGAGGAAATTTTCCTATTGATTTCAAAGTGAGTTTTAGAAAGTCTTAAAGTAGAACTTAGACTGAAACTTCTGCTTTCCTAATATGAATTGTCTGCTGCTCTTGTAGACTTTTCAGCTAATAAGCAAAAATTGTACAAGTTTTCCCCTTACATGTATTTCTATTAGACAAAGAATTGTAACCTTAACCTTTAGAAATCTTAAAAAAAATGTATTTTACTAACCATAATTTGCAAACACACAACAGCAGTTTGACATTATACTGCAAAGAATAAAGCAGCCTCACATTTTGGAGATCAAATTATAATATTACTTCACACTGCTATATTTAAAATAAAGGCATAAAGTGTTTTTCCTACTGAAATAAGACTACAGATAGGAATTTTTAAAGAAATAGAAGGATAAAACATCATGTTCACTTTCATCTGAATGGGGATAATTCCTACTTCTTTAAAGAAAATTATATAAATGTCGTTCCACTGTGAAATGATTTCTGATCTCTGCTATGAATTAACTATAAGTCTTGATCAAGGAGGATTATAACTGCAAATGGAATGGGCTGGGGTTTGTGATATATCCAACCTTCAATGTTTAATGCCATGTCTAAAAATGTTATCATATTGTCCTGAGTTCAGCAGTAGCAGTCATTTTTTCTCCTTCTTAGTAGCTGGTGCAGCACTGTGTTTTGACTTTCAGCCTGGGAACAGAGCTGATAACACCGATGTTTTTAGTTACTGCTCAAATATCTAGACTGGCCATAGGACTTTGTGAGTCTCATGCTCTGCCAGGGAGGAGGGGAAGCCAGGAGGAAGCAGAGACAGGACACCTGACCCAAACTAGCCAAAGAGGTATTCCATACCACAGCACATCATGCCCCCAGGGAGGCAACTGGGAGTTACCCCGAAGGGCACTCTCTTCTCAGTTGGGCTCATTTCGGCGGGTGGTATCATATTCTCTTCCCTTGTTATTTCTCTTATCATTATTATTATTGGTGGTAGCAGTAGTGATTTGTGTTATACCTTAGTTACTCTGCTGTTTTTATCTCAACCCATGGGAGTCACTTTCGATTCTCCTCCCCATCCCTCTGGGAGCGGGGGGGGAGGGGGGGGTGTGGAAAGAAAGAGGGGATGTAGTAGAAACTGTGTGGCTGACTGAGTTTAAAGCATGACATATATTTAACAGCATGAAAACTCACAAGCCACCTCTTTCGGTGTCTCAATTTTTCATAATATGCACAAACTTAAAGAAAGACAATTTTGTAATCAAGACTGAAATTCTTGTAAATGCTATATCGATTAGCCCAGTGAAAGGATGTTAAACGATATGCTTCCAAGAACATGTAATACCTTATATTTTAACAAATAGTGGTGGAAAAAAACCCTAAATTTAGGGTTGCTTCAAAATAAATTTTACTATAACTCAAAAAAATGACCTTAATATGATAATAGCAGGATGAAATAACTTTAAGAATATATTGCAGATAAATATCTTTGTGGACAAGGGCTCAAAATGCTAATTAATCATTAATATTTCAAGACTCACAAAATCCCAGGAGTATTTTCTTCCTATCACAGCAGAACATCTGCAATTTGGAAAAAGTTTTGATATTGAAAATTATCCTTCACAGAGAGATTTTCCCCCTGAGAAGATGGAGGGTGGTTGGACACTGGAGGATCGCAAGGCAGATTGTGGAGTGCCCACTTCTCATAAGCTAAGGTTCACATAGGCCAAGTAACCTAAGTGACTTGGGCATAAAAGTGAGCTACAATAAGCTTCGGAATTAAAAATATTTAAAAACAAGAATTCTCAAAAAAATTTATTAATCCCTATTTAAAGATTTTTCTTCTCTCAGTTTGCCTTACTGCTTTAATTTGTTTTTCATTTTCAGTCTAAATTTTAACTCTCTGCTTGGTTCTAGGAATAGAGCATGAAAAAGGTAACTGGCATTTTATCAGGATTTTATATGAAGTGGCCATACAACATAGAATCATATAATCATAGAATAGTTAGGGTCGGAAAGGACCTTAAGAACATCTAGTTCCAACCCCCCTGCCATGGGCAGGGACACCTCACACTAAACCATGTCACCCAAGGCTTCGTCCAACCTGGTCTTGAACACTGCCAGGGATGGAGCATTCACAACCTCCCTGGGCAACCTATTCCAGTGACTCACCACCCTAACAGGAACGAATTTCCTCCTTATAGCCAATCTAAACTTCCCCTGTTTAAGTTTTAACCCGTTACCCCTTGTCTTATCACTACAGTCCCCAGTGAAGAGTCCATCCCCAATATCCCTATAGCCCCCTTCAGATACTGGAAGGCTGCTATGAGGTCTCCATGCAGCCTTCTCTTCTCCAGGCCGAAAAGCCCCAACTTCCTCAGCCTATCTTCATACGGGAGGTGCTCCAGTCCCCTGATCATCCTCATGGCCCTTCTCTGGACTTGTTCCAACAGTTCCATGTCCTTTTTATGTTGAGGACACCAGAACTGCACACAATACTCCAGGTGACGTCTCACAAGAGCAGAGTAGAGGGGCAGAATCACCTCCTTTGACCTGCTGGTCACGCTTCTTTTGATGCAGCCCAGGATAGAGTTGGCTTTCTGGGCTGCAAGCTCACACTGAAGCCGGCTCATGTTCATTTTCTCATCAACCAAAACCCTCAAGTCCTTCCCTGCAGGACTGCTCTGAATCCCTTCTCCACCCAACCTGTAGCTGTACCTGGGATTGCTCCGACCCAGGTGTAGGACCTTGCACTTGGCATGGTTAAACTTCATGAGGTTGGCATCAGCCCACCTTACAAGCGTGTCAAGGTCCCTCTGGATGACATTCCTTCCTTCCAGCGTATCAACCAAACCACACAGCTTGGTGTCATCAGCAAACTTGCTGAGGGCACACTCAATCCCACTGTCCATGTCAGCGATGAGATGTTGAACGAGACTGGTCCCAACACCGATCCCTGAGGAACACCACTTGTTACTGGTCTCCAGCCGGACATTGAGCCATTGACCACAACTCTTTGCATGCTGCCATCCAGCCAGTTCTTTATCCACCAAGTGGCCCACCTATCAAATTGATGTCTCTCCAATTTAGAGACAAGGATGTTGTGTGGGACACTGTCAAATGCTTTACACAAGTCCAGGTAGATGACATTAATTGCTCTACCCCTGTCCATCAGTTCTGTAGCCCCATCATAGAAGGCCACCAAATTGGTCAGGCAGGATTTCCCCTTAGTGAAGCCATGCTGGCTGTCACCAAGCACCTTGTTGATTTTCATGTGCCTTAGCATGCCTTCCAGGAGAATCTGCTCCAAGATTTTGCCAGGCACAGAGGTGAGAATGACTGGTCTGTAATTCCTTGGGTCATCCTTTTTCCCCTTCTTGAAAATGAGGGCTATATTTCCCTTTTCCCAATCATCGGGAACTTCACCTGACTGCCAAGATTTTTCAAATATGATGGACAGCGGCTTAGCAACTTCATTTGCCAGTTCCTTCAGGACCTGCGGGTGGATTTCATCAGGTCCCATGGACAGATTTCATCAGGTCCTATGGACTCATGTGTGTTCAGGTTCTTAAGATGGTCTCGAACCAGATCCTCTCCTACAGTGAGCCCAAGGTCTACATTCTCACAGTCCCTGTATCTTTCTATGCAAAGAATTACTCTATCTAGAACTTTTTTGTGGCTCCTAAAATCTATACAAAAGATCTACGAGTCTGGATATTTGATACTTACTTATCATCTAATAAAAAAAAAGTTGCATCTGCCCTACATTAAATTATATTAAAGCTGCATGTTGTATTTAATCATTCAGATTAAAGTACAAAAATGCGTTGTTCATGGTTTATGAACAATAACAGCTATTTTGAGATTTCTGTTCTGAACTGCTCAGGAATCTTAGAAAATCTGAGGCTATTCAGATTAAGTTTTTTTGTGTTCCATAATTAGGCAATATGTTCTAATTAACCAAGTTTGCTAAACCCCGACTGATGCATTATTGCACAAGAACCATGCAGCTTTCACTGTTAAATACTCAGAAACAGAAACAAGATTAATCAATGTACATAAAATCAAAGGAAAACATGGAAATTTCAGGTAAAAAAATAACAATCAGAATGAAAACCAGTCTCATATATTTCAAGGAAGTTACTACTTCTTATTCTTTCCACCCCACCCCTCCCAGCCTCTCCTTCCATCCTTAAATACATTCTTCCAAGCAGATGGGATCTCACTGGGAGGAGGCGGGGAAAGGTGAGAGTCTGTCCCTGAGGTATCTCAACAGAGACACCAGGATAACTGCTGACCAGACAATTCTGTGGTAGCGTTAGATACAGGACAGCTTTAGCACCTCAATATGTAGGAGGCATTAGTAATATATTTAGCATTCACCATATTTCAAGATGTACTTAATGTTCAGTTTACTTTTTTCTTCTTTTGCCCCACCTTGCCTGCAACTACTTAAATACAATATAGACAATTTACAAACCACTGGGACCTACCTGTAAGTAGACACAACTGTGAGTTACACATCCAGCAGGAATCAAGGTAATTCAAAGAAATGAGAGACAACTCATCTTTCAGCACTTTCAGGATCAGTCTGGGAAGTTTGGGATCTTCCAGTTCATAGTTTATTTCTGATTTTAAAACAATGAACCATCAAACTGAAATTTAACTCCAACAACAAAATAACGAGTGGGGATGTGAGATAGAAAGCCGGGGATGTAATTCCGAACCAGTAGTAGCTTTGTAGATAGTATAAAATTAAATTGAGTCCACAACTGAGCACATAACATTGTGCCATTCTTCACAAAACAAAATCACAGGTGTTTTTTTTGTTGGAGTCATAAAGAGCTTTTTTTCCTCCCAATTAAATTATTTCCAGAAAATATTTCCTTGCTAACAAAGTGCATGTCCTTCTAAAAAGAAGAAAAAAGTGCCCCAGTAACAAATGAGAATCTATACAGACTTTCTGATACATAACAAATTCTTTTAACCTGGAGCAAGATGAATTTATAATTGACAATCAACATATTCATAAAGAAGGAACTGGTATACTTTTAAGATAACCTGAAATGTCGACAAATCACATAGCAGAATTGTTGTATGCTAAAAGAAAAAAAATCTTAGTGAAAGTCTCTTTTGTAGGACTGATATTAATTGGGAGTACTTTTTCTTCCTTTTAATTATGACATGGACTTCAGAAATGTAGCAACTGAACATTTGCCTAATCCTTAGAACCCCCCAGTAATTCTTGAGGAACTTTATATTACTCCTGTTCTAGAGGGCTTTAAACTAATGCCTTCTTTACCAGACTACCCAGTTAATAGGGTGCCTCAAAGAACATCAGAACCAACAAAATCAGCATCGTGGGAGTAATATGAAAAACAACAATCAATCCACCCGTGTGACACATTAGTTTTGCACCTGCTGAAAATGCAAATATGTGGCTAAATTAATGATTAGGTCAGGAAAGTCAGAAAGTCCTGACAAATTCTCAAACATCAACTCTGGCTATAAATGTAGCTGTCACGCTTGACAGCCATTTAACCAGGCAGAAATTCCCAAATAAATTGCTACCCACACTGCATGCTGCTCAACCTCTCCAACAGCTAATGGCTGACCTTCGAAGCACACTGCAAATTAGCAGGTATATTCAACAGTTATTGTTACGATGCTGTTACTGACAAATCATCTCCAATAAAGATTTATGTCCTACATACAAGAAACTTTTTGAAGTTTACTCATAAAAAGTTGAACTGTCCCAAGGAGTACAATTCTTTAGCAGTCAGTAGCATTCCACCTTTGATGTTGTTTCACCTGAGACTCTCATCATATTGTATCCAATATGGCTAAATAATTATAAAAGAGAAATTTATTTGCACTAACATACCAATTTTAATTAGAGATCATAACCCACTTTTTGCCGTATTCAGGCCTTGCATTTTTTTGTTACCGTTATTAATTATTTAATTGCAAAAACAGCACCACAAACTTTGAAGGCAATGAAATATAGATTCAAAGGTGGAGTGTGAGGCAACATCCACAAATCATCAAAAAATGAAGTGGCATCCAATGTACACCACTTGTTAAGACCTAAAAGGGTATTTTTAAATTGCTTTATGATTGAAAAATGCTGCATAATTAATCAGAAACACATCAAGCTAAGACTACTAGTAAAGTCAGAGAGTAATTGCCTCTATTATTAGGAAATCACCATATTATTTTCAGAAGTTTATTCAGTTGTTAGGTACTCAGCGAAAATACACTCCTTTGCTCACAAGATGAATAACGGTGAAATACCACAAATTAAAGAAATGAAGAAAACAAAATACAGAGACATTATGGACATAGTTTTTATCTTTGAGTGTTAGTTTAAATTGTAATGAGCCCTTGGGCAGGAGAATTACAGAGGACAGTAATGACTAACTCTTTGGTCTCTAAGCAATGACAGGTATATGAACCAACAATACTGGTCCTAAACCATAGTTTTTGTAGATAAAATATAATCATAGAACTAATTTCCCTCCAGGTTCACAAAGGACCCAATAAGGAGCTTTCTTGCACAGTACTGCTGTCGTTGCAGTGAAATACTTAGACCAATGTTCTGTAATTTAATGGTTAACATGGCTAATATTATTTTTATAGTATGCTATCCTGTGTTCTCCTTAAAAAGGAAACTTGAAGGAAGGAAATTTTTCAGCTAGGATTGTGGGTTTTTTTCTAGTATTTTTATGTTCAAATGAGCAAGCAACAAACTGAGGTCCCCTAGGATACATTCGGCACTATTCAAAGTGTATGCATGTGTGCACAACATACATACATAGTTTTTTAGCTACGCTTTCACTACACAAATTCTACACCTTACCATTAATTAGCTGAACTGCAGATGAGCCAGACATGAAACTACACATAATTTGGGTGCAGCAAGTTCACAGAAAAGCCATTTTTCTATCTTTATCTGTTACTGATGAGAAGATTCCAGTGTCAGGACTACCAAACTGGCCTGTGTACTGGAGCACAGGCAGTGCTGTGTTTTACGGATCAGCCACCCAGCTGGTTTAATGCACTCAAGTGCAAACAACCAACGACAATTCTGGTTTTACATATTTAAGTCTTTGAGTAATGCCTGTGGATTGCTGAAAATCCTTTTTTACTGAAAATTGAATATGTCAGCTCAGTCATCACTTTAATTTGTTTTAAATGATTTATTAGAGTTTGATGGTTTTTCTCTTGCTTGATTTTCACGTATTTTCCTGATAAAATTAGAATCATTGGAGCTTCCACGAGAGAACAACTTCATCAATGTGTCAGTAGGAACACGATTTTAATAAAACACTTTGGGAAAGTTTCTTAACGAAACATTTTTAAACTTTTTAGGAGGCATGAAGAATTCATGGGGATAGAAAAATGGAAAGTAGAATGCTACTAACTCAGTGGAGCTGATCTTTAGTATTTTATATTTACTAGAGTACCGTTCTGAATTTGTCAGCTCTCTCCTGTTTCTTATGCATATACAGGCACTCATGCAAAATCTTTATATTAACAACTTCTCTTGGCAGTATTTGAGACAGTATTTAAATACTGACTATACGCCTGAAACAGTCAGACACCTAGAATAAACTTGTATTTTGTTATTCACAGTGTTGTTAAAAGGCAGAAGATGAATTTAAAACAACCTTTACCAAGCATTTCTTGGGAGACTGGGAAGACCTTTTCAGCTGCCATGACACAAAACTGAACACAAACTGCTGGTCACAGCACGCAGGTGGGTCTTTGCAGGTCTCTCACGGGGGTCAGAGGACATAGCCAGAGTGACATTTGGCTCCCATTACTGCCACTGCTTTTTGTGTGGACCCTCCATTCCAGCTTGTTTATGGGTCATTGCAATGAGTCTTCCCTACAGTGTCACTCTCATAGCCCAGCACAGAGAGGAATTAGAAAAGTCAGCGCAAGGAACATCAGTAACAGATGTCAATCAAGCCTGAAGGACAACAGAGAAATACTCCTTTCTGTTGATGAACTCTAAGGGTTTGCATCTGGGACAATAATTAGGCAAACAGGGTTCCGTTTATTACGGAATTTTGGGAATCTCATAGACTGAAAATCATCCTCCCATAGGCTGTCAAATTACATAACATGCAGCCAATATACTTTTATCATAGCCCTCAATCCCTTCCATTGTGTCTGGTTTTGGTAGGTGACAGGCCTCCACTGACTGCAGGTTATCAGCAGTGGCCAGCTCCAGCCATCTGACAGTGAGGAAACTTCAAATGAGGGTGTTGATGTTGCAGTTCTACAGTAAGATGTTTGTTCATTCCCTTGATACTCTTTGTTATCCTGAAACCCTAAAGGTATTTTTTCCATCCTCACAGTTATCTGCCATCTCTGCATATCACTGAATCTTCTTCCTGAACACTGGAGCCTTATTGTACCAAATAAGGCTGATACAAGAAAAGCTCTCCCAAAATTATGGAATACGATCATCTTTTGCTTTTACAGCTCCTTTCCAGTGCCACCACAAACAAACTAGCTGGTGGTGGGGTTGCTACCACTGCTTTAACCATGGTTGCTAATAACAAAAAAAGATACAATATGGAAGGAGGAGATTCATGTTATGGATTACAAGGCAGCGACAAACACATCAGGAGAATTTACTGGAAAGCCCAGAGCTCAGGAAATGCAGTTCCAAATCTGCACCTATCCTACCAAAGCAATACATATGGCAGGAGTGGCAGAAGTACAGCATAGACATAAATACAAAGCATGGTACTTAAAAGGGAGAAGTTTCTGCAAAGCAGGAGCAATAATTCATAGTGTAAACATTGACTTCATGGCCACAACTGCAGTGTTAGGTAGAATGTATTCCAGCTCAAAACAAACTCACCTCCCCTGCCTTCCTGCAAGTCAGACCCCATCCTGACAACAAATAGTCCTTCAATATATTTTTTTTCATTGGGCCTTATACATTTCTAGGCCTTATATTTACAGGTACAAAAATGCTTTGAAATATAATTTTCAAAAATCTAAATCGAAAACAGCTAAATATATGCATAAAGGCATTGTCATAGTAATAAAAATAAAAGCTTAAAGTCTTATTTCATGAAGTTTGAAATAAAATATACCCTATTTATATACGTTACAAAGTGCTACACTTTACTTTGGCATCCAATTATAATACAATATAACTTCATGCACTCTCTAGGTGTTAAGGAAAATATAATACATACCTGCATAGGAATTCCACTTTGATTTAGAAAATTGTCTGCCTCTCACAAATTCTCTATGCCAGCAGAAACATTTAAAAATAAAATATCCTATTAGCCAGTTAAAAATACCTAAAATGAACATTTGGGATAAGCTGTATGACAGACATATGAAAACACTAAGAGTTAACCACATCCAACATGGAAGCAAAACACTATTACCAAAATATAAATGCTGTCAGCTCTGCATTCCCCAGCTTCCCCATGAAGATCCAGCCTAAATTAATGTACAGCAAGGCAACAAAAGAAACTGAATACTAAGAAACACAAAGTGATGTATAAAGGAGAGGAAAGTCTGAACTACACAGATTCCCTTATGAGTTTCAACATTAATTATAGTAACTCAGGAAAATGACGGGCATCATTTTCAGTACCTAAAAGCAGACCTCTCTTTGACACGAACTGCCAGCTGAAATAGCAAACAAAACATCAGGACACATAAGCAGGATGAGGAATAATATAGAAAAGATTATAATGTCATTATATAAAGTCCCAATTCACTCTTGCCATTTGAAACATGGTGCTCAGTACTTATCATCATCTCAGATAGCATCCTACTGGACTAAACGGCTTTCAGAAAGTGGCAGTAAGAATCATTATTGACATGCAAAAAATTTTCTAGCAAAGTAAAATTGTTTTCTTTAGAGAGGAGGCAAATGCAAGAAGATACCATTAAAATATACAGATTTATTAACAACACAGAGATAATGGAATTCTGTTCTCTAGTCTCTTGATGTGAGAATTCAGGGGCAGCATATGAAACTAAAAGGTCACAAAACAGGAAAATTATTTGATTCAAGACTTAATTAGACAGATGAAATCCTTACCACAATGATATTGCTGAGGCTGTGAATTTAGTCAGATGCTAAGAACTGTGTATTTATTCTTTTTACAGATAATGGGGGCAGCCAACATTACAGTATTAATTTAGAAAAAGGAATTCAGATATTAGAATTAACTAAATTCTACCCAGCTAGGACCAGATATTTCCTGGTATGCAAGTTATTTTGAGTTGCTTGAAAGGAATTTGGTTGCTTTCCTCATGTCAACTTAGACAGAGGACACAGCCTGAAACCCAACACTGGATGGGCTCAAGCTCAAATCAATGCTCTCTGCCAACACCTACATTTAAAGAGGTCTTCATATCTATTTATAGGTTTTGATTATACTTCAGATTCAGTGTTTGGTGCTGTTACTTTGTGAAGAAGCCTGTGTTCATCAGAAATATATATCTACTTATCTCTGCCTACCCAGAGGTGAGATAAGTAACTCTTGTGGGGAGAATTAAAGCCACTGGTAGCAGTAGCTGTAGGAGAGTCCAAAATATCCATAGAGCAATACTGGGAGCCTAACTCTCAAAATTTAAACTCCCAAATTTAAACTAGGGGTCCCAGAAAGGAAGATAGTGAGAACAGGGCCAAAAAGTCTAGGATTAAAAGACCAGACAGGCACAGAAAGCAGCCATCACCACAAGGGATGAGATGGACAGGGTAATAGGAGCAGTCATTGGGACCACAGAATTTTAAGAGAGAACTGAAAGGTGCTCATTTCTGTAGCTACAATTCTGTCAATTTTTAACAGTCTGCAAGTACTTACTATTTTAAAGTACCTTCCTAACTACAAATAAAGCAAGAACCCTTATGAATCCATATGAATAATATATAATATCTGATCTAAATGCTCAACATTTGGTGGTAAAGGAAAAAATATGAACACACCTCCTGTCCCCCACCTGTCTGTCCCCTCCAAAAATATTTTCTCTGTGCTTGGTTGTATCAATGTGAATGATTGATTAATTTTGGAAATAAGGGCTGAGATTTCTCTCACTGGTTATTAATGTGGCAGCTGCAATGTTTCAAGTGAACAGCCTAGACATCCAATTTACATTAAAATAGGTCTTTTTTTTTTTTTTTAACCATCTCATGATACTGCATATTTTTCACTCAGTTTCTGGCTGAATATGCATATTAGCAAGTTGTTTTGTTTTGAGCTTCCTTGGTGGACAAAAGGACCTGTATTCTTCTACCAGCACAGCCGAATTCAAATGTGCAGTCTGGAGTTTCACCAGATAGCAATGAACTTCATGTTGTGTTTTACAGAGCTCTCAAACAGATTACTAAGCAACCTACAAAAGGTAAAGTGATGTACTTGCAACTGACCTAAATAGTGAAGTCAATATTGCCAGTAATAAGTTCTTCAGACAATAGTATAATATGTAAAGGTTCAAGTTTCAGTAACGATGTGCATTTCCAATCAAGTGTACAACACAATAGAGACACAATAAATAATCCGTAGCTGCTTTTTCTGTTTGTGCCCTGCACAGAGTAATTGCTAGAATAGCAGTTTAAGAGTGAACAGATTTTATTTTAATTTAGCTTACTGTACAAGACTACTATATCCTGCCAAAACTGTAGTTTCTCTATTCCCTTTATTTTCAGTCATAAAGAGCAAGACAACAGCAGCTCTGGAGAAGACGAACACAGAGACCAAAGTTTCTGGACTCCCATGTAAAGACAGCCAAAATCTGATAAGCAATGTACAACTAGGATCTGGGAGACAAAGAAATTCTTAAATTTCAGAGGTGAAATAACTGATAGAATGCTTGTTTTTATTTTACACATTCGGGATTTTTCTAGGCCCATGTCCTGCCCACTACATCAGCACTGTACAATGGTAATAATTCAGAAGTGCATCTAAACTAGTATTTAAATAGATAAATAAATAAATGTAGAAAGAAGACAGTTTTCCTATTAAGGAATACTTCTATGAAACATTCTTTTTCTAAACACAGAAGTACCTATTCATCCCAGCCTGTAAAACACATTTCTATAGGTGGGACCTCTATTGCAGCAACAGTTTATTCCTAATGCTCTCAACCTTCCTAATTCTCTCTCATCCAACAGCGCATTCCCAATGCTTTTCGAGAAAAAAAATAAACCCTTAGGAAGCTATCTCACACACCAGTTTTCAAAAGTGGGGGATTTAATATTAATCTTTGTTAATAAGATCTTTCTGTTATTCTAAATTAAGACTTACTCCAGCTAATCTAAAAGAGGGTTAAATCAAAGCAGCTTGAGTTGACTGGGGAGTTGCTGCAGTCTCACCCTAGCAGATCACTAACCCACCTTTTGCATCTCTCCAGGGGGGCATTTCATTTAACGCAGAGATTAACGCCACCTAGGCAGCATCGTCCTGCCTTGATCCTGTTGGTACAGTGACAGTAACACCAGTAAAGAATATTTCATACTAGTACAGCTTTGTTATTCTAGCTGCCAAGAATGCTACTTTGAGGGCACACTGACCATTTAGAAGTTATTAATAGAATAAGCAACTTCCATAATAGCTAATTAGTATCTGTTGCAGAGCTCTGTTCCTATTTTAAGCTGCTAAATGCCGATTTCCATTTTTGTGCAATTACATACTTATGTGTTACATAAAATTAAGTCAATATCTTTATGATTTAAACACTATGTTGCCACTGTGTCATGAATATAAGAGCTGGGATTTATAAAATAGAGCATGGCTTGAAGCTGGGAGCTCAGAGCAATGGTGCAAAATAGCTTTCTAGTTATACCTCATCACTAACATACTCCACAAGCAGACAGATATATTTTTTTTGAGATTTTTAAAAAGTCATCTTTCTCAGCAGCTTTTACAGAGTATTTTTCCCCAGATGCCTGTCTCTTTTCTACTGCTCTTTCTCAGGCATGTCAATACATACCTACCATTCTTATCTTATTACTTTTGATAGGCTGCTCTTATATAAACTTTCATTTGATTATACCACTGATTCAACAGTACTATTTTTTGCATAGTTATTTATTTTATTCTGAAAAATTAAGCTGTATCTCATAACTATGATAATTTTTAGAAATCAATATTCTCCTTGTTTACAGGTAAGAACCTCAGAACTGGCTCGGTTCTCTCAATAAATACTGTATTACCAAATACTTCTAATAAACTGCACTCCCAACCTTCCTGGAACACATTACCAGTGCTGCCATTTAAATATGTGTAAAATATTAATCCAAATATCCAAATACATACATCTCAGACTCCTCAGAAATGAGCTGGACACTTCTACAGGCATCTCTAAAATCTCTTCAGTAGAACTCACAAAATGTACATGAGGGTTAGACTAGACTTTGAAAGGTGTGTGACTTACTTGAGTTTTACTGGGAAGACCAAGTTCAAAAAGTCTTGGGTGATGAATAATAACTCCCAGGTCAGCTTTCTACATGATGTCATCCAGACTGGTGTGGAATCCCACCCCACTCAGCTCTAGGAAAATTGTGTCTCCAAGAGCACAGTCTTAATTTCTGAGTTCTTTCTGTACAAATAATTATGGATCTGCGTCAAAATCCTACAGGCACACTACCTTTTGTGCACCCTTCTATGTGTGAAGTTAAGCACAGACTTCCAGGAAATGTAATTTATATGATATAAGCCTTCTATGAGATAGGCAAATCTGAAGATGAAAGAGCAAATGCAATTTCCGTTCCTTTTTAAATATTACCAAACCCCAAAGCAAAAAAATCCTGCAAGAACTCCTACAGTAGAAAATACCATGACTCTGGATGTTACAACCATTCTGATAAAACTGAAACGGGAGGAAGTGGAGTACCAGAAAGAGGCACTGAATTCAGAGAATTAAAAAAGCCACTGTAATCTTTACTCCTGAGCAAGTACTGTATTTTCAAGTTTGGCGCATAAGGTATAAATTCCTCACAATTAAAAAAAAAGGAAAAAGTTAACAGTCAAGCTAAAATAGGACTGAATAGGGAAAAGGAGCCTAAACATTGCATTTGGAAAATGTTTTCTTGGAATCGCTAGTGATGGTTCAGTCCCTGATCTCATTCCCATTTCTTGGCATTGAACTTTTGCCCCCAGTCAGCAATAGGAACAAGAGCAAGACCCACAAAAATTAACAGCTGGAAGTTTTATTATAGATTAAATAAACTGAACACTAACACATAAGAAGGAATTAGCAATAAAAAAAAAAACAAACCCACATTCTATTGGTAAGCAGCCTTGACGAATTGCAGAGCTGAGCTGCAGAAAAGCTACTGAGATATGGTGGTTGAAACAGAAGGGAGGTTTCACCATCCCTGCTCTCAGGGCTGAATAACCATTTCCATCCCAGCTGTTACTTTGCATACACTCTGGGTAGGAGAATTAAAGGAGCATGGCAGTGCTTCAGATAAACTTTCTGGAAAAATTAAGGGCTCCTTTCATCAATATTTATTTATTTTTCATATTTTAGCTTGGACTCAGTTCTGCTAATTTTGCTATATATACTTGCAGGACTTGATTAAAGCACTGTACGCCACATGTACAGATGCCAAAAAAGAAGAAAATTCTTTTCAATCCTCAAATGACAAAACCTAGTGGTGCAGGACAGCACTAAACTCTATGAGGGTTTTTTTTTTTTTTTGGCTCTAATTCCTCAAAAGGGATCCAAAATGCAAGCATGAATTTGGAACAACATTCTGAAATTCAGGCACCACCCTCAAACACAAACAGACACAAAGATGACTTTACCACCAAGGATTTTGTTTCGTTTTGCTCTTTGGGTTTGGCTTTTTTCTGGGTATTATTGCCACCCCCCACCCCCCCACCCCCCCTCCAATTGAAGCTATTCTATCAACAAAATGTCAGCTGTAAACACTAAATCTATTGCATGAGTGATGGCTCATTCATTGTAGAGATTTTTCAAGAACAGCACGAAACGACCCTTGCAATGCTGGCAAAGTCAGTGTCAGCTTGAATTACAAGTTACATAAATCTAGGTTACACAGGTTATATACCCTAAAAGCTGATCCAACTTGTGCAGTAAATTATTTGGCAAGGTATCTGTTTGTAAATCAGACTGGCTGATTTGACACCTTTTTTGCCCGCTCTGCCATTTTCTCCCATGGTTCAACCTTCTCTTTCAGTTTGTGTTTCCCGGAAGCAGCAGTGACCAGAGGAAATTCATCCTACTTTTCCTCCCAAGTCAAAATCTCATGAAAGTTCTCCATGTGTTTTCCTTGGCTAGAGAAAGCAGGATGAGAGCTCGAGAGAGGCTAAAAGACAATATCTAAAATAATGGTGAGTGGGTTAAACAAATTAAGCAATCAAACACTATAGGTAATCATTTCTTCTAAAACACAATCAATTTTCTGGAAGAAAACCCTACACACGTTAAACTTCCATTCAAATCTGTTCCGATATGTATTTAACTACAAAAGGGCAGGATTTTTAGCATAGTATTTCAATATTAACTTCGCCTAAATACCCAGAATATTGGTATTTTACTCAGCAATTAACACAGTTTGCACTACGGAGCTTATTTTCTTTCAAAAAATCAATTCCTTGTATATGTTCCAGAAGGAAGAAAAAAAAAAAAAAATCTATTTCTAAACACTTTTATAAAGCAAAATCATTTTCTTGCTGAATGGGCTTATAGCTGCCCTCCTGTGAGGTCAAATCTGAAGGGAAAGACAATGTACTAAATGTTTTTACAGTTTCTTCCTTTAAGCACTATTCTTTACAGACCCTTATTTTATGACGAAAAGAACATTTAATTCAACTACACAGAATCAGTACCTATAAGTTTCTGAGTTTTCTTTTAAGAAAAAAATGATATGTACAACTTATAAATAGATAATGTGCAAAATAGGAAAATCTGGAAAGTTAACACATTCTAAAACACATACAGTGAAAGAAAAGGTGCAATCTCTTGGAAACTTCACCTCAAACTCATGGGTCTGTAAACCTCAATCACACTGCTCAGGCTTCTCTCCAAACTGAACCATCAGAGCCTCTCCTGTTTGCTCTCTTAAGCCTGCTGCTCTACTCCTTGATCACTTTACTCATCTTCCTCAGTAACTTCTCTAACTTCGCTTCCTTCCCAAGATGCAGGAATCAAAGCAGCACTTCTTAAGCTATGGGCACAGCAACATTTTATATAGTGACAAATGACATTCTCTGCCTTGTTTTCACTGGGTTTTTTTATGGTTTAGTTTTATATAAATGTCAGGTTGTATGTAATACACCTAGGACATACTAGAATTTTGTAGCAGATTCTTGCTTTCTTTATGAGTTTGGTTCTTAGACTCTTCCAAAATGAACCTACAGATAGGCTACAGAATAACTTGCCTTTTACCCTGAGAAGACAGTGACAGCAGCTATAGATTTACCTGTTGAGTTATAATGTTCTCATGCAGAAACATTAACACAGAGAAGATACTGCATCAGCAGAGAAATGACTGGAGCTGTCCAAGTAGTGCCCATGTCCATCTCATGATGGACAGAGGCCTCAGCCCTTGATTAGCAATTACAAAGCCTGCAAGATAAGGTTGTTTCCCTTCTGAGCAGACTCTCCAGAGCTTTGGAGTTTCCGTGAAGTACTCAGCAGGAACTAAAGGCAATCAGCCAATGTTTGCTCTGAAGGCAGCCAAGCACAGTAGAGAGCCAGTGGTAGGACCTGGATATAATCAAGGTTACCTGCGGCAACCACTTTTCAACCACTTGCTTTTCAACAAAGAAAGGGCAAGAGTAGCTGAAATAGCTCAGTCAGCTACTTTCTACTTAGCAAAACAGACATATTCCCCTTGCAGTGTGTTTCTCCCCTTTGCAACAAATCCTCTCTACTCTTCCTTCACCCTAGGAGGTGGAGGTGCAGGGTGCACACCAAAGCCCAGCCCATGCTCAAAGCAGCCCTGCTGATATGGCTATTCAGACTTAATCTTTCAGTGGAAAACAGCCTTTTACTTGGAATTTTAATATTTTAGAATTTGATCAGAATTATTTTAAAGAATACAGAAATAAAAATATCGAGTTATATCCCTTCCATCAACCTTCCAATCCTGCTTGTATTTTTACAAAACAACAAACTCCAGCCTCAGTCTACCAGCATAAAGGAGAAGACAGTAATATTTTTAATATAATTCTGAATTGCAAACAATGAAACTAAATAAGGCAGCCAGTAAAGAACATTAGTTCTTCAGTACAGGTCAGTAAACTCACCATGTCTCACCTGAAGTTTCAGGTTTTACCTAAACAATGTTTGGAATAGGTTTAAGCATAAACACTAACCTAAATTCATGACTTGGAATAGTTGGTTACCAGATATTTACAAGACCCTGTCATAATTTTGTTTCTTAATCCTCAGGCTACTGAGAAGAGCTTCACTTTTATTCCATGTTGATGTCCTTTATGATTTGGGACAAATATTAAGTGCATTCAGGCAACTGGGACAATGTTCATAGGCATTAAAGCAGCACAGAGTACGCTACCACTGCCTTGTCATGTTCCTTAAATGTTTTGCCCAAATTTTCTTATGACACTGCCCAGTTTGAGCATCTGAGCTAAAGCCACTGGTCATCCCCCACCTCCTTGCACACCAGAAAGTCTTGTAGTATCTATTACAGGTTTTCTTCAGGGGGGAGGGAAAAGTAGTTGAGACTGTGACAGACTATATTCTACAAAGAACAGAAAATTTTTTCCAAGGTTCATATGACTTGGACAGATTTAAACCAACCAAAATTCCTGTGTACTTGCTATTTATCTTTTTCCTTTTAGCCTCAAAGCATACCATCCAACAGTTGGTATTTCTTGCTCTCTCAGGGACCAAGTTACTCCCGCCTTGCTCTTACCTGCCTCCAAGTCTTCTGCACCCCCTCTGCCATGTAGGCCAGTATCCTTTGCTCAACTTAACTTTGGCAAAAACCTCGGCATAAGAAAACCCATGACCTTTTTATGACTATAGGCCAGACCACTTACCAAAAACATGTTCCATGTATTTTGGTCATTGGTTTTGCCTTTCCTGTATTTCTGTCTGATACAACAGTCTTTATGAGTGAACTTTACAGCAAATAATCCATCAAAAGCAACACATAGGGCATGCATATCTTTTGGTCTAAAATACACATTCTCATGTTCTGCACTCCTATTAGCATTGCAGGTCGCAAAGTCAGAAAAAAAGCTGCTGAAATATTAATCACCTTGGGTACAGATGGAAAGGCTTCCGATCGTGGGCAAAGAAGAGGGAATAGGAGGGAGAGGAAGGAAGTAAATCAGGTACGTACTTTTACCTCAATATGTCAGAGCGGGTATGGAGTGATCAATAATATGTACATTCCTGCAGAAGTTAATATGGCTCCTTTCCTGCAATGACAGCATTTTCACAAAGCAGCTCCTAATCAGTAAATAAAGCAAGATGCAAAAATTTTGGCTACACAGCATGTAGGTAGTTTTTAAAAGAATTTCCAAATTAATTAAAACATCATATTTTGGTCTAGTGCATGGTTGCCTTCAATGGTTCAATGAAAAAAAAACCAACCTATTTTCCACCCTATGATCATTTTGTAATCTTTAATAAGCAACTACAATTTAAAAGCACCTTGATCAACAAGTTTACAATGATTGGCTGTATCTGCATCACAGAGATAGCACACCTTCACTAAGGCAGAATTAAGAGTGATTGCCCATCAATCCATGCACATTTGTAAGAAAGAAATAGAGCATGCAACTAATCCTCTAGAGTGCTGGTATTTTATTTGAGGAGATTTACTCCATGCTCTGTTTCGCCCATCCAAAGAGGCAGTTACTTTAATTCAAGAGATTTGTGTCCAACAGTTTTTCTCGCTATTAAGATTTAGTGTCTTTAATTTAGAAAAAGATTTTTCTATTTTCTGTTTGTTTTATGTGAAATCAGGACAGCTGAAATGCAAGTTTATTCTACAAGGTGGCACTTGGCAGTAAATTTTGGGGGTTAAAACAAAACGGTGCATTTAGTACCCTCAGGTTCTTCTGAAAGCAGTCAGAGAATTCACAACAGCCCAGAACAGGTCTGCCTTCTTGTTGGTAACAAACTGTATTTTATTGTGTAAAAGAAACAAAATGAGAGCTCAGCATTGTGAGTCAACTGCATGTAATATTAACATCATGTTCGTTATGGGCCTGAGGCGAGACCGATTAAAATCAGTGGAAGGTATTTCATATACTTCAATAGGCTTTATATTAGAGACTACTTCAGCAACTTACAAGGTGAAATCTGGGCCCCACTTAAGGATAATGTTAAAGCCCTCATTGACTTTTTTATAGGAAAATAGGATTATTCTTACCACAGTTAATGGGCAAACAAAATACTATAGTTGCCTGCTACCTGTGTACTGAAGAGCAGGTTGGGTGAATGATACCTCTGATCCATTATTTACCTTGTGTGATGTTTTATATTAAGGCACACAGATCAATAGAAAAATAAGAAAACTAGGAGAATTTCTGAGTACAATATAAAAGCATCAGTTTTATTCTTAAAAAAAACAAATCATATTCCCTAATCTTCCTCCTCTATGTTTTTGAAGATATAAAACCAGTATTACCTTTAACGTTTTACATTAGCTTAGATTTGGGGTGGGTTTTCTTCTTGCTCTTATTTTAGCAATTCCATCTAATGATGGACCGTACCCACGAGATCACACATAATTAGGTATAGCTACTGCTACACAGGCTTCATTTGCTCGTCAGCTTAATTTGACGAAAAAGATCTTTCTTTGGTAGGATTTTTTGGGGACATGTTGCAAGCAGCCTCATCTAGGGAACTTCAACCTGAGAATAAAATCCCAGTCACTGTCAGAGATGACATATGTTATTATGCTAGTTTTGAGTATGAGTATCTATAACTGATTTAAATGATGCCTTTTACAGACTACTTGAAGCATATTTCAATCTCTATTTATAGCATATAATCAGATGTCTAGCACAATCCTTCCTATGCAGACTTTCACATCTTTTTTGGTGCCTCTAAGGCTATTTGTAGAATATAAACAGCATCCAAAATACTCTCCATCAGTAAAGCTACCGCCAAAGGGTATTTATTTTCTATTCAGTAAACAGTGCGTAAATATCTATGCAAAGCTCTCTTCTTTAGAGACCATTTCCCATTCTTAAAACATGCTCTAAAGTGCAGCATGTATCATCTGACACTTGAGAAAGCAAACAGATCCAGTTAGGCCAAAGCCAAAACTTCCCAACATGAGAGTCCTTTTAGCTACCAGCACTCAGCTCTCTCAAGATACGAACTCCATTATTTAGTTTATTTGGCCTAATGAGATAATTAAATACATCTAGAAAATTAAAGGTCTAAGCTCGTCTGATATTCTGTCTTCCTTCATCAAGACTGGCATAAAAGAATTTTAGCTGCTGAGCAATTGCTCTCTGTTCTTTCAACCCCACATAACCCAGGTATCAGACAAATGACATGCTCACACAAGTCTAAAAGTAATTTCTATTGATCACATATATGCAAAAAGCCCTTAACTGTTCTTAACCAATGGCTCTCCTTTCTTCTCAGCATTGATGTTTGCTTCTGGATCCTCCCTTTGTCAGAGGGGCCTGGTTCAGCTCAGGTACGCAACAGGACTAGGAGCCAGTGGGATAGGACAGGTATGGACTAACACATGGTTCACAGTGACTGAACCATCACCTGTAGTGATGAACTATCCCACTGTCCAGCTCCTAAGGAATCGGGCCACTTACAAGCTCTGATTTATTATGAAGATTCTTGGCATTAACATTTTCTATTTAAATCAGTGAAGGAGAATTTTCCAGGTTCCTTGTTTGGTGGCGGTTAAACAGTGATACGCAGCTTCCTGAGGAGGACTGATAGCTCCAAATCTTAATTTTAGCACCCTTTATTTTATGAAAAAATATAAAATTGTAGAGAAGTACCTGCTACACATGAATATACATCACTTTACATCACCCTGGACTAATATTTCTTGATACGTTCCTATTCAATGATACCTTTTTTATTAAAAAGACGGCTGCAATAGTCACAGAATCACCTAGAAAGATCCTAATACATTCAACAGAGGAAGATCACAAACCTGCTGCTTATGCCTTGCTCTTGCTTTGAGCAGCAGAAGCTCCTCTGCTTTCCTGCCCCAGGAATTTGCCAGGTTTATGACTACAGCTTGTCAAAGTCAAACAGCAGACAATGGAGCAACCTTCACAAAAGGATAGCAACATGACATTCAAATAATGAGAGCAGCCTGACCAACACTGACTTTTTGCCTCAGCTTTTACTACTCAGTCGCTATAAATGAAGATGGGAACCATCCTTGGAGTCCCTTCTACCAGTAACTGCATGTGTGTGACTTGGGCTTTCTCAAATACTAAACTAAAATACTACTATACTAAACTAAAAAGCAGTAGCTATTACTGAAGACTCATGCTAACCTCATCAAAGACATTTTTTTACCTCCCCCTCGATACATACATTCTACACTTCCATTGCACTTTAATAATGGAATTAATGGCAGAATGCATTATTAACAATTTAAAAAAATAAAGCCTAACTTCCTTTATAATCTGAGATTCTGTTTTCATATAGTAGAAGCAGATGTGCAAATGTCTGTTTTCGCAGTTCTTGATAGTAAGCATTTGCCAGCAGATGCATGAAATTAATTTCTGCCCTAGTATTAAAAATCATTTCCTTGATTTAAATGTCTCTGATAAAGAAACAGTATCATAAAGTGGTTTAGCTGATGAAGCAGCACAAATAGAAACAATAGTTGCTATTTTAGAATTGCTATTTGTATTTGCTTAGATTGCACAGTGTGTCTCTCAGGAAAACAAATAATTATTTGTAAAGTCTTCCATCCAAACATTTTCCTTTTGAATGTGCTTCCAAAAGCAACATAGGAGAACATTCATTTTTAACTGGAAAGCTAATTTTAGCATCAGGCTGAGATTTCTGTAGGTTTCATGCAACCAAAAGCAAGCATGGGATTTCACACTTCTGCCCCCCCCCCCCATTTATCAATTTATAAGGAGCACTGTGCAATTGAAGAAAAACATTACAATATTACTAGTGTATTTTTATTTTGGTCTCAAGTGTGTGTTCACAAGAAGCATTTGTGGCAGACAGAGATCAAGTAAGGAAAGGGACTTGCAACGCTCCTCTTAGACCCCTTGTTGGTTTGTGGAGTTTTCATGTTTACAGAAGGCTTTCAGAGAATTTCTGGTGTATCCAGCCATGCAGACACATGTGGAAAAGAAGACACTGCAATTCAGACCCCACCTCTACTTCAGGGATTCCCAATACTTGAACCAACAGCTTCTGTGTTTCTTAATAAAGGTCTAACTGCTAGCATGGTTTTACCTACTATAAATACATTGTTTTAAGCAGAACTGACTCAACAAGAGAAAGTGGAGGAAAGGAAAAGTGGATTTGCATTTTCCCACCTAATGCACTCATCCAGTCTATAGACTGGTCCTGGACATGAGCAGGTAGAGCTTGAGCCTTCACGCAGCCAGCAGCCCAGTAAAATCCCACAGTAGCAATGCAGAAAGCAGGAAGGTAAAAACGTGCCCCAGGGAGCGCGAGCGACCAGGAGCGCGGCAAGGCAGTTCGCGTGGGCAGGTGAGCGGGGTGGTGAGCACTCGTTGTATGAGCAGGGCCCGGTCCGGGAGCTCTGTTTTATCTGCCCCGGCGGTGGCCAGCGTAGGCACCCAGACAGAGCCGATGAGAGGGGAGGCTACAGCGCAGAGCTCGGGGTGTAGAGAGGATAGTGCCTGCACTGGCCTGGTGAGGGGAGGGTGTGCAATGGGCAGGGCTGCACTCGGTGCTCCCTGGTGGAGGTGCTCCTGCAGCAGGGGCTGAGCTGCGGGATGCTGTCAATAGACTGTGAGATGTCAGGGAAGCTGAGAGGAAGCAGGAATGCTTGCTCCTGGCCCAAACTGTGCAGGGGCCTCGAGCTTCGCCTTTACCTCATGAAGGAAGAAGGAGGCCGTTAACCTGGGAAGCTGGGAATTAGTGACAAAAAAAAAAACAACATAAAAAGGAGGAAAAGGACAGTCAAAAGCAAGAGTCTTCCCCCTAAATCTGTTGTCCCCATGCAGAACCGCTTTGCTGTCCTGCAGGGGGCTAATGAGGAAAACCACTCGAGCCAGAAACAGCCAGGCTGATGCACTCGTAAAGAAGATCTCTACTGGTGCTGCCAGGAAAAGGCGGCGGGTTGTAGTAGTAGGGGACTCTACACCGAAAGGGACAGAAGCACTCGTCTGCCGGCCAGACCCTGTCTCAAGGGAGGTGTGTTGCCTACCAGGGGCAAGGATCAGGGATGTGGCAGAGAGGCTGCCTGCTCTAGTAAGTCCCACAGACTATTACCCACTCCTGGTGATACATGTGGGTGCTAGGGATATAGATAGTAGTAGCCTGGGGAACATTAGAAAGGACTACAGAGCCCTAGGGGAGGTGGTTAGAGGCTCTGGAGCTCAGATAGTCTTTTCGTCAATTCTCCAGGATACAGGGGAGGACCTAAAAAAAGCTAGGAGGATTAGCCAGGTTAATAACTGGTTAAAAGGGTGGTGTCATAGTCAGGGGTTTGGGTGTCTTGAACACAGGACCCAAGCTTGTAGGCCAGGTCTAGTGGGGGCTGGTCTGATGATAAAGAAGGGAAAGGGCAGTTTTGGTAGGAGGCTTGCCAGACTGGTCAAGGAGGCTTTAAACTAGATGTACTGGGGGAAGGGGTCATCATTCCATCCCAACACACCCAGTCAGTTGCCAGCACCTATAATAAATGCTCAGAGTAATGTAGAGATATCCCAGCCGCTGCAGCCAATGAGCCGGCTTCATTTGGAGCTCGGCTCAGATGCCTCTATACAAATGCCCGTAGCATGGGGAACAAACAAGAGGAATTTACGGGGGTATGATATAATAGGCATCGCAGAAACATGGTGGGATGGCTCCTATGACTGGAGTGTTGGAATGGAAGGTTACAGGCTTTTTAGAAAAGACAGGCCTGGCAGGCAGGGAGGGGGAATTGCCCTTTATGTTAAGGATAGGCTGGAGAGTATGGAACTCTGTCTAGGGACAGGTGAGCAGTCCACAGAGAGTTTGTGGGTCAGGGTTAAAGGGAATATAGCTATGGGAGACAATACAGTGGGGGTCTGTTACAGACCAGCAGATCAAGGAGAACTTGTGGATGAAGCACCCTATAGACAGATAGGAACAGCCTCACACTTGCAGGCCCTTGTTCTCATGGGGGATTTCAACCACCCTGACGTCTGTTGGAAGGATGGTACGGCCTGGCACAAGCAATCCAGGAGGTTCCTCGATTGTGTGGAAGACAACTTCCTTCTGCAAGTAATAGAGGAGCTGACAAAGAGAGGTGCCATGCTTGACCTCGTGCTCACCAACAGGGAAGGGCTCGTTGGAAATGTGACGCTCTAGGGCAGCCTTGGTTGCAGCAATCATGAGATGGTTGAATTCAAGATCCTCAGGACAGTGAGAAGAGCGTGAGATATAGCCCTAGAGGGCAGGGGGGCCCAAGACTCTTGGTTGATATTCAAGGATCACCTGCTACAAGCTCAGGAGTGTTGCATCCCAACTAGAAGGAAGTGCAGCAGGAGGGCCAGGAGACCTCCTTGGATGGATAAGGAGCTCCTGAGGAAAATTCAAATGGAAAAAGAGGCTTATAATAAGTGGAAGCAAGGACAGGCAGCCTGGGAAGAGTACAGGAATGTTGTCCGGGAAGCTAGGAACCAGCTTAGGAAAGCTAAGGCCTGGTTTGAATTAAACTTTGCTAGGGGTATTAAGGATAACAGGACGGGATTCTACAGGTACATACCAAATAAAAAATGGACATGGGAGAACGTAGGCCCCCTCAGGAAGCTCTTGGGAGAGCTGGCTACACAGGATTTGGAGAAGGCTGAGGTTCTGAATGACTCCTTTGCCTCGGTCTTCACCAGCAAAGGCTCTGACCACACCACCCAAGTCTTGGAAGGCAGATGCAGGGACTAAGAGAATGAAGACCTTGTGCTCACTGTAGGAGATGATCTGGTTCGAGACCATCTTAAAAATCTGAACGTGCACAAGTCCATGGGTCCTGATGAGATCCATCTGCGGGTCCTGAAGGACCTGGGAAATGAAGTTGCTAGGCCACTGGCCATCATATTTGAGAAATCAGTCATTCTCACCTCTGTGCCTGGCAAAATCTTGGAGCAGATTCTCCTGGAAGGCATGCTAAGGCACATGAAAATCAACAAGGTGCTTGGTGACAGCCAGCATGGCTTCACTAAGGGGAAATCCTGCCTGACCAATTTGGTGGCCTTCTATGATGGAGCTACAGAACTGATCGAAAGGGGTAAGGCAGTTGATGTCATCTACCTGGACTTGTGTAAAGCATTTGACAGTGTTCCACACGACATCCTTGCTCTATATTGGAGAGACATCAATTTGATAGAGGGACCACTTGGTGGATAAAGAACTGGCTGGATGGCCGCATGCACAGAGTTGTGGTCAATGGCTCAGTGTCCGGCTGGAAACCAGTAACGAGTGGTGTCCCTCAGGGATCGGTGTTGGGACCTCTCTTGTTTAACATCTTCGTGGCTGACATGGACAGTGGGATTGAGTGCGCCCTCAGCAAGTTTGCTGATGACACCAAGCTGTGTGGTTTGGTTGATACCCTGGAGGGAAGGAATGCCATCCAGAGGGACTTTGACACGCTTGTGAGGTGGGCTGATGCCAACCTCATGAAGTTTAATCATGCCAAGTGCACGGTCCTACACCTGGGTCGGAGCAATCCCAAGCACAGCTACAGGTTGGGCAGAGAAGAGATTCAGAGCAGCCCTGCGGAGAAGAACTTGGGGGTGTTGGTTGATGAGAAAATGAACATGAGCTGGCTTCAGTGTGAGCTTGCAGCCCAGAAAGCCAACCGTATCCTGGGCTGCATCAAAAGGACCATGACCAGCAGGTCAAAGGAGGTGATCCTGCCCCTTTACTCTGCTCTTGTGAGACGTCACCTGAGTATCGTGTGCAGTTCTGGTGTCCTCAACATAAAAAGGACATGGAACTGTTGGAACAAGTCCAGAGAAGGGCCACGAGGACAATCAGGGGACTGGAGCACCTCCCATATGAAGACAGGCTGAGGAAGTTGGGGCTTTTCAGCCTGGAGAAGAGAAGGCTGCATAGCAGCCTTCCAGTATCTGAAGGGGGCTATAGGGATATTGGGGATGGACTCTTCACTGGGGACTGTAGTGATAAGACAAGGGGTAACGGGCTCAAACTTAAACAGGGGAAGTTTAGATTGGCTATAAGGAGGAAATTCGTTCCTGTTAGGGTGGTGAGTCACTGGAATAGGTTGCCCAGGGAGGTTGTGAATGCTCCATCCCTGGCAGTGTTCAAGACCAGGTTCGACGAAGCCTTGGGTGATATGGTTTAGTGTAAGGTGTCCCTGCCCATGGCAGGGGGGTTGGAACTAGATGTTCTTAAGGTCCTTTCCAACCCTAACTATTCTATGATTCTATGATTCTATAAGGAAACACCAGGTGTAAAAGTTAACAGCTTAAGCATGTACTAGGATAGGTATCAAAAAAATCCCTGGAATTTCTAGAACAGGAGAAACTAAATTTGGTTCATTTCATTATTAAAAGTGTGCAATGATTTTGCTACTAAAAATTAATAGTCTGCTTTATGCAAGAACCCTTCAACCCTCAGCAAGGCATTATTTCATAAGTGGCTTGAACAAGAAAGAATTGCAGAACTGGAGCAAACAGCATAATGGCCAAAATGATAGTCTCAAACACACTGTTGAATTTGTTCCTTTGTTTTTATTTTTGCAAGGTCTACACACCTATATTTGGGCATATGCATCCTATTCCTGTTATAGTTGCATTTCTCTTTCACCTAAAATTTATAGTTAATTTATTTGTTTTATTTCAGACAACGTAACATTAAACCATCAGTCAAAATAATGTTCCATCAGTCACCATCTGTGAAAGTGTCAGCTATAAATCTGAAGATTATAACTAATCTGCCACAAAAGTTAATGAAGTCGATGTATAATGCTGTGTCAGTTAGGAACTGTATCTATTGAATCATCATAATATGCAATCGGTTTAATATAGACTGATGCTCCTGAGTGTCTCAGTGCTTCACCATGCCGTGTACTGCCTAGAGTGGCAGAAAGCTTATTTAGGAAAAAAAAGTATAATTTGACTTTGCCTTGTGTTATGCAGCTCTTCCAAGTCATAATACTTCATTAGATTTCAGCTTAATACTAACACTGCAGGGTTACATAAATACAATAATAAAAGCATAGACACACAGAGCTCCTTTCATGAAAAGATCCTATGGTGCTTTACAAACATTAATTAAGCTTCAAACAACACCACTCTACACTTGAAGACTATTTATCTGTGTACTGCCTCTCCTTGCTCAGGCACTAATGGGCTGTTGCAGGGTCACTGAGGATACTGTCCCATGATGTCACAGCAGATAAATATATATTCATCTAAAACTGTTGGCACGGTTTCATGCTGACAATATCACTCTTCCAGGCAAATGACCTGGGAGGGCAGCAATTCTGCAACCCAGGCTACTACTGAGCACATACCGTGATATGTCTTAGTAGCAGCACTCATTTGGGTTCCCTCTTGACCCCAACCCTACGGACACACTTTAAAATGTCCTCAATTAGTGATCAGATTTACAGCTCCTGTGAGTCACAGGGAAGGGGATGAAATAACGACCAACACCATTACTGCCACTCTGCTCAGGTCTACCCTACAATCTCAGGTTGTCTCTTACAGCACTTTGAAGAGAAACGGTGAACTTGTGAGTGTGGTCCTTGCTAAAGTGGATCCCCTACAGCTCCTGGAGTCTCAGAGGACTGGCCACACTCAGCACTCCTCTGACAAACGATCCTAAAGGATACAGGAATATGAAAACCTAAACATGTCCTGGGGGGGGTGGTTTGGAATATTTAATGGGAAACACCAACTTAACTGACCTCTGGGATGTCAGTGAAGCATCTGATTAAAAGGCTATGGAGGCACCCTGTTGCCCTTCCTCAGGCTTACAATGTATTTTTGGGTCTTTTTGGCATGTCCTGCACCACCATATCCCTAGTTGCCCACAGAAGCTGGCTGCATCAGGAGCTGACTCTGATTCTTGTAATAATGGGTACAGGAAAAGCTGACACGAGGTCTGTTTTAAACGCATCAGAAAATTGCTTAACTCCTAAATTTTATTTCAGGTGAATCTCTCTGGTGCTTAGCAACAACTTATACTTAAATTCTGTGTTAAAATACAGTGTTAATTAAGCAATTAAGGATGGCAAGGCTTATTTTATGGCATCATTTACCCATAGTTAGACTGTGCTGTAAGGTTAACTGCATGAGGCATGTTTTATGGCTTTCTGAAATGCTGTCTTCCTTTTCTTATTGCTTTTATAAGAGATTATAATTAATTCTACTTTATGTATTTTAAATTATTTTTTTGATCACAAAGTGGTCTTGTTATTTGCCGCATTACCATAAGATGCTGTCAGCTACAGTTTAGCTACAGATAGAAGGCACATTTGCACAGTATATTAAATGAGAAAACACTAGATAAAAGAAACAGCAATCTAGAAAAAAACAGCAGCAACATTCATTAGAAATTTAGATATATAAAGGATCTGGCATGAGTAAAATAGTGCACTACAACCTACTGCTTGGGAAAGGAGCAGAAGTATTGACAGCAGATACAGGCATTGTTTACGAGGCCAGTAGGATACAGAGACATTGGGTAAGATATATGGATCAAAATTACAGACTTTAGCCAGAAAACACCAATTTCAGGAATGGTGTGACCAAATCAGTAGCGATATTTCTTATTATGAGCTGTTTTCTACTGAAGAAGCAAACAAAAATTCTTCAATAGAATGAAAAGAATTTAGTGCAAAAGCACATGAAGATTTGGTTCCTAGTCAATCCCCAATCCAATCTAAACTGTGCAATAAACTTTCGGTAAAATTTGTTGTAAGACCAAAGTATTCTTCCGAAAATAATATTCTTCTTAATAGAAAGATGATTCACTTTATTTGGTGTGCCTGTATGCGGCTATGATTAATACATTAAATATGCATAATTCATCAGAATGTATTTGGAGTAGCATGCATGCCTACAAATATTGCTAATATTTTTAAATTCTCCTGTGATGCATTTTAGTCAAAGCAGAACAAATGTCACCATTACCCACCACACACACTACCATAACACCTAAACTCACTTTCCTTTTCTAAAATCACATAAAGAAAGAACAGACTGCAGAAATGTCAATGTGTTAGTCCTGAAAACAAGTGACTGGCGCAGTGGTACACAGACGGCAGGACACATGCAGCTCTCCTATAGGAAATACAGGCTCCCACAGGACATGGGCATGGACTGAAGTGAAGAATGAGAAGAACAAAGGAGTCATACAAAGTTACCTGCATAAACAAGTTCAAGGTTATTACAGGATTAATTTTTGTGTTGTAACTCTTATCCTTAACTGGAATGTGTATTGGATGCATATACCCCAATGGTCCACATGACCAACAGGGAATCATATTAATGTATCAAGTCTTGCAGACTGTTTTAGCTCAAAATAGTGCCTGTCTCTAATTGCAGGGAGGATTATCTCAGTCTTTGACTGTGGCTTCCAGGTGCTATCTCAGCAGAAGAAACACTAGTAGTAGGATCACTCATAATAACTTACACCTCCAAGCCACTGTGTGCCACTGGCAGAGCAATCACGAGAGACTAGCAAATGGATTTACTGAATATTAACACAGAGATAGAAGGCAGAAGAATAAATGGCTGCAAAAGGCTGTAATGATCAAGAATCTGTAAGAGAGAATCAGAAGATTTGTGGCACGTGTTAATTAGTAACAAGCTATAGATGAGGATTCCCATCAATCTCAGGAGGCCCAAGGAGCCCTTTCCTTCATTTACTGTTCCTGCTCTCCTAACTCAGATACTGTTGGACAGCATCAGTACACGTCTGCAGAGGCAGATGCAATGGGAATGTGCTCACTCAGAATCAGGTGATGTGGGTGTTCAGCCTTCATTTAGACAGAGCTCTTAGTAGACATGACTATTTGCAACAGCTTACTAAGAAGATTACAGGTATACCTATTGCATTCCAGCTCCCTTCTCATTATTTTCTTATGAAATACTGCTACAGGAATGGGCTTAGAAAAAGATTTACTTTGTTTCAGAAAGTGACAATGTCACATTTCAGCAATCCATAACTAATAATCAGTAATTAATATTTAAAGTTAATTGAGCATTCCTCCAGAATTGCTGGTATATTGTACCATATCAGATGTAAGGTCACTATAAATTTGGTTAGTAAATACCTGCTCAGTGGAAATCACCAAAGGAAAAAACATAAAATAAATTTTAAGATATTTACACATGAAAAGGCAGTTTTGACTTAAGTAGACTTTTGGACCTATAAGTAAAATTTTTAGTTCATTCATGTCAGCAGTTGTAATAGGCTAAAATCCAAGAAAAATCTCAAAGATTGCTCAGGAAAATGCTCAAACAAGTTTTCTTCTGAAGCTGGAGTACCAGTGATCTTGTAACAAATCTTAAAGCATAATATGCATCGATTTAATCTCACCATAGCAGAATGAGTCTTTGCAACAGACAGCTTACTCCATAATGATACACCAGTAATTTCTGCAGACAAATAAAACGTGAACACAGATTTTACATCAAGCTTTTCACCAATCACAGATCCATCTGCTTCTGCTGCATTTGCTTTCTGTCTGCAAAATATTCATCTGAACCATAGGGAAATCCCCTACTGAATTCTTTACATCTCTTTCCCTTTCTAGCTAACAGATATCCTGCATTTCCCTTTAAATTGTTAAATTTGCAGTAAATGCAGTTTCTCAGCTGACACCTCTGTGGTTTCAGAGTGACTGTACAAGGTTTGATCCCCTTAGATTTTTGCAACAAATGTAAAAGTTGAAAGTGTGTTGACATTGGGTAAACCTTAGCGCACCAGGCTTCTGCAAGCAGTAGTGATGTAGGGCTGTAACAGTGAGGCACATACTTTCATATTTGAGATAGACTGTTGAAAAATGTGGCAATTTAGCTTGCATGAACTCCTAAAATATGGCATAAATAAAATTTAGCCATACTATCTAGCAACATGCACCAAATATTATATAAATAAAAAGCACAGGAATTGAGCACTTCTCAGGAAAGCTGCAATTTCTTCTGTGCTTGTGCTAATCATCTAGTTTTCACCTAAACCAAGGCTCAACCTGATTCCTACTCTGTTCCATATGTATGAGGAAGACAACATACTGTCCCCTTGGGATCAGCACCCTAAATTCCCTTTTTCAGGCTAATTTTTTCTAACTGACGTGGGTTGTGCTCACATGGCGCAGGCACTGCCATAGCTTGCATGCAAAGCCCACAGTTACTTCCCCAGTAGCAATTTCCAGCAAACTCTACCATGAATCAAGCCACCACGGAGGTCATAAGTACATTTAGCTCATTGCTCCCTTTTTCCTTAGAAAAATTATACTTTCTGACACAAGGATGTTAACAGATAGTAAATAAAGAATTATGAGGTACCAATGCATCTTTTTGGAAGCACAAAAAGAAAAACAACTTCAGCAGATGTCATTGCTGCTCATACAGCACCAAGCTTTTCAGCTACTTCTCTTCTGGCTTCCGCAGATGCAATCAAAGGATTAGTAATTATTAATCCATCTGACCTGTACATCCTCTACCTAACCTATCCTATACATAACTTTTTAGGAAGGAAGGTCCCTAAATTAAACAGGACGGTCTCTTAAAAGCACTAAAGAGAGTTAAGAATCATCTCCCTCTCCTTGTGCAGGAGTTTATAGTCATTGGCCATGGACACTGCAAGAAGCCCAGACAAATGTAATCCAGGTGACAGGCTACAGATTTTAGGCAAAAGAGGACAGAATATCACCCCACTCTCCTCTCCTCTCCTTTCTCCTCCCCTCATGTAACCTCACAAAGAGTTGAGAGAAAAATCAAAGGCCTTAATTTTAATATCCTGCAGCACCCTGGTCCTGTAGCTTATCATGAACAGCTTGCATTTAGGTAGTTTCTCAACAGCTCCGCTGCTCAACTGAACAGCTCCCATTTAAATCTGAATAGAAATAAGACCTGCAATGTCCTCTGGAGCACTTTTTTCTTCCATTTTACTGAATTCAGAGCAGTAGATTTCTTTTTTAATCGCCATGAATGAACCTCCTCTAGCAAATGAATGTTCATAGCTATTAGATGTGGAGTAAAAAACATGTGCAGACTATCAGCTTGTAATGACTATAAAAAGCCTTGTTTCCCATTTTTCTGTATGAACTGCATTGAGGCTTTTATGGTGGTAATACTTACCTTTTGGGAAAAGGGTTAATGGTTAACTTCAAACTGTCCAGCACTGCAGCACTAAGTCTTAACTTAAAACATACCAACTTTATGTTGGATTTTACAGAAATTTCAGCAGTTATCATTACCATTACTACAGCGGATCACATACATGTAAGAAAAGTAAGGATTTTCCTCAAACACATATACCCAATCTTGAAAATGGTCCATTAGTAGTTTGGTATCCAAATAGTTTTGAGAGCCCTCACATTAGTGTGGTGAAAAAACACAGGTGGACACAAAAACTGACATACACAGTTCATGATAATTTTTCAGAGTGATCTGAAAATGCATTTAAGCCCACCAACAGTACTGCTTCTGTCCACCACCCTCCTTTCATAAATACCAGCAGATGTGTGCACATGCAGAAATTGCTTCCATGTACCTGCAACAAAGATGTTGAGTACCCCAAGAAATGTATGCAGCAGCCACATCCAAGCAGTGGATATATCTAGGCTGGGAGCTAAATTACTCAACCAGGGGAGCATAATAATTCTTGACGCTCCTTCCAGACTTTTACTACAACCAAGCTAGCTGTGTAGTTCACACTGCTAAATCCGACGGTGCCAAAGAGACCCTGTTTGCTATCCCCAACCTTTAGAAAATCTTACATAACTGGCTGTTGTGCCAGGTACCTTATCGTATCAACCGGCAACTCCACTTTAATAAAATGGTTTTCTGAACAGAATCCAAACATATACTGAAAACAGCTTTTGTTTTAGGCATGTCAATTAATTGGATGATATCAGAATTCAGAGGTCATGACAAACAATGTAAATACTATTTATAAGGGTGTTATAAACAGTGTACCACTGAACAGAAATAAAGGAGTGACCTGGACAAATTTCAGACTGAAGTTCACAAAGGGAAAAGTGTTCTTCCATTTACA
This sequence comes from Pezoporus flaviventris, assembly GCF_033815535.1. NCBI lineage: Eukaryota > Metazoa > Chordata > Aves > Psittaciformes > Psittacidae > Pezoporus > Pezoporus flaviventris. The sequence continues at coordinate 32,418,161 of NW_026892561.1, forward strand.
AGATCAAGTACAAAGAGGTCTTCACACTTCAAAAGAGCAGGATCCATACATTCTTTATATAGCACAAATCAATGCTTCATGACTAGATAATGGTCCAATAACTGTGTCTCCTGAAGGACTGCCGAGGATCAAATGGGTACAATTAAGTGAAAAAATATAAGTACTTACAGGAAGAGTTTAAAATGGATTAAATCATAAACTGCACATAATGGCCAGTGAAATACTCTATGCAGAACAACTGAGGTCACATTACCTACAGTAGATTTCCAAGAAGAAAGCTAGTCAGTAAAAGCACTAAATCAAATTTATAGGAAGATAAACCACTGCATAGTCACTCTGATATTTCAAAAGGCAGAAAAATCAAACAAAACTGCTGTATTTCAGAGCAGTAACTCTCAACACCAACTAGAAAATATGCCAGAGCAAATCCAAAGCTTAATTTTTTTTCCTGTAAAGTAATGCACAGAGAGGACCTTTCTGCATAGGCTTCAGCACCAAAACCACCTTGGCTATCACCTCTATGTACTTGCAAAAAACAGCTTTGTGGTAAACAGTTGGTAATACATACAGGAGGCAAGCCAGACTGTATATATTCTCAACTCAGATATAAACAGGAACCACCTTTTTTACGAGTGCACCATCTGCACAGGTGTCAGGGCACAATGAGGCTGAATGGCCCAACTGTCCTGGTTTAAACCCAGTCAGGTAACTCGTTCACTCACTCCCCCCCTTTCTTGCCCTCCCCCTGCTCTCGGAGGGACGGAGAGGAGAATCGAAAAGAATGCAACTCCCACGGGTTGAGATAAGAACAGTTTAGTAACTAAGGTATAACACAGATCACTACTGCTACCACCAATGATAATAATGATAAAGGAAATAACAAGGGAAGAGAATACAACACCTCAGCACCAGCTGACCGATAACTCGGCCCCCAAGCCCGACCAAGCTCCGACCGATACCTCCTCCAACCCTGCAGTCTCCCAGCCCTTCCGGCTCACTCACAGTTCCATCCTGGGCATGACGTGCTGTGGTATGGAATACCTCTTTGGTCAGTTTGGGTCAGGTGTCCTGTCCCTGCTTCCTCCCGGCTTCCCCTCCTCCCTGGCAGAGCATGAGGCTCACAAAGTCCTTGGCCAAACCAAAACATTGTTATCAGCTCTGTTCCCGAGCTGAAAGTCAAAACACTGCACTGCACCAGCTACCAAGAAGGAGAAAAAATGACTGCTGCTGCTGAACCCAGGACATTATCCACCCCTTATTCCATACCATTCACGTCATGCTCAGTTCCCACATTTTCAATATACCATCACTCTTATCTTAGTGCACTCTTATCTTAGTGCATGGACCAGTCCCTATAAAGCTGCTGAGTCCATCTGGTCCCTGATGTCAGGCTCCATCTCTTGTAACAGTCTTCCAGAGCAGGAGAGACTGTGTGCAGTGTTTACACTCGTGAATAACCTGGGCAGTAGTGTCCATTGCTAAGTCCACCCCTCGATCATGAGTCCATCTCTGTGTTGCATCTCTGCTCTGATGGCCTGAAGTGCCATGGGCCCACCAGGCTCAAAATAATTCACTGTCCCCTTCTGCAGTTTCTGCAGCTTGTTGATGGGGACTCCATACAGCTGCCTTCCATCTCCGATGCTTCCAAAGCACTGGAGGGGCCCAGTGGACTAGATACTTGCCCATACTGTCCCACACACCCTGCCACTCATGACTGTCCAGCTTTGGGGAAAATCTCTTGATCCCCCTGCATCGTCGTCTAACCCCAGACAAGACCCAAACCTGACTTTGCTTAACTTTTGAGATCAGACAAAACGGTTGTGGGTAAAACACAGTCTGTGTGTGTGCCAACATGCTGATCCCCATCACAATCAGCAGGCAGGTCCCAAGGATACCCAAAGGCCATTCAAAACCTTCAGAACTCTCAGTTGATGCTGCTGTACTTGTCACTGGGGCTGGTGTAGCTGCTGTGCTTGCCGGCTCTCCCACCACCAGCTTCTCTTTTCCTGAGTCCAGCTCTTCCTCCTCTGCCTTGCTGGGAAATGCTGCGTGGTCTCCTGCGTCCTCCTGGGGCTCGGCAGGCGGCTTCCGGGAAATGCTCTCGGCCGTCGCGGGGCTCGGCTCCTCCGCGGGGCTCGGCTCCTCCGCCGCCTTCTCCCGCTGCTCGGCAGCCGCCTCCTTCCTCTCCTCGACCGCCCCGACCACCTCCACCGGCAGCCGTCCCCTCGCGGCCTCCGGCCCCGCTCCCGCCGCCGCTTGGTCCCCGGGGCCGCTCTCCCGGGCCGGTTCGGCTGCCGCCGGCTCCCGGGGCCGCTCCCCCTCGGCTCCCCGCAGCCTCAAGATGGAGAGTAGGGTGAGGGCCAGGACGGTGAAGAGCAGCCGGACGGCCAGGTACAAGTCCACGGCCGCGTCCGTCCCGCCCTGCTGCTGGAGCCCACCCGTATTACAAGCCATTGCCATAAAGCACAGTGAGACAAGAACCTTAGCCCAGGCCCCACACTTGATAAACACTAACACAGCAAATACCGGCTCTACCTAAGTTACAACATTCTGAAGCTGTGAGATCAAGAGAAACAACTCTGAGAGCCAATAAATCGTCATTGTGATGAGTGACTATTAATCCAGTCAGATCTGTCGTTATCTCAACCCCTCGTGCCCCACGTTGGGCGCCAAAAAGAACTGTCGTGGTTTAAACCCAGTCAGGCAACTCGTTCACTCACTTCCCCCCCCTTTCTTGCCCTCCCCCTGCTCTCGGAGGGACGGAGAGGAGAATCGAAAAGAATGCAACTCCCACGGGTTGAGATAAGAACAGTTTAGTAACTAAGGTATAACACAAATCACTACTGCTACCACCAATGATAATAATGATAAAGGAAATAACAAGGGAAGAGAATACAACACCTCAGCACCAGCTGACCGATAACTCGGCCCCCAAGCCCGACCAAGCTCTGACCGATACCTCCTCCAACCCTGCAGTCTCCCAGCCCTTCCGGCTCACTCACAGTTCCATCCTGGGCATGACGTGCTGTGGTATGGAATACCTCTTTGGTCAGTTTGGGTCAGGTGTCCTGTCCCTGCTTCCTCCCGGCTTCCCCTCCTCCCTGGCAGAGCATGAGGCTCACAAAGTCCTTGGCCAAACCAAAACATCCTTGTTATCAGCTCTGTTCCCGAGCTGAAAGTCAAAACACTGCACTGCACCAGCTACCAAGAAGGAGAAAAAATGACTGCTGCTGCTGAACCCAGGACACCCAACTCACATGCTGCTGTTGGGAGAGGTGGAACTTTTTGTGGAGGCTGATCCTTTTGGCCTGTTAGCCCCCTCTGTAACAATGGGCATAAAATGGGATCTGCTGCTAAGCTTCAGGCTGCAGAAAGAGCAGGAGCATACTTGTTCACTCCCCCTCCCTGCTGCTCAGTCTGAGTATTAGTCACTGCCACCGAGACACTGCTCTCCCAATATTTACAGTAATAAATTAAAGCCTATTAAAACCAGAAACTGACTCTTCTGTAGCACAAGATTTAATGTCCTCTGCCCTCCTCCTCTTGAGAGTTGGTTTTGCTTGACTTAAATAACATATTTGTAAAACTTGAGCATGCAGTTTCTTTAAATACTAAGCAGGCATTACTGAATACCTTAGACTTCCAAATCTCTCCCCATATGCATCTTGATTATACACATTGTATATGACCAAGGCTGCCTCAATTCAAAGAGGACAAGAATGAACAATGAAACAGCATAGTCATAATAATAACAACTATACTTTTAAAATGCTACAAGCTATTTAAGGGGTGAGGAATTTTGCAGAAATAAACAAGGCATGAATATTCCTTATTAGATAAAATATCATTGGACTATGTCAAAGATGACTGGTTTTTTTCCTCTGGTATTAATGAGAGGAAAACCCTGATTAATTTCAGTAATTCTGAACTTAGCATTTACAAAGTAAAATTGCTCAGACACAATAGGTTGATTAGACTTCTCTGATCAAATCCATCTTCATTGTAACCCCCCCCCAAAAAACAAATAAAATTACTACAGGATTAGCTTCAGCTCATGCAACATAATTTTTTCTCCAATATTTTAAAATCAAGAGTTTGTTCAACTAGCAAAATGTTTAGAGGAGACCAGGAAGATTCATCTATTGCCATAGTGTTGTCAAGCAAACACAAGGAAATCACAGGCTGCAGTTACAATAGCTACACCTAAACATGGTAGAATGTTTACATGTGCTTTTTTCAAAATGAAATTTTGTATGCACAGGCCAGCCTTGGGGTGCACTGTCATGCTGGGACAATTTTCAGGCACTACTCTGAGTGTCCAACTGGCAGTGACACGGCAGCCTGGTGAATGTCTGGCAGTGGGTGCTCAGAGCTCCTCTTTCACACCACCTTCCTAAGAAAATCATTACCTTAGTTTTCTTGGGATTTTAATCATATTTTCTATAACTGAGATCCACTGGGAAGCAGACAGAGAAGACATGATGGCATCACATGACATACCAGAAAAAGGTTGCAAGATAATTAAATATTGTTGGTTATTTAGTTTTTGCTTTGGCTTCACATTGACAAAACCTTTCCCCAGACATTTTCTACAGATGTTGAAAAGATGTGAATTATTCTAGAGCTACAAAAAAATTTCAGGTGTTATTTTTATTATTCATGATCTGTTTATGTCATCTTTGTATATGATACTACATTCTTTCAAAGACCTGTCTTGAATCTCAAATGTTAAACCAAATGTTACTCATTCAGCTAACAGCACACAGTTGACTGGGAAATCTCTGATATAATGTGAATGAGGTCAGACAGAAGAGAAATACAGAACTAAAAAAAAAAAAGAAAAAAAGAGAAAGGAAAAAGGAGGACAACGCACTGCCATCTGTTTGCAATTGTATTAATAAAACCAAACTATTGAAGAACGCGCACAAATAAAAAAGTCTTAATTATAAGGATGAAAGCATATTTTTCAAATTAACCTCTCAAACTGAAGCAGTAATAAAATATTGATATGCATGTAAAGACACTCTAGATGTGTCAGAATTTTTAATGTTGAATGTTTAATGTGTCAGAAGACACTTAAAATTGATTTTAGGATATATATCACCCCTGGTAAGCATAAACTGAATAATTCTTTATTCTCTAGCAATGGCTGGGAAATGTCCTTTCATAAAACTTGCAAAATGGCATTGAATTTCATTCCTAACTGAGGCTTTTACAGAAAAAAACACTCACTCGAGAAGAGCCCTCATGCACCATCTTAGCTTCCACTGGATTCCACCCAAATGCATGCTCAAAAATAACTGTATTTTCAGGCTCCAGATATCTGGGGTGCTTAAGGAAATGATAAATAAATAGTGACAGGAGAAACCACTCCATTTACGCCATAGGTGCTTTTTTTGGCACAGCAGAGTGAATGAAATAAATAAATAAAAACCAGAAATTGACGCACAACAAATCTGACAACACTCCCCCCATAAATTACTTCATTCTGATATAAAAGCAGTACGAGCCTGGAGTTGCCAAGGGTTATGGTTTCTGGTTTCCAGCTTCAGCTATACTTCAGCAATCATGCAACCATTTTCTCTTATCATGAAGCAGTTGAACTAGCATGTAATCATAGGCAATTTTCCATTAGATACAGTGTTCCTACTACAACCGTTTGAAATGGCTGCCTTAACTACGAGCACAGCTGAAAAGGTTTCAGAGCAGATGCAAAAAATTAAAGAATTTGATGAATACCTGGTGATATGTTCCTTCTTTGCTGCAGGTATTCCAGCAAGACATACAACTCAACACTTCTAAGCTGGCACTTCTGGACTGAAATTATTATTACACAGCGGTAAAATCCTTTCCTGTAACTGCTTTTGGTAAATCTGTCATTATTTCATAAGTAAGTTATTGAATCTGGCTTCAAATTTCCCGAGCTTCTCTATTTACCAATATAAGCCACCATATATTTCAGCAAGATTTTGTCTAACATGCACACATTCATCTACTCTTTTTTGAGGAATAAACTAGCTTTCTTTGGAAAAATTACTGGAAGGAAAATCAACAGCTTACACACAGTTCTTGGGTTTCTTTTGCCCAAAATGTCAGAACAATCTGTCAGTTATTTTTATTTTCTAATCCAGAAAGTAGAATGTGATACAACTGACGTCATTTTTTTAAATTTCCTTGAAAAAACACACTATTTTTTTTTTATAAGTCATATACATTATAAAGAAAGCAAAGAACTTTATTCCTCTAGAAGTTGTAGCATCCCAGCTCAGTAGAAGGTTTGAAGGTTTGACACCTTGAAACCTACACATTTTCATAGCTCATTATATCCAAAATCATAATTACTTTCTTCTAGGGAATTTCCCAGAAAAAGAAGTCAAATTATGATTTTTATTATTAATTCAGTATGACTTCTCCATACGGAAACAGGTCCAGATCTTATAATTTAAAAGAGTAATTTCTAAAGCTGAAAAGGTAAGATGACTTTTTTGACATGGTTATGCAGGTTTGACATCTTGAGAATTCTGACAAAGGTGGCCAGGTCTCAGGAATAAAAAGAATACAGAAGATAATGAACAGAGGTTATCTTTTTCCCCATGCTCATTAGATTCTCCTACAAAATTTAAGATTTACCAATGGACTGGTAAAGGCTATAGCAATCTGAGTGTAAAAGAACAGATGATCAGCATTAGAATGCTAGAAACTAGTAATCAGAAAAAAAATTATTATTTTGGGATCTTACTGCCTTAGATTCATAAGCATACAATTAGAGATTTCTTGAATGCTATGTTAGCATTAACTGTTCAACTCAAGCTATTCTTTGAGAACAATTAATTTAAAGCTCTTGCACTCAAAATACACAGAAAAAAAAATACAATCTCCCATGAAAGAAAGTTGTTTCCTTTTCTTGTCCAAAAAAAAAGAGTCCTTCCCACCAATGTAGTTATATCGGTTGTTTCAAGTACATTCAGAATCTTTCCTGCTTGCTACGTTTTGCAAGTCCTAATCTGATGTGCTTGCCAGCTTTAGAATCATAGAATAGTTAGGGTTGGAAAGGACCTTAAGATCATCTACTTCCAACCCCCCTGCTATGGGCAGGGATACCTCATACTAAACCATGCCACCCAAGGCTTCATCCAACCTGGCCTTGAACAATGCCAGAGATGGAGCATTCACAAGTTCCCTGGGCAATATGTTCCAGAGCCTTACCACCCTTACAGGAAAGAATTTCTTCTTTATATCCAATCTAAACTTCCCCTGTTTAAGTTTTAACCTGTTACTCCTTGTCTTATCACCACAGTCCTAGTGAAGAGTCCATCCCCAGCATCCCTATAGGCCCCCTTCAGATACTGGAAGGCTGCTATGAGGTCTCCACGCAGCCTTCTCTTCTCCAGGCTGAAAAGCCCCTACTTTCTCAGCCTGTCTTCATATGGGAGGTGCTCCAGTCCCCTGATCATCCTCATGGCCCTTCTCTGGACTTGTTCCAACAGTTCCATGTCCTTTTTATGTTGAGGACACCAGAACTGCACACAATACTCCAGGTGAGGTCTCACAAGAGCAGAGTAGAGGGGCAGGATCACCTCCTTTGACCTGCTGGTCGCTACTTTTGATGCAGCCCAGGATAGAGTTGGCTTTCTGGGCTACAAGCGCACACTGAAGCCAGCTCATGCTCTTTTTCTTATCAACCAGCACCCCCAAGTTCTTCTCCGCAGGGCTGCTCTGAATCTCTTCTTTGCCCAACCTGTAGCTGTGCTTGGGATTGCTCCGACCCAGGTGCAGGACTTTACACTTGGCATGATTAAACTTCATAAGGTTGGCATCAGCCCACCGCATAAGCGTGTCAAGGTCCCTCTGGATGGCATTCCTTCCTTCCAGTGTATCAACTGAACCACACAGCTTGGTGTCATCAGCAAACTCGCTGAGGGCACACTCAATCCCAATGTCCATGTCACCAACAGAGATGTTGAACAAGACTGGTCCCAACACCGATCCCTGAGGAACACCACTCGTTACTGGTCTCCAGCTGGACACTGAGTCATTGACCACAACTCTTCGCGTGCAGCCATCCAGCCAGTTCTTTATCCACTGAGTGGTCCATCTACCAAATTGATGTCTCTCCAATTTAGAGACAAGGATGTTGTGTGGGACAGTGTCGAATGCTTTGCACAAGTCCAGGTAGATGACGTCAACTGCTCTACCCCTGTCCATCAGTTCCGTAGCCCCATCATAGAAGGCCACCAGATTGGTCAGGCAGGATTTCCCCTTAGTGAAGCCATGCTGGCTGTCACCAAGCACCTTGTTGTTTTTCCTGTGCCTTAGCATGCCTTCCAGGAGAATCTGCTCCAAGATTTTGCCAGGCATGGAGGTGAGACTGACCGGTCTGTAATTCCCTGGATCATCCTTTTTCCCCTTCTTGAAAATGGGGGTTCTGTTTCCCTTTTATTTCCCTTTATATTTTCCTTCCCTTCCCAAACTGCTACTAATTCATCTCTCCTACAAGTTTTATTCCCTGTCCTTTTCACTGGAGATGTCACCAAGTAGGGAGCTACAGAACTTTCTCTAGCCAGGGATACACACAACTTGGAAGGCTCCTGGCATCACTGGTCATTCGCAACTGGCCTCACTGCTGGCCAAAATCTCCCCTGCCTGTGAATAAAATCTATGCTTTGTTCAGCTTAATAACTGTGGTTGCAGCACACTGATAGCTGGAGAAACAGAGCTCAGCAACATGCTACATTAGTTTGCACTGAGTTATTTTAACTTGTTTTTAAGCTCTCTTTAGGGGCTGATCCGATTTCTTTGCAAGCCAGTATATGACTAGTTGAGGAATTAATTTTTCAGTCACCAGTATATATATATTTCAATTGCCATTTGGGGCAAATTGTTCCAACACTAACAACAGTGCCTGAAGCCTCCTTTCAAAATGAAGAAAACTGGATCTCATATGACATAAATGAAGTTTATGTTATCAAAATATGAAGTTTTACATTTGGGGTTTATACCCTCATTCCTCATTTCTAATTAAGAGTAAATAGAGAAATAAAAAGGAAAGAGAAAAACATTACTTAAATTTTGACAGTTACAAGTAAAAACAACATAAGTCAAGAACTTCCAGTGTCTAAACACTAGACACTTACCCAATAATGAAGATTATCTACAAAACCAAACAAAAGTCTCATCGTATTTAAAGACAGTTTCATTTCAGGACAGAAGAGACAGTGATTCATGGTGCAGAAAATATACTTTGAAGCAAGGTCAAAGACACTCTGTTATTCATTGTATGGGACAGAAAGGAAAAAGGCTATATGACTATTAGAGATGATAGATAACAGAAGTTCCAAACATTAAGAATTATAATTAAACATTTTTACTGGGGAAAAAAAAATTCAGGACAGAACGCTTTAGGTCATTGACCATGAAGAAACTGGTTTCATTTCATCCTTAGTTTTGTATATACAGCATAACACTTGTGATCAGCAGATTGGAGTCATCATTCTGAAAAATGCTACAATGACATACTGACATTTAATTTCTCTCAAATTTCAACACTAATTTTTGTCCAAACCATCTGATCTAAAAATTCCTCTGAAAGAAAAGCATTCTCTAATCAAGATTTTTTTTTTTTTTTTTAAATCTTTCTTGACTTTCTTAAAAAGTCACAACTGATCAGCATTTAGATCTGGAACAGATTTGTGAAGATTTTTTCATGTACCCAGAAAAAGCCTTTACTATCTATTTATCTAAATCAGATCTAGCTAAATCCTCTTTGATGTCAATCCTGCAGTTAGTTCCACTATAGGTTAACTCTAGATAGCAGGGAAGTTCCTCAATTCTCCTTTTATACACAACAGAATTCAAGTAGGTTTGAATAATTTTTAGAAAAGACATGACAAGGGACAGTGTGCCACTTCACCCTCCCTTGGCTGGTTTCCAGCTATGGGAACAGGTGTAAAAAGCACTGAGGCGTATTTGGGAAGACAGGGATAAAGCTCTCCAGCCCAGACAAAGCTCCCAATTATCAGACAGCGAAACACAATTACAAAAGTGTTTTTTGCAAGTATTTTGCAAGAAGTTAATAATATGGTAAAACTAAACATGACAATAACAGGATTGGGCAAAATATTTTAATCCCCCTTCCAAAAGGAATCAGGGAGAGGGAGGGTTTTGTGTTTTGTGGTGGGGTGTTTTTTTTTTTGGTGGGTTTTGGTGTTTTTTTTTACTGGAAAGGATCTTATTTCAACAGGAAGAGAGTAACATTTTACTGAAAAACAGAGTTCAGGGTTCAGTTTTTATGAAAATATGCTTGTTTCCATGGAGAATAAAATCTAAAGCATTGTCAACTACTCAACAGAAACACACACAAATGATATTTGTTATTATGCTTCTGCTCAATACAATGGTTTCATGAAGTTTTTATTTCACCTCTTACTATGACCTTCGTTCCTGCATTTGACACTAGTGGCAAGCAGTTTTTTCTTCTCGTGTATAAAGAACACTGGTTTTATATTGACTTTTAATGAGGTAAACAAATACAAGATTTTTTTAAAATTTATTGTTCATACTGTTTGTTGTCTGCTTAATATGAGACATAATACATCATCGTAAGGAAATATTCCTTGCAAGTTCTTTTAAAACTGTTTCATCTTTTAAGTAAAGGCTTTATTTTTTCTTTCAGATTTGATCTGTGTCTTTATTTGGTTGAAACTAATTCCATCCTTGATAACCATAATAACTAATCTGCTCGGATATTGCGGAATGCTTGATGAGTTATGCAAGGAGCTAATAAAGCTTCAAAAGACTTCAGAAAATTCTGGTTAAGCTATTCAAACTGAAAACCAACTCTTCCAGTCAGCACTGAATTCAGCACTATATGTAGGACACAGTTATAAAAAGACCTGCACGAGTCACAGACCTTGAGTCACAGCCATTGCAACTAGGGGCATATCAGGGGTTAAATATGACTTAGTTAAGATCCTTGACAGCTTTCTTACTTAATTGAGTAAGCTGAGACTTTTAGCCAGAATTGGTATACCATGGTCTCATCCATGATTAGAGCATAGTAATTGGGGAAAAAAAAAAAAAAAAGAAAAAAAGAATGGTTACATGAAGGAAGAGTAGTGATATGAAATGTAATCTTGGCTTTATCAAGACTCCATAATTGGTTTCCTTTGGAATTTTATTTCAATGTTCTTAACCTATAGGGTAGCACAGCAAAGCCAACTAGATGAAAATATAAGACCACAGAAATGTATGAACTGGAAGAGCAGACGTAACATATGACACCATGATACGAGTGGAGACAGTAAAGTGCTAGGAAATATTACAAAATTAGTACCTTCTTGGCTCCAACTTCATAAAAACGTAGTAGGCACAAGAACTTATGCCATCCTCATAAAACCAATCGTACACAGTTTTGTATTTCCCCTTAGGCTCATCGTGGAAGACAGGAGTAAATGTCATGTAAAGCTATCCTTAAAATTTCATCTAGATGTCTTGATTCATAGCAGGAAATTGCGCTAATAAGTTATAAAGGTTCTGTAATTCATTATGTTGTCATTATCTTTTGTAATCTTCCTGTAATTAGGTATCAGTGGGTTTCCTTAGAGAACATATGATTGAGCCTTAAATTACAGAATACTCTCAGCAGCATATGACTGAAACAATTGGAACATTTACTATAGTGTTTCTCAAGTGTATATTTAATACATGGAGTGGTTTTTGTATGTGAAAGTCAGTCTGCCAGGGAATGTGCTCATTACTGCATTTGCGCTTAATGTCTGACAGGTCTACGGTTATTAATAATGAGCTGGATCCCCTCATTTCATAAACTTGCATAAGCAACCCATTTTATTTGTGATCAGGGATTGGGGAGGAGTTCAGAGTAATATTGTAGTCTCATACTTTATGAAAACTAGCCACTGATACAGCTTAATACATGAATAAATCTGTTTCTGTTGTTCCATGTAAAACAACGAAGCACAGGAAAATGCAGAAAACATGCAGATATCTCCATTGTGATACAGCCTAACCAGTGTATATGGCATTCTATATATGTATTTTTAAATACATATACACAGAATATGGTGCTGGAAATCTGTCCATCCACTGTAATGTACAAATTTGTCACCTAAGGCTCCCCTCAATAAAACCAGGAACCACCACTCTCTCCATGTTCCCTGCAGCTACTTCAAAAGTTCATCCCACTGGCCAAGAGCCACCAAGGGCTCACCCGGGCTCTGGAGGGCCAAACAAGTGTTTTTCTAACAGAAATTTAAGTGCGTTCAAGAAAACTCACTGTGGTATAAACTGTTTTCATAATAATAGCAATGGTATCATTAAAACACTAACAAAAATACAGTTACAAGTCCTCAACGGGTGTTTTCAACTGCCAATTTACAGGGAGAATTACTAGTTTTTTCACAAAGCCCAATAATATACCAGTAGAAACCTATTAGAGTAAGTACTTATCCCTCAGTGAAAAGCAAACAATGAATATCCCCTTATCTCTCTTCTTGTGCAAGGAAAGCCATTAACTCACAGAACTGAAATTGAGTGTGAAAGTAATACATATTTTTCCCATACTGCAGGAAGAAATGCTGAAATAATTAACAGCACTGAGAATTCTAATCACCTGCATATTTACTTACTAATTCAATTACTAGAATGACACTGACATCATTCTTCCACTTACAGTCAGACCCTTTATCTAGTCTATCTCAAAAGCATAGTTTCCAAACATGTCTCATACTTTGTGCCTTATCTTTAGCTTCAGACACCGGTGATAAAGTTTTAAAAATAATTTTAAACATATTTTAAAATTCAAATGAAACCAAGAGATACATCTCATTACCAATGATTGCTATTGACAAAAATAACACTTCTATCTCCAATAGAGATAGGGCTCCAATAGGGCTTCTATCTCAAATCTCCATAGCTTGATCCTGAGCCACTGAAGTCAAAAAAGGAAATTGTACAAAATCAGACTCTTACTCGTGAAATGAGAGCTCCCAACAGCTGTGATAATGATCCCATAAGACAAATTCAGAAGATTCCATATCTCTGAATTTCAAATAATTTTAACCATTTCCATTACTTACTAATTTCTTGTTACCATGAAAGTTACTAAGTTACAAATGCTGAGGTATAACCCTAAAAGTCATCTCAATCTAGATGTTGAAAACTCAGCAGCTTTCCCTATGATTTTGAAAGGGGCTTCTTTGGTTGGTTGGTTTTCGGTTTGTTGTTTGGGTTTTGGTTTTTTGTGTGGTTTTGTTGTTGTTTGGGTTTTTTGTTTTTTTTTTTTGGTTGTTTTTTTTTTGGGGGGGGGGAGGGATTGGTTGGGGTCTTTTTTGTTTTGTTTTGTTTTTTTATTGGTGGACCACAAATCAGAATCCTGAAGAGATATTTGCACAAAAATACCCCCCACAACCCACTCCTCCAAAAATGTATTTATAAAAGTTGGGTTTTGATAATTTGATACTGCAAGTCCTTAAAAGAAAGAAAAGAAAAAAGAGCAAAAGCAGCAGCATAAAGCTATGACAGTTAATTTTAAGCCTCCTTTTCATATGTTCACAAGGGTCAAGAGCAGATAGTGGTAGCAAAGCAGCATATTTGATGAAATACAGGTTAAATGTAATCCTGGCTCGCATATGAATCTCTCAGCCTCACTACCAGGAAGCCGGGCTTAGAAGTACTTGTATTAACAGGTCTGAGCTCCCTTGAGTCTCTTGGCGTCAGAAAAAATGTCTACTCTCCCCCTCTCCCCTGCAATGTCGTGATGTATGTTTAGCTGTTTTTACCTCCAAAGAAGCTGCATTCTGGTGATGGGAGCTATAACTTTATTATGCATACCCCAGGATAATTCTGTTATCCTTGAATTTATAGAGGAGACATCTGACAAATTATGCTGTACCCAGACTGAGTTTCTTAGAAGGAAAATATTCTAAAAATTAAAAATACTCTTACAACATACATAGTTCCACCAAACATTTAACTATTTGGCCAAAGTTTTTAAATTCAGATCATCTTTAATTCTTCCATAGTTAAATATTTAACAACATCAGGATCACCACTTTATAGACATCTGCAATAAACATGCAAAGCATGTGCACAGTGAGGTAAATGTAGCATTAGTTTAGTATCTTTTTCAGAAGGGATATGAATTTTCAAGGACTCAAATAGAAGTGAAACTTCTTTCAACAGATGAATCTTCCTACAAGCTCTTAGCAGCCACGAGAAGGGAAAGCACATTTATATGGTCAGCAGTGAGCACATCTTCCAGATCTAGCAGTGTGTGGAGGGGATGAGTGGGAAATGAAATGGGAATTGATTGCACTCTGCTGTACAAGGCAATATGTAGCAAGGCAATATGTAGCAACAAGAGAGTAAAACCCAAACTCCTCATATCTGCAACCTTCCTTCATTTAACTTAGACTAAGGCGCATAGCAGATGGGTGTTGTCTACAGTAGCAAAAGCATGCTGTGCTTCTTTTATGCAAAGGGCAAATAGAGAGGACCTCAGAAAATATATTTGTCTGCTTGCACTGCACTGGAAGTGGCAGGTAGTTATGTTTGCAGGTATCTTCCCCATGAACACACAAAACTGTAAGCACAAAGTAGAATCACAGAATACCTACCACACAAGCTGTCTACCATGCAAGTGATTATCACTGAAAACAGTGTTCAGCCCTCAAACGTCAAAGGTCCTGGGACAGAGAGACCTGCTTCAGTGTGGCACATGCTTAAAGCCTTCTGAAACACATGAGGCTCCTTTCTGATGTAAAAAAGATATCTCCGAACATTCTATCAAGAAATCAATAACGCTGATAAAGCAAACTAAAAAGGTAAATATTTTTTTCTTTGTATTTGCTCTTGGTGTTGACATATCAGAGCATTTTTGCAGGACTGAAATGCCAGCAGACAGGGACAGCAGCTTGTCTGGAGTTCACTGTTTAATGCATTTAGCAGATTGAAAAAAAATGAAGACATAGGCTAAGACCAAAATCTCACCAATTTCCACCAGTTTATGTACATTTGATGCTTATTCAAGAGCCACATCTCCTCATGATGGCAGATAAATCACCTAAAACACCTGTGAAAGACTAAGGACTTAGGAAGTGGCACTAAGCAGCCATCAATTCATTTAATTAGCCCCGAAAATATCCACTGGCCATGATCAGAAGCTCTTCTAAGCACTGTGACCACGTGTGTCCTGCTAACGTGCTGGACACAGCTACCTTTCTGCACTGGCTGTAACGTCTTCAAATGGGGGGGAGAGAAATAAAAAATCAGGTCATATACCATGGAATGAAGATGACTTTCAGGTTAAGTTCAGAGCAACAGTCAGGACTTCAAATCCTTTCATCACATAAAGAATATAATTATTCTGTTATAAAACAAATCATTTTCTGGGACCTTTACCCTCTTTTTAACTCCCTACATAGGGTTTCTGCTATCTTCCCTGCTCATCACTGGAACCAACTCATTTAATTTCCATCAGTTTAACAGAAGCCTTGACAAACTTCCTAAAATTACCCCTGGCTTCTTGTTTGCTTTCAATGCTTTGTTTACTTAAGTTTATTGATTCAATTCACAAGAAACACGTTAGAAAGTTGCCCAGGATCCTGTGCCTGCTGCAGTGTGTGCTTTGAAAGCACAATGCTATGAATTTTATATTCTGATTTTTGTGAACTCACATTGTTGTCAACAGCATGCTTGAAAGAAGAAATCTTCTCAATTCTTAATTAGTGTAGATGTATAAACAGCCCCAGATTGATGCTGGTAGCATCATGCACTGGGCTTCATTTTCTTAATTGCAACTAAGTTTTCCCTAACACAGGAGAAATAACAAATGCCAAGAAAACTCCTCTTCTCCCCACCCAGCATTTCTTGAAGCCAGGTCCCTTGATTCAGAGAGGGCATTGGTTTAATCCAAATTCCTCCTGGTGTAAGCTCAAGTTGTCTACTGAGATAATAAAATATATCACTATGCATTGCTGTGCCCCTGAGGAATATCATTAAAATTTGGAAATAACACTATTAACCACTTTTTTCCCTGTGAATACATTTTTAAATTACTTACCAAGATCTATAGCAAACAGAGTGGTATCCATTATTATTTGGAAAAAACATCTTACCCAAGTTTTTAACTGCTCTAGTTTTGCAGTCACTGTACAGGAGCAGAGAATTCACTGGGGCTCTATAGAAATGCAGAAATGACTCTGACACAAATTTTCAGGCCTTTACAACACAGGAACAGGCCTTTTTCCCTGCCACTTTTAAGCTGTCAGTTGTTCTTTCCTCTCATGTGTTGTACAAGGGGTTGTTGGATTGTGGAAACTATTGTTAACCAGATTAATGCATTGTTCCTCCAGCTCCTGACAGGTGGGTATGACTCAGGAAATTATAGAGCTGATGCTTGAACATCAAGAATTGGTTTAATATTTTAAAAAGGAGACCCAGACATGAAAGGTGACAAGTGAGGAAGCCAACAGCATACTCTGTCTCTCTCCAAGTATCCATATGCATATGTATGTACACACAGCAGCACTGTTGAACTTCAGGCCATTCAGTTGTTCTTGCAGCTCAAGAAATACCCACAAATCCCAACAGAATACAAAAATTGCTACATGGTAATAATGAAGAGGAAAAGAACAGTAGAGGCGTCTATGAGTAACTTCTTATTTATCACACAGATTACCGTGGCTGTTGTGCAGGAAGGCACTGCATCTTCTCATTAGTGTTCTACAGCTCACTGATTTTCAAATATCTTAAAAAAAAAAAAAAAAAAGAAAAAAGTCTATGGCTGCAGAATTGCAACTTTCTGCCTCAGCTATAAATAAACTTAGTGTGAAATAAAAATAGGCCATGATGGAGGCTCCAGCATTCCTTCCAAGTACTCAGCTTGAGCTGGTCAATACAATTTCCCATTATCTAAGAATCAAGTCAAAAAGTGATACTTCTAAACTCTCCAGGAAGAAGTTTGTGATCCCTTTCATTTTCTTTTGGTGAAAAGAGTTATGACTGCTTCGAAAGGTTGATTTTGTTCTTACTGCAAAATTCACTCTGTTTGTGTCTTGAAGCAAGTGATTTAAATGTTTTGGGTTTTTGTTTTTATTTTGTTGTGGGGTTTTTGTTGTTTTGTTGTTTTTTTTTCTTTAAATAACAACAAGGAATAAATTCTGTCTAACCAGAACAGAACTACATTTCTTTTGTGACTGCTTTGTGACATTTCTGAAAAGTTAATTTGAATCCAGAAATCCAATTTACGTGGATAAATCCCTGACAATGTCCTGCTCTACTGGACTTTTTTTTAGCAAAGCATTTTAAAGACTGTCAAAACCCCATTACTAGGAGTGTGTGTAAAGCCTCACCTTGCATGGCTTTTTACAAATGTGTAAGAAAAAAATAAAAAAAAGGGAGAGGAAAAATAAAGTTTCCTGGGCTAGATCCAGTCCCATCCTTCACACCTGCGGCAAAATTTTGACCAAGCTGAAGATCTTTAAACTGGGGAGAAGCTGTATGTGCATGAGTCACCACATCAAAATGACTGCAACACAGTAATTATGGCAGGTCAGCTGCCCAGTGGATATACAGGGAACAGTGCAAACTTAGAGGGCTGGTGCTGAAGCTAAACATGAATTCATTCACGTTCATGTAAACATTGCTTCTTTCATGCATCAGCAAGACATGAAAACTAATTTTAGATGTTCTACGCCCTTAAGTGCAGTACAAACACAGAGAAAAGATGTAATGGGGGGCTGTAAATAATATCCATATATATACTCATATATATGAGATACACATATCAGTGACATATCAATGTAATAATTTTGATATGGACAAAATCTTCCAGAGTGAAAACTGACAAATAAAAGTAAGACATGCTTCTGATGTACAATCAATTCAATGTGCCTTTCAGAAATCTCACGAGGATAGAGCAGGTTTGAAATATGCTTTACGTTTTACACAAAGAATGAAAACTTGTTCCTTCTTTTAACACCCACCATTTCTGAAAATCTAGTTATTACACTTGCCCCTGAAATATAAAAAACTAAACATCTCTCTCTGCACCACGTTAGTGAGATCCATCAAAAAAGAAAGCATTAACATAACTAAAAAAAAGCATCCTTCCCATTTCTGTTTATTAAGCCAAAATGTAATTATCAGAGACATGCTGTACTAGATGTTGCCTTTGCAAACAGACGAGCCCAGCATTGTAAACAGCCTGCTTCCTAACCACGTATGCATATTTATGTGCCCATTTGTAAACACTTTTATTTAGTTGATTTTCAGTCATCAGTTTCTAAGACATTTAAACACAGTTTAATTAAATTCCATGGACTTACAAACAATTACCATATACTCATTTTAGAAAATTCTCATCAGCCAAATATTCAGTGTGTTATAATTTTTGTGCAAATTAATGAGAAGTTAAGATAGAGGAGCTACCACTTATCTCAGAGAAAGTGTTAAGTACATTAGTAAATTAATTTATACCAAATTGAAGGGAACAACATATTTTGATACCACTGAGAGATTTTCACCCCTACAGCTACTCAAAAGAATCAGAACTGGCTTACTTGCTGTGGCTTCACAGGGGTAGTCACTATTCAGTCCCAAATGATCAAAGCTGAACTGCTGTGTGGCTCAAGATGTCTCATTAAACAACTAACTCTGGAACAATACAAGCAAACATACAAGAAATTGAGGTTAAGATGGTAAAAGGCATCCAGTGTTCAATGCTCAACATCTTCCTTGTAAACAACATGAAGCTACAGATAGTTTCAAAAAAATATCTGATTAGGGAATAATCACTTAAAATGCAAAACTAAACAAACAGGCCAGAAGACAAAAAGTAAATGAAAATACACTCAAAGATTAAAATCAAAGAAAGCGAGAAGGATGTGAATGCCATTAACAAGGCTGAATGTTCAGTAATGCCTCCACATTACTACCCCAGACATTGCAGCCCCTCCATGATCTGGGTCCCCTTCCCATGAGGCAGGCTCCATGTCCCTGTAGGGACAACTCCCGATATTCACTTTATTTCTTGAAAGAAAAGCTCTTCTGTAAACTTTTCCCAGGTATTAAGTGTTTTCCCTCCACCTTCCAGCCATCTGCTTACACATGTCAACACACGCCAGGTTTTAATGAGGAGAATTATGCCAGTTCTTACAAGCCACAACATCTGCATTCCAGGTTTCCTCAGAATAACAGGGTAAAATGACCGTGAACTTCTCACCTCTTGAGTCTAACTTCCTTTGCCATTCAACTTGTCACTGCTGGCAGAGATGCCCCTAACTTTAAGCACAATTCTTTGGAAAATAAAAATGTATAGATTGGGCCAATGTTGGTGTTTCAACAGTGGGTTGATTTCAGACTGTTCTGTAAACCATGTTGAAATATTTTAAAGCCTGAATGAATCCTGAACTTGGATGTTCAGAAGTACAATGCAGAAATCTAAAGAACAGTTAAATGAAGCATATGAATGTAACAGCTCCTTTTCAAAAGGAACTAGCTCTAAACCCCAGACTTAGGAAACCAGAGAGAACCCCCAGATGGAAAAAATTACTATGCAAAATGTGCAAGCATTCTTTTCAGTGAAATCAGCAGAGAGGTCTCTCAATAGGTGTGATGAGATAAGGAATTGTGTGAACCATACAGGTTTGAGAGATACAGAACATGTACATGAACAATACAGGTTTGAGAGATACAGAAGAGATCAGTAAAAGAGAAAATAAGGGTAAAGACTGAAGCAAAGTTAAAAATTTTAAGAAAACTACTGTCTATTCAGAATTTAACCACACAGGAAATCATAAAGTAGAACTCAGTTTTAATCACCTTAGCATTACAAACTAGAGCTGTGGAGGGTTTTTTTAAGCAAGATAGTTCAAAAGGCAGCATCTGTGAAACTTCTCTGTCTTCCTAAATGACTACACAGGAAGTCACACAGAACCAGACATCTTGTCTCTCCCTGTACAGCCAAATCCAAATGACTTCAGGCAATATGCAATGTGTCATAAAAGGCTGCTAAGTTTCCATTAATTGTTATGCATCTTAAGCATATTGGTCAGTGCTTCATATTTCCATAAATACACTTCTATATGACCTAGCCTGTCTGTAATTTTCTCTGACGGCAGCTCAGGTGTTTCCTCTCAGCACTCCTGGTTTTGCAGGTACTTCTGCAAGGTTCTGCAGATGCTATTCCTCTTTCGGTTCACAGCTGCCAGTGGGGAGGTGGGCATTCACAGAAACTGCTGGGCATGTAATTTTGGGTGCTTAATTTATGTGCCCATAGCGGCTTCCTGAATTGTTTGAAGTGTTTTGTTGAACTGGACTTCACAACAGACACATGATACTAACAAGAGAGCTGCATGGCCAGCAACCTTAACTACCGAATCCATTCCAGTTGTCTAAGTGCGTTAATTTGATGGTAAAAATTGTATTGTAGGGCCCTGCTCTATATGATTATGCACCATCTACTGTAACACTTAATTGCTATCAAGACCTCCATGATGAAACAATAACAATATATTTTAGTTACAGATCTTACAGTGAGGCATGTAAGACTTTCCATGCATCCATCAAAGTCAATGGCAAATAAGAAATATAAAGTAATATTGAGATAGCTCTTCAAGCTACAATTCATTCTTGTCTGAATCCAACTTAAAAAAGTTTGATGACATCTATTCTGAACCATAATGTCATAAAGACAATCACACAGCAAAGGGAGAGACAGCACTGGGTCAGTAGGTACCGAAAAATAGATTTGGGAGTTGTCAGCAAAAATGGAACACTAAAACCTGTGAGCATGAATAATAGCACCTAAAGAAGGATATAAATGTGAAATAGAGTAGAAAGGAAAATGATATCAGTATGAGAGTCTATGAGCAATTTGGGACACTCTAGAAACATAAGGAAAGATATTATATTGACAGAATAAGAACCTGAAGAAGGCCAACGTATTAAAGACTTAATAAAAAAAATATTTTTCTTTTAAAAAAAGCACCAATCTCATCACCTACAGCACCAAATGAACTAGAAAGAAATATAAGGACTAATTCACAGATATGGCAATATTGAACTGGCAACAGCATGTAACCTAAAGACAATATTTGGAAAGATTTGTCATGTATTTGAACAAAAAAGAATTCATCTACAAATATGCCATACGTCCACATTTTTTTTCTTTTCCTAGGCTGCATAGCTGTCATCAAATTTCCTCTACAACTTTGTAAAGGAGGCTCTTCTGCTGTTATATGTAGGAAGGAAAACAAAATGATATTATATTATTCACAAAGAGAGAGACAGTGAAGACCCACAGGACTTCTGACCTTGCTCATCTGCCCACCACAGGGCACTGCCAGACTCCCCTTCTACACACAACAGCTCTAAAGGCAGTCTAGACAAAACCACATTCACACAATGGGTTTTAAAATGAAATTCATTTCCTTTTCCCACAGCATTGCCAGAGCAGGACTGAGGACCTTGGGCTGGGCTGGTTGGGTCAGCTGCCTCCCAAAAATGTCAAGTGATTAAAGCTGGTAATAAATAAATAGGCCTGCCAGTGAAGAAGGGATTATGTTTTGGTACTGAGCTTAAGGGTTTCTTCTCAATGGTAACTTAAATTTGGTTTTTTATTTGAGTTTATAGCAAGATGGAGATGTTTTAAAGCTGCAGAAACTGAAGAGAAAGGTAATAGAAGCTGATGATTGGAATTAAAATTGGTAACTTTTAAGTTGTCTGCAGTATAAAAATCAATAATTTTCAAAAGAGTGTGATGGACTCAGGGTGTCTCTCATCTACTGAAGTGCTGAAGTAAAGCAGGAAGAGGTGCCACAGTCTGCAGCAGCAGCCTTGATATTCCCAAGAATGAGTGCAATGGGCTTTGAGAGAGAAAACACAAGCTGGAAATCTATGTTAAACTAAAGCAATGGAATCCGTAGTACTGCCAGTGATAGCAAAGAACAGAAATGTTTAGATTGTCATAATTATAATGAAGCACTTGTTGTAAGCAATTCCTACAGGAGGTTTTGGAGGTACATCCAAATACTGTGAACAGCAAAATTTAAATTCTTTTAAGTGCACAATACTGAGGATAGGAGGAGAATGGTTCTGAATACAACACCTGCTGACCTCATCTCATACTTGCACAGGCAAGCCTTTCATCTCCCTCCTCAACTCTGAGTTTTCCACTGAAAAGATGGCTTAAGCTGTAGATTTACTTGGGCTTGAGCTCTCCTGTCCTCTTCCCACTACGATGAAGCTGTGTCTTCCTCTCTACCAAGAGAATAGTCTCATCAAGTTAGAGCTCTCAAGGAAAAAAAACTAAATCTTAGTACAACTGAAGCCTTCTGAAAATGCTTCACTCAAAGAGAGGGTACTTAACAAACAAGAGGGAAAGGGGTAATAAACAGAAGATTCCATCAAAAGAGTATCCAAGGAGATTTAAAAAAAATAAAAGCAATAAAACTCTGAAGCTTAGCATGCAGATTTGGCTAAATATAATTTAGATGCCCCTAGTCAAAGAGTCAACACTGATCAAACAGCTGACATTGATCAAATCACCAAATGAAGAACAAGTTATTGGTAGATAAATATGAAAAAAAAAAAAAAAGATCCAAAGAATTCCCCAGTAGATTTCAGCACAAGGCACAGTGTAAATGGGAAGGGAAAAGGAAAAGATGGAAGGCATGAAGAGGGGGAAAAAATGCCTATTAAAAAGAAAAGAATGATGGGCAAGTAATAATCCTATCAAAAAGCAGCTGAACAGAAAACCTAATTATCAGGAATCTGTTACAAAACACAAGCTGAGACAAACATCTAAAAGCATATTCTGTTTTCCTACATGGCTCACACTGATGTAGTATCTGAGCATCTCAAATCTCTCCATGCATCTATTCTCACAACGCTCTGAAATGGAGTCATACTGCTGTTTCTTTTTAAAGAACAGAGAACTGAGGAATGTCATGCTAAGGCCAACACCCCCCCAGAGGATTTTGTGTCTTACTTTCATTGATGCAGCCCAGATGTTCACCTGAAAATCAAACACAAAATCTGTGAAAACCAGGGAACTGTATCTAAGCTGAAGGCTTACCTTTTCTTAACTCAGGAAACCATCCAAAACAAGACAAAACTCTTCCCCTAGAGGGCAACAGTGCTAGAGATGGAAAAAGCAGGGCAATAAGGCAGCACTGCCTCTCAAATTCCTCTCACTGTTAATATTTTATAAAAGAGATAAAAGAAACTTTCCAGTCCACAACAGAGGCAGGACTGGAAGCAACAAGATACAAAAATGACTCTAGGGGCAAGCGGTAATCAAGATTAAACCAAAATGCTATCACAAAACACCACAGTGTTGAAAGCCCACTGCTGAATCAAATCTACTGTTAAGAACTAAACAAAAGGAAAAAAAAAAGCCTCTCTTCAGCAATTACACTAAAGCCAGATAAAGGCTGCTGGGTTGTCCTTAATTGCACTGAGTAATTTTTCCACATTCCTGGATGGCAGCGACTTCTCCTAGAAACAATAATTCTCACATCCGTAGAGCTGCACCTCTCCTGTGCTGGGGGACAATAGCTCTCATGCGCAGCAACCATAAATACATGATATATACACACCAGTGGCAGCTACTGATAAATTATGGGCTGTCCTAGACTGATGGCATCTCTCTCGCATGATTTCGATCCATTTCCCAGCTGTACCTCCTTGTCCCTCATTTGCTGTTATTTCATTAAACAACTAACATATTATTTCCCATCAGCACCCTCCCTCATCCCCACAGTGCTCGGGGGGTGCTTTGCTACAATTGTAAATGAGAACGCCACGGTCTTTTCACTCTTCTGACAGTGACTCGACTTTTAAGTTGTTAGCGCTCAACTCCTTACCTCCCTGCCAAGAGAAATGCTGCTTAAACAGCTGTTGCACAGGAAAAAAAAAAAAAAAAATAAAAAGGCACAGAAAAAAAATAAACAAACCATAAATATATCCTGAGAAACAGGAGAAACAGTGCTGAACATAATAGTTGACCAAGTCACTGCTAACAGACTGAAACAAGGAATTGAGCTGCATTTAACAGAGGCATTCAGAAAGGAGCATTGCTGGCACTCTCAGACACATTACAACAATAAACTTTCTGATTCAGTTTCCACCAAAAGCCAGAGTACTAAGCACAAATAAAGATATGCCAAAGTGTTTCAGAGCATGTGCAGTGAGAACTTTCACAATGCTGCAGTATCAAATCTTGCTTGAGTGGTAGGTAGACTCCAGAGGTTCTCAGAGCTCCTACAGTTAACAGCTTCTGGTTAAAGACAGCAAGGACACCATCAGCAAGCAGTCACCAGCGCTGCTTCCTAGAGCATCTGGAGTAAACCAAACTTTTCATAAGACCATGGCAACAAATATGTCATTATTAGAATAAAGTTCTCACAGAAAATGCACGTATATTTTACTTTTTAAACCAGCATCAAAGTATCTCAGCCACCTACTTCAGCTCTACCTCTGTCTCCTGCTTGATATCCCTGGCAACAGTGGCACCCTACATCCCCCTGACCATTTTCACTGAGGCATAATATCACAATTCCTCCCCTACAAAGCAAAGAATTAACTGTGTTATTGCCCATGTCTGTGTACCAAACGTGTATTTTTAGACACCCAATGGAGACATCTGGTGCCCAAAGTTATCACTAGAACTTGAGTGGATTGATGTTTTTCCCTGAATAGAAGGCTCAATAGTGGTGAAAGCTCCCTCTCAAAGAATCGTTTTGAATAAATTGAACAAATAGAAGTATTTCTGTTTAAGAATGTGAAAATATTTTATTTCAGCTTAACATTTCAATAGAATTGGATAAACTTCATAAGTATTCTGTGTCTTAAAAATCTTTGGGTTTTTCAACTTCTTGCCCTGAGCTGGGAATACAATATTGAAATTATTCAAGTTTCTCATGGACTAAAAATGCTGTTGTCTCAGCTGTAATGGCTGCTAAAAAGCCTTTTTTAAGAAAGCCTGTATAAGAATAAAAATCATCTGATCCCATCAGTCTAATCCATCACCCTAATCGTTCATCTGGGATAGACTATAGCAAAATGCCTCTTGCGGGCACTATTATCACTCAACCTAATTTCAGCTAAGTGCAGCAAACAAAAAAAAAAAATCCAACACACCCACACACAAAAAACAAAGCAAAGAAAAAAAATTAAATGGAAAAAAAAAAGCTAATATGCATTATGCTGTGCATGGGACACCCTGCAGCTGATTAAGTGCCTGAGATCAGATACAAAAGTTAATCTTGTAAACATCTGCATATTAAAAACATGCATTTCTAAAACTGGCCATTCCTACACTGAAGAAATGGCAAATTCTGCACAAATTCCCAAACCAAGCCCAGCCCTGAAAGCAGCAACACATGTGCATCAACACAGCACTGGACCTGCTTATTTTGCTGCAAGGAATACTCAGGGTGGTGAGGATTACCCTCGGGGGTGCCCTGTAATTTAGTGTTACGTACCTTTACACTCCTAGTATGCTTTCCCATATTTTCCCATATTATTTTGCAATCATAATCTCTTTATTCTAATACACGAAGGGCATTGCTTATATTCAAAACCTGTGTAAATGACTGGTAGAGATCCCCAAAGTGACGCTTCCCTAAAATTCCTAGTCACATCAGAAATTAAACCAGAAAAAAGAAGAAATCCATCTTTCCCTTGAGAAAAATTCCTGTGTAATCAATGGAAAATTACAGCAATTCTGCAGATTTTCTTGAATGGCCTTATACAACCAAAGTTTTGCTCCTTCCTTGTAAAATAGATAACAATAACATCCCTGATTAAATTAATACAAGATTCTGAAGTCATCTTTGAAGAAAAAAAAAAGATTTTTTTTTATAATTCATAAAGAGATCTCAAAAGCTATATGTAGTTAAAAAATCTTTCAGCGATGCATACCAATGCATAAAATAAGTGCTGTTTAAATTAAGAGCTAGTAAAGAGTTCCACACTCTTACAAACTAAATGTTTGTTGAAAGATATTCTTGGTGCTACAGCAACCATATGTAGCAGTGTGTAGCTGTACATGTAGTGGCATATAGATAGCATTTGATATGTACATAGTAGCAGTTACTAAGCAATATTTATCCATTCACATATCAAATCAGAAAAAAAGGAGCTACTTGTAAGGAGTTAGTTAAACATACATCTGCATGTATGTATCTATGTGTAAGTGTATGTGAAAGTGTCTCCTCTGACAATAGGCAAGAAACATGGACATATAAGCAATGCAGTTTTTCTTAAGAAAATTATATTTCAGAATCCTACTGCAAACAAGAACAAAAAAATCTTACACTTTGTGGCTCTTTCACATAAATCAGGAAAGGAAAAAAACCACATTACATTAGAAATGCTCTTCAGTAACTTCTCTGAAGCACAGTGGGGTCACCCTGTCTTAATGGCAGAAGTATGAGAGTGAAAGAAAATAAAATAGTTTTTATTTATAAGTAATTTCCACATTAAAAGGTTGCACAGATCTGAAGCTATTGAGAGACAGAGAGGTACTGGCCAGAAAACAGACATATCAACCCTTGGAGGACTTTTAGAAGCAGGTGCTAATGACACTGCACTCTGGTCACTATTTTCTTGTAAAACATAAGCCTTGATTTCTTGACCTGAATAGCATGATCTGTAAATAGGAAGAGAGCTGCTGACTTAGAATAATTCTTCACACAGACCATAATCCTCCATCAGTATTAAGTTACTGGTTCTGCCTTTATCAACTGAAGAGCTTCTTGTTTTTCCCACTGCACACACACCCTTACTGAACTGCAAAGGACTGCAGCAGCTCATTCAGGCTCTCATGGAAAGTCCACAACTAACTTTACCTTTATTTTGTTGGGTTTTTTTAACCTAGAAGGAATTTTACATCTATAGTCTAGAGCGCTAAGTGAACAGACAAATCGGTTCAAGAACAAACAATGTCTCAAAGGCAACTCACTGCTCAAAAGCACTCCACTATGTGCTCAAAACTGAGGGAACATGACTCAGCCTTAGAAAGAACTGCGAAATAAATACATCTTTTCTTCACTCACTGCGACTTACAGAAATTCCTTTCACATTTTCTTATTCCATTAGATTTATTCCACTTATTCCCCAATATGGCATTTACATGAGTCAAGGGTTTTTGGCAGCACACTGGTTAAAGCAGTATTTCAGTATGAGACCTTCCAGACATTTATTTCAATGCACAAAAAAACCTCTGCATTTATTGTGTTAGCACAGGACCATTCACATGGCTCATGCACAGCAAGCTTCACATACCATAATCACTGCTCCAGTACTTTAGGGATTATTTGTCCATACCCCTGAGCTTAACCCACAGCCTGCGACCATGTATTTTAGCAGCACTTCTCTATGTCTCACTCTTTGCACATCTTTATTGGCATGAGTAACAACCTAGAAACGAGAAATGGCCTGCAGTGAGCAAACAGGAAGGGAACTTCCATACACAGATTATCTTTGTAATGTAGCAGGCTTTTTTGTATGCTATTATCCAGACTACTGAAGGTTTATACAGTGATTTCACATCCTGTAAAAGTGTGCTCTGGAGTAGTTTTGGGGCAACTGTGTACAATGATTCTCAAGGGGACAGTCTGGGATACGACAAGTGCTTTGAGTACAAAGTATGCATCAAATACTCAACTGAGAATGAGTTTTCAGTTGCCAGCAAACTATTGTCCAAGAGACCCCTGCTGTTCTGCAGGGTCACTGAGTTCATGCCAGAGAGATCTTGTATGTCCCCAGACACAAGGCTGGGTGGGTTCCACAGGGTCCCTTTGCAAGGAGCCTTTGAATGGGTTGTGCCAGGTCTCAGAAGTGCTCCATCAGGAAAACACAGCAAGAGGAACACTGTTTAGATTTGCAAGATTTGCTCAGTCTAATAAAGAAATGCAAATCTTTACAAAAGGCCAGGGAATAAACTCTGATTCTGACTCTTAACCTCTAAAGGAAGAGCTCTGGAGTCCTCATTCAGATCCCTCTTTTAAATGAGAGGGTATTTCACTGTGAAATAGAAAATTTGTTGAACCTGGGCTTAGAGGGGGAAAAATAAATCATTAGGAAAGTAACACAGAGAGAAAAATAGCAGCTCAGAAAAAACTCATTTGAAAAGCTGTTTGACTGAGGAAAAAAAAGCTGTGAGCCTCACAGAAATAAATAAATAAAACACAGGAAGAAAAACATCATTAAATCCAGAGCCAGAAAAAGGAACATTTATGAGAAGTTGTAGTCAGATAGGGTTCCCTTTCCTCCAGAAAACAGACTTGCAAGCAGGCTTTGCATGACAACAAAAATACATGCAGAATCATATACTGAATACACAGTGAATTTAACAACAGTGGTAAAGAGAATAAAAGCTATTCCATATGAAATGTATTTCTTCCTATAGGAAAAAAAGAAAGCTTGAGATGCTTTCCCCATTTTTGCTGAAGGGTACTGCTTTCTAGATACAGACCCCCCATGGCAGGGGAGTTGGAACTAGATGATCTTAAGGTCCTTTCCAACCCTAACTGTTCTATGATTCTGTGATTCTATACATCCTGTCAAAATCACATTTTTCATTCTCATCACAAAACATTTGCATACGTGGGACCAAGCCCTACATGTTTTTCTCAAGTACTTTGCTGCTCCAGACAAGAGGGAACTATTGTTACTACATGCTTCCCAGGGGTCTGCTCTTCTAGCACCAAACCTCAAACACTCCATTCCTATGCCAGATTTCCTCCCACTCATTTTCTTCTTCTGACTCTGACACTACCACCAATTGAGAGCACCATACTTTTCCCCATAACCTATGAACTTGGATTAATTTAACTGAATGAAAATAGATGAATTATCCTGGATTTACACTTTTTCAAAGCCGAACAAGTTCTTAGTTCAGATCCAGGAAGGGACATGTCACATCATACAACATTTTTCTTAAGACAATAATTTAAATCAAGTTAAAGCAAAGGGAAGCAGGCTATCAGTTCTGAGTTTTCACTGGCTGTAATCTAGAAACTAACAAAAAAAAAAAAAAAGAAAGAAAAAGAAAAGAAAGGAATACTTTGCTTTACAAAAAATGAAAATGAAAAGGCAGCTGTAGAAAGCAGGCTGTAATTTGAGTACCTGTGCTGGAGATTTAGTGACCAGAATAGGAGCTCTGATTGTTTTAATCTGCCACTACCATTCATTTGTTTTCAAGGGGTTTATAATACCAAGGAACCAGAAGCACACTAATCACTATAACTGTTTAAACTTTTGATTAATGGCAAATTCAAACTAAATGTATCAAATGAAATGTTCCCTCTGTTTGTCTTATATATACACTCAACCTTGAAATATTTTTAACAGCTCCCTTCTTCTCAAATTTCATATACTGCATAAATATTCATAAATGTAATAAACACTTATTATAGAAATCACAGCCCAGAAGACACTGCCAAAGATTTTTAAATGGAGTGCAAAGCAGTGAAAGCTTTACAATGCTGCACTGACAGCAGCAGCCATTACAGTTCTCCATCTCTATATCCATGCTGCAAAGACCCATACATACATCTCCAAACACATATCTACCATGAAGACAAAAGTTATATCTTTAAATTGATATGTAGTAATACAAAATACAGTCCTAAGCAAAGAATTCTGCAGCTTTCATATCAGGCCAAGCAAGCTTCACACACACAGCACACGCAATTTATTGTGCACAAGTTCACATTTTGTGCTCTAGTTACCAGCCTGTTGATTACTGTTGTCTCCAAAGAGAATGCAGTGGAGCACTTCCTCCATGAGCTGTGGCAGGAATGGCTCACCTTGGATGAACTAGGCAGGGCACCCCCAGCAGGCCCGAAGCTAGGAAGACAGCAAGGAGGAAACCTCATGCACCAAAGCAGAAGACATGTCTGCCACCTGCCAGCTGCCAAAGTTTGCTCACTGCTCAATGGTTTACTGCCCCCGTCCCTTCCACATTCCACATACCACTAGCGCTGGTTGCTCAGAAGAGCTGAGAGCACATCTGGCCCACCATGGCAAGACTAGGTGTATGATCCCTGTGAACAGGTCTCATGAACTCTTTAGTACTGGGGCTCAAACATCTATTGACATTTCTTTTTAATACAAACAAGGTTACAATAAGTAAAGCACATTGTGTAAGTAAAGTAAGAAGTGAGGTAAATACCAATGACTAGCAGAATTTGTAAATTATGCTTTACCAAATGCTGTTCCCAAATACCAATTTATTGATATTTTGCCTGTTAATCACAGAGGGTCATCTCCTAGGAGAAGGCAGAACAAAATTACTCTTCCTAAATGCAACCAAATCTACAAGACCCTCAGAGCAGAACTATTTACAGAAATATGGTTCCATTTCTTAAAAAGCAGAGGATACCAAATCCTGTCTTGTGCTAACCCATAGCCCTCTGCAGTAATACTTCCTTCTTCTGCTTTTGTATTTTTTACATCTCCACAAAAGATAATTATTTTCTCTACTCTCTGTTGCGGTTTAACCACAACTGGCAACTAAGTCCCACACAGTTGCTGACTCATTTGTCCCTGGTAGGATGAGAGAGAAGAACTGGAAGAATAAAGTGAGAAAACTCGTGGGCTGAGACAAAGGTAGTTTAATAAGTAAAGCAAAATCCATGCATGCAAACAAAGCAAAACAAGGAATTCATTTACCACTTCCCATCGACAGGCAGATACTCGACCATCCCTAGGAAAGCAGGGCTCCACCACACCTAACGATTACTTGAAAAGGCATACCATCACACTGAACTCCCCGTTCCTCCTTCTTCCCCCAGCTTTACATGCTGAGCATGAAGCCATATGGTTTGGAATATCCCTTAGGTCAGTCAGGATCAGCTGTCCAGCTGTGTCCCCTCCTAAATCCTCATGCACACCCAGACTACTCTCAGTGGGGTGGGGAACAGTAGAGGTCTTGACTGTGCAACCCCTGCTCAGCAGTAACTAAAACATCCCCAAATCATCAACAGTGTTTTCAGCATAAATCCAAAACACAGCCCTTTACCAGTGACTATGAAGAAAATCAAGTCTACCCCAGCCAAAACCAGCATGCTTCCACAGCACAGAAAAAAACAGAGGGGGAGGCCCACTTCATCAGAATTTTATATACAAATCTAGTGCAAAGACTTGAACAAAAACACAGTCTGCATCTTCATGTTTTATTCACCCTCATAAATACGATCAGTGTCTTAAAAGTTTTTTTTTGTCTTCTTGTTTAAAAAAAAAAAAAAAGAAGAAGAAGGGCTAGATTCCCAGGTAGTTTAGTTCTGCAAAGCTCAGAAGTCTTCTGTGCCCAAAATCAGCTCATGATTTCTTTTTAGATTCCCCATGTAACTGCAGTAGTTGGTTCTCCCTGACAATTCTTAATTAAAAATGTCAATATTTTCTTTAGGTTTTAGAAAAGGAAAAAATTAAACATCAAAAAAAGCCTGTTGCCATCACTGTGTATTTTAAGTGTCTTCCTGTACTTGAACTGTACGTTCAAGGTGATTATTAACCAGTCCTATAAAAATCAACTTCTTCTTTATTCTTTTAGGAAGGCAGCTAATATGTTACATTAACAGTGTTTCCTCAATTTTCCAGCTAAATTCAAACCTGTTTTAGAGTGATTTGTAGCACAGCACATGATTTCTAGCAGATGCCTGTTTTAGCAGATATTATTAGCTCTGACACCATGCATAAACTCTCAGAAGGTCAGAGAAGGATTAAAAACTGACAGTAAGAGGCTCAAGTAAATGAAGGTAAATACAACAAACAATCTGTTTAACACAGACACCACATGAGTTAGTAGTGTCATCTCTGAAGAGAAAGTTAAATCTAAATGGGGAAATACTGATTTTTGAAACTCGAGGGCAGCAAATTTTGTTTAAATGAAAGAACAGAGAAAGGAAGAAAACCAAGGCAATAACATGACTGACAGTCATTACAGCCAATTCTGCAACATGGCAGCAACATGCAGAGCACTCCCATCTCCAGAACCTTTATCTCAGGAATCCCAGTACTTATGTCCATGAAATAAACACATCTGTAGTGAAAAGTCAAAAAATTCTCAATTAAAATTAGCTGCTATGACATATTACAGGCAGGACATAATCCCCAGTTCCCATGCCACAGCTCTCAGTTGAGGCTTTGCTAACACAGGGATTACGACTCAAACGTCGCCTGCTCGTAAGTCTGCAGAAGGGGAGGGTAATCAAGTCTCTAAATTCGTTCACAACCTAAGGTATTTCCATAAAGTCTAGAATTGCCTATGAAAATTTCTTTAAACCTCAGCTAAAGGTTGTGGTCCAACGCCACAGCATGAGCATCTCAGACTGATCTAGAAGCACACAAGATGCTATTCTCACTCTGCCTTGTTTTTTGGACACTGTCATCTTCCTTTCCAAGAGAAACCAGGCACTCTGTAGCACATTCTCCTCTAAAGCCAGTCAATTTTACTGAAAAATCCATCACAGACTTCATGTTACTATGAAGAGTTTTAGCTTACTCATTTTGTAAAATTTCAATAATATTTGAGGTCTTTAGAGAAGAAACTGCTTGTAAATGTACTTGTGCACAATGTAGCAGGATCCAACCTCAAATTTTCATGCCTACCCCTAGGTATTACCTCAGATCTACTGACAGTGGCAAATAAGTATAGTCTTCCCTAAAAATACTGTCAGGAAAGTCAGAAGTTGCTTAATGCATTCTCTTGCAAATAGCCTTCAGCTTACAGTAACACAATTCTGATGGGGATCTCGGATACCAACTGGGTACTAGAAAAAGGGAGCCTTGATTACTCATACACAGTTCGTCAGCATAGAAAGGTCAGATTTAGATCTACACAGTCCAAATTGTAAAGCAAGCTTCTATGCAAAGAACACAGTAGAAGTCTTATCCATATAGCAATCTGAGTTCTTATTCACACAAAGAATTAACTATTATAAGCAAAAGATTTTCCTTCAAATTGTTTTCCTATTACTTTGAACAATATTGTTGAATCCACTATGAAGAATATGGCACAAAGCATGCATATTATTCTCTTTCATCAACAAGTATACCAACATGTATTGTAAAAAAATGGGAGGATGAAAAACATACTGCTTTTTCTGTAACACATCTTTCTAAGCTTAGGCTAAAAAGTCACACCTAAACAGAAGTCAGAATGCAGCAAAAACTGGAAGTCCCATTTTACTTTGAAAAGTAAAAGCTAAACAAACAGAAAAGAAGCATAATTTCTAGTGGCAAAATATCCGTATTTATTCCATTGTTAAAATATAAGAAGAGATTTATTTGCTATATTTGATTTTGATCTTAGAACATCAAAAACAAAGTACACTGAATAATTTAAGCTCTAATGCATTTCTCTGAATGGAACATGCTCTCATGAGAGGTAAAAGAATCATTTTACATTGAGAAAATGGACAGTAAGAAAGAAAGATTTCTCTAAACACAACACACCGATACAACTTACAATGTCTGTCTTTATATAAACTACTATAAATTTGTTTTTCATATTTTGGCTAATGTAAAACTCTTGTAGCTGAACCGTAATGGCATTCAATTCTTATGCTTGAAGAATTTGAACCACTGGAAGCAAACAGGAAACATCTTACATACTGCTGGAGAAAGGGAAGATTTCAAATAATTAATCAAAAGTAGGAAAGAATGATGAACTAGTTCTCTTACACTTTGAAAGAAATGTTGAATGGAGCACAAGGCAGTTGCAGGCTCTTCAAATTTAATCGGTACCATCAGCATGAATACTAAAACACTGTAGTTCAGAGATGAGGGCAATATTCAACAAGCAATAATATTCTACTTGGGTTCTCACCATATGCAAACTGAAGTCACAATTTGCACGTACAAAGGACTATCAATATAATTGCACATATTCTGACTTCTGTAGTTTTTATGCATTACTAGAAGCATATTGATGCAAGAAATGAGCTTTACTTAAAAAGATTAGAGAAGCAGAAATGAAGTTTCAGTCAAACAGAAGAAAACCTTTTATTTTTAATTAGCAACTCTGATGCTTGGTAAAACTATTGTGATGGGAGAGGCACAGTTAAAAGCATCAGTCTCTTTGTCAGAAATTTGCACATTCCCAGGTTTAATTTCATAAATGCCAGAATTCAGGAGTGGGGCAGATTTAACATTTGTAATGTGGAAGACAATGTACCAGTCATAGGTTGATTAGCATGCTTTGATTTAGGAACTAAGGCATCTAGATATATTATTATTATTACAAATGATCTACCTGTTTTAAACTACTAACAACATTATTTATGACTTGTACTGAAGCAAAAGTGCAGTCAACTGTTTGGACAACGAGTCAAGGGAGGGCAACAACATAGCTGTCACAAAAAAATGCCTTGCTCGCTCCAAGACACTACTGGAGTCCAACCAAATTAGAAGCAAGTGGTCAAAAAAGAGGCAAAAGACAGCTCACACTGACAAGCTTAGCTCAAATGTCCTGAAGCTCCCTGCAGGGCCTCTGCTTAGAAAGGGCTGGTAGAAATGTCATTTCCCTTATTATAATAAAATTATTCTTTTTAAAAGGTATTTTAAAAGGGCAGGAAGGTAGGGGTTTTCTCCATGCACACTGATAGCCTTACTCAGCCTGGATACCTGCCAGCAAAAGTAAATGAGGGAGATGAGAAACGGTCTTTGTATCTAGAAAATATCACACACACTGCTGGTCTGCCCTGAATGAGCCAACCAATGCCAATTATTTCAGAACCAACAAGACTGTACCAAGTTTCATCATGTAGGAGTCTAAATGGCAAATTTAAAATTACAAAGCAAGAAAATCCTTGCAAAAGTAGAGAGCTTGGAACTTATCATCTGTATGCATGTTTAGGGATGGCTGAAGGAAATGTTATTACTCTTCAGATGTAGCTCTGAGGACATTAAACTATAGCAGTTACATACCTAATCTGCACAGGTGCTTTGGTAAATCCTACAAATGCCTAACTTAACCAGGTATTGTATAAATATCTTTAAGATACCCAAGTCTCAATCTATTACAGTGTAATTTCTTTCCAGGAGTAACTGAATCTTGAAAATATTGATGAAAAACCACAGAGAAAATACAACAAAGGCCAGCAATTACCAAAAGGAAAAAAAAAAAACAAACAACCCAGAATATTATTTTTAACAGTCAACAAGTTCTTATGATCCATTCCATATTAAAAATTCAGAATACCTTGAGGTTAACTCAGGAGTCATTCAAAGTCATTTTCACTCCTGTCACAAGAACTCATTTTTGCTTCCAGATAAATTGAAAGGACATAAATTCACAGGGGAGATTCCCTTTCTCATCTTTTTTCTTTTATTTATTTTTAATTCTTTTTGTCAAATAGCTTTTGGTATTGTTTCAGAAACATTTGTTATCCTTCAAGACTAAAAACTATGTGAAAATTTTGCAACTTTCTGATATATCATTAATGAGTGCAGTTCTTCCAATGTGAAAGAGTGGAAGAATCAACGAGGTCTTATAAATACATGAAATACATTTTTATCCATGTCCAACTTTCTGCCTGTATCACCTCTTCTGGCTAAAATTTCTATTGAAAACTCAAGGACCATTTCAGATATGGCCATTCTAATTAATAACTGATTCAGATATGGATATTCTGATTACATCAATTTTAATCAAAACTTCATAATTTTGTCTAACTTGGAGTCAGTGGTGGTCACACGCACACATGCAGATACCTCAATGCATTTTTGACATGTAGTCTGTATTGTGAATGGGAAATTTAAATTTCATAACAATTTAATTTGAATCTGGTAAAATAAAGTGTTACAAATGCTCATCTCCCCTACATGCAGTGCTTGGTCTGCATCCAAATCTAAACCATTTCTTCTAAAGAAATTCATCTAGAGAAGGAACAGAATCTCCTCCTCAACAGAAAACACCCACTCCAGATTCCTCATAATAATGGTAACTGTCATACATAATGCATATTGTCGTAATTTTTCCTGGAATACGTAATTAAAAGATAAGTTTAAAGTTGCACTTTCTATTGAGTTATCGTTCACATTTAGACTATCTAATTATGCATTAAGAGGCAATTTTCATAGTTTTGGAAATGTACACATTATTACATTTAAAAATATAAATACCATTTCATTTTATATCATATTGAGAGAATGCCCCAGATAGGCTGCTCTGCACCTACAGTAACTGACATCTGCCGGCAGTTCACATTCTGGTCAGGAAATATCTTTTAGATTTATTGTGTTTTGTTTCATTTTTTGACTTGCCTCACCAGTTTATTTTCTAAATACGGGATGCCGCAGTACCAGCTCTGAGTGCTGATTAGCTGGTGCACACTATTTGACAGTTGCTACACTGTGAATGTCAGTACATCTCTCTGCTGGGCTTCTTTGTTTCACAGCGTTCAAGCTGTATGACAGCAAGAGACCTCTTCATTCCTGCAGCCCCTGCAGAAGTCCAACATTTACATGAAAGAGAGAAAAGAAAATAATTTTTTTAAAACTGATAAAACTGTGTGCATGGGTATCAAAGCAGAAACAAAGCCACTGTAGTTGTTAGCAGTTGTCCATCTCATTCTCTCACCATTTCAACTTTTCATTGTCCACATTTGCAAAAAGACCTCCTCATACAGTTTTCAGAGCCTAAAGCTGCATGTTTTTCAAGCTCATTCAATAGCCAAAATTTCAAAGAACAGATCAGGATATTTAGGAAAGCTGTAGCTTAGATGCTGTGCTGCAGTTGCACATTCCTCTTGTGTCTGCAAAGGCCAAAAACTAATTTTCATTCTGTTTACTCTCAGTGACAAGCAGACAAGCAGTTTTATCTCCATTCATACCCCCTTCTGGCAAAGAAATGTATGTGCATATATGTATTTGATCATACATACCCATATTTTTAATACTGTTATTTTTTTGTTTCACATCACAACTACAATGGTAGGTCACATTTTAGGTACTCTTAAAATTTTCCAGGGACTACAGCACACCAAAAACATCCCAAAGAAAAGCAGTTTTTCTCCAACCAGGGCATCTCCTGCTTTGTCCTCTCAACATTTTCACTTCTCTCAGTAACCAATAAAACTCACAGGTTTATTGCAGCTCCCATTCTTGGTGGTCTACGAGCTCTCTGTCTTCAAGGCTAAAAAAGGTGTTGATTTTTTATTTTTCCTGTTTGTTTTCACTTTTACCTTTAGGTGTTTAAAAAATATTGTCCCAAGGTAAATGCAGAATATATTCTGGCCCCTTTGGTTTTACCATAAAGAAGGCTTGAGGCAGCTTTGCCCCACAGTATAAGTAAGTGCCATATCTCTACTGTGCTTTCACCTTTGAACAGCTCAGAAAGAGATAACTACCCTAAAGGTACAAGAAACGAAACTGAAATTTTTGGCTGCTGAAAAGATGTTTTTCCATGCTTCCTAACCATGAAGCTTTTCAAATTCCATGCCAGCCAAAACAGCTAAAGCAAACTGAGCATTAGTATGCAGTCATTATTTACTCTTTATTTTAATACATAACAATGATGGTGAATAGCCATAACTCCGTGAACCACATACAAAGTTTGTCACAAAAGACTGTGTTCTGAACTGCAATGAACTGTGCTCCAGTACAGTTTTAACAATGCTTTTAAAAACAAATATTTTTGTTACTCATACTGTTCTAGAAGCATTTATGATAGTGGCTGGGGACATAAGCTTACTGGAGTTTGGAAAGCTGTAGAGATGAAAATGTAAGAACTAAGAAAGAGCAGATTTTGTGTTATTACACAAAGTAAATGAGACCAGCAATGACAAATTCTCCCTTGAAGGAGAGATATGCCAGAACATAGTGAAGTGGGAAATAAGAAAAATGGGATTGAGGTCACCTCTACTTAACCTTTCCAGGGGAGGAAAATTCAGGTAACCCAGAAAGCTGTCAAAATGCAGGATCAAATGAAAAGTGATTCCACTCAATAAAGTTGCCTAAAGGTTAACACTCATAGCAAAAATGAATCAAATGGGGGAAGGTGAAAGGGGGGAGGAAGCGAAAGATTTCAAATGAGGTTAGCTATATCCAATGAAAAAGACTGCAGTTACACTGAACAAAAGCTCTGACACTATCCTTGCCCTTTGGATTTGTACAGTGGAGAACTGGAATGGCTGGTGGCACTAGGGAGTTCCTACTTCAGCTTCAGAGGGGTTTACATTAGTAAGTGCATTCTTCAGCTGTTATTTTTTCCTCCAGACCAATAGTTTTAATCACTATTAGACAACATCATTGCTTTTAGCTCCAGATCTTGATGGTATTTCCAGATAAATACCCCCCCCCCCCATTCTCCTTAATTGTTTTCTTTTGAGTTTTTGTTGTTGTTGTTGTTATTGTTGGTTTTGTGGTGTTGTTTGGGTTTGTTTTGTTTTTTTTTCCTTTTTTCTTTTTTTTTGGGGGGGGTGGGGGGTTGTTTGGGTTTTCTGTTTGCTGCTTTTTTTTTTTTTTTAGAGCATAAATGAAGTCATTGACAAGACTGAGGAGTTTTTTATAACAGTCTAGGACATACAAACAGTTTTTCATATCTTTAAAAAAAGTTGGAAAACTTATTGTAGCAATGTCTCAACAGGGCTAACTATTACTGACATTACTAAATATAAACACAAGGATAAGGCTTTGCAGGATCTAAGATCCAGAATGTTAGTCTTCATTGCAGGAGACCAGGAGTTCCTGATGGAAAGAATATTCAAATCCTGAGGGAAATAATCACTAACAATTTAAGTAGAAGGATTATTGGGAAGGTTTAGTTTTTAAAAAAAATTGATATGATGGGAGAGAAAAAAAATATTGTGTATGCCTTGATTTGATGGAAAATTACTATTATGTTCAAGAAAAAAAATCAAAATCAAACCCAAATTTCAGTGTGCCTGTTAAAAACATCCAAATCCATCATCTGTTCTTCTCTCAAATCCCTATGAAATTGTTTCAAACAATGACAGAGCACTGCACTGGTATGTTTAGGAGCAAGTAACAACCTGATTCTTGTTTTCAACTGTATAATGACAAATTGTAAGAAAAAAAATTTATAGCAATTAATTGAGGAGCAGCTTCATTTTGAAAGTTTAGAGAGTAATATCACATTGGACTGCAAAGATAGATTAGCTTGAAATTTGTTCTGTAATTAATTCCCTGGAGAGAAGTCTATTTGCATGCAAAAAGAAGGAGACTTAATTAATAGCCAAGTATATTTAAATTGATATATCAGCTACTCACAGACAATTGTAGCTTCATTCTATATTGAAACTCAACATAGCACTGACTAGCTTTTCTACAATGTGAAACAAAGTTGTAGAATAGATCTTCTGTAAGTAAAAAAAAAAAAAAAAAAAAATTATTCTGTTTGGATTTCAGTACCTCACTAGATATGGAATAATTGAGATTAATATTATACTGAAAATATTAGAAGGTTTTTTTCATTATGAAGGGAATGCAAGTGGGAGAACACCAGTGGTTTCTGCTGAATTACCAAGTTGGATGAATTCTTTTGCATGCCTCCAAAGAACCATCTTATTATTTCTAGTAATAATCTTGACAAAAGAAGGGTATTTGTTAACAATAAATGCTAAAGACAAAATTAATACAAAGTAAGAATCACATAGCTGGACTTGAACTGTAATGGGTCTACTAAATGCAAGGAATCAGCTGCCCAGCTAGTGAGTCTTGTCATCTCTCACTGTATTTTATACAAAGTCTAATTTGGTAGGGATGTCCCAAGAAAGGCCATTAGGCAGATAAGGAACATTCCATGTGAGACTCCACTAAAAGGCACTATTAATAGGGACTTTAAAACTTAATATTTTAGGGCTGGCAAGTGTGGAATTTCAGATGTCAAAGAAATCTGGACCCCCTTCCAACCTGAATGACACTGCAAGTACATATGCACTTTCCTAGATGCTTACATTACTAGAAAAGTCCAAGCACACACACTTTACAGCGCTTTTCATGCAGCTGTAAACTAAAGCTTTAATCAGAGCTCTCAGCTGAGACAAGCCTTCTCAAGGTAGAAACGGGTTTGGAGAAGTTTTTTTCCTGGCACTGTCTAAGCTCATGGCTGGGAAAATAAAGTGTTTCATTCTCCTAGGGTGTCAGCCTGACTCCTTTGGGAAACCTTGCTTTCACTGAAACAAGTGAAACGCATAACCTTAAAACACCACGAAATTTCTATGACCATAATAAATCCCTTCCAGCTACTAAAATTGCTCTAGTTCAACAGGAACCAGTAAAGAAGGCTCAGGGGAGACCTTATAACAATCTTCCAATACCTAAAGGAGGCCTACAAGAAAACTGAAGATGGACTTTTTACAAGGACATGTAGTGATAAGACAAGGCGTAATGGTTTTAAACTGAAAGAGTGTAGATTCACATGAGACATAAGGAAGAAATTGTATGCTATGAGGATAGTGAGGCACTTGTACAGGTTGCCCAGAGAAGCTGTTGCTGCCCCATCCCTGAAAGTGTTCAAGGTCAGGTTAGATGGGGCTGTGAGAAAACTGGTCTGGTTGAAGGTGTCCTTGCTCATGATAGAGGAGGTGAAAATAGATGATTTTTAAGGCCCCTTTCAACCCAAACCATTCTATGATTCTACAATATTCTACTTGTATGGTACTTCAGCCAACAGAGATCCTAATAATTAAATATCTCTAAATAAGGCACCATGAGTTTGTTATAGTTATCTATAAATCAATGTCATAATGCCAGTTATCATAATGACAGCACTGCCTCACCATTCTACAAAGATTATCATTGTTTCCTTATGGTTCTTGCTAGG
Organism: Pezoporus flaviventris; assembly: GCF_033815535.1. Taxonomy (NCBI): domain Eukaryota; kingdom Metazoa; phylum Chordata; class Aves; order Psittaciformes; family Psittacidae; genus Pezoporus; species Pezoporus flaviventris. The sequence goes on from NW_026892561.1 coordinate 32,458,980, forward strand.
GAAGTTGCAAATATACAGTTTGTATGCATAACTGCATGTATATATACACATCTAATAAATCTATCACCACTCTATCCCCAGAGGGCAAAATGTATATGTTTGCTCACTTTCTCAAAGAGAAGCAATACTAAAAAGCTGCATTACAATCATAAGCACACAACAGTTCCACTTAAGGATGTAGAAGCACAGACTCCTTTTCAAGAAGTTCAGCCATGCCAAGTGCAAGGTCCTACACCTGGGTAGGGACAATCCCAGGCACAGCTACATGTTGGGCTGATTCAGAGCAGCCCTGCAGAGAAGGACTCGCAGGCGTTGGCTGATGAGAAAATGAACATGAGCCAGCTTCAGCGTGTACTCACAGCCCAGAAAGCCAGCCGTATCCTGGATTGCATTAAAAGGAGCGTGACCAGCAGGTTGAAGGAGATGATCCTGCCCCTCTACTCTGCTCTTGTGAGACCTCACTTGGAGTATTGTATACTACATTTTTGGTGTCCTCTAAAGGATATGGAACTGTTGTAACAAGTCCAGAGGAGGGCCCATGAGGATTATCAGTGGACTGGAGCACCCCCTGTATGAAGATAGGCTGAGAAAGTTGGGGCTGTTCAGCCTGAAGAAAAGGCTGAATGGAGAGCTCATAACAGCCGTCTAGTACCTGAAGGAGGCCTATAAGGATGCTGGGGATGGACTCTTCATTAGGAACTGCAGTGGTAAAACAAGGGGTAATGGGTTAAAACTTAAACAGGGGAAGTTTAGATTAGAATCACAGAATCATAGAATAGTTAGAGCTGGAAAGGACCTTAAGATTATCTAGTTCCAATCCCCCTGCCATGAACAGGGACACCTTACACTAAACCATGTCACCCAAGGCTTTGTCCAACCTGGCCTTGAACACTGCCAAGGATGGAGCATTCGCAACTTCCTTGGGCAATCCATTCCAGTGCCTCACCACCCTTACAGTAAAGAACTTCTTCCTTATATCCAGTCTAAACTCATGGCCCTCCTCTGGACTTGTTCCAACAGTTCCATGTCCTTTTTATGTTGAGGACACCAGAACTGTACACAATACTCCAAGTGGTGTCGCATGAGATCAGAGTAGAGGGGCAGGATCACCTCCTTTGACCTACTGGTCACTCTCCTTTTAATATATTGATTAGATATAAGGAAGAAGTTCTTTCCTGTTAGGGTGGTGAGCCACTGGAATGGGTTGCCAAAGGAAGTTGCAAATGCTCCATCCCTGGCAGTGTTCAAGGCTGGGTTGAACAGAGCCTTGAGTGACAAGGTTTAGTGTAAGGTGTCCCTGCCCATGGCAAGGGGGTTGGAACTAGGCAATCTTAAGGTCCTTTCCAACCCAAACTACTCTATGATTCTATGATTCTAAGTCAAACTATCAGGTTGTTTTTATGGAGAGCAGCTACTCAAAAGCTGTCACTTCCAGTAGTTGGTGTATATAACTGATGGGTGACTGGCTCCTTGACAACTGAAAATATTGACTTAGTTCTAACATTCAGGACAAAATTGACAGTAAAGTCAATGAGAAATCGGGTAAAAGAGTCCCACATGCTAAGCAATGAAAACTACTGGTTAAATGGAAAAGGTTAAGTATATATTCAGGCAAATTTTGTTCTGTGCCAACCTTCAATCAACTTTATATATTATGTAGAATCTAAATTACTGCCATATGCATACTTATCTTGTGAGTACAGTTGATGATGAAATTGATGTTATCATTAATCACAAAGCAGCAGATTAAAAAAAAATTTACTTTTAAACTAAACCAGAAAATTACTTGACATTGCCTTAATATTTGTACAATGAGATGGCATGTTCAGAATCAACCTTTCAAATATGACAAGCATATAATGAATCAAATTAGGGTAAACAGACTCAAAACACTGAAGCAGGCAAAAAAGTTCAGCTTGAAAATCACATTCTCCACAGCATCTTCATGAGGAAGGAGTTACCAAAATTGTGTGCCTAGAAAAACCTTAAAAGAGTTCTCATGTTCAGTGGGCATCTTATTCCCTGAAAGACATTACTTTTCCTTTGCCATGTAACAGGATGACATGAAAAATGCTACAGATCGTGCTGGGTAGCACCTGTCCATTTGTAAGAGAAAAGACTTCCAAATGAATTAGAAGAAAAAATTAACTGTAAAAGTCTGCATTTTTGCCATATAAGATCTTCCTATTCTGGCTTTTTATTACTTCTGGGAATACTGCAACATGCATAAGTCTGCTGGAATATAAAAGGCATGAAACTTAAACAGTATAGTAATGCACACACAACTATTTCTAAAGAGCTTTAATTCTAGCTGATAAGACCTTTGTAAAAAAAGTATATCTTCTTTTATAGTTACACAAATTGATTAAAATTTGAAGAGAGCTGTTTAATTTTATGTCTCCGCAAGGATTCTGCCTGCAGAGAGCACACAGCGCTACACACCAGCAGACCAGTCAAAACAAGAACCCAAACACCATCAATATTTATGTATATAGCATAAAAACTATGTCTAATAATAATGGCAGTAGTAAAATATAAATCAAGACCAGTGTTTAACCAGTGAAAAATACATTTGTTTCCAGCATAGTTCATCAACTACACAGAGTAAATACAGTATAAGTCAATGCCTCTGCCCTCAGCTGCTTCTTCCCAGTGAGCAAGTTTGTGCTCCTCCAGGGTACTTTGAGTTATGACAAAAGTAGTGAAATGACCTGATCTACAGAGGGCTTAGAAGAAAATGCTCTGACCAGAACAACTGTATTGCACCCAGGATCTCTCAAGAAGCTGCCTGCCCCTATAGCATTGGGTGACAGGCAGCTGATTCTCCACAAAATCAAAGTAAACCCTAAACATAAGCATGGGAACCTCTACGTCTTGATGTTCATTTTTTTTCACTAATTTCATTTCCATACATTTTATTTCAGCAGAACCTGTCAGTCAATTTCAACAATGGAAAAGCATTAGAAAAAAAAACAACAAAACAAAGTGCCCCCAAAACCAAATAACCCACAAACATAAAGAATTCTCTACTGACAGCATAGCCTGTTAAGTCTGCCACAATTTCTGGTAAAAAAAAAAGAAATTACATCTGCTTTCATCAGACATCAGAGTCTGATACATTTAAAGAGGTGGTACATAGGAACTAAGTTATAAGTTGTATAGCTAAATATTTCAGAGCTTCCACACTTCTCTTTTTTCATCAACAGAAGATAGTTGGCTTTCCAGAGAATATTCATTCACTTTGTCACTTGAAATGTCTCTCTTGAATAATTAACACAAATACTTAACTTTCAAAGATGTTAGCATGTCATTACTTGTCACATAAATTGTAGAGTTAGATATGTGCAGAGGTGCATTTGAAGACTGCTGCTGAGCAACTTTCAGCATCCATGAATAAGATATAGGACCTTTCATATTTCATTAGATATATGTATACTTCCTATAGTTATGAAAGAAAGGTGTGCAGCATCGATTTCTAAATGTTCACTTTGAACAGAGCTTTAAGCAAGTAGTATAGATAGGAAGCAAAGCCCATAGCTTCAGTCCAGAGGTTCTCATCCACAGACATATTTTCATACTAATCAACAAGATTAATTGGGTCTTTATGTATTAATATAGGCTGAAAGATACAGTTATGGCTACATAGAGGCAGAAGCAAACCATGCCTGCCTGTCTGCTACCAAATCAATTGACAAAAAGTTAGACCTGAATAGAACGCCCAAGTATCTCTTTTTGCTCATTCCTGTAGCACAAGCTATAAAATTAGTATATGTTGGCAGGTTAATGTTGTTGCACTGAGTTGACTTCAATTTGTTCACATTAACACACTTCCCATCTACATCTTCCTCCCATTCTCCAGGGACTAATTTCCTACCTTAAATTCCAGTAATATGCCTGATGGGAAGAGCTCCTATTACACAGTGCCTGCAAAATACAGTGATCTGGTCACAGTGTGAGTTAGTCTGCAACTGTCCAACAGCCCCCTGCAGTCCCAGCCTCCTGGCTTCCCATCTGAATCTGT